>NC_044309.1:75453182-76169682 GCF_007474595.2 Lynx canadensis
AATTTTTAGTTCTCCTTCATACTAAGACCCCAACACAAACATGAACCTCCCATCTCCCCATTCTTCCAGAAGTTAAACTATAATGTTGGTTACATTAGTATTTAAATAATTTTGACTAAATATTATTATTCAGAGCTAAGCCCAACTGTAAACTCTTGACTTTTTTTTTCTTTTCCTTTTTTCTAAAGATTTTATTTGTTTAAAGTAACTTCTACACCCAATGTGGGGCTTGAACTCACAATCCTGAAATCAAGAGTCATATGCTCCACTGACCAAGCCAGCCAGGCACCCCCTTCATTTATTTTTTCTTTCTTTTGCAACTTTGTTTTCCCTGGAGTTATTGTCGTCTTTTTTGTTTTTAATAACTAATTGAAGTATTTATAACTAATGCAACCCCAAACTCTTCACCAATTGTTTAAATCTCCTTTTCAAGGGGTTCAGAAGCACTAGTCTATCAATTTAAACAACCCAAAGAAGTTTATCCAGAGCCCAGTCTATTCTGACCTGCCCAAATCTGGGCTGGTTTGCTGCTGTGCACAGCTGTCATCCTGAGATCTTCCTTCATCACCATCCAGGGGCCCCCTTTCACGTCTCTCCTGTATTGGCATTCCTGTGTCCTGTATCCTATGATTTCATCTTTTTTTTTTTTTTATTACTCCCTTGTTTTGGGAGTGTACATCTTCCTGTAGCTTCCCGAGAAAGGGTGCATGGGAGGTAAATTTTTTGAGAACTTTCAGCCTGCAGATATCTTTATTTTCTTTATTTTACCTTCATCTTTGATGTATAATTTGGCTGGATATAGAATTCTAGGTTTGAATTTATTTTCCTGCAGCATGCTGAAGGCACTGCCCCATTGCTGTCTAGCTTCTGGTGTGTTGAGAGTCTAAGGCAATTCTGATTCTTTTTATGTAACTTGTTTTTTTCCTCTCTGAAGACTCAGGATCTTCTCTTTGTTTCCAGTGTTTTGAAATCTCATGATGATTCTGGTTTAGGTGGGTCAATTTCATCCACTGTGCTGAATACTCAATGAGTCTTTTCAGTATGAAAACTAATGTCCTTCAGTTCCAGGAAATGTTCTTGAATTATTTCCTTGATCGTGTCCTTCCCTCTGTAATGTCCTTTTTCTCTTTCTGTAATTCCTATTATTTATTTATTTTAAAATGTTTGTTTATTTTTGAGAGAGAAAGAGTGTGGGCCCGCAAGCAAGGGAGGGACAGAGGATCCAAAGCGGGCTTTGTGATGACAGCAGAGAGCTGGATGCGGGGCTGGAACTCATGAATGTGAGATCATGAACTGAGCCGAAGTGGGATGCTCCACTCACTGAGCCACCCAGGCACCCCATGTAACTGCTATTATGTAGATTATAAGAGTTCCTTGACTGACCCTTTAAGGTTGTTTTTATTTGTTTTGGTTTTTTGTTTGGTGAATTGTTGCTGTTGTTAAAATATCTTCTCTCCTATTTTATGCTCCTTTGTTTTGGGTGTGGTTTTTTTCCCCCACTTCTTTGATTTTTGTGGGTTTTTTTTTAAGATTGTATTTTTAAGTAATCTCTACACCCAACATGGAACTCAAACTCACAACCTCAAGATCACGAATCACATGCTGTCTGGACTGAGCCAGCCAGACACCCCACTTCTCTGATTTTTAATTCTACTTTTTGGGAAACTGCCTCAACCTAATTTCCCAAACCTTCTACTTAGTTCTGAACTTTTGCTATTATACTTTTAATATCCTAGAGCCCCTCTTTGTTTTCTGAAAATTCGTTTAAAAAATGGTTTCCTGTACTTGTTGCATAGTGGAAATGTTCTTTATCTGAAATTAATGTTAATTTCTAAAGTTTTCTTCTCTATGCATTGAATTTTTCCTTCTGTTGTTTTTCCTGTTTCTTTTAAAAAAATTTTTTTAGTGTTTATTTATTTTTGAGAGAGGGAGAGAGAGAGAGAGAGAGAGAGAAATGGCATGAGTGGGGGAGAGACAGTGAAAGAGGGAGACATAGCTGAGCTGTTAGCACAGAGCCAGACACGGGGCTCAAACTCACGGACTGCGAGATCATGACATGAGCCAAAGTTGGGTGCTTAACCAACTGAGCCACCCAGGTGCCCCTTCTATTTATTTCTTTTGCAGGGGCAGTTTGGATCATTTTTCTTTTAAACAGTTTTTTTTTTTAATGTTTGTTTATTTGAGAGAGAGAGAGACAGACAGAGTGCTAGCAGGGGAGGGGCAGAGAGAGAGAGAGAGAGAGAGAGAGAGAGAGAGAGAGAGACAGAGACAAAGACAGAAGCCAAAAGAGGCTCCAGGCTCTGAGCTGTCAGCACAGAGCCCGATCTAGGGCGCAAATCCACGAACCGAGCCGTGAGATCATGACCTGAGCCGAAGTCAGATGCTTAACCGAATGAGCCTCCCAGGCGCCCCTCCTATTTGTTTCTTTTGGGGGGGATGCAGTTTGGATCTCTTTTCTTTTTTAATGTTAGAGACTTTCTTTAGATGTCTGGTAATCCTTGGTTTAAAGGAGCACTCAAACCATATTCTAAGAGTGCAGTCTTTAAAGCTGGTTGGAAGCTCAAGTGTACACGTTAACTGTTAACACAGTTAACTTGTTAACTGTGAGCTGTTTAGATGGGGAACAGTCCGTATTTTTAGGGCTTTCTCTTCAAGGGGATTCTGGAGAGAAGGATTATTTATTCAGTTCCACGCTTGGGAGTATGAAGTCTTTTCTGTCAGCATTCTGGAAACTGGATTGGAAAAAGGACTGGAATTTCAGCATCCAGAGTAGTTCACTTCGTGCTCCTGCATTTGCTATAGTACTTCAGCCCTCAACTAGGCCTGAGCCCCTCTCCAGACCTTCAGTCTTTGCCAAAGTTGGGAGGGGCAGCTTCCTAGCTGCACTCAGTGGAGCAGGGCGTCTCAGATTCTGACTGCTTCTTAGATCTTCAATGCGTCTCGCCTTTCCCCATTGCTAGTTTATAATTCAGTTTTCTCGGGTCTGCTAAATCATTTACCACTCTTGCCTCTGTTTTCCAGCTCCCAATTACTATTGTCTCCTCTTCTTTTTCTCCCTATTCTGCCGGGTTTGTACCTTTTGAAAAAAAATTTTTTATGGTGGTTTTAGTCGCTCTTTGTAGAAGAACAAGAGTAGATGTGTGTATTCAATCCACCACCTGTAACTGGAAGCCCACTATTGTTTTTCAAATTTGACAACTCACAGAACTCCCAAGAACATGTCTTTTTTTTCAAGGTCGTGTAGGGGAAAACTGTGGCCTGTGCTGCTGGCCCCTGTGGGACTCCAGTATTCCAAGTGTCCCCCATCCTGGGACTCCCCTGCCTTGCCTGAGGCGGATGGGCTAAAGGAGTTCCCAAGAACATGTCTTTTGATGTCAGTTTAAGGCATACTTCATTGATAGTTAAATAATATCATTTTAGGCTACAGAATTACAAGCATATTTGATTTGGCTGTCTCAGTAGTTTAAAAGTAATTTAAATCAGTTCCCCAATTTTAAAAATCTGGAGATTAACATAAAGATCCAAATTCTCAATTGCTTTCAAAATCAGATCTGACCAAACCAGGCTTGAATTCCTAAACGGTGACAACGGACAAGACCTGGATTGTTGCTGCCTCCTTTTACATGTGACGAGATCTACAGGTTGTCAGGAATATGCAGCCTCCAGCACTGCTTGGTTCATGCAGACAGTTTGAGTTTTTGACCCTTGCCTTGGTGCTACTGCAAATGTACTCGGATACATAAAACAGGCACTGCTATCACATGGCAGTCTCAGTTATGAAGAATATCATCCAGATCATTCAAATATGACCATATTAACTTTTCTGGATACCAACAAAATGAAAACAGAACATTTAAAAAGTCTTGTGGAGAACTCAGAGACCCTTAATAATCTGTCCTAAGACCTCACCCCATATTTCAATTCTCTGAGAAAGTATGTACTCCTGATACCATAAATATGTCCTGGGAAGCCCCAGGAGTGTTCCTGGGCAAAATCCTTTAAGGGGGGTGCCTATAAGTTCTGCTTCTTTCTAGATGGTCTACGGTTAACCATTTCCTTCTCACCAGTTATTCGGGAAGGTGCTGGAATTGCCTTCTCCTGTGCCCTGGATTTTATGGTTTAGTGTCTCAATTTCTAGATTAGTTTTAAGGGCTTTCAAGGCCTTTCTATAATTTCTTGTGTACACTCAGTGGCTTTAGTGAGCTCACTGGATGATAAAAGCCTAGTGGCATTGTTTCTGGGCTAATTCAAAAGTACTAGGGGCCTTGATTCATGGTTAGGCAGCCCAGAGTTGCCTATGGAAGTTTTTCCTCAAAAATTTCCTTTAAGTGGTTTGATAATTGAAAATCTTAGTCATCCCCACCCTGCCCAAGATTTACTCCTGGGTGCTCCTGCCAAATTACTATTCCTGATTTGTATGATTTGGCACATTATCTGGCCCAGTTTTGATTTTTCCCAGGGGGCATCCTGAGAAGACTTGAAAACATTGCTGAAGACAAGGTATGGTTCAGCTATTGCTTTCATAGCCGGTCTCCTTTCTTTAGTAAACTTACCTTGAGAATGCTCATTTTCCAGAGCTGGGGAGCTATCTGAAGAAGCAACCTGGAGAGACAAAAGAAACAAAGATTCAGTCTATCCTTGATTCCATCCATTTTAGCCTAACATTGGGAAGGGCTGGTGAACTAATGACTTCATTTAAAGCACCATAAGGCCCTCTTGAAATATTATCTCATTTAATCATCAGAACCACCCTGAGGTAAATACTCCTATTAGCCTTATTTTCACACATTAGGAAACTGAGGTTCAAGAAATATTAAGCAGCCTACCCAAGGTCACGTGGCTGGTAAGAGGTAGAATAGGAATTTGAACACATATCTGTGTGGTTCCAAAGCCTATGTCCTTATATACTACACTGCCTAATGAAATATTAGATCTTAAAAGCCAAGACTAGAAAATCTGTGCTTAAGGCCAGTCCCACAAGGTTCTCACAGATGTACTTTATAAAAACACGGAAGCCAGAGAGACAATACTGCTTTCCCCTCAATACTAAGCCTAAATGTAGACACTAGAATCACAGACATACCCCTTTACCCTAAGAGAGGACCACATCTGGGGAGGATCCCGGCAGTTGACTGTCACAGAGAGTTAAAGCTTAAATGACTGAGGGGTAGATGAGGACTGTCAATGCTCTGAAACTGAAGACCTGACTCCTCTTAGCACCCTTGTGAGTCAAAGGCTGCTACAGCCCAGAGGATGCTGGTTTTCTAAGTTTCTTTGCCCCTGACAGTCTTTGAATACAGAGAAACCTTCAGAACCATGTCTGTGCTCCCTCAAGTGGGAACATTTGGAAATTTCATTGTTATCTAGGAACGCAGGAGGGGTCATGATAATTTCAATCTACTGGAATGGACAAGTTTGGCTCCGTTTGATCTGGGTAATATACCCAAATTAACTTAAAGTCATACTTCACCTACATAGCTGCTGTAGTAACATGAAATTAAAAGCCTCGGCTTGAGCCTGGTAAGTTGGCTGGTAAACAGGGTCAAGTTGGCAGGACAGCCCTAAACGTCCCTCCCCTAATGGGCCAGGGTGGGGGCAGAGGGGGAGGGGAATAATCTCCTTCTCTTCTCTCTGGGCTGCATACAACTATCAGCTTGGCCTGGCATTTTGGCAAGGCTATCGGAACAACAGCCTCATCACTTATAAGTGGGAGAGAGGGCTGTTCAGCAGTAAAGATACACACATAGTATAACACAGTCTCACAAAGATCTATACAGAGACACAGAAACAGTTGCTTCTGTAGAAATTATTGTACCCATTATATAATACTTACATACTGCACTGTGCTACAGTGTTTTGTTTTGTTGGTTCATTATCTATCCAAACAGGTTTTAAATTCCTGGAAGCCTAGAACTATTTTGTATTTCTCTGTATCACCCATAACATCTAGCATGGGGTTTTGCATATAAATCTCAATTGCTTTGTTTTTTAACTCTCAAATTAATAACGATAATGATGCACACCGATATGAACAGAGAGACCTATGATTAAGTTACAGAGAGAGAAAACAGATGTACAGCTAGAGATACAGAAACCTACACAATAGTCAACCACAACTGAATATGACTTTATCTTTCTGCCTATTTATCCACAGAGGAGGAGAATTACGTCCACTCTTCTCTGCTTTTAATAACACAGGAGACCTGAGAAAGTCCCACTGTAATACATGAGTACAAAATATTATTATACAGACGCAGGCTAGATCTGACACATGGACTCACAGTTTCTTCTGAACTCCTGATCCACATTTCTAATTGTTTGCTGGACAACCACAGATGTCACACAGACTCCTCAAATGCTTCAATACAAAACAGTAGCTGTCCTTCCACCCTGTTATTGTTACTGTGGTTCCCATCTTTTTTTTTTTTTGCATTGCTCTCGTAGGTGCCTAGAACTGTAGTTTTGATTCCTCCAAGAATGGGCCACGCCAACATGTCTGCTTAGGATCGCAGGGCAGGGCATGACCTAAACTTGTCCTTAACATCTATCAGCTAAGCTGATATGTAAGAAATGCCTCAAGTCCCTTTCTATCCTTTCCACTTTTACAGTTTTAACTATAGCTTTTACCTCTCACTTCTGCAGCATTCTCTCAATTGGTCTCCCTGCCCTAAATCTATCTCCTTTTCATCTTTCATGCTGTCTCCAAGTTCTCTCACTAAGCATCTCAGGTTTGTAAGGGACTCTTATCTCCAGCAACCAGGAGCTCAATACTTTCTGAAGTAACTCCATCCATTTGCAGAAGCTGTTGAGAACATTCCTAAAGCACACTTACTGCCTTGCTTATAGATCTTCATGGCTCCCCTTATTACAAAACAAAGTTCAAACGTAGTGTGGCATGCAATACCTTCAACCTGACCTCGGCCTACTTTTCCAATTTTTTCTCCCAGTGCAAGCAAAATCCAAACCTCCAGCAACATCATGCCACTGGCTCACCCCCAATTAATCTTTACATACCCCGATTTCTATGCCCGTGCTCACACTGTTCTCTCAAACTGCAAAGCCCTCTCTTAGGTTTACAATAATTTCTCCCTCCCCATGCTTCCACAGTCCTTTGTTTGCATGTTGATGATAGCATTTATTACAGTCTACGTTCACTAACAACTGTCATTGGCTTGCCCTCACCCCCGCTCTAGGCAGGCTGAGCATTTTCAAAGCAAGGGTTTTCTTTTCTTTTTAAAACAATTTCTATCCCAAGAACCTAATCAGGACATAAAATGTGAGGGCCAAATTAGAAAATCTATATAAAAATGTTTTGTAAACTATAACACATTTATGAGTAAGTAAAATAAAAATTGATATGTTGTTTTCAATTTAATGGAATCAGACCCTTCTTTTATTTATTTATTTATTTATTTATTTATTTATTTAGTAAGTAAGTAAGTAAGTAAGTAAACTCTACTGCCCAACCTGGGGCTAGAACTCACAGCCCTGAGATCAAGAGTCGCATGCTCTGCTGCCTGAGCCAGCCAGGCGCCCCAAACTCTTTATTCTCTTTATTCTTGTGCAAAATCCTCTTAATCTGTAAGAGCTAATTCCCTTGCCTGGGTGACCAACTGCAAATCAACTTTACCACACTTCCGTCTGTTTTCTCATTTATAACTCGAGGGCCATGACCTCTCTGCAGGCAGAGAAAGGGTGTGGTAAAGGAATTACTATAGGCATGGGACTGACCCAAAGAAAGGTGAACCTGCCAGTAACATGATAAAAACGAAGACATGAAGGGTTACTCTGCTTGACAGAGAATACATGGTTCCAGATGCTAGAAGGCGGCTCCGGAGAGTGAGGGTGGGTCCAAACATGCAGCGGGCTACCTGCAGCATCTCTGGGAGGATGACAGGGGCCTGCCACAATTGGGCAATGCCTGCTAGCCAAGAATGATCCGTGCCGCCTGCTTACAGTCGCAGAGCAGGGCATAACCTAAACTTGTCCGGGGACAGGGCGGCCTCTAACACTAAAAAGATTCCCTCCTTCAGAGAAAGCCCACTTTTCAGTCTTACTAAGGCAGTGTGAGTTCGCTGGACACCTCGAAGCAGAGGTCTTTGTGATCGCAAGGCTCACACTCAGACAACTGAGGGCCAGGTGCTACCTGCAAGTGGCAGTCCCTTGGAAGCCCCCCCTCCCCCGCCTCACCCAGGAAAGCCGGGTCACAACCCTGCTCTCTGGCAAACCTCTGAAGGTTTGAGGTGCTATGAGGAGAGGAGGCCCCAAATCGCTAGGGTGTGCGCGGGTTCCTAGCGGAGAGCAAACACTGCCAGCTTGGGCTGAGACTACCGCGGACGGAAAGTATGCACCGCGCGGCCCAGTCCTAGGAGATGCGCCCAGCGAAGGAGCGGAGGGGCAGAGTCACGGGATAGGACAGGCACCGGCTTCTCGTTTACTGGGCAGCAGCGCCGGTCCCTGCCCAGGCCTCCCTGTCCCCTAACGGGGGGTCTCAGGCTCCACAGCGCCCCCCGCCGCCCTCCCGTGCTCCTCACCGTCTCCATTTCAAGAGTCGCAGACTGGGCTCGCTCGCTTTAGGAAGCTCTCTGGGAGCCGGGCGGGAGGGGTGGAGGGGGGACAGGTCCCGCCCCATGTCCGGTACCGCTACACCACTTCCGCCTACGTCAGACAGACGCAAGCCAAGGGCGGAAGGCGGGGAGTTCACTCTTCCGGCGTGGCCTGGCCTGAGTAACCGCCCTCCCCCGGGTCCTCTCGGACCTCACGGATCCGCCGACGGCGAGGGTGACTGGACCGAGCCGCTTGTATTTAAAATGTTCTTTTTTTATTTGTCGTTTAAAAACAAACTTGGAAGAAGCAAAATCCAAAACTTGCCCTTTGCCTCTTGCAACATAAATTATGTACAGTTCAGAATGATCGCTGATACAAAACATGCCAAGGACAGGGCGCTGGGGGTGGAGGGAGAGAGGGCGCTTTAAAAAAGGGAATCATTTCATCCGTTGTTACGAAGGACCAACCTTGCTGTACAGGATACACACAACACAAAATAAAGTCTTCACGGGATTCACACTTGTCAGCGATTTATTTTTTAAAAAGGGGGAGGGTCCTGGAGGTGAGGGGAGAAGACTGTAAAAGGGAAAAACTGAAAATTGAATATGTGCAAGTGTAAACCAACCCAAAATACAAACACGGGGGGGGGGCGGGCGGGAAGGGAATTCAGATGCAATTATACAGGCGGGATACTTTAAAAAAAAAAAAAAAAAAAAACCAACAACCAAAATTCCAACCTTGTAGCTTGGGTCTGAGTTAGTTTATATAAAAATTAAAAACTGTATAAGGTTTCTTCACTAAATTCTACAGGACTATCGGATACCTAGCATATGCTTACAAAGTCTGCCCCATCCCCTTTTCCCAATCCCAGGGCCCAAGCCCCAACCAGAGCCTGACTCACAGGAGTCAATCTCCCCCTCCCTGTAGCCTAGACCTTTTGCTCTTGGAAAAGGAATATCCAATGGCTTTGGGGGCAGCAGCCCAGTCTCCCCACTGTCTGATTTAATTACAGTGGTTTCTGTGGGGGTGGGGGGATGTTATTCTCTTAAACATTTGCAGCTTGAAACAGTTGAGGAAGCAGCTTAAAAAAAAAAATTCTCCCTACCCCCATCAATCCGCAACCCCCCAAATTCAAAAACAAAACAAAACAAACCTAAAATCACAACAGCGACCGTGCTCCCCCTCCAGCAGGCCTGCCCATCCACCGCCACCAAGCCCACCCCTACACTCCAGACATTTGATTTTTGAAAATATTAATTACAAAATGTCCTTTGCCCACAGCCCCTAGGAGAGAACTGCATATAAGCTTCATCTTCATCCCCACGCGCTCCCTACTAGAGACGGGTCTGGGGCCTCACCCACCCCCAACCTACCCCTACCCCCCAGGAAGAGGTTCAACTGCAGCACAAGCTTGGGCAGAAAGGGGAAGGAAAGGGAGGCAGGGAACCCATCACCCTCTGGCTCCCCCTGGGGCCAGCTCTCTTTTGTGCGTTATAACATAGTCCAACTATACAAAGGGGGTGAGAATTGCCCAGCCTCTATACCCCCACCTTACAGCAGTCACAGCCAGGGGGTGGGAAGGAGGGGGTGAGGAAAAGGGCGGTAGGTTGGGTTATGGAGGGGGCCCCCCCACAAGGGGAGCTCCATGTGTCCGCCCCACGCCCCCCTACCATTTATAAACTGGTTTTGTAAAAAGAAAATAGATATATTTATATAGAATATATAAAGCACAAAAATTAGTAGTTTTACATTTGCTCTCCCCGGGGGTGGGGGGAGAGGGGAGGGTTCTCACCTCCAGCCGGCTCCCCCATTCCCCACAAGACTATGTACAATCCCATGTATAAATAGATAAATACCCCCCACCCTCCCCGCGCTGACACTAAGCTCCCCACCCCCACATCACCACCCCTTCCCACCAGACCAGCAGCAGTTTGGTGACTGAGGGAAAGTGGGAGCTCCGGGCCACACCCTGCCTCACTGGGTATGGGCATGCCACTCAGGGATAGCCCTCACCCTACCACCCACCCACCCCATCCAGGGGCTGGAGGGCAAATGGGCTCATGATGGGGTTGGGAAAACAGGAGGGAGATATCCTGGTCCTAGGTTTAGCACCCCCTCCTGCCCCCATGTCTAGATGGAGAAGGAAGTCCTAGAGCAACTCGGGGCCAGTTATCCCCAATCTTCATCATCATTAGCCTCAACCACCATCCCATGCCCATAATTAAAAACAAAGATGGATTTTTTGTTGTTGTTTTTCTTCCTCTTCCTACCCCCCTTCCACCCACTCAGAAGAGGGCAGTGAGGTGGAAGAGAGGATCGGGGCAGTAGGGGGCTTGGAGAGGGTCTCACATTTCAAAACAGCAAAAAATCCAACACTTAAATGAGGTAGGTGTGGGTGCGGGGTCTCCTTGCCCGGCTTGCCTGGCTCGCCCTCCTGGGCAGCTGGGCGCCTCTTTCCCGTTCATGTTGCATTTGTCAGAGTGGAAAACAAGGAAACACAACCCATAGAGAGACAGAAACACAGAGGAGAAGAGGGAGACAGAGACAGATTGAGAGGGAAGGGGATGGGAGTGAGGGTGGGGGCAGGACCCGGCAGGCAGGGCCAGGTGTGGGACCCGGCCTTTGGGATTGTCAAGCTTAGTCAAGTCTCTTTGCAGCCTTGAGTTGGGCCGGAGAGGTCGGTGGGAGCAGCAGGGCTGTGAGGCCCGGCCACACATCCTCCTCCCCCCTCCCTGCTGCCTCCCAGTTGCTTCTGGGTAGTTCCCGGCCCATATCCCCCTCAAACCTGAGATGCCCAATGGCTGCTTCTGTCTGGCCCCTCCTGGAGCTGGGGGCAGAGATGCCAGCCTGGGGGCCGGTGGCGGGGAAGAGGGTTGCCCCTGGTGCCCAGGGTGGGCTTGGCCTAGGGCCCTCTGCCCCAGCCTCCTGCTCCAGGGGCTCCGGTCAGCCGGCAGCCCCAGCCCTGGGTCCTGGCTCTGGCTGCTACCTCTCTTCCCCCTCATCCCTTTCAGGGAAGAGGTTGGGGGTGGGGGGACTCCCCTGCCTGGTAGCCTCTAAGCTTCTTAGTTCATCCATTTTCGACAATTCCAGGCTCCACAGTGGCAGGGGATCTTGTGCTGATCGTCCTCAAAGTCAAACTGATAGTCATAGGTCAGCTGGAAAGAGAAGAGGGTAGAAATCAATGCCAGCCCCCCCCCCCCAAGAGGGAGTAGGGGAGGGCAGAGATCTGATCTGATGGTAGGGGCCTTGGAGCTTGGCTCTGGGGAATGGCAGAGAAGAGGGAGCTTCTTTGTCACTCACACACGACACTTCCTCTCACCTCCTCTCCTTTGGGGATTCGCCGGCTGGAGATGATGATGATTTTATCCTCCTTGTCAAACGTCACAACTTCCGCCACACAGTTAGGGGCACAGGAATGGTTAATGTACCTAAGCAGCGGGCCAGAGTCGGGGATGCCAGGCAACTGAGTTGGGATGGCTTTGGTTCCTTGTTGGCCCACCCTGAGTGTCACCCAGGGACCCCTAAATCCCCCCTTCCTCATTCCTCTCTCACCTGGCAGGACCTCCGGTCAACGTAGCATCAATCACATGTTCATTGTTTATTCGGAACATGTAGATGCCTCGATTCTGGAAAGGAAGAAGTTGTACAAGTGAGGAGAGTATCAGAGAATGGTAGTGGTGCTGGTGGTGAGATCAGGTAGCAGACGCGGGCAGTGGGCTTATCTTCATTTCTTACTCTGCCTTTCTCCCATCACTTACCTCCTCCTCCCGCAGCTTTCCACCTGCTCCCCTGACCCCGATTCTGCCCCTTGCTCCTCCGCTGAGTGCAGACCATATACCAAGATGGCCCCTCTGCCAGTCCATACCTGCTCCTCATAGATTTTCTCCCGCCGGTTGGCCACCTCGTTGCGAATGATGGTGCCAATATACTCAATGACCATCGTGTGCTTTTCTAGGTCCTTGGCGGCATAGAGCCCCAGGCCCTGGATACGGGAGCGAGCCAGATACACATTGTTCTTCCACTCAGTGCGCAGACGCCGGTACTGTGATGACTTGGAGTGCACAAACTGCTTGCTGTATGGGGTGTTGGTCTCGCCTGTGAAGGTGCTCTGATACGCCTTGGACATGCTGGTGCTGTTCAGGGTGTGAGGCCTGGGAGGTGACACAGGCCATGACAAGACAGCTCTCCCTCAGACCAAACACACACCACCCGCCTCCTCCCCGGGATGCACAACATGCCAGTTAGGGGCATGTGCTGTCTTGGGAATGGAGCGGAGGCATGTGGGTCTTGGCTTTGGTGAGGTAGCCACTAGTTATGGGAACCCTTCCAACACCTGAGTGGGACAGAGAGCCCAGGATGGGGGGTGGGGTGTGGAGGGAGAGGGGGGCACCAATTCCCCTACACTGAGCCCGCTCTCCCATCTCCCCACCTTAAACCCCCCTCTTGCCAAACATTACACAAGGCCATGCTCCTCTGGGAGGTCTTCCCCAAGCAGCCGAGGCCTGGAATTTAAGCTCATGATTTGCTCAAACATCCGAGTTCTACCTCCTGAACATACTGGAAGCCCTGAAAATGGGGGCCGTGTCTACCACATCGGGCTGGATTTGAATTAAAAGTGGCTCTGAATTCATAGCCAAAAAGTGGTATCCTTTCCTTTCTTCAGACTGTCCCCTTCTCTGACATAAGGTTGGGCTCTGTGCAGATGGCTCAGTGCAGGGGAATGACTGCTGCCTGGCAGGATGCCTCTTCACCACCCTAGGGCACCAGCCAAAATCTTGCCCATCCCAGAGCAGTGGTTTTCAAACGTTTTTGATGCTTTTCTATTTAGCAGAAATCTGTTTTTATTTTTTCTTTAACAAAATGTCATTGGAATTCCAATACACAACCTAGATGAAAAGAGAATGCTTCTGGATGAATCCAATTTGGGGAAGGGGGAGTTATGCACGAAGAGGGCCAGGTTCGGCTTACTCGGTTTATGTGTTCCAGGACTTTCTGAAACACACAAAGTTTGAAAACCACTGTTGCATCGAGGACTAGGGATGACTGGGGTAGTAGAGCCTGATACTCTACAACAGCCCAAGGAGCAACAAAAGGCCTCCAAGAAAACCCTGTTACGTGGATTCTGCCTCCCCTCTACCCAGGGACCAAAGTCAGGCTACCGTGGCACACAGAAAGAGCAGTGAACCGCAAGTCAAGAGGTAAGGTTCTGGTCCCAGCTGCGTGACCTTTGTCTAGTCACTTAACTTTTCTGGGCCTCAGTTTTCTTGGCTGTAAAATGGGGGTCATACCACCTGCCCTACCTACCTCATAAGGTTGTTGTGAGGATCAAATGAGATAATGGATGTGAAAACGCTTTGAAAAAAAAAGTATAAAGTGCTATACAAACGTAAGGTTTTAGTATTTTTCCATTATATTTCTAATTATTTTTGACACCAACTCAGCCTGGGGAAGGGAAGGTGACCCTAACACTTATAGGGTGTCTCAGGTTTGGGAGAATCACAGGCCCCCTAGAAGCAAAATAAGAGGAAGGAGGTGACTGGCCCCCTTACACATTTCATAAAATTTCACCACCATCTACCCAGAACCTCCCCAGTAGCCATTCCCAGGGTGCCCAAGATAAGACTATCCCAGACCCCAGGCCAACCTAGGATACCTGAGCAGGGTGGAGGAAGAGGAAAGGGATACCCTAAGTGATACCTGCATACCCTCTAATCAGGAGGCCTAGAGTGAACCCCCAAACCCTCCTAATTGGCCGGAGGGTTCCTACCAACTACCCACTCCCACATCCCACAGCCCCCCCACACACAAGCTCACCGTTTGTAGTGTGTGAGGATTTTAGGCTCCGATCGGGCACAACCAGTGGGATTGATCATGAGTGGCAGCTCCATCAGGGGGTGGCGTCCATAGCGGAATAAATAGTTTTGACAGCTCTCCACTCCAGGCAGCTGTGGGCACAGGCCGTGCTTGCCTTAGCCTGAGCATTTTGGGGGCAGGACCAGAGTCCCCGGTGCCCACCTGGCCCCCAGCCCCTCCTTACTGATTCAGCTATGCGCAGCACGGCGTGCACCGTCAGCCCAAAGAGCTCCTCGCCTTTCAGGTACTCAGGGAAGAGCCGCAGCATGTCGGCCTCTTTTCTCATGGCAGCCACAGGCTCAATGATGCGATTCCACACAGCTAAGAGGCAAAGAAAGAGAGCAGCCCTCAGAGGCGATTTCTGCTCACTGACCTCAGCCCTAACCTCCATTTGGAGCTATGGTCATTTCCTGCGGCCTGCACACCTCCCTGTCACGAGGCTGTGTCGTTCTTCAGGACCCTCCACTGGCCTCCCAGTCCCACTCTCCCTCAACAAACCAGAAGGCTTCCTACCCTGGAGGGGCATCACAGAGCCCTATGACACACAAACATGGACCCAAGGCCCAGAAGCCCCAGCACAGGCCACAGTGACTAACCGAGAGCCAGAACAATAGGCATGCTCTGGACTTGGGAAGACTTGGGTTCAAGTTCCAGCACAGGCTTTAGGCCCTTAAGCCAAATACTCAAATTTCTCTAAGGCTCTGTTTCTTTATGTATAAACTGGGCAAAATGAAAGTACTTACATCATAGGGTTGGCATAAACAAAATCACCTGTATGAGTCACTTACATTAGTTTGTGCCACATGGTACACGCTCACTTATTTTTATCATTAACGCTAAAACTAAGATCAACAGAATTTTGACCAGGGCGAAGCAACCATAAGGAACACGTGGTTAAGAACAGGGTGGGTGAGCTAGATGATGCGGTCTCAGAACCAGAATATTCTTTAGTTCCACTGCAGGTAGGAAAAGAAGCTAGAATACACGAAGTAGACTAGCAAAACATCTTCAATTACAAGAGAATTAAGGTGACCAAGAGAGGCTAAAACACTTTCTCTGGGGATCTCTAGAAGACCTCTACCTGCCCGAGGTCAGGGGAGGAAGGTCACTCACAAAGACCCTGAGGATCTCTCCCATTTCCGTATTACCATTTGAAGGGCCCAGTGCTCACCCTGGGGGGAGGCGTCGGTGAAGACCAGGTCCTCCAGGCCCTGCTCGATGACTTTGATTATGAACTCGGGCCTTCCGTTGTTCTCGCCGATGGAGCAGCGGTAGCAGCAGCGGCGGTTGTTGGTGCGGAGGCTCCAGTAGATGCGTGTGGCCTCATAGCCCACAGGATAAAGGGCAGTGGCACTGTGGAAGTCGGCCATTTGGTGAGGGAGCAGCTGTCCAATGGCATGGAACACAAGGCCCCCTACACGGAACATGTGCAGCCGCTCTCCCCGCTGGATGATGCTGGCGATTTGCTTCACCTCATCCCGCTCAATGTAGACCCGCCGGAAGACAGCAAAAGAGCTCAGCTCCTGCTCACAGGGTCCCTTGATCTTATGCATTGGACACAGCATGGTCTTGTCCTTGAAGAACATGCACTTGGCGCGGATGGCACAGGCAAAATGGTAGACGTTGGGACAACGCATTCGATTGCAGCTGCTGGTGGCACCGGTGCGCTGGCACAGGGAGCACTTGGTGAGCAGTCCTCGGTGCAGGGCAACCTCCACGTTCATCAGTGCCCCGCCCTGGGTCTCATATACCTCCGTGGACCACAGAGCGCAGTTGAGGTGCACCCACAGGTCCAGGTCCAGGTTCAGCAGGCGGGCAGGTCCATCAGTGGCCCCATCACCCTCCTCGTGACAGAAGCAGCAGCGCCGCATGTCGCGAGGCACCTTGTCGGGTCGCAGGGCTGTGCCGAGCTGTTCCATAAACTCCGCCACTTCCCGCTCATCCTCCTGCCGTCCACCGGCCTTCTGAATGGTCAGCAGCAGCCGCAGCCGCTTCCAACGCACCCCCTTCCACTTCTTGAGGCGAGGGGGCCGGGAATCTTCACCTTCTTCAGGGGGCCGGGCTCGGGGCTTGGGTCGGGCTGATTCAGGGGATGAGGCCAGTGGCAGAGGCGAGGGGACAGGTGGCTCAGCTGAGGGTTCAGCCGGGAGTTCAGCCAGGGGTTCAGCAGGGGGGCTGGCAGGAGAGGGTGCCAAGGGGGATGGGGGCGGGGAGGGTTCTTCAGGAGGCGGGGCTGAGAGCTGTCGCACATCCAGGTTGGAGACATTGTAGGTGTAGCTGTGTTGGGTGGGTGGCTCTGGGGCAGGGCTCTCCTATGGGAGGGCACGTGCCCGGTATCATTAGTGCCAGCTCCTCACTTAACTAGCCCCCTCCCTCCTCTCACCCGGATGCCACTCTCCCCAAAGCCCTCTGCCTTCTTTGCCCTAGCCAGACACCCACCTCCCTTTCTCCCCCAGACCCACCTGTTTCAGGAGGCTCAAGATGTCTAGCTGGCTCTTGAGGGTATAGCCAGGCAACACTGCATCAAACTGTTTCAGCCAATCAGGGCCAGCTTCTGGGCTCTTGCCTCCCAGACCCTTTTCTTTCCCTCCTGCAGGAAGGAAGGGATCAGGACCTCCCACCAGAAGCATTCCCCGCAGGTCCCAAGTTTTCCTGCCACACTCACCAGGGCCCTCGGCTTCCCCCTTCTTAGGCTCAATGCCTGCCCGGGCAGGGCTCTCTGGGAACAGCACCTCATAGGAGTTGGGGATCTTCATGCTCAGCAGCTCTGCCACCGCCACCATCACACCATTCAGGTTCTACCAGGGCAGGGAAGGGGATGGGAGGGCTGTGTCGGCAGTGCGGAGTGAGCACTGTCACCAGTTTGACGGGGACACCCTTCAACACCCAGAAGCCCACTCCCCAAGCAGCCAGTCAGTCCTGCCCTTCTCACACGCTTCCTTCATAGCACCTTTCCAAGACTGCTACGGACATGAATGGGCGCTCCACCAAAAGGGACCAGTGCCAACCGAGTTTAGGAATGACACAGGCTATATCCACGACCTGGAGACTCACGATACACATTAGCAAATTAAAGGATCTGAGGAACCTTGTAGTAAAGAAACTTGTTTTGTGGTTTCTACCGGGATTTCCAATTTTCTTTGACCACAAAACCCCGCCAACATTAACAATAAAATAACAAGAGTTCTACCAAATGTGACTGAAGACATGCTGTCTTACAGCATTTGTCGCGTCATGTGCAACTCTCCTCATTTGTTGACTTGGGTCTACCAATGGACAGGGAGCCCCCCTGAGGGCAGGGACCTCTCATGCTTTATTTACCCTAATCCTGAAGCCTCCGGCCCAGGCACTCACACACAGCAGGTCCTAGTGCATAGTTCTGAGTGACTGAACTTATCCACACAAGCTCCATGGGCTGCCTTCTGACCAGGATCCCCTTGGTCTCCAAGGTACCCCCAGGACACACCTTGGCTGCAGCAGCAGAGACCGTCAGCATGACTGACACCTCACTTCCTTTGCCCTTTTCCCAAGTTGTGGCAGGCAGCTTTCCAGGGGCCTCCAGGTCCAGGGCCCCATAAGGTTTGGTATCTGGGAAGACTGAATGAGAGAGGGACCTGTGTAAGCTCTAGCTGCCTCTCTCCCCCCAGCTCGGACAACCCAGCCCTGCCTGGCCCACACCCAGAGCAGCCTCTACCTGGGATACTGGCCCGAGGAATGATGGGGATGACAGGGGAGAGAGCCCGGTCATCCTGCTCCCACCGGCCTGAGCCGAGCTGAGGGAAACGAGGGGCCTCCTCCCCCAGGATACTCTCGGGGGACGAAGCCGGCACAATGCTGTCAGGAGAATCGCTGTCCTCATCACTCTCCATCCTGTGGGCCAAAAGTAGACATTTGCTGGTACTGCCCTGCAGACTCCCCCTCCCAAATCTAGAAATTAGTCGATGTCATAGCCGGATTTGAAATCTGCCATTGGCCAAAGGAAAGATGAAACAACCTGCCCCGGTCCGGTACTCCCATTCCTCATCCCCATTTCTGGCTGCCCCCACCTGACATCCTCAGTCTGATTGTGAGGGGGTGTAGGCAAGGCAGCCAGCAGGTCTAGACTCTTCACCTCTGAAGTATCTGAAGAGTAGAAAGGGAGAAGAAAAGTCAGGCTGGTGACCAGAGCTGACACGGCTTTCTCCCCCATATTTCAGGCCTAACTAGTATAAGATCTAGCTTAGCTATTACGAACTGCTGTCTACCTACCCACCGACCTACAAATCTGGGGCAGATGAGCTGTATTTATTGAGCCTTTCCTCTATGTCAGGCCCTGGGCTTTGTTTATCATCTTTTAACAACTCCAGCAGAGGAATAATATCACACCTCTTTATAGTGAGGAAATTGGGGCCCACACAAATCAACCGTGTTACTTAGCTGTGCTAACACAACTAAATTAATACAGGAACCTGAATTCAAATCCAGATTTCACTGTAGTTCTATAACCACTCAAGCAGGATTGTTCCTCACCAACAAAAGCCTCATTACCCCTTTCCCTGCCATCTACCTCCTCTGTTGCCTGTTCTCTGGACTCCCTGCTTCCAACTCATCAGCCCTGAAGAGGCCCTTCCTAACCTCAGGTATCCTGTCATATGTGAGCACGGGGCAACATGCAACCATTCCTCTCAAACTGTATGAGAGGGGACACTAACCAACTTGGACCCCCAGCACTAAATCCTACCAGAGAAGGAGAGGCCCACTCTGCTCCTGACTTACCCCTCAGTGTCCCTTCAGTATCCCGGGCAGAGGCAGCATCCTTGGGGTGCTCCCCCAGCTCTTCAGATGGAGTGACGCCATTCACCATCTTCTGCTGCACCGATGGGGGTGGGGTGGGGGGCAGCGACGAGGGTGGTGTCGGCGGGTTACTCAGGTTATTCTGGGGGTGGGGTGGGGTGTTGTGTGCAAGATGGCATAGGGAGACTGATGTAATCTCCTGGCCCCACACGACATCAGCAATTTCCTCATCTTCCATTCCCACCTCCACCTCCCCAAGAACCTCGTCATCCCCAAGAGGTATTGCCGTTTTTCTGACCTTGGTAAGCAGCTGGGAATAGTAGTCAGGGCCCGTGGACAGCGCCCCACTTCCAAAGGCCCCCCTCAGCTGGCATTGCCCATTGACCGGGCAGCCACTGCCGAAGGGAGCAAAGAGGCTAAAATTGGCGGTGATGGTAGGCTCCGTTAAGGGCAGCAGGGACAGCTCCTAAGAGGGGCAAGATGACAAGGTTGGAAACCCACAGTGTGTACATCTCTGCCACCGCACAGCTGGGGGCCAGAGTGCCCCCTATCCTGGGATGGGACCAGGGGGCTGGCTCCTGGGGGTCACCTGTTTCAGCTGTTTCAGCAAGGCCTCGCTGGCCCTGACCCCGTCCTCCTTCCGCAGCTTCTTTCGGGAGCTCACCAACCTGTCGCTTGCCTTCTGTACCCGCTTGGGCTTTGGTGTCAAAGGCTTCCTTGCTGCTGTATCCTAAGCCAGATAAACCCACAGTGAAGGCTGCTGTCTTCCTCAGAGCCCTCGCCTCCTGTTTGAACCAGACATCCTCACGCTGCCCTAGGTTGCAGCCCCAATTCTATCTGCTCCAATCCATCTAAAGTACTCACCTCCTTGTTGCTGGGGGTACCCTGTAGTTTCTGCTCCAGCCCAGCCAGCTTGCTGTCAATGTGCCCGTTGATCTCAGCTCGCAGCCCCTCGGGCCCCCGCCCAGTGCTGAGTTGCACATTCTTTGCCCGTAGAAGCTTCTGCAAGAGCAGATGCCCGGCCTCTGAGCGGGGGCCTGCCAGCAGGAGGTGGTTGCTGGTACCTGGTGCCCCTATTGGCTCCCCGTTGGCCTCCCTCTTCACCGCCTGGGCTCCCAGGGCACATGGCTCTTCCCGAGGCTCCTGCTTGATGCTGAGATGGGGTGGCTCAGGCACTGCCTGCCCATTCACCTGCTCCAGATGAATGCTCTGCTCTGGCTTCTGGGCTTCCACTAGGTTGTCTGGGGGGTCCCAAGGTCCCAGCCCCTTGCCAAAGAAGGTATCTGCAAGCTGGGCAGCAGCAGGTGAGACCCTCCCAGGAGGCAGCTCCAAGGATGGGCCCTGGGGTTTTGGAGTCCCTGGCTGGGTGGGGGTGAGCTGGGCCTCAGAGGGGAGCTGGGATGGGACCAGGGGGCTGGCTCCTGGGGGCTGTGAGGAAGGTCTCTTTGGCTCCTGGGGGCTGGATGGTGGAGGTGTGGGATGGACAGGGCCAACGACTGGTCCTGTGGATAAGGCTCCTTGTGGGGTGGGGAGCCGGGGTGGGCCCTGAGGTCGAAGCCCTGCCCCTAGCTCCTGGAGGGGGCCAGTCTGGGATCCAGGGAAGCCCCCAAGTTGAGGCTGGCGGCCTAGGAGGCCCTGGAGGGGAGAGGGCTGGGCCCCAGGCTCCTGGTAGGGTGGGGCATGGCGCACTGACTGACTCTGCTGCAGCTGCCGCTGCATGAGGAGCGCCTGTAGCTGCTGCTGCTGCTGTGGACTCAAGTGCCGCAGCTGGGGGTTTTTGGCCAGGACTCCTTGGAGCTGTGCTCGAAGCTGACCCACCGTAGGCATGACGCCAGCCCCGGGCAGGCCCTGCCCAGCCTGGGGGACAGGTCCTGATTTGGCAGGCTGTGGCCCTGCATTATTCTGCACTGGCCGCTCTAGTCCAAGGGGCTGTTGGGAACCCAGAAGGTTCTGGGTCATGGTCCCAGGCTGCTCCCCTAAAGGAACAGAGGATTGGGCCAGCAGGTGGGGCATAGATGAGGCCTCAGAAGATGATCCGCTGCCTGCTTGCCCATGGCTTCCCACACCTCCTGTGTGGAGCAAGTTAACTTGCTGCTGCTGTTGCCCTGGGACCCTCAGAGGTGGCTGCAGCTGCACAGGGTTGGGCTGAGGCTGGGCCTGGGGCTGGACAAGCAGGAGCTGTGAGTCCCCGGAGAGCGAAGGCTTTACCTCCCCAGGTTCGGTCGCCACTGACTCAGGTATAGTCCCTATTGCTAACGGCCCTCCCTGATGTGTGGAGGGCCCCTCAGTGGCCTCTGGAGGAAGAGCTGTCTCTACAATGCTTTGTTCCTTGCCCGTCAAGAGGACAGTTGGGCCCAGGGTTCCGGGGTTAGAAAAGTGTTGCACAGGCTTGGCTGGTATGCCAGGGCCAAGGGTCACCTGCTGCTGCTGCTGCTGCTGCTGCTGCTGCTGCTGCTGCTGCTGCTGCTGCTGCTGCTGGGGAGACAATAAAGTTCGACTCTGGTTCAAGAGGCCCATCTGCTGCTGTTGCTGCTGCTGCTGCTGCTGTTGCTGCTGCTGCAATTGTTGTTGCTGTTGCTGCTGTAGCTGCTGCTGCTGTAGTTGCTGTTGTTGTAGTTGTTGCTGCTGCTGCAGCTGCTGCTGTTGTAGCTGCTGCTGCTGCTGTAGCTGCTGTTGTTGCTGCTGTAGCTGCTGCTGCTGCTGTTGTTGCTGCTGTAGCTGCTGCTGCTGAAGCTGCTGCTGCTGTAAGGAAGCCATGGGCTGAGCACTCAGTTTGGGCTGCCCGCTGTGTGGCATCAGGCCCTGCTGAAGATGGGAAAGGCCTGCCATGGATCCCTGCTGTTGGTGCTGTTGCTGCTGCTGCTGCTGGGCTGTGACCAGCCGGTGTCCCATAAGGCCCTGACCCTGCTGTGCCAGCTGGGGGGAACTCAGCACCCGGGACTGGGTAAGAAGTACCTGTCTGTGAGGACCCTGGGGCCCCAAAGCTCCAGGGTGCTGCTGCTGCTGCTGTAACACTGCCACCTGGGCAGGGCCCAGCATGCCCTGGGGCCCCTGGGGTGGTTGCGGGGACAGCTGCTGGACCAAGAGGCCTTGATGGCTACTGGGAGGCAGAAGCCCCGGGGGCTTGGGACCCAGAGCCTGGTTTGCCTGTACCCCCAAGCTCTGCTGCTGTTGCTGCTGGATTGCCACCTGTCCTAGGAGGTGCTGTTGCTGTTGCTGCTGCTGCAATTTCTGGGCTAGTTGCATGCGTTGCTGCTGGAGCTGTAGCTGCCTCTCCTGTAAAAGTCTCGAATCAGGTCCTAGGCCTCGAAGAGCAAGGTTGCCAGGGAAAAAGCCCCCTGAGGGGCCAGCCAAGGCCCCAGTCCCACCAGAATGTTGCTGTTGCTGCTGCTGGGCCAGGGAGGTGTTGAGGAAAGGGCCACCAGGCTGTCCAGGGAGAGCCATGCCCCCTGGGGGCAGGCGAAGACCTGCAGCTTGCCCACCCGGAGGCCCCTGTGGTGGCTGCAGCCCATGGCCAGGGATCAGCTGACCGGGGAGCTTGGTGAGTAGCCGGGGACTCTGGGAAGGGCTGAGGGCCAGCACAGCTGAGTGTTGCTGTTGCTGCTGTTGCTGCTGTTGCTGCTGCTTATTCCGATATTCTGCCATGAGGTTGGTGTGCTCCTTCTGCTGCTTCCGGACCTAACACAGGAGGGTTGGGAGGTGAGCCTGGGGCCTGCCCATCGGAGCCATCCCTGTTCCCTGGGCTCCTGGTTTCTAGGCTGAAGTCTGCTTTCCCTACCTGATCCAGCTGTTTCTGGATCTTGCTCTGCTGCTCTGTAACCAGCTTGAGCTTCTCAGCATCAGCTTCTGGGAACTCACGGCCAGCCTTCTTGGCAGTGCGCTGTTTGGCACACAGAGCCTTCCGGGACTTGCGATGCACACCGATCTGCTCCTCTAGCACCTTCAGCTGCATCTGTAGGAGCTGCTGGGTATGAAACAGCCATTCCTCATACTGCCGCTGGTCAGCCTCATCTGGGAAAGGAAACAGGGTGTCAGGAGCTGCAGAAGGGTGATCCCAATCCCTCTTCTTCCACACACCCCACTCCCTTGCACACTCCTCCCCATCCCCCTACTCACTGATCACTCCCTGGGCAAAGGTGGGTGGATTGGGACGAGGCTGGGAAGGGTCACCAGCACTCCGCTCCTGTGATGAGAGAGACTGCTAAAGGGTCATTGTTCCATACTAGGCCCTAAAAAGGGTGGCCTGATTGTATAGGACACAAGTTCCTACTCCCAACTGATCACTTACCTGGCCACTCCCAGCTGCCACGTGGTTCTGCAGATCACTGCCGGGCCCCCCTGAGAGCCTCTGGGCTAGCAGAGATACTTGCTGCCTGGAGTCCACCAAAGCAAAGGGGATGCACAGGTGATGGGGAACGTTGAAAGGCAAAGAGGTGGGACAAGTAGGGAAGGGGACCAGGAAGGAGAGGGAAAAGACTGGGAAAGGAAAGAGCCAACCACCCCCCACCTCCCACGTCTTACCTGTTCATACCAGGTGCCACTCCAATGCTGCCCTGAGCCATCACTTTCTTGATGCCTTTCAAAGCCACCATCTTGGCCTTTGCAATGGGATCAATGATATCTTCTGCTGCAAATTTGTCCAGATCTGGAGAGGGGAGAGCCAAGTAAGCTGGACATTGGATTCAATACTCCACTTTGCATCTGCCATTCCTTCCAACACCTTGACCTCCACCAAACCAAGTAGAACAATGGCATGGCAAGAAAGTGTTAGAAAAACTAGGAGCCAGGGAGCCTGGCTGACTCCGCTTTATTATTCACAAGATAGTGGCCCTGTTTTTACTCGCACAGTGCTAAAGGGTACTCAGTAAACATTTGCTGAGCTAATGTATCAACGTCATTTGACTTCTCTGAGCCTCAGTTTCCTCCTCTATTTGACAGACCTTGTGATTCCCTACTCTGCTGACCTCACAGAACTACCATGAGGATCAAATGTAACAAAGACTGTGAGTACACTTTATGACCTAGAAAGCATTCTTCAACAGAAGTACTCTTAGGGCAACTAGTGCAGCCCAAGAACCCTAGATGTGGGCACTGTGCCAAAGTCCTAGATGCCAGTGCTGCTTTGGGCACCACGGGCATCACCTACAGCCCATTTCTTGCCTATTCAGGATGCTGGGTTAAAAAGGAGAAATAAGCAACCACCAAAAACTTACATCTTCCTAAAATCCTGTACATTTTATATTTCTCCACTGCTCTCACAACTTCACTCTCCACTTTTTAAAGGACTAACCTGGGGTGCCTGGGTGGCTCAGTCAGTTGAGCGTCCGACTTCGGCTCGGGTCATGATCTCACGGTTCGTGAGCTTAGGCCCCACATCGGGCTCTGTGCTGACAGCTCAGAGCCTGGAGCCTGCTTTGGATTCTGTGTCTCCCTCCCTCTCTCTCTGCCCCTCCCCCACACGTGCTCTCTCTCTCTCTCTCTCTCTCTCTCTGCCTCTCAAAAACAAAGAGAACTAATTAAAAAAAAAAATTTTCTTAAAGGACTACCCAAACTCCCTTTCCTCCTATTTTAAGGCCACAAAATAGTCAAGAGGACCAGAGGAGCAGGATTCAAACTCTAGCTGTTAGCTGTATGATCTTGGCAAGTTACTCGCCCTCCATGCCTACTTCCCTAACTGAAGACCCTGGCAGTACCTATTTAATGAGTTTGTTGTGATTCAATCGGACGACGATGGTAAAGTGCTTGGCACACTGCTTAACAAATGTTATCCCAATAAACAGTATTGAATTTGAGATCTTCCTCAATCTGGCCCCTCTTCTCACATCTCCAAAATTAGGGTAGTACCCACTTACCTTCCTCCACATGGAGTCCACTCTGGCCTAGCCACCTCAATATGGTTTCCAAACGCACTCACCGGCTTCCCCCCACATCATTTCCCACTCAAGGGCCTGTGCCCGCCTGGACTGCTGTTTCCTGCACTACTTCTCTCCAGCTCCCGATCTTCTGGTCTCGCACAGCTACAAAGCCCTTGCCAACCAGGCTTCATGCATTCATTCCATTTGTTCAAGTATCTAACTGCCTGCTCTATGCCAGGCGCCATTCCTCCGTTGGCAAAAGCTACAATGCTTCTGCCTACACTGCTAGTATGGTGTTTAGCCCATGCTCTTTGTGTCCCACCTCCCTCAGCTGGGGATTATCTTAGGTCTCTAGCTCCAGTGTCCATTTGGTGGTAGCAGTGATCACCCCTGAGTAACTAAGCCAGTGCCCCTGGCTCAAGTTACCTGTATCAGGGAAGAAGCTGTTAGCCAGCTGCTGCTGCATGGCCAGCTGCTGAGGTTTCATACACATGGAAGGTGGCATGGTACCCATGGGCTTCTGTGCCAGCACTGGCTGTGGGCTCTGCTGGGGCACCAAGCCTGCCTGCCCCCCGTGCTGCCCACTTAGCATATGTCCTTGACTGGACACCATGGCCATGGATGGGGCCAGGCGCTGCTGGAGGGCATGTGCTGGTGGCTGGGTGGGCATCAGTGGTTGGGCCAAGCCTGGCTGTCGGGAACCCCCAAGTCCTAGGGCAAGCTGCTGTTGGGGCCCAGCCAAACTGGGAGAAGAGCCTTCATGTGTCAAAGACATGGCCTGGGCAGGGCCTGGTGTGGCCAGCAGGGAATGCTGCTGCTGCTGCTGCTGCTGCTGCTGCTGCTGCTGCTGCTGTTGTTGCTGCTGTTGCTGGGCAGGCTGCAGCTGTGCCGAAAGCTGCTGCTTCTTCTGCAGCTCCTTCTTCTCATGCTCCAACAGGTCTTCGATGAGCAAGGGTAACTCACTGGCTACCAGCGAGCTCTCCATCTTGTCCAGCTCATCCCCTGATGTTGCATGTCCACCGGGCAAGGTCAGGGCCCCACTCTCCAGCTCAAACTTTTCCAGCAGGGAGGACCCTCCTGGGCCACTCAGCGGGCTGGGTGTCAGCAGGTGAGCTGGTGGTCCTCCTGTGGCCCCAAAGGGGCCCTTCTCAGTTGTGTGCCCACTGCCGGAAAAGGGTCCTGTGCCCATCCGGGTGTCCCGGGTGCCCATCACACTCTGTCCTGGTTTCAGCCCTAGACCTAGGGAAGTGGTGGCAGGTGCTGGCTCTACCTTGGGGGTGGTAATGGCAAACTGGCAAGGGGAAGGGTGGCGCCCACCTTCCTCTACCTTGGGCTTCACCTCAGGGAGCACCGATGCCAGACGGGCCTCAGAGACATCAGCAGCAGGCAGAGGGCGCTCATCAGGGCCCATGGGTCCTGGCTCCACCCCCCGCAGCAGGGCCTCCCGCTCAGCCTTTTCATTGGCCGACTCTACCAGCCTCAGGTGCTCATTGAAGATGTCCTTCTTGTCCCCAGTATCCAGCTCAGGGTCAGTATAGGCCAGCAGATCAAACTCATCCCCATTGAGCAGGTCATCCAGGTGAGGGTCATTGGTCTCCAGGTTTTCCAAGGTGCCCAGCTCATCATCTCCCTTGGCCACATCCACACCCAGGCCCAGGTGAGCAAGCTCCTCATCATCCTCTAGGGCCTTGTGAGCATCAAAGTCATCGTCCAGCTCAGGATCCTCACAGGGTAACTTCCCAGCTTCCAGGGCCAGAGGAGGAGGGCGGCCAAGCTCAGTGCTTGAGGTGGGCCGGCTGACCAGCTCCAAGCCAGTGGGCAGGGAGGGACCTTTGGTGTGGGGCACTGGATGGAGACTACTATTCAATTCAGGGGCCGGAGGTGCTGCGGGTTTCTGTGGGGGAAGGCCTGATACTGCCAGGCCTCGAAGCCCTTCAGGAGCCATTCGGTGGGAGTCCTCACTTACTGGGTAAAAACGGGGTCTCTGAGGGGGGCCCTGCCCAGGAAACGGAGCCCCCCCAGGTCCTAGTCCTTTCTGTACATTGTGCCGCAACTCAATGAACTGGGCAGGACCAGCTGGACCAGGCACTGGCTCTCCAGGGCCAGGGAGGCGGGCGGGAATTCCTGCCAAGGGGGAAGCTAGGGTTTGGCGGCCAAGTTCAGGCCCAGGAGTTGATGGAAAGCGAGTAGACATGGCAAGGCGCATGGAGGTTGCTGTTGCCTGCTGTTGTTGCTGCTGCTGCTGCCACAGTTGTTGCTGTTGCTGCTGCTGCTGCTGTAAGGGCAGGGACCCAGGATAGGGTGCTCGCTGATAGAAGGCTTGGGAGCCTCCCACCAGTTGCCTGGAAGAATATGCGGTAGTCAGTAAGATGAAATCAGGATCAAGTGCTAGAACATGGGCTTAGGGCATTAAGGAAGGATGGAGTTGACACAGTAAGAAGGAATGAGGAAGAAGAGTAAGTGATACTGGACAAGGGTCAGACACAGGAAAACCTGGGGCAACACACAATGGTGGTGAGATCTCCTCCCTTGCTTTACCCTTTGCTTTGGAGCTTACCGGCTGCTCACATCCATAGAGGAAGGGGTGGCTGGTGGAGGTGGCCGGGAGAGTCGGTCATCGCTGGGGAAAGCCCCTGGCCCCATGATGGGGCCACCCAATTTGCTTGGGGGCAGCCCCACAAGGCTACTCTTGTCCTGGGAGAGATGGAGGTGGATGAAGGAGGGGTTACCTTCAGTATCCTGGACCCGCCACCCCTTGCCACCACTCTATCTACCTGGGTCCCAGCAAAGGGAGTCTGGCCTCGATTCAGCTGCTCAAAGGCAGGGCTGCTGGGCTCGGCACCCCAGCTGCCCGGGGGCCCCACTGCTCCTGCAGCTGCTGCAGCTGTTTCCTTCTCTTGCCGCAGGGTGTTGCGCTGGATTTGCTGCCGAATCAGGAGCTCCCGTAGTCGCTGGCGCTGTGCAAAGAACAGAGAAGTGGGGTAAGTCCATTCTACTCCAATCACAGAGCTGGCACAAGAAAAGCAAAGATATGGGGGTTCACTCCAGGATGTCCACCCACCTGCCGCTGCTTCTCCAGTTCTGTCTGGCTGAGGCTGGACATGCCTGGGTCCTGGGTACCTGGAAGTTCAGGTGCTGCCAAAGAGCTACCCAATCCAGCCCCTGGGTCTTCTCGCTTATCGACTGGAGAGGTGATGCCTGCCCGCTGTGAGGATCCATGCGACAGGTAGGGGAGGGATCCATCCGGTGCAGGTGGTGGTAGGACTGATGGGGGGCGTAGCGGGGACAGCCCAAAGCCCTCTCCTGTGGACCCACTGCTGGATCCCAGGGGGCTGCCTGATGGGTGGAAGTTCCCTGTGGCTACTGCGTAGTTTGTGCTTTGAGGCTTGCCCAAAGTAGGGCCAGGCCCAAAATGGCTGTTGATCCCATGGGGTGGAGGGAGACCAGGCTGAGGGACAGGGGGCTTTAGGGAAGGCTCCCCTACCGCCTGAGGGAAAGTAAAACGCATGGGAGAGGGGGTGCCCACAAATGCACCCGTC
Source organism: Lynx canadensis (assembly GCF_007474595.2). Taxonomy (NCBI): domain Eukaryota; kingdom Metazoa; phylum Chordata; class Mammalia; order Carnivora; family Felidae; genus Lynx; species Lynx canadensis. Next base: position 75,481,750 of record NC_044309.1, read on the forward strand.
CCAGGGGACCGGGCAAAATTGGGGGGCTGCCCACTTGGGACCTTAGCATGGAGCTCACCTGCCGGTCCCGAGGGCAGGGCTGCTGGGAAGCCCCCAGCCCCCAGTGGAGTGTGGGCTAGAGGCCCAGCCTTGAAGGCAACTTCAGGGGGCTGGGGTCGGGGTGGCTTATGCAAGGGGGCAAATGGGTCACGGGACTGAGGACGTGAGGGTGGACGGGAATAAGGGTCAGGAGACTGGAAGCGAGGGGTAACAGGGGATGGGCAAAAAGCCTCGGCAGACAAAGGACGGGGTGTTAATGGGGACTGCGAGCTGGACTGGGACTGGGGACTGGCAGGTACTCGGGAGAAAGGGTCTGAGGGCAATGAGCGAGGGGGCAGGGCACAGCAGCTTTCAGGGGGTGGGGGTTGGGGCCGAGGGGTCAACGGGGGCTGGGCATAGGGGTCAGGATAGGGGCCAGGGCGAAAGATGTCCGAGTGGCTGGGAGAAGAAGGGGCCAAAGCCTGGGCAGGGGGTGGCTCCTGGGGCCTTAGGCCCAAGCCCGGGCTCTGGGGCTCTACCTGAGATGCCCGAGGGGTCAGGGGGGCTTTAAAGACATCAGGTGCCTTTAACTCCAGGTTGCCCAGGTGGGGGCCTGAGGAAGGTGAGTCAACAAAGCCTAGGTTTGGGGGCCCATAGCTAGGAGAGGATGCCCCAAGCTCTTCCTTCTTCACCTCTAGGGCCTTCCGAGACTCCCCAAAAGGCGGGGGTGACAGCAGGGGCTCGGCAGCCTTGCCTCCCCCTATCCCTGGGCTCTCAGGCACAGCCAGGTTGTCCAGTGAGGGGCAGCGGGGTTTGAGAAAGGGATCGGGTGTGGAGGGCTGGTGCCGGGGGGTGCCGGGTGGGGTAGTGTGGAATTCCCCTGGCTGGCCAGTCCCAGGACGAGATGAGGCGCCCAGCGTCAGGGGCTGCGCAGGGGCCCCAGTTGGACTAGGATAGGGAGGATAAGTAGGTGGTGCCGTGGGGAAGCGGGGCTCCAGAGCGTAGGCGGGGGCCAGTCCAAAGGGGTCCTGCGAAGGCACTTGGGCGGGCACCTGGGGTGGGAGCTTGAGGAAGAGCTCACCGGGCGAGTCGGGGCCGGGCACTGTGCCCACCGGCGGCTTCAGGAACCCGTCCGCAGAGGTAGACAAGCCGGCGGGGGTAGTGGGGCTGCCAATGAAAATGGTGGGGGCAGCAGCGGGGGGCGGACTGCCCAGTGCCCCTGGCTGGGGGGGAATGCGAAGATGTAGGGCTGGTCGGTCAGTCTTACGGGCCATGTCGCCCACCTTGGTCTGCTTGTTGATCTGGCTCTCAGCCTGCTACAGGGGGAGACCAGGCACAGAGCAGTCAGGCTGCTGTGGCAAGCCCTATGTCCCCCACACCCTCAAGAGGCCCCCAGCTATAGGATCTGGATGGCACGACCCAGCCTGGCCCCCACTCACCTTTTGCACCTTGTTGATGCGGTGAGCTGCCCGGTTATCTTTGGCCTTTTGCTGAGGGATACAGGACACAGCCTTAGGCCTAGGGCTCAGTTTCATGCCCAGCCCCCATCCCTCACGTCACTCACTCCCTACCCAGAAGGTGATCCCTTCTGGCCCAGTTGCTTTGGGAGTGGGTAATGGAAAGAACGGAGGTGAATTTCCCAAAAACACCCTCGAGTCCCAGTTCCCACCCTGACCTAGGCTCTCTTCCGGCTCACCAGGTAGGGGGCTTTGTCAGTAGCTGGAACTTTTCTCCAGAGCTTCATGATTTGTTTGCAACGGCTAGACCAGTCTGGAGGGCAGAGGTATTTCGTTAGAGGAAACTTGGCAGGTGACCCCTGTGCCCACCACATTCCCAGGTTGTTTCCCTTGCCTCCGTTCCATGGGTACCTGGGTAATCTTGCTTGAGATTGGGAAAGTTAATGTTGGCATAGAGCACAGGTGAGATGGTGGAGAGCTGGCCCAACTCCTCATCCTTCTCCCAACGCTGAAGGCTCCGCTGGTTATAGGAGAGCCCGTCGCCCTCTCCCTCCGTGGTGGGGGTGGTGGGGGTGGAGGGCGTGGTGCCCCCTGAGCCTGTCCAGGGGCTGTCTGGCTCACCGGGTTCCGGGCTAAAGAAGCCCCCGCGCTCCCTGGGGCGCAGGGGCAGAGAGTCACGGAGGGCAAGGAAGCCAAGCCCTACCCCAGACAAACTGCCTAGAGTTCCCAGGCCACTGCCCTGCCCCCACAAGGAGGGCCACTAACAAAGGAGCAGAGACAAGCATTTCTACAGCAGCACCCCGGAGTCCAAGGTCCCCTCCCTTGGCGTGGCCCCAGTGGGAGGGAAGGGACAGCAGGGACTGTCCACAGACGTTAAGCATAGATACCAACCTAGAATCCAGGAATGGGGACTGGCAGAGGCCCGGGTAGGAGTCCATTGGGCTGCTGGAGGGGAGATTGCCCAAAGGGAGTCCACCTACAAGAGGCACAGGATCAGAGAACGAGAGCAAGAGGCCCATCCTGGGGGTGAGCTTGGCCAAATCTGGACACCCAGTCTTGATGCCACTGCCATCCGTATCACCTTGAAGAAAGGGCCTCTGTAGCGGTGTACGGCTGCCGTCCGAGCCGGGGGTTCCACAACCCAGGTGCTGCTCTCGTTCAGAACCCAGAACATCCTTGAAGAGCTGCTGCAGGTCTTTAGATTCCATCTTGGGCAGTTCTGTGGGGGGTTGATGAAGGATGCCGCTAAGGAAGACTGGGGATTTGACGGGACACTGCAGGGCCACAAATGGCCATGGCCAGGGAAGGTGCCCAGGACTCCCCACCAAAGAAGCTGGCTGTACAGATGGCAGTCCCATAGGTAGGACCTTCTCCTCCCACAGAGGACCCTTACACACGACAAGTGTGGGCCACAGCCTCACCTTCAGTGGGAATCCTATCTAAGTCAGAGCTAAGCATCCCTTCACCCGGAGTGCCTGGCTTCTCGGGGTCACTGGGCACTGGGGATGCCTTTATGCCTCCATCCTCAGGTCCTGCAATTGCCAAGAGAAACCCGTCAACCAAGGACAGTGCAGAGGCACCACACTAGCCACCCTGGACCCCAGAGGGCACGAAACAGTTTCCAGCCGCCAACCAGATGGTGCTCAGGGGCAAAACATGTTGACAGAAGCAAAACCAAGAGAAGACACAGTCCTCCCAGCAGCCCTCACCTGGTGTATCTGCTTTGCCCTCCAGGCCACGGGATTCTTCATCTGCAACATCTGGAGCATCATCTCCTATGAGCAACAGTCCCCACTCTAGTCAGAGATGCCCTACACTTGATGCCCAGAATGGGCCCCCAGCTCCACAGGCCAGGGCCTTGGCCCACCCTCAATTCTGGGAGGCCAGCCTGTCCCCCACCAAATCCCCTCACCAGCCTCTAAGCACAGAGGGGAAGTTGGATCCTTTCAGACCACCTCACCCCCACATAACTGACCTTTCTGTGACGTGGGGAGCTCCTTCCTATCTGAGCCACTATCCCCCTTGGCTTTTGGGGCTCCTAGTCCAAAACTGGGCCGGCCCACGCCAACGGCAAAAAGGGCCTTCCGGCTCAGGTCCAGCAGCTCCTTCCCAAAGAAGGCTTCCTGCAGGAGGAGTAAGAGAAATAGGCCTCTTCATGCTCCGCAGGGCAGACGCACCGTCACCCTGCAGAGAGCCAAAGACCCACCTGCAGATAAGCAGGAAACATGTCTTCCAGTTTGCTCTTCTTGCGCCCACGCCGCTGCTGCTTCTTCTTCTCATCCCCATCAGCTAAGCTCTGGTCCACGGGGCCCTCTGCAGGTAGGTCTGCAGGCATCACTGGGGACAGAAGGGGAGGTGTCAGCCCCTCTCAGGGGACACTGGGCATGCTGCTCCCAACTCACTCAAGGGACACTTTCTGCCCACTCTCTCCCCAGCACCAATTGGGCCCACCACCCTCGTGGCCCTATGAGTGAGCCCTCACCTCCCAGGCCTCCCTGGCAGTGCCCCATAGGTCCTGGAATCCCCACCTTCTCCCAGGCCCCACTGGAGCCCTCACCCGTCTCACCCTCGTCGGGCTGCCCATCCCCACTCAACACCTCCGCCTGTGCAGCAGGCCCCTTTTTCACACGTGTGTGGGATTTCCGCTGTCGCACCATGAAACCACCAATGCCTAGGAAGAGGGAGAGTGAGACTGAGAAGCTGCCAGGGACCTGGTGAACTGTCCCTCACCACCCACCTCCCCATTCCAGGGCCTCACCAGGCCGATAGGGTTTGCGTTTGCGTTTCTTGCTTTCCTCGGTCTCCTCTCTGCCAGGCTCTATATCAGGGCTGATAGGCCCCTCCAGTTTCATTTCGCATTCCATGTGCTCCACGCCACCTGTGTACGGAGACAAGAGAGAGAGGGAGGAAGATCAGAAGCACGCGCCCTTTTAAGCTCGTCATCCTGCTATCCGAGAACAGAGAGCCCAGTGCTTTGCCACAGAGCCATCTGGACAAGCCCAACCGTGGGTTGAGGGGGACTGGGCGTGGCACTGCTGCCCCATCCAATGCCCCACTCTCACGGGAGTGCTCCCACTACTTGGGCACTCCCTGAGATTCCCCAGCCTGACCTTCACCCTTGAGCAGCTCGTCAGCATCCAGGTCCCCATCCTTCTTGTCATCAGGGCCAAGGGCATCTGAGGGCTCAGAACCCTCTAGCCCTGCCTCCCCTGGGAGGCCAAGCCGTCCTCGCCGCTGGCGCCGCTTGTGCAGGGGTGACATGGTCAGGTTACGCAGCACGGCCATGCCAGTTTCTGTCAGCCACACACCCTCAAAGCGAAAGTATTGAGGCTCTGCACAAAGGAGAAGAGCACGTAGCCCCTGGATGGAGGCCCCAGAGAAACCAGAACTCCAAGTTTCAGCCTAAGTCCCCAGCTGGGACAAAAGCAGCAAAAGATGGACCGAGGTGAACACTGGGGAGGGAGGGCTGGAGGGGACAGGCCACGAGTGGGTGCTAGCTGAGGCCTGAGTTCTCCATCAGTGACCCAGAGGGGTTCACAGAGACCGCTACTACAGAAGCCTGACTTTGCTCAGGACTCACACTAGTTCACCCAAAGAATTCTCTAGCTACCCAGGCCTAAGAAGGCCCCTACTGGCCAATGCCAGCATACAGTGCCCACATCATGATGGAGGAGAGGCCCCTTCACTGAGGCCCCCTTCACTGAGAAGAAAAATCTGTGTTCTGTGCTCTCTGGAGATGAGATTCTGCAAAGGCCACGTTGCCTAGTGGAATGAACTCTGCCTGGGAAAATGGAGGCCTTGGTTCTCGTTATAACTTTACCACTAACCTACTGGGGGTGACCTTGAGCAGGCCACTCAACCTCTGAGGATCTTAGTTTCCTCCTCTGAAAATGAGGAGATGAAGTTGGGTTGGAGCTGGACTAGACAGCGTCTAAGGTCTCTTCCAGACTTGGCATTCCGGATTTCTGTGACTCACCTGGCTCTTTCACCTTCATAGGCACCAACTCTGGAGGAGCAACAGGCGCTATGGAAGAGACGGGCAAACCAAGGCAGCTTGAGGCCCTGTCCCAAAGTAAGACAGCCCTGCCCTGACCCCTGCTCCCCTCTCCCCAGCACCTGGTACTCACCAGCAGGCTTTACCACATAAGGCTGGCAGGAGACACAGTCAAAGCCCTCGTCGGCCGCCTGTTCCACGTCATCCTCCGTGAAGAGGCTCTCGCAGCCAGCATGCATCCACCTGGAAGAAGGGAAACAGGAAGAAATAAACCCAGACAGTGCAAAGCTAAGAACAGGGAAGAGGAGACCCATATAAGGGGAGGACACCCTCACCGTTCACAGTGGCGGCACTGGATTAGGAGGTCCTCTTCCACATATGGGGCATGACAGATAGGGCAGGTCACCAGGCTAGCGCAGGGCCCGCAGTGTGTGTAACTATTCTGCCATTCACAGTGGAAGCCAGGGGAGGCAGCCCCACACTGCATACAAGACACACACCTGGTGGGGGCAGAAAGACAGACCCTCAGTACCTAGCCTCCCCAAGGCATCCAGAGACGTCTTCATTGAGAAGCAAGCAGCCAGCCCAGCCTTCTAAACCCAGCCTCTGTCACGTCAGCAACATCGCATCCCTCCAACATCTCCTGCCCAGGCCGCTCAAGATCCCAGGTCTCCCTACCATTTGCACTTCCAGCCACCCTTGGGCACGGTGAGCAGTGGCGGGTCCAGGCAGTATGTGTGGTAGCTAATGTCACAGTCATCACAGAGCAGGAGGCGTGAGGGGTCCGAGGCCTGGCCGCACACCTCACACACGATGCACTCCACACAACGCCAGCCCTTTAGCAGCATCACCTTGGTGATCTGGGGCAGAAGATGGCAATTCTTCAGGGTGTGACGTACAGGAGAGGGAAGACTTCTTAGGGGAGGGTGGGACTTACGTGGGTAGGGCTGGAGGACCTCAGTGCTCAGGCCAGACCTCCATCTGAACACAGGAAGGCTACGCAGAGCACCTCCATCCCCAAAAGTAGTGACTCTAAACTTAGGCTCCCAGGGATCTCTGCTGATCAGAGAATGGCCTCACCCAGCCACTACCTCATTACGATCTTTTACTAGCCAAGTCCCCAAAAGACTGTGGATAGAATTAGGTTGTATCTCCCCCAACATTTCTTGAACATTTAGAACCTGCTATTGCTACAAATTAGTGAATGTCAGCAGTGAGTTCTAAATCAGCATTAATGAAAACCCCAAAACAAGTGACCACACTTGGGTCAAAAACACTGCTTTCTCTTTGCAGACTTGTGCTTATGATTTTGATTTTATATTTTATCTCCAGGCCATGCAAAGTTTTCACAACTCAGACGATGGATTAAATTATACCAATCATGATCTACGACAAAGAAACTTAATAAAGACCGCCATGATTTCCAAAGTACTTTGCCCCAAGATGAGTTTGTAACCACTAGTGACTGACAAGTAACTTCCATGACCAATGGCCATTTTAAGCAAACAATATCAATTATACTCAAATTAAAAATTTTTAAATAAAGTAGTGTGACCAGAACAGGGGCCTAATGTAAGAAATAACTGACCCCATTTCCCAGTCCAGGCCTCTTGGGCCTTGAACTCACCTTGCTGTTGACACAATAAGGGTGATAGCACTGAGAACACTGGGAACAGGCGAGGAGGTGGCCCTCTGCTCCCCGTCCAAAGCTGCCACATACCACGCACATGTCCTAGAGAAACACAGAGAAACCTGAATGTCCAACCTGGCCTCTTCAATCTCACTCAGTCCCAGCAACCAACTACAACACTAATCTGAAAGGGGGGAGTCAAGGAACCAAAAACCCACCCCCCATTGTCAGGACACTTAGCTATCACGGGCCTGTTCCTTCCTATCATGCCTTGCTCATCTGACCAGGGAATCTGAATTGGTACATCCTGACATGGGTAAAAGGAAGGAGAAGTGAAAGGAAGGTAAGAAGGATAAAGACTGGTCAGGATGAGAGAGTAACATATCTGACAAAATTCTATCAGCTTTGAGATGATTCAGGTGGGAACATACATTAAACTTCCCAGGCTATAAGCTTCAATAGGGCAGAGATCGTTTCTGCCTTTTTTACGGCTATACCCCTTGCTCCTAGCTCACTGCCCAGCCCAGAGGAGACACTAAAGAGAAATTTGATGGATGGACAAACAAACGAACATGATCCTGATTCACTGTGTTTTCTCATTAGCTGGGTATCCCCAGAAGCAGGTCCTCAGTTTGGTCTTCCCCATTTACCCTCCCACCAAAATATGCCCAGCCAACATTGGGTCTGCCAGGACTCAGTGCTGAGGATGGAACTATACCACAGGCAAGCACAGTACCTGCATTAGGACAAACTTGTCTGTGTTGGAGAAGAGAACCACAGTATTTTGCATGGTGTCGTCATCGTCGTCTTCTTCCTCTTTGCTGGGAGAGCTATCGATATCAGCAACCTTACAGGCAGAGAGTTGTGGCAAGTGAGGCAGCTAAATCTGCCCCCACTAAGCCGCTCTCCTCTTTGGTGCTGGGGGGAAGGAGGCGTGAACCCCTGGCTAAGATGAAGGCCAGGAGCCAGGACTAAGAAGCAGAAGAACACCCCAGCTCCCAAACTTGGCCTCAGCCCAACAGCAGAGATTTCAGAGAAGCCTGGGGGCCAGGTGGACAGAAGCACAGACATAGCTGGACAGGCCCTAGGCTAGCAAGCAGGTAGGTGGGCGTGCAAGGGACTGGCAGGATTTAAAGGGTGTTTAATCTTGAAAGGGCCAGCTGAAGCATGTTTGGGAAATGGGAAGCCTCTCCTTACTACCAGAGTCTCAATGGAAGAAGTAGTTGATTTTAGCCGGGCCCGTCCTCTCCCGCGTCCTCCATGTGCTCCTCCACGTGGCCGGCGTCTTCCTGGGAAACTACTGCTGCGACCCTAAGTGAGGGAAGAGGACGATTACAACAGCAAGTCAGGAGTTTGTAATCCTGTAGTGTACTGGGTCTACAGCCTCAGGGGGGAAGGGAAGAGATGAACGGACAGAGCATGACAGGTGATAAGGCCCAGGAGTCCTACTCAGGGCAGGGGAAAAGCCAAGCTCTCCGTGACAGGTAGATAGCTCCAGCTCAAACCATGCCCCCATCCCAAGGAGAAAGTGACCAACACGGCACAATGAGAAAAACACTGGCTAGAGAGACCTGACTTTCTAGTCCTCATTCTCTTACTGGGTAACTACGAACCCGGGCACTTCACTTCCCTATGTATCAGTATTTCCCTTAACAAAGAGGATGAATAAAGGATCCCTGAAGAGTCTAGGATTCAGTAAACCAGGTAGAAAGCTATCCGTGACATAGGATCACACATCTGACACTGACATCACATTGACCACAACCAGTGGCTGGATGGCCTCTCACCTGTTTGATGCGGGAACGAGCTGGGGAGCTGCGCCGCCTCCCCTTGTCCCCCTCAGCTTTGCCTCCGCCAATAGCTGTCCCAGCATCACACAGTAGCGAGTCGTCAGTCTCTGGCAGCGAGTCAGTACAGAGTCGCAGGGAGCCCTCATCTCGGGCTGGACTAACGTCTGTAGATACCCCCAGCTCCATGGACAAGGAGCCGCCCCCTTCGGGGTCGGGAGAGCCTAGCAGGGGCTCGGAGCCAGGAAAACTGGCACTGGCATCACCCTGGCTCAGATTGGAGATCTCATTAACGATGTCGGATTTGATGAGAGTGGGTGGGGTAGGGGCCACTGGTGCACGTGGCTCCTCTTGCTCTTCACAGGGTGAACTCTGCCCTGCCTGCTTGCATTCTGGGCCATAGACCTCCATAGGGGTCACAGGGGCCAGCTCCTCGGGGTCCAGGAGCACAGGGGATCCCTTAAGTTCACTAGCCAAACTGCCAGGGGTCTGTCCAGCCTCTGGCTGTGAACCAGGAGTGTCAGTCCCATCCAGAGGGGCTGTATCTTCCCCCAGACCGGAGAAGTCATCCAGAGCTGGGGCAGGACTAGGTGCAGGGCAGGAAAGGTTACCCATGGGGGAGGGGAGAGGACTAGTAGGGCTGGGTTCCAAGGCTGGGCACTCAGGCTCTGGGACTTTCTCAGTCTCCATCTCATGTGGCTCAGCCTCATCTGAGACCTCCACTGCCTTCTCCATGGGACTCAGTGGGGAGGGAATGGACAGTGGCAGAGCAGGAGGAGAGCACTGGGAAGGAGGGGAGTTTTGGGGAGGCAGGGAATGCTGCAGGAGTGGAGAACACTGAGGGGGAAGGGGTTCCATCAGGATGGGAGAAGCTGGTCCCATTGGGGAGCCTGGAGATGGAGGAAGGATCATAGGAGGTACAGGCTCAGGGTCAGTGCAGTTAGCTTCTGGTGGAGGGCTGATGGGTGTCTCTAGGATGGGGGCAGCCAATGGCGACTCAGGATCACTGTCCCCTTTGGCACCAAAGGGGTATTCTAACTCCCCCAAAGGAGACAGGGCCGGCGGGGCCACAGCTGTAATAATGGGTGAGAGTGGAGGAGGAAGAGGATCTGGAAATAGAAAAAGGGAGGCTCTTAGATTAGATGCACCATAAAGAATTAAGACTGTCCCAGACAAAGGGGGACTAACATCCCCTTACCTGGTGGCATCAGCTGAGGTGACAAGGATGGCTCCCCAGATGGGGACAACGGCAACTCCTCAGGTAGAGGGGACAGAGGTGGTTCCCCAGGCTCAGACAGGGCCGGCTCTCCAAGCAAGGGGGATAAAGGTGGCTCCCCAGGTGGGAGGAACAAGGGCAATTCCTCAGGTGCAGGGCATAGGCCTGGCTCCTCAGGGGGCTCTTCAGGTCGAGGGGACAGGCGCGGTTCCTCAGGCTGGGGGGACAAGCGCAACTCCTCAGGCCGGGGGGACAGGGGCGGCTCCTCAGGCTGGGGGGACAGGCGCGGCTCCTCAGGCCCAGGGGACAGGCGTAGCTCCTCAGGCACAGGGGACAGCTGCGGCTCCTCAGGCAGGGGGGACAGGCATGGCTCCTCAGGCTGGGGGGACAGGCGTGGCTCCTCAGGCCGGGGGGACAGGCGTGGCTCCTCAGGCCGGGGGGACAGACAGGGCTCCTCAGGCCGGGAAGACAGACACAGCTCCTCAGGGGCAGGGGACAGGCATGGCTTCTCAGGCCGGGGGGACAGATGTGGCTCCTCAAGCGGAGGGGATAAATGCAGCTTCTCAGGCGCAGGGGACAGGCGCGGTTCCTCAAGTGCGGGGGACAGGCGTGGCTCCTCAGGCCGGGGGGACAGACAGGGCTCCTCAGGCCGAGGGGACAGGCGCGGCTCCTCAGGCCGAGGGGACAGGCGCGGCTCCTCAGGCCGAGGGGACAGGCGCGGCTCCTCAGGCCGAGGGGACAGGCACAGCTCCTCAGGTCGGGGGCAGAGTCGTGGCTCCTCAGGCAGTGGCAACAAGGATGACTCCTCTAGCGGTAGGGTCATGAGCAGCTCCTCCGGGGGCGGAGAAGCAGGTGAGTCTTCGGGTGGTGGGGAAGCGGGTGAGTCCTCAGGCGGCGGGAATAGGCGTGAAGCCTCAGGTGGAGGAGACGTGGGAGACTCCTCGGGCGGTGGGGACAGGGGAGATTCCTCAGGCGGTGGGGACAGGCGTGACACCTCAGGCAGGGGGGATAGGCATGATACCTCAGGCGGGGGGGACATAGGCGAGTCTTCAGGTGGTGGGGACATGGGCGAGTCCTCGGGTGGTGGGGACAGACGTGATGCCTCTGGTGGTGGGGAGAGAGGAGACTCCTCTGGTGGAGGGGATAGGGGTGATTCTTCAAATGGTGGGAACAGACGAGATGCCTCAGGTGGTGGAGACATGGGTGATTCTTCAGGTGGAGGGGACATAGGTGACTCCTCAGGTGGTGGAGACAGGCGAGATGCTTCAGGAGGTGGGGAAGTAGGCAACTCCTCAGGTGGGGGAGACAGGGGAGACTCTTCAAATGGTGGGGACAGGGGTGATGCTTCAGGCGGTGGAGACAGGGGTGTCTCGAGTGGGGGAGATGGGGGGGACTCCTCTGGTGGAGAGAACGGTGACTCCTCCAGTGGAGAAAAGGGTGATGACTCAGGTGGAGGAGACAGAGGAGACTCCTCAGGCGGTGGAGAGAGGGGTGATTCCTCAGGTGGTGGGGACAGGCGCGATGCCTCAGGCGGCGGGGATGTGGGCGATTCCTCAGGTGGTGGGGACAGGGGCGACTCCTCAGGTGGGGGCAGCAGTGGCATCTCCTCATTTAGGGGGGCCTCCAACTGGGGCTCAAGTTGGGCCCCTGCTCTCCCTGCAGACATAACACACTATGCTCCCACCTAGCCCAGCTCTACTCCATCAAAAGTACAGGGTTTAAGGCAAAGCAGAAACTGTCCCTTGTCACAGAACAGACAGGAATTATTTTCAGGAACCCTCAAACCCTACTCACCTAGTGGTTTGGCTTCACATTGCAGGGGCCCCGGTTCCTTGGGTTGCATAGAGGTCACGTGCCCACCCTTTGGCTGCCCTTGGCATGCAACGTACAGAGCTTCGGGCTCATCAGTGGGGGTATCACCAGGCTCTGGGGGTGAGAACCTGCAGAGGGTACAGGGGAGCAGGCACCAGGGCTCTCATTAGCTATCAGCTCCTAGACAGCGTGCTGAGGTGAGGCATGAATGCTACGGATCGTACTGCCCACCTTGGGGCTCCCCTCTCAAAGTCGACTTCCTTTAACACGGCCCCTGCCAGTCTCAATACCTCCAAATTGCGTAACTTCCCAATCTCCTTCAGTCCATGTTACTTACCTGCTACAGACAGGGGGATGCTGCTCAGCCACAGAACTGACAGGCTGTCCTCCTTGGGCTTTGTGACAGCGGTGACAGAGCGAGTAATTCTCAAACCACTCAGAGTTGGGATTCAGCTCTGCTGAGCCTGCCCCACAGGCCCGGCATACCCGGCATGCCTAGGGGAAGTAAGCAGGCAAAACAGGCACTAGTCAGAGAGCAGACTGGAGGAGAGCACAGGACTCATCACAATGGGGAAATGAGATGTGATAGGTGGTAGAATTAGGGAGAGTAAGGCAGAATCAGAGGGATAATCACCTTGCACTTCCAAGAGTGAGCAGGCAGTTCCTCCATTGGTGGTTTTAGGCAGAAGGTGTGGTATCCTTTGTCACACGTCTCACAGACCAACATCTTAGAGTCATTCCCAGGTTTCCTGCAGGCACATAGGGCACATAACAGATCCTTCCTGCCCTCATTTTCAACCCTAACCTGTGCTTCACCTAAGGCTTCTCTCTTGCCCTCCTATTCTTACCTGCAGGCTTGGCACACTTTGCATTCAGGGCACTGCCAGCCAGCACGTTTGCGGGCAGTCAGAGCAGTGTCCAGGCAGGCCCCGTGATAGTGATGCCCACAGCTGGTACAGAAGAACAGGTCACACAATTCCCCTGGTCCCTCACATACTGCACAACGAGCCTCCTCTAGCGTGGGAAGAGACAAAGAAGATGGGTCAGCTATGGATTCCTTGCAGGACTCAGCACAGTGCTCTCTACATAACAGGCATTCCATAGACACAGAACGAACAAACAACAAATAGTTACTGGGTATTTGCCCAATATACGGGAGACACTCTTCTAGGCGCTGCAGACACCGTGGTAAACAAGGAAAAGTCCCTGTGCTCACAAAGTTCACATCTCTTTTAGTGGGGCATAAGTTCACACAAAAACCCCAGGCACACTTGGCCCCTTATTTGCCCTGTGTCCAGAGGGTAGGACTTCTTACCCAGATGTGCAGCCCCCTCACTGTGCTCCGGGCATAGCAGCTGCAGTGTTTTCATGGATAAGAAGGAACCGCTGGCAGTCGCACAGGGGAAGTGGTAAAGCCGTGGACATCCGGGTGACCGGCAAGGGATGGAGGCACCGCGCCTGGTGCAGTGGGAACAGCGCTGCCAGGGTGGAGACAAAGTGTCAGTGCTAGCCGCTCTCCCCAGAGCAATAGGTCAGGCACTGGCTCTGCCTCCGTCTAACCACTGCCCTTCTCATTCTAGCCTCTCAGAAGCCCACCAGCCCTGCTCGCTCTACCCTGTGCCTATGCAATCCCTTGGCCCCAGCCCCACCTGTGAGATCCCTGAGAAGATGGCCTTGTCCACACCACATAGTTCTGGGCCCTCCTGCCCCCATACGCCTGCCGACCACGCAGCACACCAATGGTGAGCCCAGCAGGACCCTTTATAATGGAAAAGGAAGAACAGAAAGGAAAGAGTTAGCAGAAAGGTAATGACTGGCTCAGGACCACCCAGTCCCTACCCCCTTTTCCTGCCCAAGTCAGCTACCCCACCTCTCCTCACTTACCGCCAGGTTCTCCTAGGTGGGCAGGTGTCAGGCCCTCAGGGAAACCAATCTGTGACAGGTCCTCACAGGGCAGCACTGCCTCGTTGGGCCCTGGATTCCCCCCAGGGGACGCCACTGGACACTGGGGCCAGTCAAATGGCAACTCAAAGCGCCGTAGCTCCCGCTGCCCATGTAGACTGGGCTCCCCGCAGTTACAGAGAGCACAACGCCGCACCGGACCCCCACTGTGGACACACAAGCGTTAGTACCATGCCGGACCGCTGCCCAAAGGCACCCCTAACATCCCCATGATTTGGCATGCCTATGATTCCCAAACACTCATCTTCCTAAATCTTCCTCCTTGAAAGTCCAGACTCTCAAATCAAATCTTTGTGTGGCTTTACATCCTCATTTCCCCAAGTTACCTGCAGTCCTGGGGAGGCTCCTGAAGCCTAGGACCTCCAGAACTGGGCACAGAGACCTCCCCCACATGTGGGTTGGGAAGGTCTGGCTCAGTGGTGCCTGACTCCTCAGAGGCTGCAGGTCCATCAGCTGAATGAACAGAGAAGCAAGCATCAGCCATCATCTTCTATATAGTACTAGTCTAGGCAAACCATAAGAGACTCTTAAATGCACAGAATAAACTGGGGGTTGATGGAGGAGAGGTGGGGGGGCAGGGATGGGCTAAATGGGTGATGGGCATTAAAGAGGGCGGTTGTTGGGATGAGCACTAGGTGTCATATGTAAATAATGAATCACTAATTTCTACTCCTGGAACTGATACTACAATGTATGTTAACTAACTTAAATTAAAAAAATAAATAAATAAATAAATACATAAATAAATAAAAAAAAATACCAGTTCACTGATCAGACCCATGAGATTAACCAAAACCCTTGGTGAATTACAGTGATGGCAATTTGACTTTTGCTCCAAAGAACAAAGTCCTTCAATTACCTGTCTATTAGACAGACTTAGCTCCTGTCTTTGTGCCAGGGCCAGAAATCTAAGGTTGCCTGGGAAGGGCAGAAAGCTGCCAGCAAACCCAGAATTTGCCCTACTCACCTGCCGGTTCTGAATCTTTATCCTCACCAGGCGGCTTCTGGCTGTCCATCCCTCTCTCCGACTGGGCAGGGCCCTCTCGGGGAGACCTGTCAGAGCAGAAAGAAAGATCTACATGTCTAGTAAGTCTCCCCACTAAACACTTTCCCTAGCATCCTAGGAGGAAGGCAGCTATTGGTAACTACTTTACAGAAAGCAGAGCAAAGCCATACCTACAAACTCCTGTTCTAATGACAAGGAAAAACTTTCTCCCTAACCCTTACCCACTGCCTACTTCCTCCCCAGATAAACACATACCCTATTCTCCCGCTCTGGATTCTCAGGAGGTCCTCTCCCCTTTCCCACTTCCTACCTCCTGTGTCAGAGTTCCCAGGGCAAGAGCATCCAACTAGAAGCACATCCAAGCTATATCTAGTACTGCCCTTTGCTTCATGTCGGAGTTCTTGGTTTCTGGTGTGCCCTATTCCCTGGCCTTTTTCTTCAGATCTCAAGTCATCTACCATCCCAGAGGTACATCAGTGCCAACCCAGGGGTAGCCATAACCCAAGAAGTCTGAATCCAGTCAAAATCCTCTCCCAGAGACAGAGTCTGGGGTCTTACAGGGTATAGAATACATTACTGGGACTAAAGCCTAGCTATGGATGGATCTCCTCCACTTCCACCAGTTTCAAACAGGAGATCCCAAACACAAAAGAAGAAACTCCCCAATTTCTACCCACGGCCCATCCAAATCCAGCTCAGGCCCCCTCCCACCCCCCCTCCCCTGCTGTGACTGAGCTCAGGATCTCACCCAGCCTGAAGGCCTCAGGTCGTTGCCCTTAGCAACACTAACTGCCCTTCCTCCTCAGAGGTCCCTAGTAGTTAACAGAAGTGGGCCTTAAGAGTTACTGAGCATGTGTAGCTAGGCTTGAAGCTAGGCATGCTGGGAGTTGTAGTCTCAGGAAGCACACTGCCACTTAGAGGAGTTCTAAACCCGGGAGGACACAGCATAGCAGAGTAGCTTCCTTCCTCTTCGGTAAAGCAGGGTTTCCACACACACTATGGGGGTGGGGGGGGGGGGTAACGGTCCCCTCTTCTAAGATACGCCTGACTATACCAGAGCCAAATGAAACAATCTAAAGTTACACCTAAGAAGGTTGAGACCCACCCGTTGAACACATTTTCCTAAACCTCAGAGAGAACTAAGCAGAGTACAGAAAAGAGAAAAGCAAAGTTGTAGAGGTGAGGAAGAAGAAAGTCATCTTATAGAAAAAGGGAGAGGGGCGCCTGGGTGGCTCAGTCGGTTAAGTGTCCAACTTTGGCTCAGGTCATGATCTCACGGTTTGTGGGTTTGAGCCCTGTGTTGGGCTCTGTGCTGACAGCTCGGGGCCTGGAGCCTGCTTTGGATTCTGTGTCTCTGGCTCTCTCTGCCCCTCCCCCACACTCTCACTCACACTCTCTCTCTCTCTCAAAAATAAATAAACGTTAAAAAAAATTAAAAAAAGAAAAAGGGAGAAAGAGATAGGTGCCAGCAGCTCTAAATGGGAGGGATAGGGGCTTAAGCAGAGAAAAGAAAGTATGTTCTTAAGGAAGCTGGGGGCATGGGAGGAGGGAATCCCTAAAACAGAACTCTAAATAAAAGTTTGAGAAATTTCTCTCTCCCACCTTTTCCGCTCTTATTTAACCAGAGGGACCACACCAACCTTAGTAAGGATAAGCCTCTCTTCCCAAACCAACTACCCCAGTGGTCAGCCACCGGGATTGTGTGACTGGGGCAAATGAGATGGGGGAACCCTCAAAAGTGCCTAGGACTGATGAATCAATTACCTAAGAACCACAATATCAGTTCTCTTCCCCTGAGCTCACACTCCATTTTCAGAGACTAGCAATGCACCTTCTGTGACATATCACCGGAAAAGAAATTTTGTTTTACTTTTTTCCCTTCATACTTTCAGATTCTACCAGACTGGGAAAGTGAAGTATCACCTGATACCTGTTACCTCCATTCCCTGGTCATCTCTTTCCCAAACCTGCCACACAACCACACCTGAAAGGAAAGTCGGGTGGTCATCTGGCCGGCCCACAGAAAAGCTGGTCTGGAACTTCAAGGGGCTCTTAGAAGCCACTGTTGGGAAGTAGGGGTTGGAGGTCAGGGTACCAGCCAGCCCCCTCTTCCCAAGCAGTCGTTCAAGGCCTGACCACACCCAAAGACTTCAAAGTTTCCTAAATGTGTTCCTTACCACTACATACCCGCAAAGATCCTCTACCAGCTCTGCTCTCAAAAGTTGAGGCCAAAGGAGTCACAAACAGTAAGAAATAAAAAGCAACAGTGATAATACAGCGGGTGGGAGGAGGACTGCTTCACACAAGGCCAGAGGGACAAATTCCTCTGCCCTCCCCCGAGCGCAGCCCTCTCAAGCTGGTAAGGCTGGCACTGCTTGGGGAGATACAGAAACCACCTTCGTCAGCCTTGGAAGACAGAGTATCAACATCTTCCAAAGCCACAGCCTCATTCATGGGGACATGGAAGATAGACCAAGTAGCACACAGTAGAGTATCCTCCAAGCTGTGCCAAAAACAATCTAGGGGCACCTCCAAGAAGCTGGGGCTCCATTTCTCTACCCCTGCAGTCTAGCACCTGTGCCCCAATGCCAAGTCCCAGTTGCCAGGCCCCTGAACACAGCTAAACAAATAAAGACCACAGGTTCCCCCATCCCATCATTCACAGCCAGAAATCACACACACACATACATATACACCAAGGGTTTTTCCCTGGATCTAAATTGGGTTAATACCTAGCCAGGCTTCCTCTGGGGAACGAGAGATCCCAAAGAAGTACAGATCTAGGAGGTAAAATTGTGCTGGCTTCCCTTAGCCCCAGGCCTAAGAGGCCCAAAACAGCAAAGAAGACAGGGATTCATTTCAACCCACTCTCCTCCCTGACACCATCCCAGACCAATAGTTTTAACTCTATTTTCCCAGCCAAAGGGGAAATGGAAGCTTGAAGAGGTGAAAGGCTGAAGTAGGCCCTTGAGTGAACAGCTCTTCTGTAGGACTCAGGACTTCCTGGTTCCCAGCCTGAGAATCAAACCACACCTCTCCCCACCCCCATTTTGGGCCAGCCCTCCAGGAAGAATCCAAATGGCAACACTGGGCCCGTCGACCCTCCGGACGGTCTCTGGGTCATCCTGGGGTCAGCCACAGCTAACAAGGAGAGGTCCCTCCTAAGGAAGCTCTTTGGGGACAGACAACAGGAGGGTCCCTTCAGAGGCAGCAGTGGCAGAGAGCATGGGTGACAGCTAGCCTCACTCTACCACCCCTGTAGCACCTCTCACCTCAGGGTTACCACCCAGAAATCTTTCAAGGGCAAAACCCCTATTTTCTCCAAGATCAGACTGGAAGAGATCTAACCTATGTATGTTGGAGAGGGTGGAGTGAGGGAGCAAAACACACCAGCCAAATCCCTGCTGGGCAGCATGACAGCTGTGAGAGGGGCTGTCCCAGCCCAGGGCTCAGAGGCATGAGGCTCATGCTGCACCTTCATGCACTCACATACACACCCCTTCTCCCCAACACCTCCTGCCAGGGTTGGAAACACAGGCTTTGGCTGAAACAGCTCTTGATCAGGTCATTTCTCCTCCAAAGAGGGACAGGCCACCCTATTCTGTAGGCTTAGGACAGGATCTGAGGACCAGTTAACATTCCCTAATTGAAAAGGGTTTGGAGAGGTCTGGGAGGGGCCTATGGGATTGGCCAGGACTTATGGGCAACCAGCTCTCCACACTAGGCCCAGAGAAAGCGGGAGACAAAAGCCATTTTTTTGCAGCCCACATTCGCAGGGAGCAAATCTCAACGGCCTACTCTATAATCCCCTAGAGATTATGTCCATCCCCAGAGGAGGGGAGGCAAAGCAGGCTAAGACAGCACTAGGCCTTGCTGGGGTCACTTTGTCAGGCAGGGGCAGTTTAAAGTTGAACAGCAAGGCCAGAGCTGCCCCCAGCCCCGCCTCCTTCTTGCCCCAGCCACCCCCTTCATCACACTAGTTAATTTCCACACACTCTCCCTTTGCACAGTGAAATAAGGCCTGGTGAAATATCTAGGGTTCCTGGAGTCTCCCAGAGACTGCTCTGGGTGCCCGGATGGGCAAGAACAACCTTAAAGTCCAACCTGGCAGTAAGTCTGACCTGGCAGTGGCACTCTATCCTCCCTCCCAAAGTTGTTCTGTTCCCAAGGCCCACAAGGAACCCTGAGGGAGAAGCAGCCAACTGGGATTGGTGCTGGCATCAGGGCCTGGGTCCTAGTTTAGCAGAGCTCCCCCCAACACAAAAATAAACAGGCAGAAAGGCGATCTGGCCAGGTTCCCAAACTCCCGTGGTTCCCTGAACCCCCAGTCTTTAAAGAGGCACACCCCAAGACACCAGGCCTCGGTTCTGCCCCGGCGACTGGCTCAGGTTGCCTTGACAGACACTGCCAAAGGAACCCTCCTCAGCTCTGGCACCCCTTTCTCCAACCTAAAGGCCAGCTCCGGCCAAGATAGTCCATCTGGCTATGCCCCCAGTCCAACCCTTTCTGGGCCCTGGCCGGGCAGACTTCACTCACCTCTTCACAGGGCGATCCAGAAATCCTCATCCGAGAACATGGCCAGAGCCCGGGCCGCTCCCCGACCTCCAACCGCCAGAGCGATCACAGCCGCCCCCCGCACGGGGGGGCTTAGGGGGGCCAAGAACGGTAAATCCAGGTCGGAGTGGCCACCCTCCTCCCCCAAAAAAACGCAAGAAGCCAAAGAAGGGTTCTCTGCCTCGGGTTGCAGCAGTTTAGGTTTCCATGGACAGCCCCAGGGCGGCGAATCCCGAGCGGACACAAAGAGAGCACCGGTGGCTTTGATCTTGGGCGAGCAGGCTCCGCATCCGCGTCGCCGGGCGGCCTCTCAGTCCTAGGGCCGGGCCAGCGCCCCGGCCGCCCGCGCCGGGCTCGGGCGGAACGTCGAGGCTCTCCAGATGGAACGTCGAGGCGCCTCCCCAGCAGCCCGGAAGGAATGCCGCGCCGCCCCGCGCCGGGCCCGGATGGAACGTGAGACCCTCGCTGGAGCGCCGAGCCCCTCTCCCCGCCCGGGCCGGCGCCCCGGGGCCGCGCAAGCTACGGCGACGCGGAGCCGGCGGGGCCGCGGGGCTGAACCTGACACACACCCAGCGCCGGGCTCCTCGACCCCGAGCGCTCACCCTCTGAGGCTTCGAGCCCCCCACCTTCTGCTCCCCCCCGGGGAAGGGAGGAGGGTAGGTGGGCGAGGAAGAGGAAGGGGCGGGCGGTGCGAGCCCTCTGCCCGCTCCCCTCCGGCCGCTCCAGGCCCTGCGCTCGCCTCCCTTCCCCTCTGGCCTCGGGAGCTGCCCCGCCCCCGGCCTGGCCGGCTCTGATCGGCGGCACCCCCTCGACCCCCGGCTGGCTGTGATCGCGGGGGGCCTAGAGGTGCATGGCCCAACCCCGGCTCCCGGCACCCGGGGGTCAGGAAACTGAGCGGAAAGTGGGGAACGAGGCAGCCATTTGCAACCGGAGAGGAAAGTAGTGCAGCGCGGCGCCGCTCCGCCTCCCCCCCCTCCGCCTCCTGTTCGGCCGGTAGGGTGGTTCCTGCGAAGGGGCTATTTCCTGGCCCGAGATCTCGGCAGCGGTCGTAGAGATTCAGGAAGCCTCCGGCGCAAGATCCGGGGGGCTCTTTTGCCTGGGGAACCCCACTCGAGAAGCGGAGAAAGGAGAAGACGCGGCCCTATTTTGTGTTGGAGCGGAGCGGCGGAGGGATACGGCCCTCTCGGAGGAAAGGCTGTGACTCTGCAGTTCTACGCACACGCTGCGGGATCCCTCCGCCTCGGGTTAACCCCGACTGCGCCGGGCCGGCCGCTGTGCAGACACGTGGGAATGAAGCCCCCCTCCTCTGCGCCCCGGCCCTGGACCTGCCTCCTTCACTGACCGGCTTGTGAAACTAGGACTGCGGCCACTTTCTAGTTCCGTTCCCTTGCAGTTTTCAGTCCCAGAAGCTCCACCAGCCCCCTTGCCTTGGCCAGGGGCAATCTTTCCCGGGAGGGGGATGGAAGAAGAGCCAGGAGATTGGCCGCTGCTCTGCATCCTGGGAACTGGAGTCCGCAAATGGAGAAAGTGAGGCACGGCGCCTGGCGCTGCAAAGGGTGGGTTCTTGCCACGTTCGGGGGCCCTAAGGAAAGCGGTACGAGTCCCTAGTCGTTCGTTGTGGCTCTCAAACCCCTCCGTGAGGAAAGAAGACTGAGTGCTACCACAATCACCACACACACCTCCCCCATCAAAACAAATGTGGAGTTTCCTTCCTTTCCCCGGGTGCTCCCACCCCCACCCCTAGTCTTTCTCCCCGGACCCTCAGGGCCTGTGTCCCCTTTTTTAGGAAACAGAGGGGATGTACCTTGGAGCCTTTCTGCTACCTGGCCGGAGTGCTGTTACTCTAGACAAGATCCCAAAACACTACTTGCAGGCATTCCCCCACACACCCCCGTAAATCTGGGTGAGAAAGGATTGGAAAGCCTTTTCTGCATTAGCTGTAACCACGGGGTGAACAGAAAGAGACACACTAACTATGTGCTAGATACTTTATATATTCTTAGTTATTCCTCACCCTCCTTATGAACTACGTAGAATTATGTTTCTATGATGATGAGATTGAGGCTAAATAAAATAGGTAAAATTTCCCAAAGAATTACATCTAGTGACATCCATGATTCAAGCCAATGGCCATGTTTTTCCTAGGATTGTATATATCTAGATAATAAAAAAAAAATTTTTTTAAGGAGGATGCGAAGAAAGAGGTAAATCAGGTGCAGGGCTGGTTTTGTGGAAAAGGGTTTATTTACAATGCTGTCCAATAGAACTTTCTGCAGTGATGGAAATGCGTTACAGCTACACTAATTCGACTCAGCCACATGTAGCTATTGAGCACTTTGAAATGTAGGTGGTGCAACTGAGGAACTTTATGTTTAATTTTAATACTAAATTAAACTTAAATAGCCATATGTGACTTGTGGCTTCCATATTAACAGAGCAGAAAACCTTTAAATCTCTACTAGCCAGGTTCATAGGAAGGATTAGAACTAGGCATGCCCTGTGCTAGCCAGACACTGGTACCATGTACCCTGCACTGACCATTCGGGTCTATTTCAGCAAAAAAAAAAAAAAAGCCAGCAGCAACTCCACACTTGTCCCAGCTATAGTGAATAAATTAACCAAGAGACAGAAGTTGGAAAATGAAAGGTCCCTCCCTACTCTCTACATCCAGAGCCAGGGAGGCTGACCTTCACCAAAAAGACCTCCAATAACAGAAGAGCCGCCTTTCTCAAGAGTTTATTATGTAAGAGAAACTGTTCTAAGCATTTCAAATATCACCACAACTTAACTCACCTCAACTCTATGCGGAATTAACTACACTTCATAAATGAGAAATTGAGGCTCAGAGAGGTTAAGTGACTGTGCAAGGTCACACGGCTAAGTGGAAAAGTATTCTAACCTAGCTATTAACTACTATTCATTATTTTTGTCAGGACTTTGAGATTGCTTGATACGCTTTTAGAAAACTTTAAACATTTATAAGTCTATCCCAGACCTCATGGCAATGGCAACAGGGCAATAGATAACCTATATTGAATATTCCAGGTCAGATATGCAAAAGGACCTAATTTTAATATAAGGAAAGAGAGTGGTGACCACCCTAAAGAGAATCCTTAACCACCGAGCTTGTCCTTTGGAGAATGCTTCTTCCAGCAGCCTTTATATTTTAGATTCTGGATTAGAGATGCAAAAGCAGCTGGCAGAACTTTTAAAAACCAGTATGACAAACAGTCACCCCAACTGTAAGCCCAACTAGCCTAGACTCAAGCACTAGCAAGGTCACAGCTAAGATTTTGCCCATCGTTCCCAACTAAGTGCATTGACAGGGTACCTCAGACTCCCTCAGTTGGCAAGAGTAGTCTGTGTTCTCCCTGTTAATGGTACTATTCCAGTAACCCTTGTAAATCCTTGGCAGAAGTATTATGCCATTTAGACCCTAGGTCTGGTGGGGATGGGGGGTGAGCAGGAAAACTAGAGGCAGATAGGACTGATCCTTCCTAGCTAAAATGTCCATCCTCCTACTGAGATGGCCGGTCAATAAGAAAGAGTAGAAGCAATACCTTTTGACACCTAAAAAAAGTGACATGATTCCAAAGGTGTGAAGGGTGTGAAAAGGTCACCAAAGGTAATGAAAAGACCAGAGAACATCCACTTAATGAAAGGCTCTGGGGACATGGGGAATGGAAGGATTGATATACACCAGGAGCATTATTTCTTCCTTCACTCGACTCTTCTGGAAAGCCAAAATCTTCACCAACACTTTACTCCGTCCCTGCCTCTACCCTCCTTCTTAATTATTACATCACTAGGATGAGGGGTTTCCTTCCTCCCCAAACCCTACCCTCTCTCTGAGTGCCATCAAATGCTGGTGCCAGCTTCCCCCAGGAGGGAAGCTAGGTCAGCATGTGGCAGCTGGCCACTAGAGGGTAGTGTTTCTGTAGTTAAGGGGATCTTGAGAGCCTATAAACTTGGATGGGAGTGGCAGCCAACTGGTACCTGTACAGGAGAACCTAGGAGAGAAGAAGGTGGGAAAAAATAAGTAATAAGTCTTAGGGTAATGGTCCTCCTGAATGAGTGAGGAGTAAGGAATAGCAATGAGGTAGGAGGAAAGAGTTAGCCCTTATTCCCCACCAAAGGCCATAGTCACCATTCCTTGGAAAAGGAGATACTGGCTGTGAGCTCTCCCCACATACAGAGAAGCCAAGACGAAAAGATTTCTCAGTTTATTTGCATATATACATTGTTACCCTAGGGAGTCAGCTCCACTTCAGGAGTCCCCAGCTCCCTTCACACAGCCAACATCCAAAACCTGCACAGAAGACTGGGTCCCGAATAAAGAATGCTTAGGACTCATATCCCAACCCTGCAGGTTGTAACAACTCATTTAGCAAAAACAGAAGACGAGAGGCCAGTGCCCGTGAGACATCCTTGCCCCATTGTAAACATTGACAACCAGGCCACTGGAGCCTGGGAGAAGTGTGCAAACATGAGGGTACCACACTGTGTGACCAGAGGACTGGGAACACAGCTGGCAACCATACCCGTGAAGTCCTAAGGGCCTACACCCGCTGGAGCCTGGCAAGTGCCAGGGGCAGAATCAAGGCAGCTACCCAATGCCTGAGGGCTCACATGAGACGGCAGCGGCGCTCTTGCCCATAGGAATTCTCTACCCGGGCAATTTCCTGGATGACTTTGGTGAAGATGCCTCGAGTCAGCTGCAAGGGACAGAGAATCAGAGCAACAAAGTTACTGCCACCAATATGACTCAGCTCTGAGGTGTATACCCCACTCCCCCACCATCCCCATATCCAAGAAGTGCCATAAGAAAAACACTGCTACCCGACCACCTTCCTAGTATTCAGGCCAAGCACCTGATTCTCTCGAGCAGATGACTCCATAAATGTTGCACCCCAGGACTCTGCCAGCTTCTTCCCTTCAACTGCCTGGACTTCCCTAGAAACAGATTTGTGACGTGAAGAAGGAGGACAGCAATGTCCCCACGTTCTCTGCAAAATCTTTATAGAATCTAGACTTCCTCTTACCCATCCCACTTCCAAGGTTTGGGAGGAGGCTTGAGGAAGGAGAAAATCAAGGAAAACAAAGAAGCCTAGGATGGAGGCTTGAAATATGAAATTACAGCTTTTGCAATAGAAGGGTTATCTTGTAGGGGCACCTGGGTGGCTCAGTCGGTTGAGCATACGACTTCAGCTCAGGTCATGATCTCATAGTTCAAGAGTTCAAGCCCCGTGTTGGTAGCTCAGAGCCTGGAGCTTGCTTCGGATTCTGTGTCATCTGCTCTCTCTGCCCCTCCTTTCCTCCCGCCCCTTGCAAAAATAAATAAACATTTTTAAAATTTAAAAACCAAAGAAGGGTTATCCTGTGTTAACCTTCAAGTTAGAAAAAAAAGAGGTGAAATGACTGTTAAGGTCAGTGGCAGAACCAGGACTAGAGCCTTGACTGATTCCTAGTCTATCTCACTTTCCTCTGCCTTTAGGTATAGAGATCTTCGTACCTGTCTGGAGAGAGATCTGCCTTGTTCCCCACTAGCACCACTGGCAGCCTGTGAAGAAATACCAGTTACTATAGGATCCCCTCCCACTCTGCATGGACCCCAACCTCCTTCACATCAAGGCTGGACAACTCCCCATCAGATCAGACAGGATCTGTCCTGGCCTCCTCCCTAACTTGGACCCCCTGCTCTCTTCCATCCCCTTAAGTCCATACTATGTCTCTATCTCCCAGAGCCACTCACCGAGTTTTCCCGTGACCTTCATGTAGCTTTTGGTACAGACTCTCAATGACTTGGAAGCTTTAAACACAAGAAATGGAGCTATAAACTTATTCTGAGACAGCCCTCGGATCCTCCCAAGTTCCCCACTCATAACCTTGGTCACTTACCTATGCAGAGAGGTGACAGAATACACAAGCACATAACCATGGACCCCAATGATGAATGAATAGGGCAGAATGCTGTACTCATCCTGACAAGAAACAGAAACATCAGTACCTAGATACATAACACTCAGCTGGCAAAGGTTTGTGGGTTGCATCCTGGGGACCCTCCCTAGGGCACTCAATATTCCAGTCATTTCTATTCAGCAAGAATTTACAGAGTAGCTCCATTGTGCACTGCACACTACCCTCTGCTAAAATGCTTTTCTTTTAATACTACTTTACAGATGAGCCACAGAGGCAACCAGACTTCATCTCCCACAACTGAACTGCCATGTTTAGATACCCTACCCCAAACTGGTACCTGCCCTGCTGTGTCCACCAGGTGTAGGTGAAACTCATCTTTGCCAAGAGTCACTATCTTGCTGTAAGCTGAAAAGAAAAGAAAACTTGACTGTGAGGTGCTTGTAGGGCTAGCAATGTGTGCCCCCATACATTCTTAACCCTAGGGGTGATATAGATGGACCGGGTCTAGGGAGCTCTCCAGGCAGCTAGAGGGACAATATTAAGGTTCTCATTGTCTACATCTACACCATCCTGGACTCAGTATCTTGCAAAATCCACTCTCTAGCTCCACTCATAGAACAGGATTACTAGAGAAAAGATTAGATTTAAGGTCTAATCAAATCAGCCCCTTGGCACCAGGAAACTCCCTAATTACGGAATTGGATGGGGCAACAAAGACCTCCCTGCCCCACCCCTAGGGGAGAAATCTACTCACTATTCTCCACTGTAGGATCGTAGCCTTCCAGGAACTCGCCTTCCACAAACTGATGTGCCAAAGATGTCTTCCCTGTGGGAAGCAGTGGTAGTTGTATCCAAATCATCCATCCACATTTACATCCTCTGCCCTTTCGGGGGCTGTGGCCCAGGGCTAAAGAGGACCCCAAATTAGCACCCTAGCCTGTGGGTGCCATGCAATGTTTTTCCTTAGCCTACCCTCACCCTCTTCGCCTTGGGTCTCTGCACCCTGGCCACCGGATGCATTCAGTAGCGCCGCAGGAAGCCTTTCCTGCAGACTTTCCCCACCCCACCCCTGGAAAGATCCGGGATTCCCCTAGGATCAAGTCGCCTCGCGCCCGGACACTTGCGACTTGCCCCACACAGACCGCGCCCCCATCCATCAAATCCTGACCCCATCCCCCCCCCCCCCCCCCCGTCCCCAGGGTAACACTGGGGACCAGTCTGGTGTTCTGGCAACCAAGCCCACATTAACCCTTACGTTCTCCTGCTTCCTGCAACCCTCCACACACTATCACCACCCCAGCCTTTCCTCCTCCATCCTTTCAATCCTCGCCCTACAACCCCGTTCTAACGATGCCACCATTCCTGTCTGGGTCGCGTTCCCGCGACAGCGCGCCTCCTCTGGCCACAAAGCCGCGGTGCGTCGGTGCTCTCCCCAAGGCGGAGACTCACCTACGGAGCGGTACCCGAGAATGACCACCTTCCTGTAGCGAACTAACGGCATGGCAGTAGCCGGCCCCAAGGGGCTTGCAGAACTGCGGGCTGAAAGAGCCCTAAGAAAGGGAGATCAGAGTGTAAGGTAGGCGCAGCAACCGGCACAGGAAAGTCGCTCACCCTGAAGCTGCCAGGGGCAAGCTAGAGGAAAACCAAAACAAGCGCCGCGCCCGGAGCTGGCCACGTGATCACAACACAGCAAGACTAACGCGAGGGAGCCGGGCGCCGGGGGATCTACAGTGCCGCGCCGCTCCGGGCTCCGCCCCCCAGGCCGCTCGCCATTGGTTCATTGGAAAGGATAAGGGCGGGGCCGCCAGCAGGAGGGAAGGGTGGGCCTCACGTGGAGCCAGAGAACCAGGAGCTGCGCCTGCGCAGACTAAAGCCGGTTCATTCATAAAGAAACAGAAAGGAAGCCGGGGTCCTAGAGGTGTTTGCGCATTTGCAACCCGACACAAGTGGCTGCGAAGAATCAAGAATCGTGGATGGAAGATACCCGTTATGGCTTGGCTGGAATTTCTGGTCAAAAGATTCTAGGCCTCCGTTTTGCAAGGTCTCTGAGATCCTTGGATAGGGAAAAAAAAGGCCCAAGTTCCAATATATTATCTCTTCTTCCCCCCAGACTTCAGCCTCAGATCTTTTATTGTCAATTTCCATAGTCTATCAGGATCTTCGGAAATGCAACTCTTATTCTTGAAAAAGTTATTGAATTTGTGGCTAGGTCATCTGAAATTTTGTTGTTATCAACATAATCATCACATTCATTTATTCAAATATTTATTCAGCACTTACTGTATGTTTCAGACATTGTTCTAGCTTTGGGGATAGAGCAGTGAACATGACAGACAAGGTCTTTGTGCGCATAAAGCTTAAAACCTAGTGGAAGAAACAAACATATAAACAAGGAAATATTAGATAGTATTAAGTGCTATAAAAGGCAGCATAATAAGAAATGACCACATTAGATAGTAAAACTTCCTCTCAAAGGAAGCCCCATTTAAACTGAGGTCTGAAAGACAATAAAGAGCTAGCTAGAACAAAATTCTGACAGAAGAATCCATCAGTGCTTACAGGTGTTACGATGAAAATAAATTTGTTAAATTCCAGGAGAAGAAGAGGGGAGAGAGAGAGAGAGAGAGAGAGAGAAAGTGAGTCAGCCCAAAAACAGACAAAATCCAAGAGAATGGCAGGGGCCAGGCTATGTAAAGAAATTTGGTCTAAGGGCGCCTGGATGGCTCAATTGGTTAGGCCCCCACTTTGGCTCAGATCATGATCTCGCCGTTTGTGGGTTCAAGCCTCGTGTCAGGCTCTCTGCTGACAGCTTGGAACCTGGAACCTGCTTCAGATTCTGTGTCTCCCTCTCTCTCTGTCCCTCCTCTGCTCTCTCTCTCTCTCTCTCTCTCTCTCTCAAAAGTAAATAAACATCAAAAAATTTTTTGAAAAGAAGTTTGGTCTAATTCTAAGCACCCAGAAGGCAGTTGATCATGTTTAAGCTGGGGCACGCCATGATCTGAATAGTGTTTCTAAAATATTTCCCTGGTTAAAAAAAAAAAAAAGTATACCTCTGGTTGTGAAGAATGAGGGGGACAGAAGCAGAAGGGGAAGCAGGGAGATCAGCTAGGAGACTGTTACTTGTAGTCCAGGTGAGAGGTGAAGGTGCCTTGACTAGAGTGGTAGAGGTGAATGAAGTAGAGAATTCATGCTACATTTTGAGGCTGAGGTCAACCTGACTTGCTAAAGGGCTAGCCATAGGAGGTGAGAGAGGGGGAAAGAAAGAAAATGGCTAGATTTATAGAGAGTTCTACTTTGTGCCAGATGCATTTCTTTGTTATCTCATTTAATATCCACAACAGCCCTAAAGTCGGTCATTGGTATTACTTACCCATTTATCAACCATATTTATCAAACAATCATCATGTCCTATCTAGGTGCTGGGCATACAGCAGCAAACAACACACACAAGGTCTTTGCTCATAAGGAGCAAGTGTTCTTTTGGGGGAAAACCAACAATCTAAGAGGAAACCATAAATAAGCTAAAATAAAAAAATAATATCTGTAGCGGTGGGGGGAGCCCAAAATATTAATGAACTAGACAGTAATGGGGTGTGGTACTCTTCTTCTTTTATATGATATCCTAGAAATCCTGAGGATTTCAAAGACATTTGTACCTGAGACTTGAATGATGGGTAGCTGTTGTCACCCTTATCTTACAGATGTGGAAAGTGAGACTTAGCCATATAGATAGCACACAGAAGTTATTTCTTCTGGAAGGTCCTGACGAATTGGTATTTAGCAGCCAAATTATACTGGAGGACAGGCTTTGTATAACTGTGGAACTATTTAATGCTTTAAAGAGTTCAGATCTACAAAAGTTGTTTCAAAGAGCTAGTTAATCTGGCCTCAGAAAGGGACCCAAATACCTTTTCAACTGGGTAACGGGAGTTCCTTGCAGACCAGCAACTTTATGTTGGATTATTTGGCCTGAGTGAGGTTCGTGGAGATTCCAAATTGGGTCTTAAGCACTGCAGGGTAGAACAAAGAACTGGATTCAGTGAAAGTCAACAAAAATTTATTCATCTCTGATGCGCCCGGGTGGCTCATTCCATTAAGCGCCCAACTTCGGCTCAGGTCATGATCTCAAGGTTCATGGGTTTGAGCCTGCATTGGGCTCTGTGCTGACAGCTAGGGGCCTGGAGCCTGCTTGGGATTCTGTGTCTCCCTTTCTCTCTGCCCCTCCCCTGCTAGAGCTCTGTATTTCTCTCTCTCTCCCTCTCAAAAATAAATAAACATTACAAAAATTGATTCATCTCCTACTTTGTACCAGACACTCTCACAAAGTGTTGCACAATATGGGTATAAAGATAAATGAGATGGCTTTTATGCTGTTTGTCTTTCCAGATTAACTCCCTATTCTTTTCCACCCAGGTTTGTTTCCAGGAGGCACACCTTACCCCCTGGATATCAGTGGAGTTCAGCCTATGAGAAGCCCTCACAGAAAATCACATGGATGGAAGAGAGTATCTATGTCCCCTTTGGAAGTTCCCAGCACCCCTCAAGTCACTCCTCCAACTCCCCCCCCCCCCCCCCCGCACCTACCTCTTTTGTTCTGTTTCTAGTTGCTCTCTCCCCTTCAGGCCTACAGTGATAACAGTTTCTCTGATACTCACCCCAGGGTACTATTCTACCCCTGTGTGGTTTCCCTATACCCTGCTCACACCTTTGTAAACAGTCTCTTTATTAAATCATTCTCAAATTCTCTTGTTTTCAATCAGGAAGAAAGCAAAAGGCCTAAGACAAAGGCTTTTTCTTCCTATGGCTCTTTTAAAATTTTTATTAATGTTTATTCATTTTTTTTAAATGTTTATTTTATTTTTTGAGACAGAGAGAGACACAGCATGAGCAGGGAAGGGGCAGAGAGAGAGGGAGACACAGAATGTGAAGCAGGCTCCAGGCTCTGAGCGGTCAGCACAGAGCCCGACGTGGGGCTCGAACTCACGCTTAACCGACTGAGCCACCCAGGCGCCCCATGTTTATTCATTTTTTTTTATTTTTTTCAACGTTTTTATTTATTTTTGGGACAGAGAGAGACAGAGCATGAACGGGGGAGGCGCAGAGAGAGAGGGAGACACAGAATCGGAAACAGGCTCCAGGCTCTGAGCCATCAGCCCAGAGCCTGACGCGGGGCTCGAACTCACGGACCGCGAGATCGTGACCTGGCTGAAGTCGGACGCTTAACCGACTGCGCCACCCAGGCGCCCCTGTTTATTCATTTTTTAGAGAGAAAGAAAAAGAGACAGAGTGTGAACGGTGGAGGGGCAGAGAGAGACACACAGAATCCAAAGCAGGCTCCACACTCCAAGCTGTCAGCACAGAGCCCAATGCAGCGCTCGAACTCACAAACAGTGAGTTCATGACCTGAGCCAAAGTCAGATGCTTAACAGACTGAGCCACTCAGGAGCCCCTGGTTTTTTCTTTTTAAACAGAAAGAGAAGGTCTCACAGCAGATTTTCACTCCCATCTCCTTAAACCAAACTATTGTATAGCCATCTCTAGCTGCAAGGGAGCCTGGAAGTTTTAGCATTTTCTTTTCTACCCTCTCTAGTAAAGGAAGGCAAAAGAGAAGGTGATTAGGAATAAATGTTCAGTGAGCCAATCCACAAGACCCGCACACCTTGGGACCAAGATATTTGTTTATTAAATATCAATCACCTTAAAGAGTAATGCATACACAGTTACTTTGTAAAGATCAAAGATATACAAAGATCACCAATATAGGATCACCTAAAGGAAGTAAACTATTCTAATGGTAGATAAATGGGCTTGGAATAAAATTTCCAGTGACGGCATCATATATTTTGTTACGTCTCAAACAACTGAGACAAAATAAAGATCCACTGCTGCCAGAAAACTGTTTGAAGTATCTCTATAAAAAGTGAAAACATGTTTACTATGTTTGTATCAAAAGTATGGGTTCCAGGGACACCTGGTTGGCTCAGTCGGCAGAGCATGTGACTCTTGACCTCAGGGTTGTGAGTTTGAGCCCCACGTTGGGAGTAAAGATGACTTAAACAACAACACCACCAACAACAAACTTGGTGGTTTAAAACAACAATGTATTATTTCTTCTGATTCTGTGGGTTGAACTGGCAACTCTTCTGTTATCTCTCCTGGACTCACACATGCGGTTACCAGAGGCCACAGACCCTGCTGGGCGGACCTTTCCTTCAACCACAACTGCAGTTACAGTCTTTCTGGGTTCTCATAACCTTTCCTTCCCTTGCCCCTTTAGGCCTAGGGATCACCACTTCTAGTGGCTCCTCACTGAAGCCAGACTCAATGTTTCCCCCCTCTCCAAGATATTCTTTAACCCTTTCCTACAACGTTATGAACAGCCCTTCCATTATATTCTCCTCAGTTCCCCATTTGTGCAATGTTTCCCCCAAGGACTCTGAATGATACACCTCTGAATTATGGTAGGGAAAATTATCAAGTAAGAGATTAGAAGGCAAAATTATATTTAAGTCTCACATCAGAGTATGAATAGCTAGAAGCATAGAGGAAGGAATTATTCTCAAGGGAGAAAAAGAGAAAAGGAAGAGGGGAAGGCAGGAAAGGAGGAAGGAAAGAGCTTGATTCTGTCTGGGTCAGAGGTTTCACATGCTAATTGATGATGTAGCTGGGCCTTAAAGCTTGAGAAGGCCCTAGGGAAAATAGCAAAAAAGTTAAGAGAATTGAAAACACAGCATGTCTGGAAATACAGAGTGGACCCTGTACCTGCAGCACTCTATGAATGTGGGCTGTCTGTGAATTAAGGCTGGAAATTAGACTGGGATCAGATCAGGGAGGGCTCTGAATGCCAGCTTTAAGAATTTGACCTTTGGGGTGCCTGGGTGACTCAGTCGGTTAAATGTCTGACTGGCTCATGTCCTGAGCTCACGGTTCACGAGTTCGAGCCCCACGTCAGGCTCTGTGCTGACAGCTCAGAGCTTGGAGCCTGCTTCGGATTCTGGGTGTGTGTGTGTGTGTGTGTCTCTCTCTCTCTGCCCCTCCCCTGCTCATGCTCTGTTTCTGTCTCTCTCTCAAAAATCAATAAATATTTTTTAAAAAGTTATAAGAATTCGAGCTTTGAGGGGGCAACACCTAGGTGGCTCGGTCTGTTTAGCATCCAGCTTCGGCTCGGGTCATGATCTTGAGGTTCATGAGTTTGAGCCCCATCTCAGGCTGTCTGCTGTCAGCACAGAGCCTGCTTCAGATTCTCTGTCCCCCTCTCTCTGCCTCTCTCCTGCTGGTGCTGTCTCTCTCACTCTCTCTCAACAATAAATAAACATTAAAAAGAAATAAAAATAAAGTAAAATACAATAAAACAAAACAAAATAAATGAATTTGACCTTTAGGGTGCCTGGTTGGCTCAGCCAGTAGAGCATGGGACTCTTGACCTCAGAGTCTAGAGCATGCAACCCTTGATCTCAGAACCATGAGCTTGAGCCCCCCTGTTGGGGGTAGAGTTTACTAAAAAGAATTTGACATTTGTTCAGTATCCAGCGTTCTCAAAATATACCATTAGTGGTATGTAAGATGACTTAGGTAACATACACACCTAAAATTCTGTTTTGTTATGTGATTTTTAATATGTGGTGGGAAAAACAATAGTGATAATGCCAAAGCTATGACTTCACAAATATTCTTGCACAGAAGCTAAAGCTGGTAGTAAGAAAAGCCAATGGAATTCAAGAAGAATACTAAACCTTTATACGGGTAGAAAGAGACTATGGCCATAGTCATGAAAACAGTACAAGGTTTGGGTAGCACTGCAGTAAACAGTGGAATCTTTGCTGTTAACTTGGTGGGTGTGGGGGGGGAGCTTTATGAGGGTCACACTGGTGGCCCTTTAGAGAAGGTAGTACCAAGAGAGGTTGGGGCTGGAAGGGAAGCCCTAATAGGAAGCCAATACCCAGAAAGGAGAAGATGAGGGCCTGGACCAGGTCACAACAGAGAGGATAGCGAGGACTCTTAGGGAGGGCACTCCAGACGGAAGTGAAGTTGATGACCTGATTAAAGCAGAGTGAAGGAAGATGGCAATTCCATGTGTAGGATTAGAAGACATGGGAGGAAGAACAGGAATTTTTTAGTGGGGTTAAGGGGAAAGTACTGAATGAATGTATTTATTTGTGACATGTGGATTTGGGGGCACTCCCCAGGTATTCGCATGTTGATGGGCAACTGAAGGATATGTGTCTCTAGGCACTCCACAGAAAAAGAACCACAATATACATGCAGGCATCTTCCTTGCATGTTCCCTACGTCCGGTCCTCCCCCTTGCTCCTACACCTACTCTTGATTTCTGTTAGTATGGAGATGATAAACACCAATCCATTTCAGGAGAAGGGGAAGTACTTAGTTCCTCTTGGGGGACCTTTCCCAATCCAGGGACCATAACCAGCAATGTACGAAATAATTGAATTATAACCTATTAGAGATGGAGGACCTTGGTGACCACCTGGTCCAGACTTTTCCTCCAGACTACAGGCGGAGAAGCCGCAGCCTGGAGAAGTAAAGTGAGTCACAGCAGCAAAACACAGCGGAAAGAGCATGGACTTTGCAGTCAACCAGACCTGGTGTCAAACCCTAGCTTATTCACTGTGTGATTTTAAGCAGGCTATTTCACTACTCTGAGCCTCAGTTTCTCCTCTATGAAATGGTTGGAACAACATGGTAGCAGATGTCTGACATTCTTTCTGGCTGCTGGCAGAAAGATCGAGTTCCAGGGTGGCCTGTGGCGGTGGTGTCAGCAGTGACTTCCTGTATCCATGTCAGTGTCAGCATTGGTCTGCAAATTGCAGTGTCTAGTGTTTAGTGGCAGGTGCCACGGTGCACTGGCTTGGTTCTGTGATTTGAGGCAATGTTTCTGGCTGCATAGCCTCAAAACCCAGGTCTCCAGCGGTCCCTGTCACTTGCTTAAGTCCTTCTAGAACCAAATACTCATTTTTGCATGACTGTCGTGAGAAATAAATGCAATAATGTGTGTGATATCCCAGGTACTCTATTAAGAAAGAGCTGGTATGAGGGGCACCTGGGTGGTTCAGTGAGTTGTCTGACTTCAGCTCAGGTCATGATCTCACAGTTAGTGAGTTTGAGCCCCATATGAGGCTCTCTGCTGTCAAGGTGGAGCCCACTTCAGATCCTCTGTCCCCCTTGCTCTCTGCCCCTTTCTTGCTCTCTCTCTCTCTCTCTCTCTCTTTCAAAATTAAACGTTAAAGAAGAAAAGAAAGAGCTGGTACTCAGTGAATTGAAGCCATCAGAATAATTATCATTATTGGTTTGAAAGTGAATTGACAGTTTGGCCAGAGAGATATGCCTAGAGGAAGGCAGATGGTCTGGCTCCCTCCTTGGACACCACTGAGAAAGAAGATCCTGGGAAGAACACTCAGTCTAGCCAACTTGGGAACTGGACTTGCTCAGGACACCTCCAAATCCTCATATGCTAGAGAAGCCTTACAAGAAGTCCTGAGTGCCTGATCTGGGTCTTACCATTCCAACGGACCCATCACGCTCCCTTCCCACCGCCCAGGATGCCTGTGTCCTCTATCTAGGGCACTCCCTTTGAGGTACCAGACTGTTGCCCGAAGAGCAGAAAATTACATCTCTATGAGGGATTTCAGCCAATTGTCTGGAGGCCTGAAGAACCATTCCTGCCCCACCAGTGACTACATATGGCACCTCCCTCACCAAGATCCTCCTGGGCACACAGTAACAACTCTCGTTGACAGAGTGGCCCATCTGCCACATTCCATTTTGGATTATAGATTGATATTGGCTGATCAATTACTCTTTCTTTTTCATTTTAGGCACATTAATATCACACAGCGAAAACTGAGAGAAAGTCTTTTCTCCTCCTACTTACTCTTTGCTCCCTACTTCATTCAATCAACCACCAAGTCCTATCAATCCCACGAATACAAATATTTCCTAGAACTGTCCTTTCTTTCCATCTCCATTGCCACTTCTTTACCTTACCAACATCATCTCTCGTCTGCACCACTGCACTATCCTTTTTGCTTTTGCTCTCCTCCCTGGACTCACTAACTCCTTTCTAGTTCATTCTCCACTCTGCAAGTAGAGTGATCTTTCTAAAATTCAAATTTGGTCAGGCCGCTTCACCAAGCTAAAACCTAATTAAATTAATTTAATCTATTAAAATGATTGTCTGTTTCCCTAGAAAAATATTAGAAATCCTCAGCATGGTAAAATACCTGTTAGTACTTGCAGGGCCCTGATAAATATTTGTGGAAAGGAGGGAGTCAACTCTCCAGGTCTGGGAGGAAATGCCTTGTTCCTTTCTGTGTTAATTTGCCTTGTTCAAATCTCAGGGCACCCCCTTCTTTCCAACTTCTTGGAAGCACCTCATTGTAGCCTCTGGCATCTCTTACAAAGTGACTTCCTCAAGGTCACACAGCTGGTGCATAAGCACCAAATGGAATAAACAGCCCTGTTGTTCACAACTGTAGAATCACAGTTAAGGGAGAAGCAATCATGGTTGAAAAGTGACAAATACCCATATGATGTTTGATCCTCCTGTAACACTCCCACCAAGTTTCCAGGCCTTGGTATAGAGTCTTTCAAAGATAAAGGAAATCTACCTCCTCACCCCACCAATTCTAATGGTTATTGAAAATCAGACATTTCAAAGAATAATCCATCCTAGCCAGTTTATCAAGGGATTGAGGGAATGAGAGCAAGGAGGCTCTCATTCCTGCAATGGTCCAGAAGTGCTTTGGGTCACCTGCCCCCAAGAGGAGGAAGGTGGATGACTTTGGCTTTCACTTAGTTCAGGGAGACGCGCATGACATTTAGTCTCAAAAATTCTACGAGATACTGTAGACTGGCCAGGGACTAGAACAGGGAAGGGATGTGTGTGGAGGAAATGGGATTAATCCCAGCTCAAATGTTGGGTGGAATCCCAGCTGCTGCAGCTGCTGAGGGCTTAACCAGCTGTTCCCTGGGCAGCTGCAATGTTCATCCCAGACCTGGCTCTCAGGATGGCAGCTCTGTCTCAGCTTAGGGCCATCAGCTCCAAGCTAAGCCAAACTCTGCTGAAAGAATGGCTAGAAAGTAAAAGAGAATAGCAGAAAAGGAGCCCCCAGTTCCAAGGACTTCTGTTTGGACACCATGTGGTTTGGAGTCAGATAACTGTGTTCTTAGGTTATGCGGTCCCAAGGAGACAAGTTGAGAGACAGTTTGGGTTTAGGTTTCGGAGAGAAGCAAAGCCAGGGATGGAGGTATCCCCTTCAGATCTGTCCCTATCCTATCCTGCCCTGCTCCAGCATCCCTCCACTGCCCCCACCATCTGCTCCCATAACACATTCTGTACGGGGATGGGGGCATTTGCCACTTGCAATCAGAACTAACAACACTTGGGCTCCTGGGTGGCTCAGTCGGTTAAGTGTCCGCTCAGGTCATGATCTTGCGGATCATGGGTTCGAGCCCCGCGTCGGGCTCTGTGCTGACAGATCTGTGCTGACAGCGCGGAGCCTGCAGCCTGCTTCAGATTCTGTGTCTCCCTCTCTCTCTGCCCCTTCCCCACTTGCACTCTGTCTCTCTCTCTCTCAAAAATGAATAAACGTTTTTAAAAATTTTTTTAAAAACCTAGCAACACTCACATGCACAGAGGAGGACCAACATACTTAAGGATAAAGATGACCTAAAACTCCCATCTGATTTCCAATTTCTTGTTTAAAATTGAAGTTTGAGGGGCGCCTGGGTGGCACAGTCGGTTAAGCGTCCGACTTCAGCCAGGTCACGATCTCGCGGTCCGTGAGTTCGAGCCCCGCGTCGGGCTCTGGGCTGATGGCTCAGAGCCTGGAGCCTGTTTCCGATTCTGTGTCTCCCTCTCTCTCTGCCCCTCCCCC
The DNA here is from genome assembly GCF_007474595.2 of Lynx canadensis. NCBI lineage: Eukaryota > Metazoa > Chordata > Mammalia > Carnivora > Felidae > Lynx > Lynx canadensis. Next base: position 75,518,999 of record NC_044309.1, read on the forward strand.
GTTCATGCTCTGTCTCTCTCTGTCCCAAAAAAATAAATAAACGCTGAAAAAAAAAATTAAAATTGAAGTTTGACACCCCCCCCCATCTGCTTCAAATCCTACAACTGCTTTTCATCTTTAGGACAAAATTGAAAAATCTTTAAATAGTTCACATTTCCCTTCTACTAAACTGAACTTACTGATGCTCCTTGGGTTCAGTTTACTCTTGCTCCCCAACTCCAGACCTTTGTATATGCCGTTCCCCCTGCTCGAACAACTCTTACCCATCCTCAGGTCTCAGCTTGAAAGTCACTCCTCATCTATCTCACTGCACTCACCAACAACGTTCTGACCACCGTGTCTGTCTTGCCAGGTGAACTGTAAGAGCCATGCCTGACTCACTGTCCTCCCCCCCCCCCATGGCACAGCACAGTATTTGGCACAAAGAGGGAACTCAGTAAAACCTGACAAGATATTCCCCCTCTGATGTTCATTTGTATACATCAATCAATCCACATATAGAGACAATAACAGGGAGAAGAGAGTCTGCATGTGCTAACTGGCCACACAATTCCCACAGGGAAATACCCTGACCAGCCATAGCCTTCTTCCCACAGACAGCTGCTTCAGTCTCCCAGACAGAGAAGAAAGCTTCCTCCAATATGGTGGACACCACGAAAGCAGTCAGAGCTCTAGGTCAGAAATGTTCGCTTTTCAAGCAGAGTACATTGTTTTCACTAAGACCCCATCTTAGCACTGGCCTCTTCTTACTTCCAACATTTCTGAAGGATTGTATTTAGTCTGTCGGGGCTGCCATAACAAAATACCGTAAACTGGGTGGCTTAGACATCAAACATTTATTTTCTCACTGTTTTGGAGGCTGGAAAAGTCCAAGATCAAGGTTCTGGCCAATTTGGTCTCTGGTGAGAACTCTCTTCCTGGCCTGCAGGTGGCTGCCTTTTCACTATGTCTTTACAGGGCCTTTCCCTGGTGCATGCAGAGAGAGAGATAGTAACTTTCCGGTGTCTCTTCATATAAGGACACTAATCCCATCAGATCTGGACCCTACTCCTACGACTTCATTTGACCTCAGTTACTTCCTTAGAGGCCCCATCTCCAAAAACAGTCACATAGGCATTAGAGTTTGAGCATATGAATTTGGAGAGGGATGTGTACATTCAGTCTATAACAAAGCTCAGTCTCCCTTCTCCTCTAATTAAATATATACTTTAAAATTTATATATATATACATATATATGTATATATATATATGGGAATCATGGATAAATCCTGCTTCTGGTGAAGTGGTGAGTAGAGAAGTAGACAGAGAATAGAAAGCAGCAAAGGCAGTGAGAAATGGAGCAGATCATGGAAAACATGGACTGAGTGCCTCTCTCTCTCTCTCTCTCTCTCTCTCTATATATATATATATATATATATTTAAATAAATAAATAAATATCCTTTACTGGTTTACTGGCTAGGTAACTTTAGTTAAGGAAGCCAGCCAGCCACTCAGTGGGTTAAGCATCCAACTTCCGCTCAGGTCATGATCTCTCTGGGTTCATGAGTTCAAGCCCAGCGTGCCCTCAGTGTTGGAGCCCACTTGGGATCCTCTGTCTTCCTCTCTTCTACTTCCCCTCTGTTTACACGTGCATGCACACACACACACACACACACACACGCATGGGCACGTGCTCTCTCTCTCTCTCTCTCAAAAATAAACATTAAAAAAATTTGTTTAAGGAAGCCAGCCATCCAGGCAGGAGAAAGAAGAGCCAATGAAAATGAGAGCAAAATAGAACTGTCAAAATGCTAGGACTTCCTAGTCACTCAGTGAAGGGAATGAGAGTCAAAAACTTCTTAAGGGCCTATAGGAGGTGGCCCCATCCATCAAGGCAACCTTATTTCTTGTTGTTCCTGCTCCCGTTCTACTACTTACCAGCTGTGGTAACTTGAGCAAGTGACTTAAACCTCTCTTTGCCTCGGTGTCCTCATCTGTAACATAACCCCACAGGGTTATCTTAAGGATGGAATGAGAATGCATGTAGAGGGCTAGAACAGGGCCTGATGCATGGTAAGTCCTCAAGAAACATTTGCTACCTGTAGTTCCACTCCCCAACTGGAACTACATGTAGCCAGCTTGCACATCTTCCTTCCAGATTCCAAGTCGCTGCTCATGTTGTTACTTCTGCCTGGAATGCCCTTTCTGGTCTCTACCACCTACACGCTTTAATGTTCTATCCAGGCCTCGCTGTCTTCACAAGGTCTTCCCTGTACTTTGATGACATTTTCCACCCATTCAATTCATCCTGATTAAGTAACAATGTTGATTTGGTAGTTAAACAACTTATACCTTTAAGTGTACTCCTCCATGGAGGAAGCTGTTTCTTAATATTTTGTGTGTTTTTCATGCGTAATACAGCACTACACTGTAGATGTTAAGTAATTCCTGCTTGAAGAAAGGGGGGGTGGTGAAATGTCTGGATTTGAGGGCTTATAAAGGTCATCTGAACCTTGAAACAGTGGTTCTCAGCTCTGGTTTCCCAGTACGCAGAGAGGTCTTGCCAAGGTTACAAAATGCTCTGTAACTTCTCAAAACAAGATTACTTTTAATTATACTTTAGTTTTTTTTAATTTCTTAAAAATGTTTATTTATTTTTGAGAGAGACAGAGACAGACAGAGTGTGAGCAGGGGAGGGGCAGAGAGAGAGAGGGAGACACAGACTCCAAAGCAGGCTCCAGGCTCTGAGCTGTCAGCACAGAGCCCGATGTGAGGCTCCAACTCACAGACTGAGAGATCATGACCTGAGCCAAAGCTGGGCGCTTAACCGACCGAGCCAATTATACTTTAGTTTTAAAGCAAACCCAAATCTTTTACACAGCACCTTCTGAAAGAATGTTATGAAATGAAACCATTATAGGGGCAACACGACCCCCAAAATATTTGGGAATCATGGATAAATCCTGCTGCTGGTGGAGTGGTGAGTAGAGAAGTAGACAGAGAATAGAAAGCAGCAAAGGCAGTGAGAAATGGAGCAGATCATGGAAAACATGGACTGAGTGCCTATTCCACATTGGCACATACACTCATCTTGTCAACAATCCTCTCGGGGTGGTATCATTATCTGCAGGTCTGCCTGACTTCGAGGCCATGCTCTGGGGAAAGATCCACAGCTTGGATTATGTTTCTGAGATCAGGAAAAGGGAGGGGAAGGTGGCCACGGGTACCTGGTACGGATTGAAGGAAATACTGAGTGGAAGGACATTAAAAGTAAACGTATTCTGCTTCCAAATGTTGCTTTTATCAAGCACTACCTGGAACCCTAAGTATGCTTTGACCTCCAGACATTGAACTCAAGTGTCACAAGGTGAGGGAGATGAGCTGGCTACTTGGATCTTCACAGAATCTGGCTACAACTATACCTTCAGCAACTGGGAGCCACAGAGCTAAACCAGGCACAAGGGATGCAAAAATGCCAGGCTTGGAAGAGTTTTCAAAAGGTGAGGCATGTGGACTCCTAACCAGCCCTTGACACCTGTGGCTCAACCCTGGCAACTTACCAAGCCCTGCACACCATCTTTCACCTCCTGAGATAAGGCTCCTCTGCGCACATCAGTCCACCCATCCCTGCAATATATAATTCTCTTTCCTGTGGTCTGGAAGAGAACTGATCCTGAAAGCCACCAGGGGGCGGTGTAAAGCAGGGACCCTGTGGACTGTGAGTGCACAGCTGAGACAGGCAAGGGCTGGCTCCTCAGTGGTACCACCAAACCCCTCCATTCCCCAGACCCCAGACATTACCCTTCCACTGAGGCCCAGCTTCCTCAGAGCTTCCATTCTTAACTCAGGGGCACCCGAATTCCTGCCTGTCTGCTGCATTGGAACATGAGGTTTCCAGGAACACCCAGGCCAGGGAAGCAAAGCCCAGAGAGAGAGAGAGAAAACAGGGGAAGGAAGAGGAGATGGTGAAGGAAGCCAGTAGAAACAATTAGGACAGGTGATCAAGAAGGGGACTTGGGGGGGGGGGGTTCCTGGCTGGTTCCGTCAGAAGAGCATGAGACTCTCGATCTCAGGGTCACAAGTTCCAGCCCAACTTTGGGTGTAGAGATTACTACTACTACTAATAATAAATAAGCTTAAAAAAGAAGGGGACTCAGGTTGTAATACCTATATGCTCTTGCTTGGAGAGCCTCCCCTTATACCCCCAAACACACACACCGGGGCTTGAAGCTGTTCTCTGCCCACAGCCCTTCAGGAGAGGTAAGTTCCAGCCCTCTGTGCCCATTCTTTCTCTTGACCAAGAGTGTGTGGGAACTATCAGTTATAAATTAGCCAGGGATTCCCAAGGGTCATCAGTTAGTCCAGTGACATCCCAGAATAAAACACGGGACCCATCCAGACCCTGACACTAGGGTAGAATGGGAATGAGGTTGATTCACGGCCTTTGGGAAGGGACCAGGATTGCAGGCTAACAATCAGGGACCAGAATTCTCTGGGCATCAGTAACTCAATGGCCAGAGACCTTGCTGGAACCCCTATGAATGAGAAAGGACGTTCCTGGACCCTCTTGCTCCTTCAACAACCCTGTCCCCTCCAACATTCTGTATGGAACCGTCGGGGCAGAAGGATGGTGAGAGAAGGCACCAACAGCCTAGAAAAGGGTATGACTCATCTGGTCTCCTGGTCTCCGGAGCTGATCAATTGGGCCCCACCTCTGAGGGGAGGAAGCAGGCGGGAAGACCTGCTGGGGTGGGGTAGGAGGAGTCAGAAGGAAGGTATTGCCTCGGAGTTAGTTCCCTTTCTCCACTCTGGAGGTGAATTACTCTCTGAATAGAGATATTTTCCAATAAGCTCCTGCAAGCCTTCCCTTTATTAGCCCACCTGTAGGAAAATGTCAGACGTCAGATTGGCTGGCTGTGTCAGACAGTGTTAACGCCGTGCCCTGGCCCCTCACCTTGTCAGGCGGGGCAAGCAGATCATTATATTACAATTTATAAATAGAAAATAAAATAAAATAATCGGGTGGGGCCGAGGCACTCGGGAAGAGGTGAAATAGTCCTCGTCAGGGAGTACCCACCATCAACCCCGTCTACCTAGGACCAGGATCTCCTCTCAGCTGGAGGTTGCCCCTAAACCAAGCAGTCCAGTCTCGCCTCCATTTTTTCCCCTATCCCTTCCTCCCCCCGCAGTCAGCCTCCTCTGCTGCCCACATCCCCAGATCTCAGCCCGAACGCCCCGGTTTCAGCAGGCGCCTCTGGGTTTCTGGGTCCGCCGCGCTCAGCCCAGCAGCTCCTCCGCCAAGCGATAGAGGAACCGAGAGTACCAGTGCATGCCAGTCGGCTGGACGGCCCCGCCGGGAAGCAGCGCCCCCAGCGCGTGTAGCAGGCGCAAAGGAGCGAAAGCGCGGTGCGCCCACTGATGACTCTCCAGAACCGCGTAGCACGAGGCCAGGACGTCGTTGACCAGCAGCGTCCCGTGTGCTGTGAGCGGCGCGAACACGCCAACTGCTTCCTCGCGCGCCACGCGGGCTATGCGTGCCGGCCGAAGCGCGTCCCCGCCGGGCGCCAGCACCGAGTCCCCCGCCCGCAGCCGGCGCGCGAACACCGGCGCAAAGTCGCCCGGTGCGGGCGCTGGCCCCCGAGCGGCGAACACCAGGTGCCAGGGCGTGAGCAACAGCTTGCGCGGGGGCCGCTCGGTCTCCACAGCCACGAAAGAGGCCCGGCGCTGCAAGTCCCGGTCCAGGAAGAGCAGCACGGGCGTGGGCACCACCCGGCCTGCCGCGTCTGCAGCCAGCACCCAGTCTCCGCGGTGCAGTTCCCGCAGGCCCTTCCGCTCTCCGCTTCGCAGGCGCACGGTGGCATTTCCCGGAAAGCAGCCGCCTGCCCTGACCGCCAGTGAGTTATCTGCAGGGAACATGCACAGAGATGACTGAATCAAGACCAGCGGTTCCAGGATGTACAGATTCTCAAAGATATGGGTCGAGCCCAGCCGCAGACCTCAACCAGTCCTGGGACAGAATGTAATTTCCCATGGATCTGGCCCCAACCTGGGCAGAAATGGAAGGATGGTTTACAACCCTAACGCCCACTTGGTCTCCCCTACGGTCGCACCGGAGAGGTGCAGCCTCAGTTTCCCGGCAGGAGCCCCCTTTGGGTGGACCTCACCACCCACCCCCTACTGTACCGGCTTTGACCGACACGTGGACGTGGTTGCGGGACTCGTAGTAGACCCAGTCGAAGCCGGCTTCCACTGCTAGCCGCGCCAGCAACCCATACTTATTGCGGTCGCGGTCGGACGTGGTGATGTCCAAGGCACGACCTTCGTAGTGGAGTGAGTCCTGAGCATGGTGGCCATCTTCGTCCCAGCCCTCGGTCACCCGTAGGCGCACTCCGGGCCACATGTTCATCACGGCAATGGCCAGCGCGTTCACCCGCTCCTTACAGCGCTGGCGAGGAATAAAGGAGTCAGTCTCCTCACTACCACTCTCACCTTAGGGGCAAAAGGGACCTGGACGGGAGGGTCGATTCTTTGTTTTCCTGGCCTGACTCCACTCCCTCCCAGGTTTTGAGTGTCCCGGAGAAGTGAGAAGCCGAATAGGTGCAGTCGTCAATAAGCACTCCCTTTCCAGACCGTTATGGGAGAACTGTGGGGTGCCCTCGGAGATTGATAGGGGGTGCCTATATCTAGCTCTTTCCCCACTTTCGACGCCCGCCCCTCACTCGTTATGGGACCTCGGCTCAACCTGGAAGAGGGCAAGAGTTGAGAGGGCGGGTGGAAGCTCGGTCAGGGAGGGGTTGAGCAGCCTGGCTCCCGGAGAGGAGCCCCTGTTTGAGGCTGGCCCCCGCCCCAAGGCCCGGCTGCCCTCCCTCCGCCTGATTCATCTTTTGTTTCGTTGCCTTCCCTGGCACCGGGCATCGCTTCCTTCCTTCCTTCCTCCTCCTCCTTTCGGCCCCTAGCATTAACCCCTTCGTGGTGCGAGTGCCCCCCACAGAGGTGCCCAAGCGGAGCCGTGGGGGATCAAGGCTGCTGGAAAAAGGGTTTGGGTGGCGGGGGCTGCGCGAAGTACAATGGCCATTCTCCGGGATGACTTAACCGAGCGAGAATCCCGGGCCGAGGCCGGGGACGCGCCGGGAGAAGCGGACTCAGCAGCTCCATCCACAAAGGCGCTTTTCAGCCGCCCCGGCTCAGGGAGAGGAAAGGGCAGAAAGCCGCGCCCCCCATCCCTGCTCCCGCCCGCCGGGCCCCCTCCCCCAGCGCGACCAGCCCTCCCAATTCCAACTCAGGCTCTGCCAGCCTGGAGAGCCCGGTCTTTCCATCTCTGTTCCAGATGCATCCCAGAAAGGCGTGGGAGTAGCACCTGAGATTAGCAGGAGCTGCCCTTGCGCGGAACTGGGGGGCCCCCTGCAGGGTGGGAGTGGAGAGGAGGGAAAGCATCAGTGGCTGGAAAGCCTGCACCCGGGGGAGTGAGACCACGGTTATCTGGGCGGCTCTAGTCTGGGAGCCGGAGACCTTGGCACGCACCATAGCACGGACGCGGCGGGAGGAGGCTCGGAGAGGACAGCTTCCTTTTCTTCTCCTCGCTCCGACCTCTCACCTCGGACTTGGTTTTCTCCTAAGTGCCAGAGGGGCACTTTCCCCCTTCCCTTCTTCCCGAGTTTTCTACACCTCCGCAGGGTTGGAGAGCAGGGGAGGGGAAGACAGGAAAAGTGGTAACTCCTTCCAACTTTTTGTCGTTCTGTCCCCTAAGGAGGCCCTGAGGCCTTGACCTGCGGGGGCAGCAGCCCAGTGCAGAGCCAACTCAATGGAGGCCTTTTGCAGCCAGGGTGTGGGAGATAAGCAGGACTGAGGGGTTCCCAGACCCGTTAGAGCCCCTCCTGGGCCTGTCCCTTTTTCTGGCCCCTCTGCTGCAGGTGGCAGCCAGAGGAACAGGTCACAATATTCCATGACCAAGGAGGGAAGGAGTGTCCCCTTCCCAATCTCTGAGTAGAAGTAGAAGGAATTCTTTCTCCCCTGGACAGGTTTTCCTAACAAAGTAACCTGGAAAACTATGGCAATTAATCGGAGGAAATCCGTACCCCTCCCTCTCCCCCCACCTCCCCACTCCATACACAATTAGGTGGTGTAATGGAAAGTGTATAGGACTTAGAATCAGGAGTCCTGAATTCTAGTCCCAGCCATGCCACTAATTAGTTTTTAAGACTTTGATTAAATCGCTTTTCCTCTTGGGGCCCAGTTCTCAGCTGCAAAATTGAGGCGGGGAGGTGGAAAAATGTGACTTCCAAGTTTCCTTCCAGTTCTGACATTTAAGATCACTGGCCAGAGGTGGTCCTTCACCCCTAAGGTATTGCTCACCTCATCCTAGGTCAGTTAGATTCCAGTCTGCAGCAGATGCTTGCTGCATGGTAGTTGAATTTAATCTTCAATTTCAAGGAAAACCCCTGAGCTAAGCTGAGCTTGAGGGATGCCTGGAACACTTTGATTCTCAGGTGGGCCCGTCTCTTCTTCCCATTGAGGACTACTTTTCACCCAAGACAGTCGTTTAGACTCTAGAATAGCCTTGCCTTGGTTCTAGGGTGCCTCTCCCATGCTGAAGACAATTCCTGCTCAGCCCCTTCTCAGGTAGATGACCTGGTGACCTAACCCTTCGCCACCCCTTTCTCCTTCAATCTTTTCAATCTCTTCAAAGCCCACAGATCTTTTCCACAATCAGGTCAGGAGCCAGGCTAAGGGTAGAGCTTTCTGTCTGCTGCCTAGCCAGCTCCTGGCCCCCAGCTCACCCCAGCCCTTCCTGCCTGGCTCGGTAGCTGACCCCCGGTCCACGCCTCAGCCATTTCCCGTCTCGCCTGCCGCCATCCTCCTTTCCCCGCCCTCTCTGTCTCTCCCAGCTTCACTCTCACTAGTCCCTCCTCCCCTCCCCATTCGAGCCTCTCCCTATTGGGATCCCTCCAGATTACTTAGTCCAGTGAGCAAAGGTGGGTTTTTTTTTTTTTTTTCTTGGGCGGGGGGTGGAATGGTGGGGAGAGATTTTGAGTTTAAGGTCCCTATAGATGAAACCCAGCTCACCCTTCCGGGGCTGCTGCAGGAACTGGCAGTGCCCTGGGCGCAGGTGGGGAGAGGTCCTCCTTACCTCGGTCATCAGGCGGTCTGCACCACTGTTCTCCTCATCCTTGAAGATGATGTCCGGGTTGTAGTTGGGCACCAGGTCCCGGAAGCGCTCGGAGCCCCTTGCCACTCTCCCCTCTGCCGGCCCACTGGCGCCTAGGGTCCGCTCGGGCATGCTGGGCACAAATTGCTTGTAGAGCAACGGCACGAGCTGCTTGCGCACGTAGCGGCGCCGGCCAACCGGTCCCCGGCCCGGCCCGCAGCTCTGGGCAGGCAGCGCCAGAAGCGCCAAGCAGCACAGGGGCACAAGCCTGGCCGGCAGCGCCATGGATGCAGAGGACTCAGGCCACAGGGAACGTTCTTGTCCTCACTAGCTCGCCCGTCAGTTGGGCATTTCCCTAGGCACCAGAGAGCCCAGCAGGCAGAGCTGCCCCCAGAGTGCCCTAGAGCTCTTGTGGCTCTGCGCACCTGGCTGCCGCTGGCTCTGCCCACATGCCCCCGGGGGGTCTGGAACCTGCTACTGATGGGCCATCATAGCAGGGAAGGGGGGTCGTGGGTGAGTGCCAGCCCAGCCTGGCTCTGCTGCCCGGCTCCTGCGCTGCCAGAACTCCCCGGCCCCGCCTTAAGTGGCCCCTGGCCCCGCCCCCCGCCCTTCTCCCAGGACCGTCCCTCCCCCTCCCACCGGGGCGGGGGCTCTAGTCGGTCACCGCTGGTCCATTGAAGTGTGTCCCATCCTGGAAACTGGGCAGGCACCTGTCTAAGAATTCCTAGCAGCTTTTCAGTCCGTAGCTGCCTGAATAAGCATCCTTCTACTCCCAAACCTAAGCTTGGCACCAAACCACCCTCCTCTGATACTTGAATTGGATCTTTACTGTCCCAAAGCCTATCCTGGCAGGCCATTGTCCTCTGCTATCATCCAGTATGATGTATGGGTTCCAGTTTCTACCCAAGGCCAGCCAAGCCCTTTGGGCATACAACCAGAGCCTTTCTTCTCACTGGTCCTCCCCAAACGTCCCCCACTTTTCATCTCTTCTCAACAGTAACTAGGACTGGAAGGGGTGGGTACCAGCGGACCATTTTCTTTGGTAACTCTGCAGCTTTTTTCTGAGAGCTTCCCCCAGAATCAGGGACAGAGTTTTGTAGTTATTATCTAGCTCTGGACTTCAAACTTCCACCCTGTCAAACACCCAAAGGCTGCTTCTCTTCTAATGCATAACGTTGTCAGGTGGAAGCTGCTGGAAGGTAAAGTGAGTACAGTTACAGTCTCTAACAGGCTAATGGATGCTTCCCTTCACCTTCCATCTAGGCATCTCTCTATAGCTTTCTCCCTCTCTGGACCCCCTAGGGCTCTGCTTCCAGCCATCTAGGTTCATCTCAGAGGCTTTGAGCCTGCAACACTTCACCCACCAATCTATTATTGTTTAGAAATCACTGTCTCTAAGAAGCCTTCCCTGATGTCCTGACACTGCCCACCTGTTTCCCTGAGAACCAGTGATTAACTGTCAACCTTTGTGGTATGTATTAGAATTATGTCACCCTTACTAGACAAAGCAGTTCTTAAGTACAAAACTGTTTACCATGAATCCCCGTGGCTAAATACCTGGCCTAGAGTAGGGCGCTCAGCAAATTTTCGTGGAATCTACACTTTTCGTGTGTGTTCTATACTCCCCCCTCCCTCAGCTCCAAGACGAGCACTCAGTGCAACTCTGTACATTAGAAAAAAGTGTTCCTTCCTCAAGACACCTGGCTGCCACTTGCAAGAAAATGGCTGTAGTCACATAAAGACTATGAGGTGAATGGTGCCCCTGGAAGTTGTACAATGCAAAATCTGTATCATCCTGAGCAGAAACTTTGTCCCTACCCCGCAACATACCAGGGGCCTTGCATTGTATTCTAGGCACTGATAACCTCCGGAAAGATGGAGTTACATTATTTCCTGAGAACTACAAACCCTGGTTAGTCAGCCACTTCTTTTACTTTACATCCAAGTCAAGTCAGGGAGGACAGGGCTGAGGACATGTGCATATAGGGGGAAATTATCCTATTTCTACACTCATGCTCACTTACCCCCCAATAACCAAGGCCCAGAAACAAACCACGAAAACAAGGAAGAGTCAAGGGACCAGTCAGCTTTAAGCAAGGCTAAGGGAGGAGGAGCTTCCCACTGCTTAATTGTATGGCTAACACTAGACCCAAGTCCCTAAAAGATACTAAGAATGCAGAAGGAGGGGGAAGAGAAAGGATGGTGGGCAGGATATCTGTTTTTCTCAGTTGGTAGATTCAGAACTGGTGGGAATAAGGCTGTTCAACAGACACAGAGACAGAGACAGAGACAGGCCATTTGAAAAACCAAAGCAAACCCTGGAATCAACTTTATTGCTGATGGTTGTGGTCTCTTCTTCCCTATGCCCTCCTCTCTCTGATGGTCCAAAGCCCCTCCAGGATAGCACAGTGCTTAGGCTCTGCTGGGCCAGAGGCAAAGGAGACAATCTGCCTCCCAAGTCTGCCCCCAACTCAGTCCCTCCCCTGAACCCACCCTACCCTATTGCACATCAAATCATGTAAACATGGCTACGGGCATGGCCCTGAACAGCAGTGAGGCAGATTGATGTGTAAACAGATTTGGGACCAGGAGCCAGACCCAGTCACCCAGCCCCATCCCATGCTGAGGCCCACAGTTAAATCTGGAAAAGCAGGGGGGCCTGGTCCCAAACTCTGGCTCAGATTATGCAACAGTGCAGACAGCTCAGCTCCCCTCTACCACCCACCCTCTCAGATTCCAGGTCCTGAGGTCCACCCACTCCTGGGCGCCCCTCCAGGCCTGGGCAGCAGATGGCAGTGTCCAGTTTTCTCCCTCCCACCCCCAGCTGGACGTCACTGGTCACTGGTGCTGGGTCTTCCTAGATGCCCGGGGGAAACCGGAGACAGGCAAAGGCAATCTGTCCAGCCCTGGAGAAGAGGGAGGGTGGGTGGTCAAAAGCGGGACATAGGTCCAGTCTTGGGGGTAAGGAAACCGAGCCACAGAATGGGTGTCTGAGGCAAGTTACAAACAAAGCAGAGAGCATGCCATCTCTCCTGCATGAGTGATCATGGTTCCAGAGGGCCCCACCTCACAACCACCCCACTAGCCTGCCCCCACACTCCTTCTCACCAAAGGCCCGGATCAGCTCTGCCCGCACAGCTGCGGTAAAGGTCTTCACCAGACAGAGAGTGGTGAGGCCCGCAAAGGCTGCATTGTAGAGGAACACGATGTAGAAATTGCCCAGCCAGTTGAAGCGTCCAAAGTCACCCAGCAGGTCAAAGCGAGTGAGCCCTGAAGTACAAAGGCCAGGATGGGAGTGGGCTCCCCAGCTCCTCCCTGGCTCAGAGCCCAGCTTTCTGCTGCCTCCTGGTGGCCACATCTCAACACTGCAATTCATAGGTTGGACTCCCCTATGCGTTAATGACTCCCACTCTCAACTTGTCTCAGAGGGAGTTCATGGATGTTGAAGAAAATGTCAGCAGCTAGGCTTGCTCCAACCTCCCTTCCAGAGTTTGGCATCTTCTCCTCCAATGGGGCCCCCCTCTGGCTCCACGTGTCCCTAGGAGCTCCCTGGGCCTGCTACTTGTTCCTGGGCCAGGAACCTAAAAGCTGGTCACTCAGTGCTTTTTTGGGGGACAGAGCAGTGTGGAGGCTCAGAGCTGTTTTGGTTCGTATCCAAACTCCACCCCTAGCTAATTGTGTGATCAGGATCAAATTCTTTAAATTTCTGTGCCTCGGTGTCCTTAACTATCAAGTATAGAAAATAACAGGATTGTGAGAATTAAATGGGACAACACGCATAAGGCACTATATATATGCCAGGCACTATTCAAACACTTACTGAGCCATAACCATCATAATAGTGTCATCATAAGTCCAAATACTGGGACCCTCTCCTACCTAAAAACATATTCTTACCTGCATCCAACCCACGTAAGGAATTAACTAGTGGGCCACAAGTCTAGTGTCCTACTAAATCCCCATGGCATTAGTAGTACAAATGGTGTAATGGAGACAACACGAACTGAAGAACCAAACAGAACTGATGTAAATACTAAATCATTTAGGAGACATGGATGATGGTATGATGGATGGGGGGATGACCTATGCAACTCCCATACTACCCTGGGGGAAACTATTATACTTTTGGACACTTTTTACCAGGTAATTCTAGATCATAGCTCTAAAGATGGGAGAAGGATTGAGTGTATTATCTGATGCCCCAGTGTGTGGGGAAAAGCACTGGACTGGGGTTTAAGAAACAAGCGTTCTTGGGGCCCCTGGGTGGCTCAGTCGATTAAGCATCTGACTTCAGCTCAGGTCATGATCTTGCAGTTCATGTGTTTGAGCCCCACGTCGGGTTCTGTGCTGACAGCTCAGAGCCTAGAGCCTGGAGCCTCCTTCTCTCTGCCCCTCCCTGCTCATGCTCAGTCTCACTGTCTCTCTCTCTCAGAAATAAACATTAATAATAATAATAATAATAATAATAATAATAAAGAGACAAGGGTTCTAGCCTGACTTGGCCTTGCTTCAAACTAGTTGTCTAACTCGCTAAGTCAATTAGCTTCTCTGTTTCTTGTCTTTATAAAATGAGAATGTTTATTAGTGGATCCAGCCCAAAGGAAGATTTGGGGAAAAGTGGTGCTTCTCCACCAAAAAATGGAAGTAAAAGGGAGAGACTATGGGATGTAGCTAATGGGAGAAGTATGAGCTTTGAAGCAACACTACTCTGAAGCTCAACAGAGGCGTTTTACAGGGCCTCAATTTCTCCATCTGTATAATGGGGGTAATACTTCCTTGAAGGTTTGTTGTGGGAATTAGAGACAGCATGTATAGAAAGTATAAGCTTAGCATGAGTAGGTACTCAGAAAAAGCCAATTAATTCCTTTACCTCCTTTTGCTACTTACCCAGGGTTCGAGAAAAGACAGGAAGTGCTGAGCTTAGGACCAGGAGACAGACACAGTTCCCAATTATCTGGGTGGGAGTAAGGAAAAGGGGAGGTGAGGGTAGCAGAGCTGCTAGCACCTAGCACCCATGCATGCCCCCGGGGAGGCTTCCACTATACCCCGCCCCCAGCTACCTGCGTCATGGCTGTGTCGTGCCATCTGGGCCGCAGGCCCCGGAAGAGTGGAGAGCTGTAGAATCCCACAACTGAGGATATCATCAGGTAACTACAACTGGGTTAAGGAAGAACTGGCCAGCTCCCAAGGATTAGCGTCATCTCAAAGGAAATGGACCTCTCCCCTAACCCTCCCTCCAAGTAAATCTTCTTTCTGAACCCCAGGTTGGTGAAGACTTGCCCCCTTCCCCAACATTCCCACCACACCTTCCCACCACAGTCCCAGGAGACAAGTCCAGTGAACAGAGGCAATGGTGGGCTTCCAGAAGGATACAAAATGAGTACAACCTGAATGACGGCACCAAAGGAGCCTAGCTTGGAGAAGGAGACCTGGCCCAGGGAGGCATCCTGAGAGAAGGAGTGGTGTCACTATAGAGTATTCCCTACCAGGAGCACCACCCAGCACCCAGCCTTCACTCTGGCCTCAGCTTCTGTCTCTCACCCCTAGCCTTTCTTAGGCTCTCCCCAAAAGATATGGTGGGAGGGTGGCCCAGTACCTGCATGCCTCGGGGCATGGCAGCCTCATCGATGAGCAGCTCCAGGATGTGGATGGCCACAATGAGCACAGAGAGGCCCTGTGTGAAGCAAGGTCATGGACTTCCATTCCTGCCTCAGCCCACAGCTGTATTCAGAGCTGAATGTTAAGAGCAGATACTCTGGCCCAACATTTTCAGTTTCCCATTAGCTGTGTAGGACTGTTCAAGGCTGTTGCTAGCAACAGAGCACCTTTGAGGGTATTATAAGACACACCGTTTCTGGTCAAAGAGAAAAATGTACCTCTTCCTCCAGACTGATAAGACTTATTTCCAAGTCCAGAACATGGTAAGTGAGGGGATGGACTAGATTTCAACCCCTATTTTCATTCCAGAGAAAACCCGTGTGACTACTACTCAGTGGCCATGTATGACCTTAGGCAAACCCCTTCGCTTCTGTTTCTTCATCTACAAAATGGGGATTGATGTGCGCGGTACAGGGCAGGGCACAAAGTAGCAATCAGTGAGAGGCAATTACTATTATTGAAGATAACCAGGTCCCTGAATCTCCTCCCCCTTCCCTGAGAAGACCTAAAGTACTCAAGAGCCTACTATTCCTCACCTCCACCAGGAACGGAATACCTACCGTCAGTACCAGTAAGCACAGCATGGCCAGGGGGTAGCCCAGGTTCCGCTGCCAAGCTG
Source organism: Lynx canadensis (assembly GCF_007474595.2). NCBI lineage: Eukaryota > Metazoa > Chordata > Mammalia > Carnivora > Felidae > Lynx > Lynx canadensis. The sequence goes on from NC_044309.1 coordinate 75,534,402, forward strand.
AAGCCTTCCGCCGCTTCTCTGTACAGGGATGGAAAGCTGTTAGCAAGGGCCTAGAATGAAGGGCTACCTTCCTGGGGGACACATAGGTATCAATCCCTACCAACCTACGTACCCAGCAGGACCCTCTGTGTCTGCAGAGCCAGGACCTGTCTGTGCAGCAGCTCCATATCCAAATGCAGCCAGCAAGAGGTGGGATCTGAGGGCAGAGAAGATAGTGCTGCCCCCCAGTCCTGAGGGCCCTGCCCAAGCCATGCCCACCATCCCATCTGGGGAGAACCACGACTCACTGCAAATCCTGCGGGTTAAAGCTGCCTCCTCAAAGGCTGAACAGTACAGCTGCTCCTCCAGGTCTTCCAGCAGCTGAGGGGAGGGGAAAGGGGAAACCGTCAGAGGTTCCCTGGTCCCAAAGGCCCAGGAGACCCCCGCTCATCCCAGGATCCATAGTCTCATTCCTTCCCCTAACCCTCATTCATCACTCTGCGGCCAGTGGCTTTACCTAGTCCCTCCCAACTGCCTGTGTTCTGCCTTGCATGTCTGGTGACCAGCTCCAGATGATGGAAGGGAAAGGCACAAGAGGCAGCAAAGGCTGGGACCTTCTGCAAGGCATGCACCACACAACTGTCGGCCTGCCTCACTGTTTGGCCCCAGCTTTTCAGGAATCAAAGGGCAAAGAGTACTACATACCCGAGGCTTGACCAGTAGCTTCCCAGTGACTGAGAACATGCGGGCGAGACCTAGTGGAGTACACACTGTGGGGACAGGAGCCAGTTACCTGCCAGACCTTTCTCTCAACCACTTTCCCTACCCACCCTTCCATTCCCTCTCTTTCCATCCTGGTTACTCTGATCCATGGACTTTACCCATGCTCTCCAAGACCCCGAACACTCACCCAGGAGCAGCAGGACCCCAAGAAAGGAGATGCAGGAGTAGAGGTAGGGGAGGTAGTACTCCCAGAAGTCTAAGGGTAAAAAAGAAGTAAGTCAGCTCGTCTCTCCTCCAGCTTCCTGAGGGCTAGCTAGCAAGCTTCAGAGACTAGCAAGGACACCACATACAAGCCTATGGGGGTTAGGCAAGTAATACAAATGAGGAAAGCTGGCCTAGTGCCAGCAGAACAGGAAGCAGCGGGGTCCTAAGTCATAGGACCAAACTGGAGGTCTTAAGCCATATCTAAAGAACACAACTGCTATTAGGCCCACCCAGTCCCTGGGGTCTAGTGTGGCTGGATCCTCAACCTTGTCAGAAAAAGCCATAAATCTAGATATTTAATGTGAAATCTCCCAACTTTTACATTTCAGCAACTGACACCTTTATATTTTAATCATTGCATGGGTCCAATGGATCATTCCTGCAAATTGGACTTGGCCTGAAGTCCATCTGTTTGAAACTTCAGTCTTAGAAACATGGTCCCAACCTTCTCCACCTTAGAGGGATACAGTTGTTCCAGGCAGAGGAACATCAGCCAACTGCAGAGTCACGCAGCCTGGAGGGTGGGGAGGAAGCTGGCTCTCTCACCATAGAGTGACTCCCTGCTGGCCTTGTTGTTGTCCACAATGGCTGAGGCCACCCACACCATGCCCAGCACCAGGAGGGTGAGGAGTATCAACATCACCACCGTCTCATAGACCCGGCCCAGGACACCCTATAGGAGGAGACAACAGATGAGGGTCAGGTTCAACATCAGGGGAAGGTAGGAGACACTGGGGATGGCAGCCTGGCTGGGGAAACCAGAGAGGACTGGGTTCAGGAGACAGGGAACATCTAGGGACATTCATTATACAGGATAGGCTTCATCTGGAACCCCCTCCTCAGGTACCTTCTCTATCCTGCCTTGCCCTGGGAGGCTGACCCCTGAGGGCTGCATCAGGTAAGCTCTTTGCCCTCTGGGAAGAACAGGCAGGAGAGTGGAAAATAGGAAGAGAGGGATCAGGGTATTTCTTCAGTTTCCTCCTACCTTTGGCTTTATGGTTTTGGCAGTGGCTGTGAAGCACCTTCCAGCTTCAAGTATCAGTGGGTTCCAGAAACTATTTCCCTTTGCTCCCATAGGCCTAGAGGTGGTAATGACTTCCTGCTGCCAGTAGCACTTCAAACTCCTTGTTGGTCCCCTTAACTCTGATTAAACCTCTGCCAATAGTCTTTGTTAAAATCTCTTCAGTTGAACCATCTGAGTGGAATTCTGTTTCCTGCCTGGGTATAACCCCACTCACCTTTCTGGAGCCAGCAAAGCCCTCAGACTCAGTGAAGAAGTATGCAAAGGGCATGAGGAAGATGAGGGACAGGTTAGAGAAGAGAAAAACGAGGTTCCAGAGGCCTAGAGCAAAAAAGGAAAAGCAGAAGTGGTCAGTGGGGGAATGGGAACGACCCATTGGGGACTGATCATGTGGCAGAGGAGGGGGCAAGGGTGGGGTGATATACGACTAATTGGCCTAGGCTGTCTGTGTCTGTCTGAACATACCCGTTTCCTATCCCCACCCCAAGTTGCAACCAGGAGCAACGTACCATGGATGAGGGAGCCGTTGAGCCACTGGATATAGTAGTTGCGAGGCAGTGACAGCAGCACCTCATTGCTGATAATGGAGAAGGGCAGGAGCAGGACAGCACCCAGGGCGACCGCCAGGGTAAAGGTGCAGAGCTCGAGCCTGGGCAGAGAATGGGTGGTGTCCTTGCTTAGCTCGGGCACTTACTCCCTTTGGCCCAGGAAGCCCTATTTGTCCCCATGGGCACCTGTGAACTACATGTAGTAGTGACAGACTGAGGGAAGGAGCCATCCAGCTAGGGCACTACCACTGCCCCCCTGAACACCCCCTCCAAGGAAGCCCTGGCACAAAGAATGGGAACACCTTAGGCATTCATGTCATCTGCCACGACACTTGCCCAGACTGTCCCCAGGAATGTGGTCCTCCTACACATGCCTGCTGGGTATGGCAGGTATGCCAAGCTAAGGGGCTTGTCTTCTCTTCTCTTCTCTGCTCAGAGATGTGGATTTCTGAGCTTGCCTTCTCCAGCCCAAATAAGAGCAGGGTCACCTGCTATGCCCTGCATGAAGGCACTAGGCAAAGGAAAATAAGGAGGAGCTGAAACCCAGCTTGATAGCCAAGGCCTGTGTCCAGGACTGCCTCAGCTGAAAAGAAGAGACACTTTTTTATCTAGTTGGTCCACCAAGAGGGGAAGGTTGCCTTCCTCTAAACTGTTCACCTGGAGGGGTCATCTCTCTATTTTCCCTATATGTGCTGGTGAATAATAATAACAGCCTGGAGCAAGGGTTATCCTCTCAGAACCAAGCATGCCCTGCCCTTGACAGTTCCACCTTCCACATCCCCTGCTCTATTTCCATTGGTTTACATCCCTGCAGTACTGCCTCCCTGATGGTCACTGGGAGGTGAAGCCAAGCTGGAACCACTTCCGGTGACTCAGGCCCCAGATCACAGTCCCTGGCCAAGAGGCTCCCAGAAACTCCTGGCCTAACCAGGAAGACAGGAACAACAGCTTTTCCAAGCGTCTCCAGGGTGGAGTGAAGCCGGAAGAAGCCAGAAATGGAGTGGCAGCAGAAGCCCTCTCTTCATTGTACAACACCTCACTCTCCCCCTGGCTCCAGGAGTCTCACTAGATCCCAGCTTCTAAAGGTTCCTGGTGCCAGGTGCTGAGGCAGCAACACTTACGCAATCTTGTTGACTGTGGCATCTTCATCATCCACTACGAGAGAGGGGGGGGCAAGGGGAAGAGGTAGGACATCAGTGGGCAGCTCTGGGAACCATCTGTGCTGCAGTGGGCCCTGCCACCCCCTCCCTATCCGGAGGCAGAGCTGGACAGGAGGCTCTGGGAGAGTCCACAGTATGAACCCACAACCTATTCTCTGGCCAAGGTGGCAGCTTTAAGATCTGTGGTCCCAGGAAGAGAGAGTACAGGCCAGAAATTCTCTCACTTCCCTCCCTCCCCACAGTCTCTCATTGCAGGTTCCTCTTTGCAAGCTGAACACGTAAGAAACAACTGGTCTGTAAGGCTGGTTACATCAGTGGCTGGATTAAGCAAAGGGAAAACAGGGGAGGGGGAGGGGACAGTCACAGAGAAAGCCCTCAGGAGCATTACACTGAGGAGTAACTGTCTTCTAGGGTGGGGGCTCATGAAGCCTTCTAGAGGGAAGGAAAGGCTAGGGCCGGGACAGGATGATCCGGACAGGCAGGTGGAGGGAACTGGGGCAAGTGTGTCACCCGAATCGCACAATGCCTACGGGAAGGAAAGCTCCAATCTGAGCACACTTAGCCTCTCTATAAAGAGAAAGTCCACCTTCACCAGGTCCTGGGGTCCCAGTGGTCAGCAGGTCTCTGTTACTGGGTGTGGATGCACTAGTGGAGAGAACAGCTTGTACCCATGGTAACACTCGCCATAATATCCATTTTAGGTTCACAGAGGGCTTTCATATTAACCATCTCATTTGGTCCACACAGTGTCAATGAGCTGGTTAGAGACTATTAGGCCTGTTTTGTAGGGGATGGAACTGAATGTCAGAAAAGTTACATGACTTGCCCAGTGGCTTTATCAGTTGCAGACCCTTCTGTCTAGACTTTCCACTATACCACCTTGCCCCTGCCTGTGGAAGGGAAGCAGAACAGGCAAAGGCTCCGAAACAGTTGACTCTCCTTTCCCAGCAGGCACCATAGGCCCATTCCCCTGAGGCTGGCCCCATGGCAACAGGATCCCTGGCAGAGGACAGGCAGGAGGGAGGAAAGTCACGTACCTGTGGTGAACTCAGCAGGCTTCTTGAAGTGGGTCAGGGCGATGTGGCAGAGGATGTAGAGTGTCGCAAACAGAAGTGTTGAGATCTGTGGCAGAGTGTGAGCTGGGATGAGAAACTCTAATCCCCAGCATATTCCACAGCCCCTGCGGCCTGTTAATTCTATGGGGTCACTTTCCCAAAACAAGGCACCATACTTCCCGGGGTTCCATTTTTCTCCCCAGTACTTTCTTCTGGTCAGGGCCCCAGGGGCCTCTAAGAAGCACCAGAAAGGGGACGGGGGGACAGTACTACGTCCAGCCCTATGAAGGTTTGTCTGGGAGAAAATAGCTTCAGCTGAACCCTGGTTGGTAAATGGGCAGAGAAAACTCCTAGAGATCCACGTACACACATGCCTGAAATGGGCCACAGAACCAGAGGGAATTTACTCCTAGTACATTACTGGAAAGAATATCAGGTTTCAGGGAAGAAGGGGATGCCTGCATTGTCCTGATCCTTCACTCTTCCTCCCTCTTCCCCTTCCCCTGCTGCCACTTTGGCCCAAGCTCCGGGAGAGAATAAGTAGGAATCATGTTCCTAGACTACTTCAGGATTTCTACTCTGTGTTTATTCAGGGGCCCTGAAAGATCAGATCTGCTCTGGGCTAAACTAGAGCCTCATTTAGTCCCCTGTCCCTCAGAATAGACCTTAGTTGAGGCCCAACATCTAAAATCTACATTTCTAGAACCACATCGCCCCCCCCCTTTGTTTTTTTGATTTTGATTTTTTACTTATTTTTTCTTTTATAATCATTTTATTTTTTTCCTATGTATGTATTTATTTATTTATAATATAATTTATTGTCAAATTGGCTAACATACAGTGTGTAAAGTGTGCTCTTGGTTTTTTGGGGTAGATTCCTGTGGTTCATTGCTTACATACAACACCCAGGGCTCACATCAGCCCCTTTAAAGGCTGTTAATTCCTGGTCCCTACTTCAAGTGACTTCCAGCTCCGGAGCCAGGCCTCTCAGTGCCCTTGGGCAACTGGCCCTCCAATCACCAGTTATGGCAGGACTTGGCCAGGTAACTCTGCACATGCATGCGTCCCTACCGTACCCCAAGTAATCTGCTGCTGTCCGGGAAAGGAGCCACTGGTCAGCTTGGCTCTGCAATCAGTGCTAGAGTCTTGAGATGTTATTGCATTTTTAAAAATTAATTTATTTAAGTAATCTCTACACCCAATGTGGGGCTTGAACTCATAACTCCGAGATTAAGAGTTACACACTCTTCTGGGGCATCTGGATGGCTCAGCCAATTAAGCCTCTGAATCTTGCTTTTGGCTCAGGTCATGAGCTCATGGCCTTGTGGGTTCAAGCCCCACATGGGGCTATGCGCTGGCAGTGAGAAGCCTGCTTGGGATTCTCTCTCTCTCTCTCTCTCTCTCTCTCTCCCCCTCTCTCTCTGCCCCCTCCCCCACTTGCACTGTCTCTGTCTCTCGCAAAATAAATAAATAAACTTAAAAACAAAAAGAGCTACACATTCTTCCCACTGAGCCAACCAGGCACCATGAGATGTTAATTGCATTTAAAGTAAGCAAAGAGGGGCGCCTGGGTGGCGCAGTCGGTTAAGCGTCCGACTTCAGCCAGGTCACGATCTCGCGGTCCGTGAGTTCGAGCCCCGCGTCGGGCTCTGGGCTGATGGCTCAGAGCCTGGAGCCTGTTTCGGATTCTGTGTCTCCCTCTCTCTCTCTGCCCCTCCCCCGTTCATGCTCTGTCTCTCTCTGTCCCAAAAATAAATAAACGTTGAAAAAAAAAAATTTTAAAAAAATAAAGTAAGCAAAGAAAGCAGGATCAGTCTTGTGGGTCCTCCAGTTCCCAAGAGGAGCTGACCCTATAGGGAATCTGCATACAGTGATCTATACAAGGAAGGAAGAAGTCAAAGAGACCCAAGAACAATGGATCTAGAACAAAATTTTAGCTTTTAATATTAGGGAAGCTGAGTAGAATGAGTTACTCAGATTGTACTGAAGATTTCTACTGCCTAGTGCTCTCTCTGCCCTTGGGCTTGCGTAACAGCCAGGAAGGTGGGAGGGCTCAAAAGGTCAGGCTGGAGTTCCACGCAGTTCCAGCAGAAGCTAGGTCATTCTCTAGAGCAGTGCATGGGAGCCAGGTGGGGGAGGCACGAGAAGCCTTCAGGCTGCCCTTGGCCAGCACTGATGTCCTCAGCTAACAGTACTAAAGAGTGGGGGAGATATTTAGCAGGCTGCTTCTCTGTCCAAGGTCTCATCCCTCCCCATTCTCTAGGAATGTGGGCCTCTATCCCTACACTGTTTCAAGGCCTGGCGTGTCTCCACAATATGCCCAACCTCACCACGTGGGACTATCCACTAAGGATCACCCAAGGAAAGCTGATCTGGAGTTCCACACGTGGACTGATACATTCCCTATTTTTCAGTCCTCACAGATAAGAGCAGACCTAGTTATGTCATGGCTCACTTTACCTCTCCTCCAGTCTGAGGCTGCCCAGGGCAGATTGTGAAAAATAAAGGATAACCCCATCAGTGGGTCTCCCTTCTCATTAAGGCTTCTGTTCTTCCAGACCTTCCCTTTTTGCTTTCTATTTAGTATCTGGGGGTGAGGGCTACTCTCGGGAAGTCTGAGGAAGGAGACAGAGGCGGGATGAGAATTGAAAGCAGGCCTGAGGAAGATGCAGCTCCCTAAGTGCCACCGGTCTCCCCTGGGGCCCAGAAGTGAGGCGTCCATCACAGTGTGGCAGGTTCAGCTGTTGCTCTAGGTGGCAGTGAGGGAGAAGGGAACGCAGCCTGCGGCTCTCTGGAGCACTGGGGAGAGAGAGGGACATTCACAGGGGAAATCCCGGCGTGGCCGGGGAGCTAGGAACCTACGCTTGTGGGGGTTTCTAACAAACACCAATGAGAAGGAAAAGAAGGGGAAAACTTAATTGTTCTCCATCTCTACACAGAATCCCTCCCAGCAAGAGTCCAAGAGTCCTTTCTTCCGAAGTGGGAGACCCATCAAAGTCCCCCGTTCCTCTGACATGCCACCCCTACACCTCCCAAGTTTTTCTTGGAATCTAGTTCAGCGTTTGGACGTCCCCCTTTTCGTGAAACATCAGTGGAGTTTGCGGGTAATGCAAACAAGCCCTCCCTCAATTAAAGCCATCCCTCTCAGACTATCCGACTACGAAGATAAAACTCACTAGCCTCGCAGGCCCACGCCCTGAACCCCAGCAGGGGTGGGGGGAGGCAGGAGGGCGGGCGGGGGGAGGGGCGTGTAGAGGGGAGGAACGGAAACCGACCCGCGGCTTTGTTTACCGCGCAGCTACCCTACTGATCCGATCTGGGGGTTCACCAGCCGGAGCACCGGTCCTTCCTTCTGTCAGGCCGGGGCCCTTGGTCGCTCGCCCCTGGACCTGGCTCTGAGCCTAGGTGGTCGCACTCCAACCCGAACTTCTCCCTCTCCCGCGACACCCGTGCTTCTCCCCCTCTTGGTCCTACCCTTCCTGCCCGGGTCCCGTACTCACAATGCACTCGCGAACCCTCTCGTGGAATAGCTGCTCTCGCACGGATAGCACTTCGTAGTCAGCTGCTTCCATACTCTGCTCAGCATGACTGGGGCGGGGGTGTCTCCGGGCCCGGGGAGGACGAGCGGGGATGAAGCCGCCGCCGCCACGCACCCGGACCCAGCCAAGGAGCCTTTCCTCGCAGCCTGCGACGGAAACTCGGGATAATCTGGAGCTCAGATTCAGTCATCCGGACGCCTTAAAGGGGCAGGCACCAGGCGCCTGGTTTTAAAGGGCCCTGGCCCCCTCTGCTCCCTCCCCTTTAAGGTCCGGCCTCAGTTAACTTTAACGCAAACACCCGCCAACAAGCCTGCTACGAGGAAGCGCAGGTGCTGGTTCTATCTTACTGGAGACCAACTGACGACACAAGGGGTGGGCAGTTTCTTCCAGCGAGCTGAGTTCATTGGCTCCTAAGGAGCTGCCGCTCATCGCCAAAGGAACGCTGATAGGCTCGCCCCGTGGAAAGAGGCGGGATCTTTGGGGCCCTAACAGTGCCACTTCTAAAACTAAACAACTGTCTCCTTCAGCTCCTGCTGTTCAGAGAGGTCTCTTCTCGCACTGCCAGAGCAACCAAGATTTTAATTTGACCGTGGTTAAATGACCCATTTGGACCAGGCCAGCCAGGCAGGATGGGAGAGCGCCATGGGGGTTCTGAAAGGTACCGCAGCCCAGTAACCCAAGGCCTGTAGCAGCATTTTCCGAAAAGGTGTTTATGTTGGGGTGGGGCCCCTCCGCAGCCAGGAGTTTTCACTCAGTAACTTCTGTGGGAGGCCTAGTGTGTGCTGGAGCAAATAGTGAAGAAAACTGCATAGAGAACCACAGAAATATCTTCTGAAACTTTGTGAGGAAATGCCCACGGGATCATTGCTTAATGGGACTGAGTCAAATGTTAGCTGACCACCTACTATGTGCCACTCACCTTACAGACTTCTATCTCATTTTTACATCACAACAGCCCCTCAGAGGACGGTGTGATTAGCACTTTAGAGATTAGAAAACGGTGAGAAGTTGTCACGTGCCCAAGGTCACACAATTAAGGAATGCCAGTTCTCTTCCTGCCACCTTGGAATATGCACTGTTTGGGAAGTTCCACCTTCATGGAGTTGAACTCGTCCTCTAAATTGGAGAAGGGAAATTCAAAAGAAGGGTTGAGTTTTGCAAAACCCCCCACTGAAGAAAAAGAGCCTGATTGTAACGGTCTAGACTGCATCCAGTTACTATCTGAGCAAAAGTCAGGGGCCAGAATTAACAGCTGAATTCTGTACCCTGGTTAACTTCTCTGGAGCAAGTCATTTTTGTCCCTTCTTTGTTTGCCCAGTGATTTGCAGTAGGATCTTGGGAAATAAAATTAATTCACTTGTACATATGTGTACATACCAAATATATATGTGTGTATACACACACACACACACATCTGTCTTTGGTGACAGCAAGATAATGAGAGGAGCTAAGGAGTTGATTTCCCTCTTAGCAACTAAGCTTAGGGTGGAGAGAACATCAGTGGGAAGAGGGGGTAGTTACAAAGAGATGAAGATCGCTGGTTGGGTCCTGGGATCTGCTGCAAGGAAGGAAAAGTGAGCACAGGGAGGTGGCTTGGGCTATTGAGCGTGTTTTGGGGATAACCATATTGTGTTTTGTTTGGCTTCCAGTGTTGTTGTTTTTTTAACAAATTTGAACAAACCTATAAAAATCAGGACACCTTAAGAATTTAGATTTCTGTCTCTTAAATAGAAGATCTGGCAGAACAGGGCAACAAGGACATATGACCCTATAGATGGGGCAGGATGTGCTCTGGTCTTTCACAGTCTTTATCACTGGGGAAGCGCTAACACCTCACCAGTGTTTCCACTTAGATTGTCAGCCCAGCTGTGCATTTGAGGTTGTAACCTATGAGCTAACCCCTCTCTACTGCTTCAACTTGGTACCACCTTAACCCCAGCCTTTGGTCAACTCCTGGTGGACATTGTCAAGCTCTTTTCTTCCTTAGGGCTCTGTATTTGATGTTGCCTCTGCCCAGAAGGCTTTCCTCTTCCCCTCCTCCTTCCCTATTCAGTTCTGGCTGATTTAAATCTCAGGTTTGAGCTTAAATGATAATTGTCCAGAGGAGTCTTCCCTCACTAACTTATCTAAAGCAAACTAATTTTGTCATATTATTTATAACAGATGGTCATAGCTTGATTTGTTTGTATTTGTTTGTCCTGTCCTCCATATAGGCTTGTAAAGGGGAAGAATCATTTGTCTTGAATGTAGTTATTTCCTTAGCCCTTAGCCAGGTACCTAATACATGCAGACACTCAAATATTAACAAACGTAGTGAGAAAAGATGGCAGGCATTGCTAATAATCAGAAGACCTGGGTTCTAGTTCTAGCACTGTCATCCTGGACTATATTTAATCTCGTTTGCAAAACTAGAACACCCTTCAGATTGCTTCTAAATCTAAAAATCTAATGTTCACCGTCCTTTGCAGTTTACAATGTGCTGTGACATCACCCAAGCCACAGACTATTAAATCTGATTCTTACAACAGCTGGTTGACATAGATTCTGCTTAGAGATTTATCACCTTCTAGAATGTACAGATATGTACAACTGAAGTGAACTTTAAAAGGCAAAATATCAATAAACATATCAACTTGGAACTGGGGCGCCTGGGTGGCGCAGTCGGTTAAGCGTCCGACTTCAGCCAGGTCACGATCTCGCGGTCCGGGAGTTCGAGCCCCGCATCGGGCTCTGGGCTGATGGCTCAGAGCCTGGAGCCTGTTTCCAATTCTGTGTCTCCCTCTCTCTCTGCCCCTCCCCCATTCATGCTCTGTCTCTCTCTGTCCCAAAAATAAATAAACGTTGAAAAAAAAAATTTAAAAAAATAAAAGGCAAAATATCAATAAACATATCAACTTGGAACTGCATGGTAGAAGACAAGCTCGGAATAAAGAGAATCTAGAATACTTCCTAGAGAAAGTGGTTTCAAGCCCAGGGGAAATCTGATTTATTTGCTCACAAGTCTTTGAGCCCTTGTTTACAAATCCATTGGAAGCCAATAACTGTCTTTTCACTGCCTATATTTAGAATTGGCAAGAGATTCCAAGATTACTGAGTTACCACTCAGAAAACTATGCAAAAAGACACTCCCTAATATCTTTTTAAACTTACCAAATCTCACTTTGTCCAAATCCTATCTACTTCCAAGGCTCAACTTGCCCAATAATGTAATGTCTTTTCTTCCATTCTTTCCTGAAGGGATTTTTGTCTGTATCATTTCAGCTATCGAGTTCAGTGAACAATTAGGCATATATGCACTATTTTATAACATTATCTTGAGCTATTATTTAAATCTTTTGTATTGTTTAAATTTACCTGCATTTATATCTTTTCTCCTTTCCTCTTTCCTTCAAGTTGGAAGGAAACAGTTGGAAACCTTTATTTGGCTTCTGATGCATCCGTTTCTGTCCAACCTCAGTGCAGTTCTCATAGTAAACACTCAGCGTTAATGGATTTGATCTGCCTATGAGATTAGTTACCCATTCTTAGTAGAGAAGGGGTAACTAATTATGGAGAGTTAATTTCAACAAGGAAGAGAACTAATCCACATTGAGCCTCCACTAAGTGCTAAACATTAATAGATACTTTTCATAGATTATTCAGTGACAAAAGGACCCTAAAAAATAGACTTTATTCTTTTATGGATGAGGAATCAGTTTAAAGAGATTAACTTGTACAAGGGCCAACTATAGTAAGGGTTGAGCTAGGGTTTGAACTCAGCCTGTCTGATTCCAAAGCTTCCCTTTTTCCGGATGTTCTGCTGTTGCCTCTTTGTGGATATACCCCCCACTTCTGTAGTCTCTTCATTACTATACTGCTTAGATATTCAGTGTAATAGAAAGCTAAAACTTGAGGGGCGCCTGGGTGGCTCAGTCGGTTAAGCAGCCGACTTTGGCTCAGGTCATGATCTCGTGGTCTGTGAGTTTGAGCCCTGCCTCAGGCTCTGTGCTGACAGTTCAGAGACGGGGAGCCTGCTTCAGAGTCTGTGTCTCCCTCTCTCTCTAGCCCTCCCCCATTTGTGCTCTGTCTCTCTGTCTTTCAAAAATGAATAAATGTTTGAAAATTTTTTTTAAAAAAGCTAAAACTTGAATTTCAGTACCCTCAAGAACCCTGGGAAGTGCCCCCCCCCCCCACATCTGAGGCCACCTTTGACCTTCCAAATGATGAAGACTTATTGCTGAGCTGCATCTTGAGAGGCACAGACAGAAGACCAGAGACATCCGCTCCCCAAGGTGACTGGGGCAGGAGAGAGACAGAGAGGGGGATTTGGAAAAGCTACCCTTTTCTTTAAACAAGAAACTTTCCACGTTATGAGTGATCTTCATTTTCTCTTTGCTTACTTGTATGTCCTAATTTTCCCAGAGAGAACACAGTAAGTACAGAAAAAAATCTTGCTACCTTCAGGGTGATTTTATGCCCAGGACTTCCTGGGACTTCAGGAAGATTTCATCCAACTCTGAGGTGAAAACGCTATAGACTATGATATTTTGCGTGAATTTTGTTTTTACATGTCCCAAATTAATGTTAGTCAATTTTACCTCAAAAAAAAATTCTTTTGTTAGACCCTAATCCGCTGATGTCGTGGTATTAGGAGGTGGGGCCTTTGAGAGGTAATTATGTGTAAATGAAATACAGCTCCCTTGATGTAATTAGTGTCCTTATAAGAAGAGAAAGAGACTAGAGCTTTCTCTCTCTGACCTGTGAGGACATAGCAAGTAGGCAAGCCAGGGAGGGTGCCCTCACCAGACACCAATTCTTAGACTTCCCAGCCTCCAGAACTATGAAAAAAAAAAAGTTTGTTAAGCCATCTAGTCTACGGTATTTGTTATAACAGCCCAAGCTAAGGCTGTAAACCTCCTCCTTTCTCTGATGGAAATTGCACCAGTTCCTAGAAATGGACTAGCAGCTTTGGGATTGCCCTCCTATCTAAGGTACCAGGGAAGCCAGAAAACCAGAGGTTCCTTTTAGGTAAGTCCTCACTGGTCTGAGAACTTGTTGGCAGGCGTTAGAGGAAGAGTTTAAGAAACATGTTTTGAGAGATTCTGTTCCTTTGTCCCTACTCATCTCTGACCTCTCCAAAAATATTTGAGAAAACAGTCATAATGAAAGATTGGCTTAGAGATAGCAGGAAACTTTGTGAAATCCTGGATTCTGGGGATGGAAAGAGATCTTAGAAATCTTTAGTTTTTTCTCCCTGTTTGCCATTCACAACATGGATGACATAGTGACTCATTGTTGGTCCTAGCTAATTATTAGAAAGTAAGCTGCAATATTTTCCCCCATCCTTTGCTGTGCCCTCCCGGGTTTTGAGGAATAAGGCTGTTGCCATTTCTGGACAGCAGATCTTCATTGGGTTTCTCTTTTCTAATCTAAACATCCTCAGTTCTCTGAACTCCTCTACCCAAGACTCCTTAGCATTCCACTCACCTCTTAGAGGGAACTTTCTTGCCTGTCTGTATCCTCTTTGAGGTTCCCAGTACTGGACAAACAGTTTGCATAGCAGGGTAACCAGTGAAGAGGATGGTGGGAATTCTCCCCTGCCTAGTTTTGCATACTGATGTATAGATGGGATATCTAAGGTGACACCAGCCCGTTTTCACAGCTGGGTCACACTTTGGCCCCTGGCACACGTTAATTTGGTCAGTGTGAGCCAGTAGAAGCTCCTGCATGCTAGTATCATAAGACACTCGAGCTGGGCCAGAGGGAGTTAAGAGATCTATTTACGAAGAGTCTTTAGAACAGCTTTCCCTTCCACCTCCATTTAATGTCACTATCTACAGTGGTGTCTTCCAGAGGCATCTTTGGGCCTGGGAAAGGGGGAGGCGGGGAGGGAAGGCAGTGGAGGGAGAGTCATCTCTAGCTTTCAGAGTTAAAAATTTTGAATCTTTGTTCTTGCCCCAAATTAATTCTTGAAATATTTGTTGAGTGCCATTCATGCACTAAGCACCAAGCTAGATACTGGCAATATAGTGGTGAGCACAACAGATGTAGAGCTTATAAAATCTGATAGGGGAAAAATATATTAATTAAATAAATAATCACACAAATAAGTATATAATTCCAAAATGTGATCAATGCTTTAAGAGAAAAGTAGAAGGTTCTATTCAGATGTATAATGGGAAATCTGACCTACCCTGACCTAATCTTTAAGTCCTTGAAGAGGTAACACTTAAGTTTCCATCATCAAAGGAAGAGTATGAGTTAACTAGACAAAGAGGTGGGGGCAGTTATGGTTGGAAAAGTTATGATAGGTAGAGGGAAGAGTGAAGGTCCCAGGCAGGAATGAGACGATGAGCCTGATTCCATCACAGTTGGACATAGTAACATATAGCAAGCTGTCACTTGGGACATGGGTTGGTCAGCTGAGGGATGGGTGGGGAAAGACATTTATTTTGGTTTATGGACCAGATGGCAGAGAGGAAGTAGCTGGGCCTCACAACACAATAATCAGTATCTACATGATAATTTCTATATCATCAGGTAGTTATTGACTTTGTGTCAGTAATGAGTTCAGATTGATCTGGCAGTCTCCCTTACTACATGTTGACCCCAAGGCCATATTTTTATATCTATCCAACCCTGGAGAGCACCCTCGAGGCAGGAACTGAAGTTAAGAGCTAGGGTATGGGAGTTCCTAAATCCTGTGGCTGCCTGATTCATAATGGCTAGCACGAGGCCCAGCTGCCTCTAGGAAGCGACAGAACAAAAAATGACAAGCCAGGGATGCCAAGTCAGTCACTTCCTGTTTATTACGTATCTTTTATGCTCAGGTCCAAGGTGACAGGGCAGAGTTCACAAATGTGAGCTCAGCTCTTCTGGGCAGAGAACTTGTTGTCAGTGGTGCCATCTGCAGGGCATTCAGGAATTTGCCAGGAATTTGTTGGATTGGAAAGGGAAAATGCCCTTTTCTCTTCTCTCTCATTCAAGTCTCTTAATCTGAAAGGTACAGTAGGGCTGAAAGACTCCTATTCCTTCTGATGTTTTGGCAGGCAATTTAAGGCCTCTGGTCCTACCAGGCCAGGCTGATCAGAGGGCTGGTATCACTTCCCTTCTTCTCTGCCAATGATATCTGTTATTTGGAAAAAGAAAAAGGAAAATGAGGCACTGGGCTCCTCTCATTTTAAGGTCACCTCAGAGTGGCTAAGGATACTGCGTTGTGAAGGTATTTAAGCATGCTGGTGTTTAAAAAAAAGGTGGGTGGGTATAAATTGAAAGTCTTCATGTAGTTAAGGTGAATGATCATTATGATTATTGTTATCATCATCATCATCCTTACCATCTCTAAGTAAACCCTTCTTGGGTTTTACTTATGTCTCTTTCTTTTCTAAATAGATTGCTCATTTTCCTTTGCCAGTGGCTTTGGCATCTCACTGAGTTGAGCTGTCAAGTCCTGGGTACCTTGCCCCTCATCTCCTAAGCTTAGATGCACATCTCTAAACTTCAAGTCCTTCCAGATGTGATTGTACTATTCACCACCCTCTTCTGAGAAAGGAAGAATGGGAATCTGTAGTGCAAAAGGGAAAATAGGCCTAGAAGGTTAAGAGACCCTGACTAATGACAGAACAAAAAGTCAAGTGTCTCCATCTTGTTTCCCAGTCCTTTCTTTCTACCCTGAAACTCAACTCCTCAGGAGATGCTTAAAGAGACCTGGGCCTGGAAACAGAATGAATACATTTTACAAACCCCTTGGGTTTAATGTTGATATTGAATAGAATAATAAAGAATCTGTCCTGGGGGGAAATAAACAGTCTTTATTTTTACTTCCATTAGAGCATTCCATGGGCCATAATCATGGCCAGGCATCGTGCTTGCTGCCAGGGCAGAGATATAGATAATCAGACCCCAGTGCCCCCCAAAGGAATACTTGATGGCATTTCCTGGCTGCCTTGGCATTTCATTATAGGCATCCCCCCTGCCTCCTTCCCCCAGTCTCCCACTTGGTACTTCATGTCACCAAAGGTTTTGAGTACTTGTAACTACTAATCATCATTTCGACATATAAGATGATTGGGAACAGAAGGGACAGAGGGAATACTGAACTCAAGCAGCCAGTTGGATCAGTAACGACATAATTAGAGTATAGAGAGGATTAGATAGTCCAGGAGGAATGTAGATAGGAGGTGTTTATTCTAAAGGATAGCTTAAATTAAGACAACAAAAAAAATTTGAGCTTGAACTGTAGAAAATGGAAAATCTCTCTAAAGTAGAGGTTTCCTCCTTTTTATTTATTTATTTTAAAATTTAAAAAAATTTAAATTTTCTTTTGAAAATGTTTATTTTTGAGACAGAGAGAAGAGAGAGAGAGAGAGAGAGAGAGAGAGAGAGAGAGAGAGAGAGAGAGAATCTGAAGCAGGCTCCGTGCTGGCAGTGCAGAGTCCACCAAGGAGCTCAAACTCACAAACTGTGAGATCATGACCTGAGCTGAAGTCAGAAGCTTAACCGACTCAGCCACCCAGGTGTTCCAATTATTATTCCTTATTAAAAAAAATTTTTTTTTGAGACAGTGCACACGAGAGTGGGGGAAGGGCAGGAGAGGATGGGAGAGAATCTTAAGCAGGCTCAATGCTGAGCATGGAGCCCAATGTGGGGCTTGTTCCTGAGATCAAGACCTGAGCTGATATCAAGAGTCAGGCACTTAACTGAGCCACCCAAATGCCCCAAGATTTTATTTTTAAGTGATCTCTACACCTAACACGGGGCTTGAACTCACAACCCTGAGATCAGGAGTCACATGCTCCTCCAACGAAAGCAGCCAGGCACCCCAAGCTTCCTCCCTTTTAAAAAATCAAATATATCAAGCATACAGGGAAAAAAAGGATAATATAAGTGGTATTGTTCTATACTATAGAAACGTTAAGATTTAGGGGTTTGTATGTAACTCCCACTGATTCTTCTCTCTTGTCAATGTGCAGTTTTCTCCCCACTGAACAGGACTGACATGTAACAAATAGGATATTGTAGAAATGAGAGTGTGAGTTGCAAGGTTAAGTCCTAACACTGCAGTTTCCAACTTGTCCTCTCTTGGATCACCCATTCTGGGGGAAGCCTGTTCCCATGTCCTAAAGACACTCAAGCAGCCCTATTGGAGAGAGGTCCATCTGGTGAAAGAACTAAGGCCACCTGCCAACAACCAGCACCAACTTGCAAGATGGGCAGGTGAACCACCTTGGAAAGTAAATCTTCCAGTCCCAATGAAGCATTCAGGGAACTGCAGCCTCAGTCAACATCTTGACTACAACCTTATATGAGAAATCCAGAGACAGAATTATGCCAGCTAAACCACCACCGAATTCCTGACCCTCAGAAACTTCCTGAAGTAATACACATATATTATTTTAAACCACAAAGTTTTGGGGCAATTTGTTATGTGGCAATAGATAAAATTGCAAACAACTACATACCTACTACCAGCTTGTCATCTTAGCATTTTGGTTTATTTATTACAGATTTTTAATTTTCTTTTTTAACATTTTTTATCAAATTTTTTTGTTTTTTTATTTATTTTGAGAGAGACAGAGACAGGGTGAATGGGAGAGTGGCAGAGAGAGAGAGGGAGAGAGAGAGAACCCCAAGCAGGCCCACGCTGTTAGCACAGAGCCTGATGTGGGGCTCAAACTCATGAAACCATGAGATCATGACATGAGCCAAAGTCAAGAGTCGGATGCCTAACTGACTGAGCCACCCAGGCTCCTAGATTTTTAATTTTCTTAAAAATATAAACCCCCCAACTCCAACACACACACAAAACCCATTCAAAACAGAACAGATGCAGTTGAAACTCTGGCTTTATTCTGTCCCTGCCTTTTGCCTCAGGTCTCTGAAAAGGCACCACTGCACACGCTCTATTGAATGTGTGCTTACTTCCCTGATTTTAGGCCGTCCAGGCTGTCTTCCTGAAGAGCAAACTCTTCTCCGCATTGATTTGTTGCTGTTTCCCAGGCTCTGGCCTAGCTACTTTTCCTTCTTGTTTTGCAGAAAAGAACAGAGAGGGATATTTCAGAGGGTCTTCAGATGGCTCACATAACTGACTTCCTTTGTGAGTTCAGCACTAACTCAAAACCTTCAATCCCCATTTGGTCACTAATTCAGTTTAGGGTTCCTCATGGTACTTTAAGGCCCTGGCATTTGCCTTCCCCAGACCTGTGGTGGCTGCATTTGTGTTATCAGTCTACAGTGCCACCCAAGAGAGCTTTCTCTCAGAAACATGTGACAAATCAGATCATTTCTTTCAGGAGTAGAGGACTATTTTGTAAATTTGTAGGGAAAAAACTGGAAAATTTTTGGTATTCCCTACTCTTTAAGCCAAGGATCAACATCTCAGCCAACCTTAATAGTCCCTATACTTCCTGAATTTCAAATGTACGTTCTCTTAGGTTAAACACTCTATCTGCATCCTGTTTGCCTGTCTTCTCCATAGTCATTTAAATGAAGCCAAACTATATACTTGAAAGAATGTACAGTACGTTGGGGCACTTGGGTGGCTCAGTTGGTTGTATTGGAGTCTTGAATTTGGCTCAAGGCATGATCTGTTTTTGAGTTAAAGCTGTGTGGGGCTCTGCTGAGCCTACTTAGGACTCTCTCTCCTGTCCCTGCCCCTCCACTCCTACCCCCCCCCTGCAAATAAACTTAAAAAAAAAAATGTATGCTACACCAAGTAAATTATTAACCCTATCCTAACCTGTACAATGTTGCCACTTCACCGTCTCCTAAAGCACTGCTCTTGCAAACATCCATAGCTTTGTTTTTCCTATACCCATACCTCATTTGGTTTTCCCCTATGGTAGGATTTTTATCACCAGGAATTCTGATCCTACCACTCCTCCCTCCCAATAGGATAGGCTAGAAACAGCTTTCACCTCCTTGTGGTCAAATGTTCATCTAGCCAGCCATTTTGTTGTACAAGGGTTATTTTTCCTAAACCCCCTTTGACCTGTGTTCTGAAACTGAGGTGGTATTAACACATCAGTGTCAAAATCTAGCTCTCCTGCTTTTCCAGTCCAGTGTGCTCTTTTCCCCATACAGGCAGCTACACAGAAAGTGGGATGGATCCTTGGTATTACAACCCTGTTGCAGACTATCTTCCAGATGTAGATGAGTGGTAGTACATCTTGAATTGGAGAAAACAATTTAGAAGAAGCACAGAAGTCAAACTTCCTTTCATAAAGCCTTTACTTTGAGACATAATGCAAAAATCTGACAGGTACACATGGAAAAGTAAGACATGGTCACAGTTAAAAGTGAAGACAATCTAACCAGAAGCTTTAATGCCTGTCAGCTAATGTTGAAGCTTAAGTTCTGAGTGTGACATGCTGCAGGGTTGAAAGGAATGGTAATTAGTATTCCTCTCCTTCCTCTTCACCCTCTCCTTCAACAGAATCCACACCAACCTCCTCATAATCCTTCTCAAGGGCAGCCATGTCCTCACGGGCCTCAGAAAACTCTCCTTCCTCCATGCCCTCACCCACATACCAGTGAACAAAGGCACGCTTGGCATACATCAGGTCAAACTTGTGGTCCAGGCGAGCCCAGGCCTCAGCAATGGCTGTGGTGTTGCTCAGCATGCACACAGCTCGCTGTACTTTGGCCAGGTCTCCACCAGGTACCACAGTGGGAGGCTGGTAATTAATGCCAACTTTGAAGCCAGTGGGGCACCAGTCCACAAACTGGATGCTGCGCTTGGTCTTGATGGTGGCAATGGCAGCATTGACATCTTTGGGAACCACATCACCACGGTACAACAGGCAGCAAGCCATGTATTTACCATGGCGAGGGTCGCATTTCACCATCTGGTTGGCTGGCTCAAAGCACGCATTGGTGATCTCTGCTACAGAAAGCTGTTCATGGTAGGCTTTCTCAGCAGAGATGACAGGGGCATATGTGGCCAGAGGGAAGTGGATGCGGGGATAGGGCACCAGGTTGGTCTGGAATTCTGTCAGGTCAACATTCAGGGCTCCATCAAATCTGAGGGAAGCAGTGATGGAAGACACAATCTGGCTAATAAGGCGGTTAAGGTTAGTGTAGGTTGGGCGTTCAATATCGAGGTTTCTACGACAGATGTCATAGATGGCCTCGTTGTCTACCATGAAGGCACAATCAGAGTGCTCCAGGGTGGTGTGGGTAGTGAGGATGGAGTTGTAGGGCTCAACGACAGCAGTGGAAACCTGGGGGGCTGGGTAAATGGAGAACTCCAGCTTGGACTTCTTGCCATAATCGACAGAGAGACGTTCCATCAGCAGGGAGGTGAACCCGGAACCAGTTCCCCCTCCAAAGCTGTGGAAAACCAAGAAGCCCTGAAGACCCGTGCACTGGTCGGCCTGTGAGAAAAAAGGAACAGAGGAGACAGATTATAATAGACCTTCCCAGAATTACAAAGCATTTCTTCACTTAAAATATCTTCATTGACGTTTATAAAATGACACCAAATAATTCATGTTGTAGTTGAAGATTTAAAAACCCTATCAAGGAATAATTTACCAGTTGTCCTCACTCCATTATATTTCTATTCTGTGTTTGAAAAGAAAAGATCGTATTTCAAATGTCTTCCTTAGGGCTATCATTTACTTTATTCTGGAGAACAAACATACCAGTTTCCGAATTCGGTCCAAGACAAGGTCGATGATCTCCTTGCCGATGGTGTAGTGCCCTCGGGCATAGTTATTGGCAGCATCTTCCTTGCCCGTGATGAGCTGCTCAGGATGGAAGAGCTGGCGGTAGGTGCCAGTGCGAACTTCATCTGGAAGAGAAAAACAAAGCAGCCACCCGTCACTCACAACCTGCACACGCCTGCTCCACCCCAGGGTGTCAATGGAGCCCTCACGACAGACCACCTGCCTCAAGAGCCCTGAGATCTCCCTTGGGTTACTGAGGCCAACTCACCAATGACTGTGGGTTCCAGGTCTACAAACACTGCCCTGGGCACATGCTTGCCAGCTCCCGTCTCACTGAAGAAGGTGTTGAAGGAGTCATCTCCTCCCCCAATGGTCTTGTCACTTGGCATCTGGCCATCGGGCTGGATGCCGTGTTCCAGGCAATAGAGCTCCCAGCAGGCATTGCCGATCTGAACACCAGCCTGGCCAACGTGGATGGAGATGCACTCACGCTGTGGAAAAGTAGGTAAAAAAAAAAAAAAAAAAAAAAAATCAGCATTAAACCAATCTAGTAGTGACTGTGAAGCAAAACAAAATAACAAGTAATCAATCTTACAAATTTCCCCTTCTAAAACTAGTTTAAATGTAACATCTTTTCTAGGAGAGAATCACTACACTTTTTAATCGGCATTGCTTTTAATGTATTTCTTTTCACCCTGTAAATTGGGAAGGCCTCGTTCCAGACCAAGAAAGCTTAGTCACAGCTTTCTCCTTTGGAGCACCAAGATAGGGGGAGGCCATTCATCCAGTGCTCAGGCTTCAGAATTCCATTTTAGACTAGGCGGCCAGATTTCCGGGCAGCTACCATCACAGGAAGCACGTGGCCAGAACAGTGCAGAGGAAATGTCTGGCCACAGGGACAAAGGGCGGGGTTTTGCGGCACAGGATGAATGAGCAATTCAGGGTGTGTGCGCGCGCGCCCGCGCCCGCCCGCGGCCAGCGGGACCGCGCAGCTGCAGACACACGCAGCGGCCACGTCTGCTGAGGTGCTACCTCGGCCAACCATCTTCTGCTCCCCCAGGCGCTAGGCTTAGCCTAGCACCCCCACATCAGTCAGGGCGCAGCAGGGGATTATCAGCAGCCCAGATCTGGACCAAGATCCGATTTCCATTCTTTCAAAATCCCTCACCGCCACCAGCTGCTCCTACACGCATTCCTAACATAGGTCAAGGGACAGATGGAGTCTAGAAGCTGTTGGGAGCAAATTATCCTAGTACGCTGGCGTACTGCAGCACACTGACACGGAGGATTCTCCACATGTAGCTTTTCTTTCGTTAAAAACAAAAAAAAAATGCAGGCTAACAGACGACACGCCCTACAGTGGCGGACGCGCAGGGCCCTAGCGCGCACGCGCAGACTGCAGGGGCGGTCTCCCGCCGCTCCCTGGCGGGAAGCTAACGGTCGCGCGTGCGCTTTTGTATTCTGGCTCCTTCCCGCCTCCGCTCTTCTCGCTAAGGAGGAAGTGAGGGCGTGGAGAGCCCGCGCGCGCTCCCGCCAAAGGCCGGGGAAGGAAGGGGGGATGGGAACGCGCGGGAAAGGACTGTAGGGTCTCGGGTCACCGCACCCCGGAGTTAAGGGCTAATTGAGAGACCCAACCACGGTCTGGGGAGCTGGGGCTCCGCCATCCCCTCCCAAAGACAGAGAAGAAAATGCGCCCCCCTTCCATGCCCCAGCCGTTCTCACTACTCCCACCCTCGCCTCGCTTTTCGCCCTCCCAAACGAGGAGCGCTGATCTCTGGCTAAAAGGCCGTCCGAGACCGCCGGGCTGGCTTTTCCCGTTTTTCCAGAGCGAGGGCGGCGCCGCGAGTGGTCCACTCACCATGGTGGCTAAGGGTTAGCAGGCGTAGGCGACAGGAGCAGACACCGGGTCCTGGTTACCGTCCCCGACAAGCTAAGAGTCGAGGTAAGTAACGCACTGAAGCGGGGGCGGTGCCGGAGCCACTTAAGTAGCGGTTCGGGGAGGGGCGGGCGGCCACAGGCGGTGCCACTGCCGCGGGCCCCTCCCCCGGCCCGGCGCGCCCACTCGGCGCCCGGCTCGGCCGCCGCAGAGGCGGGCTTCTTGGACCGGAGCCCCCTCCCCGCTCCGGGCCTGCTGGGCGGGGTCCGCCGCGCCTGCGGACAGCGAGCTCGGGTGCTGCAGTCTTTGGCGCATGGCTGCCAGGGCCTGGGCGGGGGGCGGGGGGCGGGCGCAGGTTCCGAAACCAGCCAACGTGGGAACGGGAAAGGAGGCTTGCCTTAATATGGACGAACCCTAAGACTTAAGAAGTCCATACAGTTTTAAAGATGAAGCACCATGAAATGCAGAAACTTCTGGTCCGGCTATCTCAGCTGATTATTTTCATGTTGCCACAATTTGTCAGTGAGTTTTGCCTTTTTCTTTTCTCAGTTCCTTTAAAGGCAGGCAGTGCATTCTTTACTTACCTGGTAATGTGGAGGATGCAAGGTTTAGAAAACAGACTAGTTTTATTTGGTTTATTGTAATGACTTGTTCGTTAAAGTAAGGTGCAAGACGTTGGAAGCAAAAGTATTTCAGTCATTCAAAAAGTAGTACCGAAGCAATGAACATCGAGGCTGTTAAAACGACTTACTAGGCCCCATTTTTAGACCTAAACCAACAACTTTATGGAACAGTCTTAGGGGCTTTTAAAATGGGAGGATATTCAAAGATACATTCCACGGGCACCTGACTAGCTCAGTCGCTAGAGCCTGTGACTCCAGATCTCGGGGTGGTGAGTTTGAGCCCCAAGTTGGGTGTAGAGATTCTTAAAAATAAAATCTTAAACAACAACAACAACAACAACAACAACAACAACAACAACAGAAAAACCCCACAAAGTTACATTTCACATTTGGTACATTTGGTAGCTGAATGGGAGTAGTGAGGACAGAAATTTGGGTAGAGAGGAAATTGTTTGACACCGAAGGATATTAGGAAGTAGGGAATCCTTGTGTTATATTTAGAGCTTTGTAAAACTCTATATAATAATAAATGCTTTCTGTTATGTCAAGATAGATCAGTTGGTTATGGCACACTGCTTGGAGGCCCAGATAATAGTGGGTACCTCCTCCCCCCCCAGACCTCGCCTGTGCCTTTCAGGAGAATCTATTACAAGACCATAAACTATATATTGCTAACCCTTGTAAATGCATAAAGTGGTTAGTTAGGATAAAGTGTGGCTTTAAAATGGCCCTAGCAGAAACCTATTGCTGTTACACTATTCAAGATATCCTTGCAGTGATATGTTAGTAACAAAAAGTAAACATAAAACAGTAACAAATCATAGCTCAAATTCAGTTATTACTTTACTCAGATTTGGTAAAGCCTTCACCCTTCATATCAAATAACAAATTTACACTATTAATATGTGTGTGTAGTTTGTAATGAGACATATATGTGTGTGTGTGTATATGTTTCTGATTTCATATATATTTCTAGTTTTATAAATATATATATAATATCTCCACTTCTATGAACCTGGAATACAAACAAGGAGGTTTTCTTTTATTTCTAATAAATATATATTTTTTGTAATCCTGTTAAAAGGTTTTCAACTCAAGATCCAAATTTACACACATTTTCCAAACTGGGTTACCAGGGACAGGAATATATTTAAATATTGTCTCACTTATTCTTAAAGGAGATGGAAAATGATTAGTTTGCTTGGCCCAGAAGAATGAATGTTAGGGAACCACCCTGCTTAACTCCATTTTGCTGTCTGCTCTGGATGAAAGCCATTTGGAAGCAGGCACCTCCCTTCTCCTAGCTCTCTGCAGAACCTTAGAGCTTTCACTGCAGAGATTTGCTCCTATGGGCCTATATGTTTCCCTAGATGCCTTCCTAAAATCATTAGCTTTGCTAGCCTTGTTTCTGTGAATTCCCCTGTTGTGAATGAGGAAGTATTTGAGGGGTTTTTTTAGGTCCCTGATGATACCTTGGTTTTTAGAGAGTAATTTAGAGCCAAAAAGGACTTTTAAATATTATCTAATCTGGTATCTTTATGCCAGAAAAATATTGAATAATGCTAAGTATATTTTGCTACCTCTTTAGTACCTGAAAGGAAAAGCTGACATTTGTTTTTCTTTTGTACCCATATTAAACTTACATAGGTTTATTTACTTGTATTATATATAGATGTATATACTTTGTATATATTTAGCAACTAAATAGTAGTTATCTATTGCTGGGATATAAACAGTATTATCCACTGTCTTAACATTTTAACTGATTATATTATAGATCTTTCTTTTGTTGGATTGTTTCAGGGCTTGTAACAATTTGCTTTGAGTTTTTGATGTAATGGAAATGTTGTGTTGCTATTTGAGCCACTCCCATCTTTGCTACTTAATGTTGTGGCCATTTGCTACTGTTTTAACTGTTCTATGCAGTCAGAACATTTTTGATAGTTCCATATTGTGGTTTAGACACAACAGTTCACTTTATATTTTGTTCCTTTAACCAGCTCTACAGGGAAAGACAAAAATAAGTAGCAATAACTTACCAAGCATCAACTATTTTCAAACATTTAGCCTTTATTCTTACTTATCACAATGCTATAAATTTACATATACTATTTTGTGTTCTCTCCCTGCCCTCCCCTCCACCCCACCCGCCATGGTATAGGGGAAAGAAAATGGGGTTTGGATTCAGATAGTTCTAGACACAATTTTAATTTTGTCAGTTAATGGTAGTATGACTTTAGATCCTTAATTATCTTTCTCCAGTTTCATTTATGAATGAGAATCAGTATTAGTTTGAATCATCTTTTTCTCATATTGTCATATTCAAACCCATTAGTAAATTCTATCAGCTTTATTTTCCATAATATTCCCATCACTTATTATCACATTCCCTTATTTCATAGCATTTATAGAATCTGAAATTATCTTGTTTGTATGTTTATTTACCTGTTTAAAATTTCCCCCTAATTGCATGCAAACTCCATGTCTGTTTGTGTGGAAGCCAATCTTTGTTGCCCCTCTAAAAACCACCTTATTCCATCCTTCTTTGCCAAGATAACGTCTCTCTCTTTTTATTTTCTTCTTATTATTATTAAATTTTTTTTTAAGGTTTATTCATTTTTCAGAGACAGAGCATGAGTGGGGGAGGGGCAGAGAGAGAGAGACAATCTGAAACAGGCTCCAGGCTCTGAGCTGTCAGCACAGAGCCCGATGCAGGGCCCAAACTCACAGATGGTGAGATCATGACCCGAGCTGAAGTTGCATGCCTAACCTACTCAGCCATCCAGGCACCCCTGTTCTTCTTATTTTTTAATGTTTATTTACTTTTGAGAGAGAGAGCGCAAGCAAGGGAGGAGCAGAGAGAGAGGGGACACAGAATGTGAAGCAGGCTCCAGGCTCTGAGCTGTCAGCACAGAGTCTGATATGGGGCTTGAATCCACGAACCACGAGATCATGATCTAAGCTGAAGTCCGATGCTTAACTGACTAAGCCACCCAGGCGCCCCCACGCTCTCTCTTTTTAAAGGATATTTATGTGCTCCATCCCAGGGGACAAATCAAGGGAACCCTATTTCCTTTTACCAGTTGTTTACTTGCTTTTTCAGTCTCCTTATGATTGGACCCCAGTTCTGGCCAATGGAACATAAAGGGAAGTTGGCTAGGGTATTTCTGAATGGTTTTGAAAGAACACTTCAACTACCTCCATTTTGACTTCAGTCTGTAATTTTTTTTTTTTTAAACAGGAAGATCTTTAAAAGTTTATTTATTTATTTTAAGGGAGAGGGAGAGAGAGTGCACACACAAGTGGGGGAGGGGCAGAGAGAGAGGGAGAGAGAGAGAATCCCAAGCAGGCTCCGTGCTGTCAGCAAAGAGCCGGACTCGCAGATCACTCATACAAACAGTGAGATCATGAACTGAACCAAAATCAAGAGCTGGACGCTTACCTGACTGAGCTACCCAGGTATCCCCAACCCTCAGTCGGTACTTTCTAATTGATTAAATTCTTTTTTCCAAACCTCTCTCTCTTTTTTTTTTCTAATTTTATTTTTTGAATTTATATCCAAATTAGTTAGCATATAGTGCAACAATAATTTCAGGAGTATATTCCTTAATGCCCCTTACCCATTTAGCCCATCTCCCCTCCTACAACCCCTCCAGTAACCCTCTGTTTGTTCTCCATATTTAGGAGTCTCTTATGTTTTGTCCCCCTCCCTGTTTCTATATTATTTTTGCTTCCCTTCCCTTGTGTTCATCTGTTCTGTGTCTTAAAGTCCTCATATGAGTGAAGTCATATGATATTTGTCTTTCTCTGACTAATTTCACTTAGCATAATACCCTCTAGTTCCATCCATGTAGTGGCAAATGGCAAGATTTAATTCTTTTTGATTGCCGAGTAATACTCCATTGTATATACATACCACATTTTCTTTATCCATCCATCCATCGATGGACATTGGGCTCTTTCCATACTTTGGCTATTGTCGATAGTGCTGCTATAAACATTGGGGTGCATGTGTCCCTTTGAAACAGCATACCTGTATCCCTTGGATAAATACTTAGTAGTGCAATTCCTGGGTCGTAGGGTAGTTCTATTTTTAATTTTTTGAGGAACCTCCATACTGTTTTCCAGAGTGGCTGCACCAGCTTGCATTCCCATCAGCAGTGCAAAAGAGATCCTCTTTCTCTGCATCCTCGCCAACATCTGTTGTTGCTTGAGTAGCTAATTTAGCCATTCTGACAGGTGTGAGGTGGTATCTCATTGTGGTTTTGATTTGTATTTCCCTGATGATGAGTGATGTTGAGCATTTTTTCATGTATCGGTTGGCCATCTAGGTGTCTTCTTTGGAGAAGTGTCTGTTCATGTCTTTTGCCCATTTCTTCACTGGATTATTTGTGTTTTGGGTGTTGAGTTTGATAAGTTCTTTATAGATTTTGAATACTAACCCTTTATCTGATATATCGTTTGCAAATATCTTCTCCCATTCTGTCAGTTGCCTTTTAGTTTTCCTTCCTGATTCTTTCGTTTCCTGATTGTTTCCTTCACTGTGCAGAAGCTTTTTATTTTGATGAGGTCCCAATGGTTTATTTTTGCTTTTGTTTCCCTTGCCTCCAGAGACGTGTTGAGTAAGAAGTTGCTGTGGCCAAGGTCAAAGAGGTTTTTGCCTGCTTTCTCCTTGAGGATTTTGATGGCTTCCTGTCTTACATTTAGGTCTTTCATCCATTTTGAGTTTATTTTTGTGTATGGTGTAAGAAAGTGGTCCAGGTTCATTCTGCATGTCGCTGTCCAGTTTTCCCAGCACCACTTGCTGAAGAGACTGTCTTTATTCCATTGGATATTCTTTCCTGCTTTGTCAAAGATTAGTTGGCCATATGTTTGTGGGTCCATTTCTGGGTTT
Organism: Lynx canadensis; assembly: GCF_007474595.2. Taxonomy (NCBI): domain Eukaryota; kingdom Metazoa; phylum Chordata; class Mammalia; order Carnivora; family Felidae; genus Lynx; species Lynx canadensis. The sequence goes on from NC_044309.1 coordinate 75,562,731, forward strand.
TCTATTCTGTTCCATTGATCTGAGTGTCTGTTTTTGTGCCAGTACCACACTGTCTTGATGATTACAGCTTTGTAGTACAGCTTGAAGTCTGGGACTGTGATGCCTTCTACTTTGGTTTTCTTTTTCAAGATTGCTTTGGCTATTTGGGGTCTTTTCTGGTTCCATACAGATTTTAGGATTATTTGTTCTAGCTCTGTGAAGAATGCTGGTGTTATTTCGATAGGGATTGCATTGAATATGTAGATTACTTTGGGTAGTATTGACATTTTAACAATATTTGTTCTTCCTATCCAGGTGCATGGAATATTTTTCCTTTTTTTGTGTGTGTGTCTTCAATTTCTTTCATAAGCTTTCTATAGTTTTCAGTGTATAGATTTTTCACCTCTTTGGTTAGATTTATTCCTAGGTATTTTATGGGTTTTGGTGTCTCTCTCTTTTTTTTAAGATTTTATTTTTTAAGTAATCTCTATACCCAACATGGGGTTTGAATTTACAATCCTGAGTTCAAGTCGCAGGCTCTATGGACTGAGCTGCCAGGTGCCCATCAAACTTATCTCTTAACTCAGGCAAAAGACCCTGCGGGCAAAGCATCCCCCATGGGAACCAAAACTACCCCTTTGAGCAATAAGGACTGCCCTGAGCCAGCAGGACCCCTGGTGACTGACCCTAAGACAATGATCGGTTTAACCTTCATTGCCTACCTGCACGTACCCACCAACCTTTGCTCCACATTTTCCTTATATATACCTGGAAGTATTTTCAACACTTTGGAGACAGTCTTTGAGATGTTGGTCTGCTGTCTTTCCAGTGTTGCCCTCAGTGAGGTAAATTCCTTTCTTCTTTCACCACCACTCGTTTCTCTGTCTTTGGGTTTTGTCAGTGGCGAGTAGTTGAACCTTATCTGTTTGGGACTCTCAGAGCCAGGTGCTCTTGCACCCCTGTGCCCCAACTACAGTTTTCCCCCTGATCAAAAGAGATTGCACCCTTGAGAAAAGCCCTTTTGTTTCTGGTCTTCCCTTTGCTTTCTGTTTTTGGAAATGTCCTATGAAGGTGTAATGCCTGCAGCCAATTTAAGACTTTCAGGGTCTTAATATAAAGACAATCAGAGAGGTGTGCCTGGGTGGCTCAGTTGGTTAAGCGTCTAACTCTTGTTTTTGGCTCAGGTCATGATCTCACAGTTTGTGGTTTGAGCCCTGCATCAGGCTCTGTGCTGACAGTGCTGAGCCTGCTTGGCATTCTCTGTCTCCATCTCTCTCTGCCCCTCCACTGCTCGTTCTCTATCTCTCTCTCTCTCAAGATAAATAAATAAACATTAAAAAATCATTTATTTGTTTAAAAAAAAAAGACAAAGAGATGCCAATTCAGTGCTCTGGCACTGTGAAGCTGCTAAGCCAACCTTAAAACCACCTACCTCCAGATTTATTATTATACTAAGTGCCTGATTTGTCATTTGTTGTTGAATGCCAGACTTGGTGGTTGACTGGATACAGGGTTTGAAGGAAACTGAGGAATGGAGGTTAATTTTTAGGTTTTGGGTTTAAATAACTGATTGAATGGTAGTGTTTTTTTTTTCACTGAGATCAGAACACTGAAGGAAGAAGTGGATGTGAACTGAAGAAGGGACACAGGAGAAGCTAACAATTCAGCTTTTGTCTTGTTTTGAGGTTTAAGTGTCTGTGGTACGTATACCTGGAGATGTCCATTAGTCATATATGCAGATATGGAGAGAGGAGAGAGATACAGATTTGAGAGTCTTCAGCATAAAGATGGTAATTAAACCGTGGAGATGGATAAGACCACTTGGGAAATATATAGAGCCAGGAGAAGAGTAGCCTTAGTAGAGAACTTGGCTTTAGTAGGGAACTGAAGAATGGCCTTATTCAAAGTAGAGAAAAGGAACCTATAAAAGGAGTCTGAGAAGGAATGATTGGGGAAGTAGAACTGGGGGTCTCACAGGCCAAGGAAAGAAATGGTTTCCAGAAGAAGTGGTACAATACCAAATGCTGTAGGGAAGTTAAGTAGGGTAAAGACTACAAAGTGTTCAATATATATATATATTATATATACAAAAAATAATATGACTTCTTTTATTTATTTACTTGACAAATATTTATTGAGAGCTTACCACTCAAGTACTCCTTTTAAATGTTGGGTAGAGGGGCGCCTGGGTGGCGCAGTCGGTTAGGCGTCCGACTTCAGCCAGGTCACGATCTCGCGGTCGGTGGGTTCGAGCCCCGCGTCGGGCTCTGGGCTGATGGCTCAGAGCCTGGAGCCTGTTTCCGATTCTGTGTCTCCCTCTCTCTCTGCCCCTCCCCCGTTCATGCTCTGTCTCTCTCTGTCCCAAAAATAAATAAAAACGTAGGAAAAAAAAATAATAAAAAAAAAAATAAATAAATGTTGGGTAGATACAACAATGAACAAAATATGTTCTTCCCCCCCATGGAATTTATATTTTAGTGAAGAAGAAAGAAAATAAATATGTAGCACAGAGATGTAAAATATAATGTCAAGTACTAATGAGTGCTATGAGGAAAAATAAAGTGAAAAGAGATTAAAGTTAAGAAGAATGCTATTTTAGATAAAGCGATCTGAGAAGGCCTCTCTGAGGAGGTAGTTATTTGAACAAAGATCTGAATTAGGTGATAGATAGAATGGGCATTTCATGCAGATGAACATCAAGTGTAAAGCTTGAGGTTGAGCTTGTATGTCTTTTTAAAGCAATATCAATAAAGTCAGTGAGATATGAGCAGAGGAAGTGAGGGGGAGAGTATTATGATATAAGATCTAAGAAGTAGCCAGTGCCTAGATCATGCAAGTGTCTTCCTATTAGCCATGGAAAGACTATGTTTTATTCTAAAAATAAGGGAAGCCATTACATAGTTTTGAGCAAAGCTGTGGCATATTCTATTTTAGACTTCAAAAGGAATTTTCTGGCTGTTATGAGAATAAACTATAGGAGGTTAAGAGTGGAATAAGGAGTATGAGTTGGAAGGGAATAACAGTAATGCAAGTAAGAGGTGATAGTTACTTGGACCAGGGTGCACCAGTGGTGGAGGTGGTAAAATGGGGTCAGTGTATGGATATATATTGAAGGTAGTACTGGTAGGATTTATTAATGCATGGAATGTAGAGTGAGAAAGAAAGAGAGGAGTCAAACATGATCCTACGGTTTCTGGCCCAAGCAACAATGGGGAATACTGAAGGAGGAACAGGGATCAAGAAATGGAGGGAATCAGAAGTTCAGTTTTGGACATGTTAAGTTTGAGATGTAGGTATTAGTTATCTAGGTAGAAATGGTGATTAGGCAGTAAGCTAAGGTGCAGAGAAGTCACACTGGAAGTAAATTTAGGAGTCATTAGCATGGAAACTGGGTGATATCACCTAGGAAGAAAGTGTAGATTAAAAGAGGACCAAAGGGATGCCTGGGTGGCTCAGTCGGTTAAGCATCTGACTCTTGATTTTGGCTCAGGTCATGATCTCACAGTTCGTCAGATGAGCCCTGAGTTGGGCTCTGCGCTGACAATGTGAAGCCTGCTTGGGATTCTCTCTCTCCTTCTCTTTCTGCCCCTCTCCTGCTCACACTCTCTCTCTCTCAGTCTCTCTCTCAAAATAAATATATAAACATTAAAAAAAAAATAAAAAAGGACCCAAGATTGAACCCTGGAGCCCTTCAGGTTTTAAAAATGAGGAAGAAGATCCTGTAGTCAAAAGTGAGAAAGAGGGGTGCCTGGGTGGCGCAGTTGGTTAAGCGTCCAACTTCAGCTCAGGTCACGATCTTGCGGTCCGTGAGTTCAAGCCCCGCGTCGGGCTCTGGGGTGATGGCTCAGAGCCTGGAGCCTGTTTCTGATTCTGTGTCTCCCTCTCTCTCTGCCCCTCCCCCGTTCATGCTCTGTCTCTGTCTCAAAAATAAATAAACATTAAAAAAAAAAATTAAAAAAAAAAAAAGTGAGAAAGATCAGCCAGTGGTGTAGGAAGAAAAACATGAAGAGTGTGGTGTTCTGGAAACCAAATGAAGAAAGTGTTTCAAGCAGGAGAGTGCAAACTGTGTCAAATTCTTTTGGGAAGTTAGGTAAGATAAGGTCAGAGAGTTGGCTAATAGATTTGGCAGTGTGGATGTCACTGGTGACCTGGGCAAGAGTGGCATCAGTAGGCATGAATGAAGGGCTTGATGGGGGTGGGTTTGAGAGAGAATGCAAGGTGAGGAAGTGGAGAAAATGGGATAAAAACCTCTTTTGAGGAATTTTGCTTTAAGGGAGTTAAGGAGGATAGCTGGGATAGCTGGATAGGGATGTTCAATAAAGGAAAGATTTTTTTCAAAGATGGGAGATAGTTTAACATGTGTGTTTGCTAGTGAGAAGAAATAAAAGAGGGGGAAATTGATGATGTCAGGAAAAGGGGGGATCAATTAAGGAGCAAAGTTTTAGACTAGTGAAATGGGAAGGGATCCAGTGTGCCACTGAAGGGGTTAACCTTGGAGAGGAGCATGATAGTTTTTCCACTGACACATAGGAGGAAGCAGAGTATGAGTACAGGTTCAGATTGGCAGTTAGATTTGGTGATGGGAACACTGGAATTTCTCTTTTGGTGGCTTCTTTTTTCTTCCCACCCCAGTGAAATAGCAAAACAGGGAATTTCTCCTTATTCTCTCCCTGTTTCTTAATCACAGCAGAACCCTGATTTTGTTGGGAGCTAGGTGCCAAGTTTCTGTTCCAATTACACAAGGGATGTCTATGTGACTAAGTTCTGGTGACTTGTTAGTGGAAGTTATTTTGTGGGGCTTCTGAGCTGGTATATGTTTTTAGCCCTTTCTTTCTCTCTTTCTCTCTCTCTTTTTCTTTTTTTTTTTGCTTAGAATGTGGACATGATAATTGAAGTTCAACTATCTTACAACAATAAAGTGATCCTAAACCATTGCTAAGGATGGAGGAAGCTAGAATCTAGGTCCCTGATGACATTGTGGAGCTGCCAAACCAGCCCAGGATTGCCTACCTCTGGACTTTTCATTATGGGAGAAAATAAAACAATTTGTTTAAGTCACACTGATCTTTTTCCCTTTTTTCATTTTCCTGGGATGTGTGTGTCTGTTATTTGAGGCTGATTAAAGTTACAACTGATGTGGTGGGATCTTGTGGAATTTTTCTTCTGTATTTATTTTTCTTCTGTATTTATTTTTATTTTGTTTTTTAATTTTTTTAATGTTTATTTTATTTCTGAGGGACAAAGACACAAAGCATGAACAGGGGAGGGTGGAGAGAGAGGAAGACACAGAATCTGAAGTAGGCTCCAGGCTCTGAGCTGTCAGCACAGAGCCTGACGTGGGGCTCGAACCCATGAACCACAAGATCATGACCTGAGCCAAAGTTGGACGCTTAACCGACTGAGCCACCCAGGCACTCCTCTTCTGCATTTATTTTTAAATTTTTTTATTTTCTGTTTTTTCAGTGAAATGGGAAGGGGCGGGTCACTGACTAAACGTGAGGATTGGGAGAGAATGTGGGAGGTTTGAAGAGAGCAAATGTATAAAATAGTCATCTCTGAGAGTGGGAGAGTAAATTAACTAGGGAAATGTAGTAAAATTTCCAAGTATTGTTGAAGGCATAGTAGATTTTTCAAACATTTGTGGTTGTAAATACAAAATGATTATCAGTCATCCTGGTAGTTTTTTTCTAGTCAGGACCAGCTGCTCAGATGAGGTATGAAATAGGTGGAGAATTGGATTTATCCAGGATTGATGCTTTGCTGAAACTGCTGGATCACCATTTGTGAAATAGAAGACAAAGTAGATGTTAGCCACTGAAAAGCTAATTGAATATCTGAATGGATTTTTTTTAATGTAAAAAAAAAACAACAATAGACTAGTTAAAAGTTCTCATGGTTCAAAAGTTGAAGAGATAAGCCAATGTACATTGAGAAGTTTTGCTTCCACCCTGTGATCTCTGATAGCTGGTTAAATGTTATTTCTGGGTGTGTCTGTAAAGTATTTCCAGAAGATATTAGCATTTGAATTGATGGACTGAATAAAGCAGATGGCCCTCTCCAATGGGAATGGATGTCATTCAAAGCATTGAGGGCCTGGGGCACCTGGCTGGCTTAGTCAATAGAGCATGGGACTCAATCTCAGAGTAATGAGTTTGAGCCCTACTTGGATGTAGAGTTTACTTAAAAAACAAAACAAAAACAAAAACAAAAAAATGTTGAGGGCCTGAATAGAACAAAAAGACACAGGAAGTTTAAATTTACTCTCTCCCTGACTACATGAGCTGAGACATCAATCTTCTGTCCTCAGTGTTCCTGATTCTCAGACTTCAGATCCAGACAGGAATCTACACCATTAGCTCTCCAACCTTTGAGTTACATGCCTGTCTTTTCTAGGTCTCTAGTTTGTAGATGATAGACAGTGGGGCTTCTCAGCCTCAATAATCATGTGAGCCAATACTTTATAATCTCAATGGATGGGTGGATGGATGGATGGGTAGATAGGTAGGTAGGTAGGTAGACAGATCCTATTAGTTCTCCTCTGGACAGCCTTGGCTAATACACAAGTCTGTGCTCATTCATCCCATTCCTCCCCACTAGCCCTATAGATAAGCATTTGTGTTAGTTTGTTGTGAATTCTGTCAATATTTCTTCATGAAAATATAAACAAATATTGACCTATTCTTATTTCACCTTTTTTTCATGTTTCATTTTATTTTTTGAGAGATAGAGAAAGACAGAGTGCAAGCAGGGGAGGGGCAGAGAGAGAGGGAGACACAGAATCCAAAGCAGGCTCCAGGCTCTGAGCAGTTAGCACAGAGCCCAACGCAGGGCTCGAATCCACGAATGAAAGATCATGACCTGAGCCAAAGCTGGACACTCAACCAACTGAGCCACCGAGGCACCCCTATTTAACTCCTTTTTTATGCACAAAAGGGTAGCAAGCTATAGTGCATGCTGTTTTACATCTGCTTTTTCACTTGTCAGTATATTCTGGATATCTTTCCATATCAACAACTCCTAGAAAGCATTTTCATTAGTTTTATTTTCTATTCCATCTATAGGGTGTCAATCCAAAATGAACAAGCCTTTTAGAATTTCTTCTTTTTTAAAATTTTTTTAATGTTTATTTTTGAGAGAGAGAAAGAGAGAGAGCAAGCAAGAGGGCAGCAGATAAGGAGGGAGATACAGAATCCAAAAGCAGGCTCTAGGCTCTGAGCTGTCAGCACAGAGCCCAATGCAGGGCTCAAGCCCAAGGGCCGTGATATCATGACTTGAGCTGAAGTCCGACACTCAACTGACTAAGCCACCCAGGGGCCCCTAGCCTTTTAGAATTTCAAAAAGTGAAGAAAGTTTTATTTGAGCCCACGTTAGTACAGATGCCTTGGAAACATGATCTTCATGGGGAAGAAACTGTTCTAAGAATGAGCAATTTTTATAGGGTTATATACTTTTTTTCATCTCATGAAAGCTCAAAGGATTATAGGTCTGCATATAGGCAGTAATCATGAGTTTTATCATAAAAGAATGCAGGGAGTAGCAGCATTGATGGTTATCTCAAGGACAAGATGATTTTCCTTTAGGCCACTCGTTCATGAAGCAGAGGTACAATGCATGCGTGGCAGGCCATAAATCAGGCTTTTGGTTTGAACAAAGTTTATGTACAGTCATGCTGACTTAGAAAGAAATCTAAAATGGCTTCCCTTGTGTATCAGGCCTTTAGAGAGTTTTTCTCTCGTCAAAGTAGTCTGTTGTTATGGATGTATCATAATTTATTTAATGAATATTTGAAAGCAAGGCCTTTCTTTGGAAGAACTAGGTTTTGTTAAGGCTTTGTAGATAACAAGGGCCAGTATAGCAGGACTTCGTGTTTAAAGATCATGCCAGGATCCATAGAATTGTGAAGAATGCATGATGATGGAAAAAAATCATTCGCCAAAAAGAAGGATTCAACCAACAGACAGGAAGTGGTGAATGTGAGAAATAAGGAAGAAATACCGAATAAAAACTGTGCTGTCTAATTAACCATAGGTTTACAACCTATTGGAAATATGTATGAACACTGCACCCCCCTCCCCCCCCCACCCGCCCACCACCATGGAGTCCCAAACCTTTAGTCACTTCACTTCCTGGTTCTTCTTCCCCTTTCCCTTTTGTGGGCTTATTTTCTCAGGCTTTGCAATGAGCACACACCAAAGAACAAAGGGAGAAGGGACTGAAAGACTGTGTCACCTCAGGAAATGTATATTTGTTCCAATCAGACTACTTTTTGTCTTACATGGGCACAGGCAACATCTGGGTAAGGCTATAACCTCTGTAGTACTCAACTAATGAGGAACCAGGGGAGGAATTTGCATACTAGGAGATAAATTGTCTGCTGTGACTGCCCTGAGTGTGCCTGCCCGTCAGACACCCAGGCTTGGAACAACGTTGATTAAAGCCTCTCTTCACTGTGCTCTGAGTCTCCGTGTCCCTCCTTTGACTGGGTTGATGGGCTAATTTCTAATTAATTAATTAATACTACTCAGGCTATTGGCAGAGAGGTAGGAGCATTTGGAAAGTTTTATATGAAACATCAAGCAAAGATTGAGGCAGTTATGAGATTCAGGAAAAATAAAAGTTTGTATGAGAAAGGAAGTATCGTTATAGTGGACTACAGTAAAACCTTGGACTGCGAGTAACTTGTTCTGCGAGTGTTCTGCAAGACGAGCAAACATTTCTAATAAATTTTAACTTGATAAACAAGTGGTGTCTTGTAATACGAGTAGTATGTGACGCCAAATGTCACATGATTAGAACTGAGCCAATGGTTTTTGAAATTCTCTTTGATATACGAGTGCTTTGGATTACAAGCATGTTTCCGAAATGAATTATGCTTGCAAACCAAGGTTTTAGTGTATTTGCTTCAGCAATGAATAATACTTGAATAACCACAATAATACAGGGGCACCTGGGTGGCTCAGTCAGTTAAGTGGCTGACCGCTCTTAATCTTAGCTCAGGTCGTCCGACTTCAGCCAGGTCACGATCTCGCACTCCGTGAGTTCGAGCCCCGCGTCAGGCTCTGGGCTGATGGCTCGGAGCCTGTTTCTGATTCTGTGTCTCCCTCTCTCTCTCTGCCCCTCCCCCGTTCATGCTCTGTCTCTCTCTGTCCCAAAAATAAATAAACGTTGAAAAAAAAAAATTAAAAAAAAAAAAAATCTTAGCTCAGGTCATGATCTCATGGTTCATGGGCTCGAGCCCTGCACTGGGCTTTGTACCAAAAGTGCAGAGCCTGGTTGGGGTTCTCTCTCTCCCCTCTCTCTCTGCCTCTCCACCACTTGTGCTCTCTCCCTCTCTCTCAAAATAAATAAACTTAAAACAATTTTTTTTAAATTAAAAATAAAAAGATTCTCATTCTCTCCCTGTACCTCTCCCCCCCCCCCCACTCTCTCTCTAAAATAATAAAAAAAATTCTAATAATTGATAGGTATTCTTTTGTGGAATTTTTGTATATATAGTCATTCTGTAAGATTCTTTCTGACAGCAAACACATGGTGTTTAACACACCAATTTTTGTTTTTAAGTAGGCTCCATGCTCAGCATGGAGCCCAACACAGGGCTTGAACTCATAACCCTGAGATCAAGACCTGAGACAAGATCAAGAGTTGAACATTTAACTGTCTGAGCCACTGAGGCGCCCCTCCACCCCAGTTTTTAATTCTCTGATACCACCTGGGTGTTTAGCATTCGATTCAGTTCTGACACTATGTGCAGTTAGTGCAGACCCCACCAGTGAAGGGCTCAATCACAAAAGACTGCCCCCACTTAAGGGGCCAGTCGCAAGTCCCAATGTGCCACCTATACTTACACCCACCAGCTATAAACTCAGGGGTTCCCATGACCCTTTCTCTCAGTTTCAATAATTTGCTAGAAGTACCGTTTCTTGATTTGCCTCTCTCTCTCTTTTTTCCCCTTTGCTCATTTGTTTTGTTTCTTAAATTCCACATATAAGTGAAACCATATGGTATTTGTCTTTCTCTGACTGACTTACTTTGCTTAGCATTATACTGTCTATGTCTAGCTCCATCCATGTCGTTGCAAATGGCAAGACTTCATTATTTTTTATGGCTAAATAATATTCCACTGTATGTGTATGCCACATCTTCTTTATCCATTCATCTATTGATGGACACTTGGGCTGCTTCCATAATTCAGCTGTTGTAAATAATGGTGCAATAAAAATAGGGGTGCATGTATCCCTCTGAATTAGTGTCTTTGTATTTTGGGGGTAAATACCCAGTAGTGTAATTACTGGATCATAGGTTAGTTCTATTTTTAACATTTTGAGGAACCTCCATACTCTGGAAAATTAGATTTTGAGGATGAAATGTTTTGATGCCTAAAATAAAGATTTGCTTTTTCTTCTGCCAGATGCCTGAGGGCACTACCTATCTAGGATGACTTTAAACTAAATTTATAGCTTTAGGGCTTTTGGAATATCCAAGTTATGTGGATTAGAGTTGCAAATTCATGTAAGAACTGGTTGTTTTGGACATAGGTATTCTTGTCTGTTTGTTTTTTCCTCTTTTTCCTGCTTACATCAAGGCAATTTTCATTGCAACTCTCTGGAAGAGGAGCTTGGAGTAGATTTAATTCTGACTCACCCTTGCACTAAGGGTTTAGTCCTTTGGAGTTCCAAATTTTTCTTTTTTCTTTTTTCTTTTTCTTTTTTTAAGCAGGTGCTTCATTTATTATACTTCTTCTTTTGGGTAACCCTAGGCTTTAATTCCATTCTAACACTTAAAAGCCTGTAGAAAAAAATGACATCAGAGTTCCATTTCCCCCGGGCTTAAGGATTCCTTAAGGATTCCTATCTTATCAGCTTTTTGAAACTTTTAAGAAAATGGTTTTATCATTTTATCTAGCATTTTTAGTTTTTATTGGAAGGCACATCAAAATATCTAGTCCACCACATTATTGGAAACTCAGTTTTATGTTATATGTTATTTTATTTTAAGTTTATTTATTTATTTTGAGAGGCGGGAGCAGAGGCAGGGCAGAGAGAGAGGGAAACAGAGGATCCACAGTGGGCTGCATGCTGACAGCGGAGAGCCCAACGTGGGTCTCAAACTCATGAACCTGAGCTGAAGTCGAATGCTTAACTGACTGAGCCCCCCAGACCCTCCAGTTTTCTCTTATCTTTTAAAAACAGATGATAGCAGGTATCAACTTAGATGTTTTCGGATTCCATTAGATGTAACAGAATGGTATAAGTTTTACTTTAAAATGTTGAAATTTAAAATGTTTAAATGTTAAAATTACATTCTTTTTTTAACCATTCAAACTAAATTTGAACAATTTTAGATACAACTTAAAGATGTCTGAAGAGGTACATAGTTTTCAAAAAAAAATTAGGTCGTACACAAGCAAAAATGTGAAGACTGCTGATGTAGAGAAATGGCCGCATAAGTGAAAAAGAAGACATATATGCCCATCTAACCTCATGGGTTTTGTTTTTTTTTTAATTTTCTTTAGTGTTTATTTTTGAGAGAGAGAGACAGAGTGTGAGTGGGGGAGGAGCAGACAGAGAGGGAGACACAATCTGCAGCAGCTCCAGGCTCTGAGCTGTCAGCACAGAGCCCACTGCAGGGCTTGAACCCACAAACCGTGAGATCATGACTTTAGCCAAAGTTGGACACTTAACCGACTGAGCCACCCAGGCGCCCCATGGCTTTAAGTATTATGTATAGGGGTGCCTGGGTGACTCAGTCGGTGAAGTGTCTGACTCTTGATCTCAGCTCAGGTCATGATCTCAGTTTCCTTGGTTGGAGCCCCACATTGGGCTCTGAGCTGACCACTTGGAGTCTGTTTGGGATTCTCCCTCTCTCTCTCTGCTCCTCCCGCTGCTCCCAGTGTCTCTCAAAATAAATAAATAAACTTAAAAAAAACAACAACATTATCTATATGCTGGTGACTACCAAATGTATATATCTTACCCAGACCTTTCCCCTATTCCCTGAAGCACATATCTTACTCAACATCTCCAACAGGATGTCTAATAAGCATCCTAGATTTATCATGTCCCAAACAGGTTTCTTGAATTCCACCTCCTCCTCACACTTAAATGCACACAACCTACTTCTTTCCTCTCCTAGTGTTCTCCCTCTGAGTAAATGTTATCTCTGTTCACCCAGTTGTGCTGGTCAAAGACCTTTGAGTTACTCTTGACTTCTCTCTTTTTTCAAATATTTCGTCTGGGGCGTCTGGGTGGCTCAGTTGGTTAAGCGTCCGGCTTCAGTTCAGATCATGATCTCGCAGTTCCTGGGTTCGAGCCCCACATGGGGCTCTGTGCTGACAGCTTGGAGCCTGGAACCTGCTTCAGATTCTGTGTCTCCCTCTCTCTCTGCCCCTCCCCCTCCTCAAGCTCTGTCTCTCTCTCTCTCAAAAATAAAAAATTTTCGGGCGCCTGGGTGGCTCAGTCGGTTAAGCGTCTGACCTCAGCTCAGGTCATGATCTCACAGTCTGTGAGTTTGAGCCCCACATCAGGCTCTGTGCTGACAGCTCAGAGCCTGGAGCCTGCCTCAGATTCTGTGTCTCCCTCTCTCTCTGCCCCTCCCCTGCTCATGCTCTGTCTCTCTCTGTCTCAAAAATAAATAAAAACATTTAAAAATTTTTAAAAAATTAAAAAATTTTTAAAAAATTAAAAAAAATAGTTCATCTAATACATCAGCAAATCTGTGAGCTATGCCTAAAAAATATATCCTGAATTGTTTGCCATCTCTCTCCCAGACACAGAAATAGTCTACTTAACTGCTCTCCCTGTTTTTATTCGTATAGGCTGCTTTTAAAAGTGATCCTTTAAAAATATAATTTGGGGGGTGTCTGGGTGGCTCAGTTGGTTGAGTGTCCAACTCTTAATTTCAGTTCAGGTCATGATCCCAGGGTCATGGGATCAAGCCCCGTGTCGGGCTCCATGTTGAATGTGGAGCCTGCCTGTGATTCTCTCTCTCTCTCCTCTGCCCCTCTCCCCAACTTGTGTGCCCTCTCTCTCTAAAATAAACAAAATGAAAAATAAAATAAAAATATAATTTTGATCATGCCTACTCTGGAGGGCATTCTTTTAAAACTTTTTTTTTTCAACGTTTTTTACTTATTTTTGGGACAGAGAGAGACAGAGCATGGACGGGGGAGGGGCAGAGAGAGAGGGAGACACAGAATCGGAAACAGGCTCCAGGCTCTGAGCCATCAGCCCAGAGCCTGACACGGGGCTCGAACTCACGGACTGCGAGATCGTGACCTGGCTGAAGTCAGACGCTTAACCGACTGCGCCACCCAGGCGCCCCTGGAGGGCATTCTTAGAATAACATCCAAATTCTTACATTCTTCTAAAAGGTTCTTCATGATTTGGCTCCTGGCTACCTCTCTGGCTTCATCTTATGTTATTTCCCCCCACTCCCTCATCCACTTCAACTGCATTGGCCTTTGTACTATACCTCAAACACAGTAAGTATGCTACTTTGCCTCAAGACTCTCCACTCGTGGTTCCCTTTGCCTAGTTTCCTTTTCCCCCAGATATTCATTTCTTCATTTCCTTAAAGTTTCTCTTTCAATATTATCACCCCAAAGAGGACTTGACCTTTCTTTCTAAAATAGTATGCTCCATCCCTTCTTTCCCCCCTTAACCTGCTTCTTTTTTACTCTTAGCACATTTATCATTTATTTGCTTAATTTCTGTCTCCCACTGGAATATAAATTCTAAAAGGGGAAGATCTTGGAATACTGGGGTGGCTCAGTTTGGTTAAGCGTCTGAATCTTGATTTCAGCTCAGGTTGTGATCTCATGGTTGGTGAGTTTGAGCCCCACATTGGGCTCTGCGCTGACAGCATGGAGCCTGCATCGGATTCTCTGTCTCCCCCCCCCCCCAAAATAAATAAACTTAAACAAATAAATAAAAGGGGAGGATCTTGTCTGTTTTATTCACAGCCTTAGCCCCAGAGTCTTATGTAGTAGGTGGTGAATAAGTATGGTTTTTTTTTATTTAATGTTTTTTATTTTATTTATTTTTATTTTTTAATATGAAATTTATTGTCAAATTGGTTTCCATAAAACACCCAGTGCTCATCCCAACAAGTACCCTCCTCAATGCCCATCACCCACCCTCCCTTCCCTCCCACCCCCTCATCAACCCTCAGTTTATTCTCAGTTTTTAAGAGTCTCTTATGGTTTGCCTCCTTCCCTCTCTGTAACTTTTTTTTCCCCCTTTCCCTCCCCCATGGTCTTCTGTTAAGTTTCTCAGGATCCACATAAGAGTGAAAACATATGGTATCTGTCTTTCTCTGTATGACTTATTTCACTTAGCATAACACTCTTCAGTTCCATCCATGTTGCTACGAAAGGCCATATTTCATTCTTTCTCATTGCCAAGTAGTATTCCATTGTATATATATATACCATAATTTCTTTATCCATTCATCAGTGATGGACATTTAGGCTCTTTCCATAATTTGGCTATTGTTGAAAGTGCTGCTATAAACATTGGAGTACGAGTGCCCTTATATATGAGTACCCCTGTATCCCTTGGGTAAATTCCTAGCAGTGCTATTGCTGGGTCATAGGGTAGATCTATTTTTAATTTTTTGAGGAAGCTCCACACTGTTTTCCAGACCGGCTGCACCAGTTTGCATTCCCACCAACAGTGCAAGAAGGTTCCCATTTCTCCACATCCTCGCCAGCATCTATAGTTTCCTGATTTGTTCATTTTAGCCACTCTGACTGGTGTGAGGTGGTATCTGAGTGTGGTTTTGATTTGTATTTCCCTGATGAGGAGTGACGTTGAGCATCTTTACATGTGCCTGTTGGCCATCTGGATGTCTTCTTTAGAGAAGTGTCTATTCATGTGTTCTGCCCATTTCTTCATAGGATTATTTGTTTTTCTTGTGTGGAGTTTGGTGAGTTCTTTATAGATTTTGGATACTAGCCCTTTGTAGCCCGATATGTCATTTGCAACTATTGTCTCCCATTCTGTTGGTTGCCTTTTAGTTTTGTTGGTTGTTTCCTTTGCAGTGCAGAAGCTTTTTATTTTCATGAGGTCCCAATAGTTCATTTTTGCTATAATTCCCTTGCCTTTGGAGATGTGTCAAGTAAGAAATTGCTGTGGCTGAGGTCAGAGAGGTTTTTTCCTGCTTTCTCCGCTAGGGTTTGATGGTTTCCTGTCTCACATTCAGGTCCTTTATCCATTTTGAGTTTATTTTTGTGAATGGTATAAGAAAGTGGTCTAGTTTCATTCTTCTGCATGTTGCTGTCCAGGTCTCCCAGCACCATTTGTTAAAGAGACTGTCTTTTTTCCATTGGATATTCTTTCCTGCTTTGTCAAAGATTAGTTGGCCATACTTTTCTGGGTCCAATTCTGGAGTCTCTATTCTATGCCATTGGTCTATGCGTCTGTTTTTGTGCCAGTACCATGCTGTCTTGATGATTACAGCTTTGTAGTAGGGGATTGTGATGCCTCCCGCTTTGGTCTTGAATAAGAGTTGAATGTAGAGGAGCACCTGGTTGGCTTAGTCATGGGAAATGAGCCCCGCATGGGAACAGCATGGAAACTGCTTGGGATTCTCTCTCTTTCTGTCTCTCTGCCCCTCACCTGCATACTCATGTGAGTGTGTCCATGTGTGCACACTCTTTCTCAAAATAAATAAATAAACTTAAAAAAATAAAAGAATTAGGGGCTTCTGGGTGGCTCAGTTGGTAAGTGTCTGACTTCAGCTCAGGGCATGATTTCATAGTTCATGAGTTCAAGCCCCTCATCAGGCTCTTAAATGTAGAACTGTGTATCCTCAAATGCTTACCATAGGTCTATTTACAGATATGTTTGGTGTTGAAAAGATACTAAATGGATGAATGGATATAGTGTCAGTCATGTACTTTATTGTTTCCTTTTGTATGGGAAGATTACATTTTGCATCATGTAAGGACTAGTTTCTTTTCATTTTGGTGAGCTTTGAGATAGCAACCCAAGTTATCGATCTTTTCCTTTTTTCTCTTTTAAGTTTATTTATTTTTAGTAATCGCTACAACCAATGTGGGGCTCAAACACATGATCCTGATATCAAGAGCTGCATGCTTTTCTGACTGAGCCAGCCAGGTGCCCCCAGGTTATCTATCTTAATCCTCAGCACCTCAAATGACTCTCTAGGGTCTCTGTCCCAGGAAAATGGTTCCAGAGAAAGCCTTCCCAGTGAAATATTTATTTATTTATTTAAAAATTTTTTAAATTTTTATTTATTTTTGAGAGAGACAGAGCACGAGCAGGGGAGGGGCAGAGAGAGGGGGAGACACAGAATCTGAGGCAGGCTCCAGGATCTGAGCTGTCAGCACAGAGCCTGACGTGGGGCTCGAACTCATGAACCGCAAGATCGTGACCTGAGCTGAAGTTGGACACTTAACTGACTGAGCCACCTAGGCGCCCCCCAGTGAAAAATTTAAAAGGCCAATAATTTACTTTTTAGATTTTTTAGAGTGTGGAATTTTTTGTTTTGTTTTGTTTTGTTTTTTGTTTTTGCCTTCCAAATGAATTCAAATGTACTTGAGCCACTTTTCTTGCCTATACTATGATCATTTTGGTCCTACAGAAAATATTATATAGTGATTTCATCTTGTGAAATGGAATTACTTGTCATTTTGGCACAATCCAGGTTCAGGAATTAATTCTTGTGTTTACTGTCAAATAATGCTCATTTCCACATGATAGGAAAAAACAAATAATTAAAGAAAAAATCCAGTAAAAATACCAATCACATTATCTAACATAATTACACATAAGTATTAAACTTGGTAACTCAGAAAGAATAGCAATTATGTTGGGTCAGTAGTAAAGAATGCTGATTTTACCTCTGGTGTTCTTGAAGGGAGAATAAGCTATTAAAAATGGATGAGAAGCTGGTAATTTTGAAGTACTCATTCAAGTTAAATTATCATTAATAAAAGTTTAAAACAATATTAATTTATATATGAAGGAAGAGGGGGAACCTGGGTGGCTCAGCTGGTTAAACATCAAGACTCTTGATTTTAGCTCAGGTCATGATCTCACAGTTTGTGAGATTGAGCCCCACGTGGGATTCCTCCACACTCACAGCAATTCTGTCTCTCCTCTCTCTGTCGCCCCTCCCCCCATACTCACTCTCTCTCAAAATAAATAAATAAGCTTAATATATATATATATATGGAGGAAGAGAATGTTCTGTACAATTTTTTTGGGAGAATTATCTAAGAATGGTTTTTCTTTTCTTTTTTTAAATTCTTTTTTTAAATTGTATTATATTATATTATATTATTTACGTTTTAAAGTAGGCTCTATGCCTAACGTGGGGCTTGAACTCACAACCCTGAGATCAAGGGTCACATGTTCTGCTGACTGAGCCAGCCAGGTACCCCTAAGAAAGGGTTTTCTTTAAAATTAATGAAATCTATAACTCCCTGACTATACTTGCTTCAGTACCCCTGAAACCATAAACTGAGACTTATGAAATATGTATCACTGAAGCCATGTATATATAAAGAATGTTGGCATATATTTAATTAACCAACGTATGATTCTATAGGGGAAGCAGGCAGATTTTTTGCTTCTCTCTCTCTCTCTCTCTCCCTCTCTGTATGTGTGTATATGTGTATATGGAAGAAAATTGTGCTGTGTTTAAATTTCCCCTCTGGCAGAAGTTAAGGTTCAGAATATTAAGTAAGGATTCTTTAAAAGTTAACTCTCTCGGGGTGCCTGGGTGGCTGGCTTAGTCAGTTGAGTGTCCAACTTCAGCTCAGGTCATGATCTCTCAGTATGTGAGTTTGAACCCCACATCAGGCTCTCTGCTGTCACAGAACCTGCTTCAGATCCTCTGTCCCCCTCTCTCTCTGCTCCTCCCCCGCTTGCACTCTCTGTCTCTCAAAAATAAGTAAACATTTATAAATAAATAAATAAATAAATAAATAAATAAATAAATAAATAAAGTTAACTCTTCCTCTCTTAAACAAATTAGAAACATACCGTGTCCTTTTTAACTCATTCTACAGAAGGTGTCTTAATGCTGTTCTCTATTGCGGCCACAGAATAAGATGTTCTCTTAATAATAAACCCAAAGGGGAAAAAGTCCCTGCATCTTATCACAGATCCAAAAAGCCATCCCAGTGGAATAAGCAAACTGGGTCCCCAGTGAGTATAGAGAATATGTTGTGTGTGTGGCACACCAGTGTTTCTTCAATCAAGTTAAGACCAAGCAAAAGTAAGAAACCTTGCCTACCAACATGGGACAGAGATTTAGTGGTCCTAAAATTAAAAAAACCATGGAGATGGGGCAGAAAATTTAAATTGGAGATCCACTAAGAATTTAAAAGTTTTTGTTTCTGTATGACAAATAAATCTCTCTTCAAAATCTTGAAAAAGAACTGAGAGACTTGAATTATAATTACTTCTTTTTTCTAATAATAGATAATATTGCAGTTGAAATCATAGAATAACTACAAAACGGGGGCGCCTGGATGGCGCAGTCGGTTAAGCGTCCGACTTCAGCCAGGTCACGATCTCGCGGTCTGTGAGTTCGAGCCCCGCGTCAGGCTCTGGGCTGATGGTTCGGAGCCTGGAACCTGTTTCCGATTCTGTGTCTCCCTCTCTCTCTGCCCCTCCCCCGTTCATGCTCTGTTTCTCTCTGTCCCCAAAATAAATAAAAAACGTTGAAAAAAAAATTAAAAAAAAAAAAAGAATAACTACAAAACATTGTTGAAAGAAATCAAAGACCATCTAAATAAATAGATATTTCATGTTTAAGGATTGGAAGACTTAATATTATTAAGATGGCAATATTTCCCAGGTTGGTAAATAGACATATTGTAATCCCTATCAAAATCCCCAGCTGGCTTCTTTCCAGAAATTAGAAAACTGGTCCTAAAATTCATGTGAAAATTCAAGAAACCTAGAGTAGCCAAAACAATCTTGAAAAAGAACAAAGTTAGAGGACTCATGCTTCCTGATTTAAAAACTTTCTGAAAAGCAACAATAATCATGACTGTGCAGTGCT
Source organism: Lynx canadensis (assembly GCF_007474595.2). Classification (NCBI taxonomy): domain Eukaryota; kingdom Metazoa; phylum Chordata; class Mammalia; order Carnivora; family Felidae; genus Lynx; species Lynx canadensis. The sequence goes on from NC_044309.1 coordinate 75,581,748, forward strand.
GGTGTAACAATAGATATAACAGATTAATGGAATGGAATTGAGAGTCCAGAAATAATCTTTAACATTCATAGTTAATTAATTGTTTGACAAGGGTGCCAAGACAAATCATTTAGGAAAGAAGAGTTTTTTCAACATAGAATGCTAGAACAAGTAGATATTCATATGCAAAAGAATAAAATTGGATCCTTTCCTCACACATACATAAAAATATGTATAAAAACACATAAAATACTTAAAAAATACATTAAAAAACTCAAAACGGATCATACACCTAATGTAATACATAAAACTATAAAACTTACAAGAAAATGTAGAAGTAAATCTTTATGACCTTGGGTTAGGCAAAGCCTTCTTAGAAATGATGTCCAAGGTATAAACAACAAAAGAAAAAAATAGATAAATTAGACTTCATCACAATTTAAAATATCTGTGCTTCAAAAGACACTATCAAGAAAGTGTAAAGACAGCCCACAGAATTGGAGAAAATATTTGCAAATCAAAAATATTATTATATACTTGTGTCTAGAATATATAAAGAACTGTTACAACTAAAAAATAGAAGACAATATAATTTAAAAATGGGCAAAAAATTGGGCAAAGAGTCTGAATATACATTTCTCCATAGAAGATACACAAATGACCAATAAGCACATGGAATGGTGCTCAACATTATTAGCCATCAGGGAAATGCAAATCAAAACCCAGCGAGATACCATATCACACCATTAGGATGATTACAATAAAAAAAATGGTAATAACAAGTTTTGGAAAAATTGGGGTCTCATACACTACTGAAAGGAATGTAAATGGTGTGACCAATTTGGAAAAAGCATATATGAGAACATATAGCCACACAAAAACTTACACCTATGTTCATAGCAGCTGTAATGGGGGGAAATACTTTTTTTTCTACCCTTCTAGGTTCTTGGCTAGGGCTCTGTAACAAAAGACAGATTAACAAGAGAAAAAAATAGAAGTTAACTGGGACACCTGGGTGGCTCAGTCAGTTAAGCATCAGACTCTTGATCTCTGCTCAGGTCATGATCTCATGGGATCAAGCCCTGAATCAGGTTCTGAGCTGACAGCACAGAGCCTGCTTGGGATTCTCTCTCTTTCTCTCTCTCTCTCTCTCTCTCTCTCTCTCCCCCCCTACCCCATGCTCTCTCTCTTTCTTTCTCAAAATAAATAAATAAACTTGAAAAATAAAAGGTTACTAGCATGTCTATCTCATATATACATGGGAGAAACTCAGGCATAATAACTCAAAGGTTTGGCTAAAGCATGGGCTTATACAGCATCATAGCAAGGAAACAATAAATCTTTAGAGAAGTGAGAAGACAAAAGAAAAGAATCGTTGAGTCTCTAGGGGTAGCACATTGTAAATATAAGCGGGCCTAATGGAAGATAACCGAGCTGGTCAGTAAGGTTTTTGATGTGTGCTCTCTTGTACTGTTTCTGGGCTGATAAATGTCTAGGGTTGTCAATGATTAATTGATATCTTGCTTTTAGGCAAATAGGGAAAGGACAGAGAGGTTTTTTGTTTTTGTTTTTGCTTTGTTTTGATCTGCTTCTCAATTGCCTTCAGTTCAAAACAATCATTGTGTGAAAGTGGTATGTTTTGGGGTGGCAAGTTCTGCTATCCTTCACAGCATTATTCATAGTAGCCAAAAAGTGGAAACAATCCAAATGTCCATCAACTGATGAATGGATAAAGAGAATGTTGTATATCCACACAATTGATATTTATTTGGCAGTAAAAATAAATGAAGTATTGATACATACTATAACATAGATGAACCTTGAAAACATGCTAAGTGAAAGAAGCTGCATATTGTATGATTCAATTTACATGAAATGTCCAGAATAGGCAAATCCACAGAAACAGAAAAATACGGATTAGTGTTTGCCATGGGCTGGGGGTGAAGGGGTGGTAATTGAATGAGGAATAACTGCTAACAGGTACAGAAGTTTTGGGGTTTTTTTTGTAGCATGATGAATGATGAAAATGTTTGGAATTAGGTGGTGGTAATGGTTGCAAAACCTGGTGACTATATTTAAAAATTTAAATTATACACTAAAGGATGAATTTTATGGTATATGAATTATATATCAATGAACAATACAGGGGCGCCTGGGTGGCTCAGTCGGTTGAGCGGCCGACTTCAGCTCAGGTCATGATCTCGCGGTCTGTGGGTTCGAGCCCCGCGTCGGGCTCTGTGCTGACAGCTCAGAGCCTGGAGCCTGTTTTGGATTCTGTATCTCCCTCTCTCTGACCTTCCCTCGTTCATGCTCTGTCTCTCTCTGTCTCAAAAATAAATAAACGTTAAAAAAAATTTTTTTTAAATGAACAATACAAAGAAATTGCTATATTTAAAAATTTCATGCCCTTCTAGTGTTTCCGGTAACAATTTGGATCACTGAAATGGAAATATTTACAAAATATATCTACGTAAGTTGATTTTTTTTTTTAAATAAAGAAGCCAGTTACAAATGCCTACATGCTTTATGATGCCATTTATATGAAATGTCCAGAACAGGACAATATATAGAGACAGAAAATAGATTAGTGGTTGCCTAGGTTGCAGAGTTTCTTTTGGGGAGGTGATGAAAATGTTGTAAAATTGATTATGGTGATGGTTACACAACTCTGAATATATTAAACACCAGTGATTTGTATACTTTATTTATTTATTTTGTACACATTATTTTTTATTTTTTAAAGCATTTTTTTTTAGTTTTTTAAGTTTATTTATTTGTTTTAGAGAGAGAACAAGCAGGGGAGTGGCAGAGAGAGGGGAGAGAGAGAATCCCAAACAGGCTCTGCACTATCAGCACAGAGCCCCTCTCTGGGGCTCCATCCCTCTAACCATGAGATTATGACCTGAGCTGAGATCAAGAGGCAGATGTTTAACCGGCCGAGGCACCCAGGCACGCCAATCATAAAATCTTAAAAAAAAAAAAAAAAAAAAAAAAAAAGCTTCCTGACCCATTGCCACAAAGTGATTTATAGAATAATGATTTGGAGAGGTTCTTAACTGGAAGTGGCATCTAGAACATGGTAACATCAACTATAAATAGACTTGTAAAACTAATAGAATGCATCATTAAGGAATATCCTGTATTTTTTGACACCCAGCCTATGTATCCACTATAAACAGGTTTTATTTTTTTATTTATTCCTTTATTATTATTATTATTATTATTATTATTATTATTATTATTATTTTAACTAGGCTCCACACCCAATGTGGAACTTGAACTCATGATAGGAACTCCTGACCCTGAGATTAAGAATCGTATTGTTCTACCGACTGAGCCAGCTAGGTGACCCTATAAACAGGCTTTTAAGTTCAAACCAGAGAAATTCCTTCATTCTTTTTAAACATTTCCCATTTCCTTTGTTCTATCTACTCATTCTAGAAAATTCAGACAACTTAGAAAGTTGTAGTGGAAGTAAATTTACTTGAAATCCTATCATTATTAAAAATACTGTTAACATTTGATAAAGATCCTTGTAGACATCTATTTAGTATAAACATATACTAAATAGTAAATGCTAAATATTTACTGTTTTATGTGAGTGGATTTACACTATATATATTGTGGAAAAACGAGACCTGGCATTGTATTTGGTTATGAGTCTGTTAGAGGCATTTCTCTTACTTACTTATAATTTGCAAGCCTTCCAAGAGAAAACTAGATCCAAGATCTATAATTGGATCTAACTAGAGAATTTATACAATATTTATAGTTAATTGATAAAATTAATATAAAGCTAGTAAGATAATCTTAATAGCTTATTTGATTAATGCACAATTTGTGAACTAGTAAAAATCCAATAATAGGCATATCTATGATTCTCTTTAATTCTTGAAATCATAAAGATTTTGCAGTTAGCCTTAAGTCTTGGAGTTAAGGGGCCACATTCCAGAATGGTAAAGACAGACTCTGTAACATAAAAGTTTGACAAATAATAATAATAATAATAATAATAATAATAATAATAATCCATATCTCTTTACATGATCTGTCAAGAAAACATAACAGAAAGAAAATATGAAATGTATCATGGAGAACAGAAATAACCAAATTTAATCTTACTTAAGTCTTTCACCTTAGCCTGATTAGCCAGATAAAAAGGATCTGTATTTACCTTCCTGATATTCTTATCTTTTAGGTTTCTTATAAATACAGAGAAAAACAATTTATAGCCTAATGTCTAGATAAACAAAGTGCCTTCATGATGCTTACCCAAGCCTTAGAAGGATCAGAAGGCCTGCCCTAGAAGCAAACACCTGCAGCACTTTCTTTGTCCCATAGTGCCACTATTCCCTGTGTTGTATAAAATGGTCAGCAAGGACTTTTATTCATTCCATATTTTATTATTTATATATTTTTTTATTAAAAAAATTTTTTTAATGTTTATTTTTGAGAGACAGAGACACAGAGTGCGAACAGGGGAAGGGCAGAGAGAGAGGGAGACACAGAATCTGAAGCAGGCTCCAAGCTGTCAGCACAGAGCCAGCCTGGGGGTTCAAACTCACAAACTGCGAGATCATGACCTGAGTTGAAGTTGGACGCTTAACCAACTGAGCCACCCAGGTGCCCCTTATTCATTCCATATTTTGAAAATCCTCTAGTATGATGCCGTATGTGATATATGTTCTGTGTTAAGTGCGTACTTAGATAACATGTACACATGCATACACATACAGAGACTTTTGTGATTTTGATTGAAATTATATTGAATCTATAGGTCATTTTGAGAAGAACTGACGTTTTTATGAGATAACTCTTCCAATCCACAGACTAAGTATATAATTCCATTTATTTAGGTATGATTTAGTGTTTTTCTTTTTTTTTAAATAAAAAAATTGTATTTACTTAGAAGCATTCAGAATGTCAACAAAACAGCTGCAACTTTTTTTTTTTTTTGCAATTACAGAGTGGTATTCACTTAACAGAACAACAATTATTTCGTATAAACTGCATCAGAGACAACTGAAGATGAAAAAACTACCATCCCCATATATAACTAATTTGTGCTGTGCACCAACAAGAACCTGCCTTAAATTTCCATGCCAATTTACAACCCCCATACTGTACCAGGCAAGGTTAGTGGCTATTGGAAATACTACCGGGACAGGGCTATCTACAGACACATTTGGTAGTGTGTTAACTATACAAAAAAAGACACTGTACAGTTTAAAAACAAATCTTACACAGCCTTACATTTCAATTTTTTTCTTTAAAAGGAGTGAGTTGTGTGCAGGGGGGTTAAATGCTTTATAGACAAAAAAAAAAAACTGCACTAGAACCAACTTATTCATCATCATCATCTTCTTCATCTTTTTCATCTTCCTCCTCTTCCTCATCCTCTTCATCTTCCTCATACTCCTCCTCTTCCTTCTTTTTCTTGCTTTTTTCAGCCTTGACGACTCCCTTTTTTGCTGCGTCAGGCTTTCCTTTAGCTCGGTATGCAGCAATATCCTTTTCATATTTTTCCTTCAGCTTCGCAGCCTTCTTCTCATAAGGCTGCTTGTCATCTGCAGCGGTGTTATTCCACATCTCTCCCAGTTTCTTTGCAACATCACCAATGGATAGGCTAGGATGTTCTCCTTTGATTTTTGGACGATACTCAGAACAAAACAAGAAAAAGGCCGAAGGAGGCCTCTTGGGTGCATTGGGATCCTTGAACTTCTTTTTTGTTTCCCCTTTAGGAGGGATATAAGTTTTCATTTCTCTTTCATAATGGGCCTTGTCTGCCTTTGCCATGTCTTCAAACTTTCCTTTCTCTTTAGCAGACATGGCCTTCCACCTCTCTGAGCACTTCTTAGAAAACTCTGAGAAGTTGACTGAAGCATCTGGGTGCTTCTTCTTGTGCTCCTCTCAGCAAGTTTGCACAAAGAATGCATATGATGACATTTTGCCTCTCGGCTTCTTAGGATCTCCTTTGCCCATGTTTAATTATTTTCTTTGCCAAGAAAGTTTTTCTGATCCTTCTTGAATTGTACTCTCCAAGTGCCCTGTCCTCCTCTTGAAGGTTCTGATTTAGTGTTTTTCAATAAAGTTTCATTAAAGTATGTCTTGAACAATTTGGGTAATTTTATTCATAGGCATGTTATATGTTTTTTGATACTATTATGAATGATATCCTTTTTAAGTTAAAATTTCCAATTACTTTTGGTATATAAAAATGCAGCTGATTTTTGTATAATTTTGTATCCAGCAATCTATATTACATTAAAAATTTTTTTTTCTTTAATGTTTATTTATTTTTGGGACAGAGAGAGACAGAGCATGAACGGGGGAGGGGCAGAGAGAGAGGGAGACACAGAATCAGAAACAGGCTCCAGGCTCCGAGCCATCAGCGCAGAGCCTGACGCGGGGCTCGAACTCACGGACCGCGAGATGGTGACCTGGCTGAAGTCGGACGCTTAACCGACTGCGCCACCCAGGCGCCCCCTATATTACATTTTAAAGTATCACCTTTTCTCCATCTGTCCTCTTTTCCTGCTATTACTTGCATACTAGGTCTCCTGGATCTATGTCTAAGTCTTATATCTTCCATTATGATTTCTGTTTGTATTTCAGCTCTTTGCTTTGAAATAGCTCTTCTGCTCAACTTTCCAGTCACTAGTTCAGATCTTGCCAGTAAATATTCTCTCCTTCAATTCATCTGCATTTTTTTCCCTGAGAGATCATAGTTTTCATTCCAGAAATTCTTTGTTTTTATCTGCTCTCATAATTCTTTACATGTAAGCTCTTATTCATCAGAATTTATCTTCATATTTATTGCTCTTTTTATTGCTCGAAATCTCTTTTTGCATATCTGTGCTTCCATTTGGGATCCTTTTCCTTTTGGTAGAACTCCCTTTGGGGTTCCTTTAATGAAGATCTGCTGCTGGCAAGTTTTCTGTTTTTGTTTGTGTGAAAATATATTAATTTGGCTTCATTTCTGAAGAACTTTTTTATACTGAGTATAAAATTCTAGTTTGGCAGTTATTATCTTACAATACTTTGTACATATCATTCCATTATCTTTTGGCTTCCATGAATTTGTTGAGAAGCTACCTATTAGCTTTATTGCTCTTTTGAAGGTACGTCCCTCTACCAACCCCCTCCCCCATGACTTCTTTTAAGATTTTATCTTTATCTTTGGTTTTTAGCAACTTCACTATGATATGCTTGAAGTATGCTTTTCTTTGTATTTGTTCTGCTTGAGTTCAGAGAATTTCTTATATTTGTGACTCTGGTTCCTTCACTACTTTTGGAAATATTTTGGTTATTTTCTCTTCAAATAGTGTTTCTATCCCATTGTCTCCCTCTTCTGGTCCTCTAATCAGGTATATATCAAAGATTTTATTTTTTACAGTCTTATGTGTATTTTATGTTCTTTTCTCTATTTTCCTCTTTTCTCCCCCCTTATCGTCACTCTGGATAATTTCTTCTGACCTATCTTCTAGTTCGCTAGTTAGCTCTTTGTATGTGTCCAATGTGCTGTTAAGCCCCATTGAATTTTTAAATGTGATTATTTTTCAGTTCTAGAATTTTCATTTAATATTTCATACAGTTTCCTCTGCTGAATTTCTCTATCTTGTCATTTAACTTCTTAAACCTATTCATTATGGTTGCTTTATTTATTTATTTATTTATTTATTTATTTCGGAATTTTCTACACTCAGTGTGGGGCTCAAACTCATGACCCTGAGATCAAGAGTCACATGCTCTACTGACTGAGCCAGTCAGGTGCCCCTCATTATGGTTATTTTAAAGTACATGTCTGATAATTCCAATATCTGACTCTTCTATGGATCCTTTTCTCTTCTGCTTCAGTTTTTGTCATTTGATCTTGTTTGTGGAATACTGGTATTTTTTGTTTAATACTGAAAGTGGTTTATGAAAAATTAAAGAGATAATTTGAGTCCCTGGATGGTGTTATATTTCTGCAGCAAGAGGTTACTTTTGCTTCTGGAAGTCAGTTAGGGTAAGATTAGACCATCTTAATCAAACCAGGGATTGAGTTGATGAGAAGCTGAGCTTTAGTATTTACAAGGGCTGGTATCTTCTAATGTATAGGCCTTTGGGAGTCCCAACTAAAAGTAAAGGGGGGAAGGCACCTGGGTGGCTTAGTCAGTTAAGCGACTGACTTCAGCTCGAGTCATGATCTCACAGTTTGTGAGTTTGAGCCCCGTGTCGGGCTCTGTGCTGACAGCTCGGAGCCTGGAGCCTGCTTCAGATTCTGTGTCTCCCTTTCTCTCTTCCTCTCCCCCACTCATGCTCAGTCTCTCTCTTTCTCTCTCAAAAATAAACATTTAAAAAAATTAAAAAAAATATACAAGTATAGGGGGAAGTGGAGTTCCTTTATCTTGGTGGGTCCTGAGCAGTTTTTCCCCCCAAGCTCTGTAAGACTACAGGAAGACCAGTTCTCAGCCTTTTCGCTTCTGCTTTCTGCTCAGCTTCTTAGCCTCTCATTACTACTGTTGAATCAGTAATGCCTCTAAGGGAAAAGAGACATTTAATGTCAGGTTTACCTCTTTGTACTTCAGAAGTCTGAGATTTTAGCTCCTCAATTGGCTTGGGAGCTCTCTGATTCCTGTGAATAGATTTTTACATTTTTAACTTTGTTCATATTTTCTGATTGTTTTTTGCTGCAGGGTTGGCCTGCAACAAGATACTCCACCATTACTGACAGCAGAATGCCCTAGAGAATAAAAATAAGAAAATTGAAGAAGAACAGGGATACTCAGCCTACCTTGAGTTATTTGCTTTTTTGTAAATATTGTATCAGTGTCAGCAAAGATGATTTTCTTTTCTTTTCTTTTTTTTAAGATTTTGTTTTTAAGTAATCTCTACATCCAACGTGGGGCTTGAACTCACAACCCTGAGATCAAGAGTCACATGTTCTACTGGCTGAGCCAGCCAAGTGCCCCAAATATGATTTCTTTTCTTTTCTTTTTTATGTTTATTTATTTTTGAGAGAGAGCACGAGCAGGGGAGGGGCAGAGAGAGAGGGGGACAGAGGATCTGAAGTAGGCTCTGTGCTAACAGCAGCAAGCCCGATGTGGGGCTCAAACTCATGAACTTTGAGATCATGACCTGAGCCAAAGTTGTATGCTCAACTGACTGAGCCACCCAGGCACTCCCCAAATATGATTTTCTATTTACCTTTGAGATGCTTGAATTTCAAGGGTATCAAGTGAATTTTTCATTTAAAATTTATCTTAAAAATTTTTTTAATGTTTATTTATTTTTGAGAGAGAGAGACAGAGTGCAAGTGGAGGAGGGGAAGAGAGAGAGGGAGACATAGAATTTGAAGCAGGCTCTAGGCTCTGAGCTGTCAGCAGAGCCCGACATGGGGCTTGATCTCATGAACTGTGAGATCATGACCTGAGCTGAAGTTGGATGCTTAACCGACTGAGCCACCCAAGTGCCCCTAAAATTGATCTCCTTATTGATATTTTTTCCACTATAGCCACTCTTTTCTTTATTATTTTCCCTACCACCTCCTTCATAACTCTGGGAGTCTTCCAATTTTGCTTAGACAAGACACGTCTAAATTATCCCATCAAATTGTATCTGCATCTCCAGGTGACAAAATAATGCTTACTCTCTCCCTTCAGCTCTAGAGAATAAGGCAATAATCAATGAAACTGAGTGAAAACATGTCATAGCTTTATTTCTCAATCCTAAATCTCAAGTTAATCTTGTTAGTTTTTATGCAATTCTAATACTAGCTTGATAGTTATCTTTATAACAGATTTTCATGTGGCTAACAAGCCTACAACAATTTCCTATACCCTAGAAATGGCCTGTACTATATGATCTTGCCCCCTCTAGCCAAGGTTGACTAACCCACAGGAAAAAACTATAACCCAGACTGGGCCAATGAGATCCTAACTCCCAGTAATCTGACATTTGCAACAATTAAATACAGAGATACAATTTTTAGAGCTGAGTAATTATGATACACAGCCTCTAAGATGGCCCCCATTGTTCCCCTTCTAGTATTCATGTCCTTATGTAATTCTTTCTCCTTGACTATAGGCTGGATCTACTGATTTTTCTAATAGACTATAGCAAAAATAATAAGATATCACTTTAAGGTTAGGTTACAAAAAGACTGTGGCTTCTGTTTTGGGGGTTCTCTCTTGCTTTCCTTCTAATTTGTTCTGAGGGAATCCAGTTGCCATGTTGTGTATTGCCCTTTGAAGAGGCCCATGTGTTAAGGAACCACAGGTCTCCAGGCAACAGGCAGCAAAGAACTGAGGCCCTCAACTGAACAGCAAGGAACTGAGGCTCTCAAAATAGGTACTGAATTCTGCTAACAACCAGAGGAATGAGCTGGGAAGTGAATCCTCCCTCAGTTGAGCCTTCATATTGACTGCATCCCTGGCCAACAGGATGGTTGAAACCTTATGAGAGATCTTAAGTCAGAGGGACCCAGCTTGGCTGCACCCATATTTCTGATCCTTACATAATCTCTCCAAGTGCTTGTTGCTCTAGTCTTTCCAGTGTAGCATTCAAATCATCTTTCTTAGTTCTTACCTCATTTTTCTCATCATTGAGGGTTTCCTCACAAGTTTTGGCCTTTAACTCATTTGGTCTGCTTTCTGGGAAATTGTCACTGGGGTGGGCCTTTCTGTGATATGCTGCAGCAAGGATTCCTGAGAATGCCACCCAGAATCCTTGGTTTTGCCTCCCTCTCCAGGTCTGACCTTGCACATATTGGCCTTCAGCATCCTGGACACTTGAAAGAGCTGTTGCTTCCCTAAATAATGCCAACATGGGAGTCAGACAGACTGCCTAGCAGGCCTCCACCTAGGTACCTGATACATTCTCTTTGAACTGTTTCTGAGTACCTGGCCTGATCTCTTCAAGCTCTTTTTTCCAAGGTTATTAGCTTCTCTTTGTCACATTATCTTGTACCCTTCTGATTTATTACATCTTTTACTGGATTGGAACTAATGGTCTACAGTACTGTTATTTTTACCAGATAGAAGCAATGCTATGTCTTAGTCATTTTTATCTGGACTCTATGGGGACAGGCTCTAACTCAGTTTCAGATCACACTCCCCACTGTGGCTGTGCTACTTATGATGGTAGTTGAATACATCTGGCTGGTTCGTGTATGCAACTACTTTCTTTTTTTTTTTTTTTTTTTTTTACCATATTTTATTATGTTGAATTTTGGGTCTGCTTTTGTTCATTTCTTCTTGTATAACTTTTGTGTGTATATTTTCGCATGTTTTTTGTGAAGAGTTTTGGTCTAGCTCTAAAATACTACCTAAACTTACTTCAGAACAGAAGAGGAATGGTCCAGTAAGTTTTCTCATTTTTCACCTTAGGTTGTCAGTCCCTTTAGATTGTTAAGCATATGACCTTTCATTTATTTCTTTAAATCTTCTTCAATTACCTTCATAAGCTTTCTATAGTTTTCAGCATACAGATCCTTTACATCTTTGGTTAGATTTATTCCTAGGTATTTTATGCTTCTTGGTGCAATTGGGAATGGGATCAGTTTCTTTATTTGTCTTTCTGTGGCTTCATTGTTAGTGTATAAGAGTGCAACTGATTTCTGTACATTGATTTTGTATCCTGCAACTTTGCTGAATTCATGTATCAGTTCTAGCAGACTTTTGGTGGAGTCTATCGGATTTTCCATGTATAATATCATGTCATCTGCAAAAAGCGAAAGCTTGACTTCATCTTTGCCAATTTTGATGCCTTTGATTTCCTTTTGTTGTCTGATTGCTGATGCTAGAACTTCCAGCACTATGTTAAACAACAGCAGTGAGAGTGGGCATCCCTGTCGTGTTCCTGATCTCAGGGAAAAAGCTCTCAGTTTTTCCCCGTTGAGGATGATGTTAGCTGTGGGCTTTTCATAAATGGCTTTTATGATCTTTAAGTATGTTCCTTCTATCCCGTTGACCTTTCATTTAATTGCCAAATCCAATACCTTTACTCTACTTACAGAGGTCAAAGATTATATCTTAAGCACACTGCTGTTAAAACTATCAAAAACACACCGCGTCAGGCTCTGGGCTGATGGCTCAGAGCCTGGAGCCTGTTTCCGATTCTGTGTCTCCCTCTCTCTCTGCCCCTCCCCCGTTCATGCTCTGTCTTTCTCTGTCCCAAAAATAAATAAACGTTGAAAAAAAAAAAAAAAAAAAAAGGGGGCGCCTGGGTGGCGCAGTCGGTTAAGCGTCCGACTTCAGCCAGGTCATGATATCGCGGTCCGTGAGTTCGAGCCCCACGTCAGGCTCTGGGCTGATGGCTCAGAGCCTGGAGCCTGTTTCCGATTCTGTGTCTCCCTCTCTCTCTGCCCCTCCCCCGTTCATGCTCTGTCTCTCTCTGTCCCAAAAATAAATAAACGTTGAAAAAAAAAATTTAAAAAAAAAAAACTATCAAAAACACTGAAAAAAGGAATATTTATGAGGTGTTCCCTAAATAATCTTCAGCTTTTAGTTTTTCTAGTAGTTTTAATCACTTTAGAGAATCTGATGAAAACTGTATTCCCCCCCCCCAGATGTGTGTGTAAGCCTTGTTTCAGTTATCTGTTGCTACTTATCATACCACCCCAAAACTTACTGACTTAAAACAGTTGTTCATTTTTTCTCATGATTACATGGGTCATGGACGGTTGCTGTGTTTCATGTGGTGTTATCTGGCTCATTCACATAGTTGCATTCAGCCGGATCGCATCTGGGGCTAGAATATCTAGGATAGTCGCATTTACATGTCTGGGGTCTTTGTGGCGGCTATTGGGTGGGGTGCCCTGGTTGTTTTCCACATGACCTCTCTGAGGGAAAACAAGCTGCCAGGCTTCTTAAGAGATTGACCTGGATCTGGCACAGATTCCTTCTGTCACATTCTATTAATCAGCTCAATCATAAGTCCAGTGAAGATTTAAGGAGAGAGGAATAGGCTTTATTTCTTGATAGGAGAAATATCATGTACCTATAGAAATGAGGGAAATGGTTAGAAATTTGAAAATGCTCATGGTAGATTTGTTTTTGATTTCATATTCAAAAGGCAATTAATCTAATTCACTGTATCAATAGAATTTTAAAAAAACATGATTATCTCAACAGATGCATGCAGAAAGAGAATTTGACAAAATCTAACATCCATTTATTAAAAAACCTCCAAACTTTCAGCAGACTAGGAATAGAAGGAAACTTCAACAATCCAATAATGCATATCTATGAAGGGTGCCTGGGTGGCTCAGTAAGTTAAGCATCGGACCCTTGATTTTGGCTTGGGTCAGGATCTCACAATTCGTAATATCAGGCCCCACATCAGGCTCCATGCTGATAGCACGGAGCCTGCTTGGGATACTCTCTCTCCCTCTCTCTCATTTTCATTCTCTCGTTCTCTCTCAAAATAAACTTTAAGAAGAAAGAACATCTGTGAAAAACTGAAAACTGACATCGTACTCAATCATGAAATATTTAACACTCCCTAAGATTGGAAACAAGACAAGGATATCTGTTTTCACCCCTCTAGTCATCAAGAATGAACTCCTGCTTTTGATACTCTAAATTCTGTCTCTCAATTAAGCTAGATCGTCAAAGGCCAACTTGCCTGGACTACACTGTATAAACTCAGGGTAGGATCACTTTTTTTTTTTTTTTTTTGCTAGAATGTGCCCTGGTGTGATGCCACAGTCTATATTAAAAGATAATATAAATGACTTAGCAGTATGCTTATATAAACTACTGGTGGGAGTGAAAATTCACATTATCAAATAGAATCTGGCAGCACATTAGAAGAATACTCACCATAACCAAAATTTTTGTACTGGAAAATGCAATGATGATCCAACATTAGGAAAGCTTTTAAAATAATTCATCATAATATGTTCAAGAAGAAAAATCATGTCAATCTCCAAATATTACTGAAAAGACATTTAATAAAATTCAACATCCTTTCTGATATTCTTAACATGTAAATAATATAAAATTCTTACCTTGATATATATTTTTCCATATATTGATAAACTTATAATATTTTTTGTTTATAATGTCTCAAGGCCAAAAGCTACATTCCAATTAAAGACAGAAAAAGGATAGGGTAAGTATTGTTATTTTTTACTTTTTAATTGAAGGAATTAATACACAGAGGAGAATTATAAAATTCATATGATAGTCTCAAGACTCAAGACTAAAATATTTACTGTCAATTTTTGATTTTTTACATTAAAAGTGTTTAATTATTTATTTATTTTGAGAGAGAGAGCATGAGTAGGGGAGGGGCAGACAGAGAGAGAGGGAGACACAGAATCCAAAGTGAGCTCCAGGCTCTCAGCTTTCAGCACAGAGCCCAACGTGGGGCTCGAACTTACGAACCTTTAGAGCATGACCTGAGCTGAAGTTGGATGCTGAACCGACTGAGCTATCCAGATACCCCTAATTTTTTACATTTTAATTATCTCAAGATTCTTAGAACCTCAGAGATTGAAGAGTAGTTAAAAATGTTTTAGGGAATGCAAACTGGTGCAGCCACTCAGGAAAATAGTATGGAGTTTCCTCAAAAAATTAAAAATAGAACTATCCTATGACCTAGCCATTGCAGTACTAGGTATTTATCCAAAGGACACAAAAATGCTGATTCGAAGGGGCACATGCACCTCAATGCTTATAGCAACACTGTCAACAATAGCCAAATTACGGAAAGAGTCCAAATGTCCATTGACTGATGAATGGATAAAGAAGATGTGTTTTATATATATATATATATATATATATATATATATATATATACACACACACACACACCAATTATATACATATACACACATACATATATATATGAAATGAAATATTGAAACAATGAAATATTACTTGGCAATCAAAAAGAATGCAGTCTTGCCATTTGCAACAATGTGGATGGAACTAGAATGTATTATGCTAAGTGAAATAAGTCAGTCAGAGAAAGATAAATATCATATGATTTTATTCATGTGGAATTTAATAAATAAAACAGATGAACATAGGGGAAGGGAAGGGAAAGAAAAATAAGGTAAAAACAGAGAGGGAGGCAAAGCATAAGAGACTCTTAAAGACAGAGAACAAACTGAATGTTCCTGGAGGGGTGCTGGGTAGGGGGATGGACTAAATGCGTGATGGGTACTTGTTGGGATGAGCACTGGGTTATATGTAAGTGATGAACCACTAAATTCTACTCCTGAAACCATTATTATGCTATATGTTAACTAACTTGGATTTAAATAAAATTAAAAAAATATTTTTAATGTTTTAATATTAACTCAGTTAAAAAGTGGGCAAATGTTAGTAGACATAGAGAATAGATTAGTGGTTGCCAGAGGTAGGGGGATGGGGTCAAAGGTGGTCAAAATGCATGAAGGTGGTGAAAAGTTACGAATTTTCAGTTATAAAATAAATCAGTCATGGGAATATAACATGCAGCATAGTGACTATAGTTAACAATACTATATTGCATATTTGAAAATTGCTGAGAGCAAGTCTTAAAAGTTCTTTTTTAAAAAATTTTTGTTTTGGGGCGCCTGGGTGGCGCAGTCGGTTAAGCGTCCGACTTCAGCCAGGTCACGATCTCGCGGTCCGTGAGTTCGAGCCCCGCGTCAGGCTCTGGGCTGATGGCTCAGAGCCTGGAGCCTGTTTCCGATTCTGTGTCTCCCTCTCTCTCTGCCCCTCCCCCGTTCATGCTCTGTCTCTCTCTGTCCCAAAAATAAAAATAAACGTTGAAAAAAAAAAATTTTTTTTTGTTTTAATGTTTATTTTTGAGAGAGAGAGAGAGAGAGAGAGCGCGTGCGAACGTGCGCGCACGAGAGGGGGAGGGGCAGAGAGAGAGGGAGACACAGAATCCTTAGCTGGCTCCAGGCTCTGAGCTGTCAGCACGAGCCCAATGCAGGGCTCGAACTCACAGACCATGAGATCATGATCTGAGCTGAAGTCAGATGCTCAACTGACTGACTGCCCCAGTCTTGAAAGTTCTTATCACAAGAAAAAATTTGTAACTATGTAAGCTGACAGATACTAACTAGACTTATTGTGGTGATCACTGCACTATATATAAATATCAAGTAATTATGTTGTATACTTGAAACTACTATAATGTTATATGTCAATTGTATCTCAATAAAAAAGAATTATGCTAAAAAAAAGTGAACAAAGGACTTGAATAGACATTTATCCAAAGAAGATATCCAAATGGCCAATTTGCACATTAAAAGGTGCTGAACATCACCACTCATTAGGGAAATGCAAATCAAAACCATAATGAGATACCACCTCATACCCATTGAAATGACTATCATCAAAAAACAAAACAATAGAAAATAACAAATGTTGACAAGGATATGAAGAAATTGGAACTGTTATACACTGTTGGAATGTAAGATGGTGTAAACTCTATGGAAAAGAGTATGACAGTTCCTCAAAAAATTTAAACATAGAATTACCACATGATCCAGCAATACCACTTCTGGATATATAACCGTAAGAATTAAGAGCAGGGTCTGTAAGAGATATTTATATACCCATGTTCATAACAGTGCTATTTACAAGAGCCAGAAGGTAGAAACAACCATCATGTCCACAGATGGATGAGTGGATAAACAAAATGTGGTATATTCGTAGAATGGGATATTATTCAGACTTAAAAAGAAAGGAAATTCTGACACATACTGTAACATGGATGAACCTTAACGACATTATGCTAAGTGAAATAAGCTGGTCACAAAAAGATGTACCTAGAATAGTCAAATTCATGGAGACAGAAAGTAAAATGGTGGTTGCCAGAGGCTGGGGAGGGAGAAATGGGGAGTTATATATGATGGGTATAGAGTTTTAGTTTTGCAAGATAAGGAGAGTTCTGGAGATTGGTTGTACAAACCATGTGAATGCATTTAATACTACTGACCTGTATATTTAAAATATGGTTAAGATGGCAAGTGTTATGCTATGTGTATTTTAGCACAGTTAAAAATAAACTAAAAAGAAAAATGTATATGTGTGTGTGTGTGTGTGTGTGTGTGTGTATAATATTTTGTGTTTAATATTTTGTAATTCCAATCTTAAAAATATCTTTTTAGGGGCGCCCGGGTGGCTAAGTTGGTTGAGTGTTGGACTTCAGCTCAGGTCACGATATCATGGTTTGTGGGTTCAAGCCCTGCATTGGGCTCTGCCCTGGTAGCATGGAGCCTGCTTGGGATTATCTCTCTCCCTCTCTCTCTACCCCCTCCTCACTTACACGCACGCACACTCTGTCTCTCTCAAAATAAATAAATAAACATTTAAAAAATCTCTTTATAGATTTATAAAATTTATTTTAAATTTATCTATAGCACTGTATTTTATGTTGAAAGCAGTTTGTAATTGAGAAAATGTAATAATACCCAAAAGTTTAAAGTCTCATTCCTGAAGCTTTACAAACTGTTTAAAAATGCTGAGTCATCTTCAGTCTGTTTCTGTTTGTGTTCTATTTATTATCCATTTATTCATTTTTTTTTCCAGTTTATTTTTTGTTCTGTGTTTATTTGGATAATTTTTACTGTTTTTCTTCAATTCATTAATCTTTTTCTATGGTGTCTAATCTACTGTTAAGCCCATTTGGTATCTTTTTTATCTCAGATTTTTCATGTCTAGAATTGGATTTTCCTCCATAGCTCTACTTAAAACTCATCCACTTTCTTGAATATGTAATATAATTCTAACTTTTAAGGTTTTTGTATACTGATAACATTAATGAATTATTAATTTTATTTATTCTAATATAAATAATTTCAAAAGTATAAATATTACTAATAATATGATTACTGAAAATGGCTATGTTCTTTTGGATGTCCTTTTTTGGGGATAGATTTCACTATGGATGTACAAGCAAATTACTGTGTGTTAAAGTCAGGTGAAATAGGGCACATGGGTGGTTCAGTTGGTTAAGAGTCTGTCTCTTGATTTTTGCTTAGGTCATGATGTTACCGTTTGTGAGATCAAGCCCCACATCAGGCTCTGTGCTGATGGTATGGAGTCTGCTTGGGATACTCTCTCTCCCTCTCTCTCTGCTTCTCCCCCACTTGTGCTTTCTCTCTCTACTCTATCTCTCGAAAAAAATAAACTTACCAAAAAATAAAGTCAGGTGAAATAATTCTGAATTAACTCTGTAGTTAAGCTACAACTTGATGCATGGTTATATTCATTTGTTTCATTTTGCTTTTAATTTTTAGAGATTTTTCCACCTTGATTTAATACTTTATTATAATTGTATAATTATGTAATTAAAATTATGTAATATAATTACGTTTCTTTTTAAAAATTTTTAATGTTTATTTTATTATTTTTGAGAAAGAGCATGAGAGGGGGAGGGGCAGAGAGCAAGAGGGAGACACAGAATCTGAAACAGGCTCTAGGAGGCCCTGAACTGTCAGCGCAGAGCCCAGTGTGGGGCTCAAACCCACAAACTGGGAGATCATGACCTGAGCTGAACTTGGACACTCAACCGACTGAGCCACACAGGCACCCCTATAATTACATGTTTCTATACAACAAATACAGTTTGGTTAGACCATGTTCCCTCCTCTGCAGGTAACCATATATTTTTAGTTTTTGGTTTATACTTTGGTTGTTTTTAAATTGTGGTGAAACTATATATATAATATATAATTTTATAATATATGATTTACAATATAGTATATATAACTTATAACATATACTTATATATTATATATTATATAAGTATATATTTATATAAATAATATTTATATATTTATATAATATATATTTATAAATATAATATATAATATAAATATATTTAAATAATATAACTATAAATATACATAATATTTATATAAAATATATATTATATAAATATATAATTATATTATATTTAATTATAATTATATATAATTTATAATTTTAACACTTTTATTTATTTTTATTGATTTATTATTTTTAGAAAAGATTTTATTTTTTTTAAGTAATCTCTTTACCCAACGTGGGACTTGAATTTAAAACCCCAAGATCAAGGATTGCATGCTCTACCAACTGAGCCAGCCAGGCGCCCCCATTTTAACCCTCTTGAAGTACAATTTAGTGGCATTAAGTACGTTCTTATTGTTGTACAACCATCACCACTATTCATCTCCAGAAACAATTTTTTAAGTTTATTTGTATTAGTAATCTCTACACACAACTCATGACCCCAAGATCAAGAGTTGCAGGCTCTTCTGACTGAACCAGTCGGGTACCCCCAGAACTTTTTTGTCATTGCAAACTGAAACTCTGTATCTCTTTAGTAATAACTTCCTATTGGGGCGCCTGGTTGATTCTGTCAGTTAAGTGTCCAACTCTTGATTTCGGCTCAGGTCATGATCTCATGGTTCGTGAGGTCGAGTCCGGAGTCAAGCTCTATGCTGACAGTGTAGAGCCTGCTAGGGATTCTGTCTCTCCCTATATCTTTGCCCCTCTCCTCCCATCGCCTCTCAAAATAAATAAACTTAAAAAAGAAAAATTTCTGGGGCACCTGGATAGTTCAGTCAGTTAAGCGCCTGACTCTTGGTTTTGGCTTAGGTCATGATCTCACCGTACGTGAATTTGAGCCCTGCGTTGGGCTCTGTGCAGCTCAGAGCCTGCTTGGGATTCGGATTCTCTCTCTGCTTCTCTCTCTGCTTCTCTCTCTCTCTCTCTCTGCCCCTCCCTCAGCTCTCTCTTTCTCTCTCAAGATAAATAAATAAACTTAAAAAAATTAAAAAACAATTCCTATTATATTCTTCCCCTTAGCTCCTGGTAACCACCATTCTACTTTCTGTCTCTCTGAATTTGATTGTTGTAGTTAACTCATACAAGTAGGATCAGAAAATATTTGTCCTTTTGTGTCTGACTTATTTCACTAAGCTTCATGTTTTCAAAGTTTATCCATTTGGAGTATGTGTCAGAATTTCATTTTTTTTTTTAATTTTTTTTTCAACGTTTATTTATTTTTTGGGGGACACACAGAGACAGAGCATGAACGGGGGAGGGGCAGAGAGAGAGGGAGACACAGAATCGGAAACAGGCTCCAGGCTCTGAGCCATCAGCCCAGAGCCTGACGCGGGGCTCGAACCCACGGACCGCGAGATCGTGACCTGGCTGAAGTCGGACGCTTAACCGACTGCGCCACCCAGGCGCCCCAGAATTTCATTTTTTTTAAGGCTGAATAATATTATATTGTATGTATATACTACATTTTGTTTATCCATTCATCCATCAATGGACTTTAGGGTTGCTTCCATCTTTGGCTCTTGTGAATAAAGCTGATATGACACAGGTACACAAATATCTGTCTGAGTCATTGCTTTAAATTCTTTTGGGTATATATCCAGAAGTGGAATTCTTAGATCATATAGTAATTCTATAATTTTTTTTTTTTAGGAACTGCCATACTGTCTTCATATTTTTTTAAATGTGTATTTATTTTAAGAGAGACAGAGAGAGCATGAACAGGGGAGGATGAGAGAGAGAGAGAGAGAGAGAGAGAGAGAGAGAGAGAGAATCCCAAGCAGGCTCCACACTTCGAGTACGGAGCCTGACAGAGAGCTCAATCCCACCAGCCGTGAGATCATGACTTGAGCCAAAATCAAGAACCAGGGGCTTAACCAACTGAGCCACCCAGGGGCCTATTAATTGTTTAAAAAATTTTTTTAAATGTTTATTTGTTTTTGAGAGAGAGAGATCAGGGGAGAGGCAGAGAGAGAGGGAGACAGAGCATTTGAAGTGCTGTGCTGACAGCAGAGAGCCTGATGCAGAGCTCAGACTCACTGTGAGATCATGACCTGAGCTGAAGTTAGACGCTTAACTGACTGAGCCACCCAGACACCCCCAATTGTTTTTTCAATCACACAGAAAATAGGGGTGCCTAGGTTGAACGCCCCACTCTTGGTTTCAGCTCAGGTCATGATCCCAGGGTCATGGGATCGAGCACCGAGTTGGGCTGTGCTGAGTGTGGAATCTGCTTAAGATTCTCTCTGTCTCCCTCTGCCCCTCTCCCCCACTCAGGCACTCTCTCTCTCTCTCTCAAGTAAAAAGTAAATCACGCAAAAAATATTATGAGCTCATGGGTTTTAACATATTTTTTATGATTCAACCCACTGCAGTCACTATTATTTTCAATGCTTACATTGTACCATCTATGAGAGTCCCTTCTACTTGACTCCTGTATCCTTTTGATATGACTTTGAGTCTTTGATATCTTCCTCAGTTTCTGGAATGAGAAATTATTTGGGGCTGAGTTTGTATATTTTCTTCTCCAGGCTTGAACATCTCTAAACATTGATTCCTTTTAGTAGAAAATAGTATTTAGAGACCACCATCTGAGTGGTAGGGATGCTCATTCCTAAATTGGTCCTAGGCCTTTTCAGTGGGCAAAATTATGGAATTTTTTCTTTCATAATAGAACACATATAATAAATTCATACTGTCATTTGCCATAAAAATTAAGATTATAGGGATTTTTAAATTTTATAGTTTTAATCTCTTTTACCCTACACTATACTCATTCAGCCAATAATCATTGTACATACATTACCATGTTCCTTATATTTTGCTAGGTGCTGGGAATGCATATTAAAAATTTACATTTGATCTAGTTTTCACATTGTTTTTTATTCGAATAAGCGAAGCCTTTTCCTTTTTTTTCTTCCAAATCTATACACATTGGCTTCTAGTTAAAACTGCTGAGCACTATTGGATTGGCTTTAAAACTAGTTGATTTCGGCTTATTTCTTATTTTCATTATTTCCACTAACTTACATTAAACTCAGATTCCAGGAACTATAGTAGTATTAGGGGCGCCTGTGTGGCTCAGTCAGTTGAGTGTCTGACTCTTGATTTTGGCTCAGGTATGATCCCAAGATCATGGGATGGAGCCCCACATCGGGCTTTGTGCTGAGCACGGAGTCTCCTTAAGGTTCTGTCTCTCCCTCTGCCCCCTCCCCTGCTTGTGCTCTCTCTTGCGCTCAAAATTAATATATATATGTAACAGATTAATATATATATATATATTTTATATTATATATATATTTTATAAGATTTTTAAGTTTCTTTAGTGGCATGTCAAGGATTCTTAATGTCACCCATACCAGCATTAATAGTACCAGAAAAATCACAATCAATTTTTTTTTATTTTTATTAGAATCTTCCACAACATGACCCAAGATAAAGAGTGAGGCTCTTTGACTGAACGTCGGGGACCCCAGAATTTTTGTCATGCAAATGAAACTCTGTATCTCTTTAGTAATAACTTCCTATTGGGGCGCCTGGTTGATTCTGTCAGTTAAGTGTCCAACTCTTGATTTCGGCTCAGGTCATGATCTCATGGTTCGTGAGGTCGAGTCCGGAGTCAAGCTCTATGCTGACAGTGTAGAGCCTGCTAGGGATTCTGTCTCTCCCTATATCTTTGCCCCTCTCCTCCCATCGCCTCTCAAAATAAATAAACTTAAAAAAGAAAAATTTCTGGGGCACCTGGATAGTTCAGTCAGTTAAGCGCCTGACTCTTGGTTTTGGCTTAGGTCATGATCTCACCGTACGTGAATTTGAGCCCTGCGTTGGGCTCTGTGCAGCTCAGAGCCTGCTTGGGATTCGGATTCTCTCTCTGCTTCTCTCTCTGCTTCTCTCTCTCTCTCTCTCTGCCCCTCCCTCAGCTCTCTCTTTCTCTCTCAAGATAAATAAATAAACTTTAAAAAATTAAAAAACAATTCCTATTATATTCTTCCCCTTAGCTCCTGGTAACCACCATTCTACTTTCTGTCTCTCTGAATTTGATTGTTGTAGTTAACTCATACAAGTAGGATCAGAAAATATTTGTCCTTTTGTGTCTGACTTATTTCACTAAGCTTCATGTTTTCAAAGTTTATCCATTTGGAGTATGTGTCAGAATTTCATTTTTTTTTTTAATTTTTTTTTCAACGTTTATTATTTTTTGGGGGACACACAGAGACAGAGCATGAACGGGGGAGGGGCAGAGAGAGAGGGAGACACAGAATCGGAAACAGGCTCCAGGCTCTGAGCCATCAGCCCAGAGCCTGACGCGGGGCTCGAACCCACGGACCGCGAGATCGTGACCTGGCTGAAGTCGGACGCTTAACCGACTGCGCCACCCAGGCGCCCCAGAATTTCATTTTTTTTAAGGCTGAATAATATTATATTGTATGTATATACTACATTTTGTTTATCCATTCATCCATCAATGGACTTTAGGGTTGCTTCCATCTTTTGGCTCTTGTGAATAAAGCTGATATGACACAGGTACACAAATATCTGTCTGAGTCATTGCTTTAAATTCTTTTGGGTATATATCCAGAAGTGGAATTCTTAGATCATATAGTAATTCTATAATTTTTTTTTTTTTAGGAACTGCCATACTGTCTTCATATTTTTTTAAATGTGTATTTATTTTAAGAGAGACAGAGAGAGCATGAACAGGGGAGGATGAGAGAGAGAGAGAGAGAGAGAGAGAGAGAGAGAGAGAGAGAATCCCAAGCAGGCTCCACACTTCGAGTACGGAGCCTGACAGAGAGCTCAATCCCACCAGCCGTGAGATCATGACTTGAGCCAAAATCAAGAACCAGGGGCTTAACCAACTGAGCCACCCAGGGGCCTATTAATTGTTTAAAAAATTTTTTTAAATGTTTATTTGTTTTTGAGAGAGAGAGATCAGGGGAGAGGCAGAGAGAGAGGGAGACAGAGCATTTGAAGTGCTGTGCTGACAGCAGAGAGCCTGATGCAGAGCTCAGACTCACTGTGAGATCATGACCTGAGCTGAAGTTAGACGCTTAACTGACTGAGCCACCCAGACACCCCCAATTGTTTTTTCAATCACACAGAAAATAGGGGTGCCTAGGTTGAACGCCCCACTCTTGGTTTCAGCTCAGGTCATGATCCCAGGGTCATGGGATCGAGCACCGAGTTGGGCTGTGCTGAGTGTGGAATCTGCTTAAGATTCTCTCTGTCTCCCTCTGCCCCTCTCCCCCACTCAGGCACTCTCTCTCTCTCTCTCAAGTAAAAAGTAAATCACGCAAAAAATATTATGAGCTCATGGGTTTTAACATATTTTTTATGATTCAACCCACTGCAGTCACTATTATTTTCAATGCTTACATTGTACCATCTATGAGAGTCCCTTCTACTTGACTCCTGTATCCTTTTGATATGACTTTGAGTCTTTGATATCTTCCTCAGTTTCTGGAATGAGAAATTATTTGGGGCTGAGTTTGTATATTTTCTTCTCCAGGCTTGAACATCTCTAAACATTGATTCCTTTTAGTAGAAAATAGTATTTAGAGACCACCATCTGAGTGGTAGGGATGCTCATTCCTAAATTGGTCCTAGGCCTTTTCAGTGGGCAAAATTATGGAATTTTTTCTTTCATAATAGAACACATATAATAAATTCATACTGTCATTTGCCATAAAAATTAAGATTATAGGGATTTTTAAATTTTATAGTTTTATCTCTTTTACCCTACACTATACTCATTCAGCCAATAATCATTGTACATACATTACCATGTTCCTTATATTTTGCTAGGTGCTGGGAATGCATATTAAAAATTTACATTTGATCTAGTTTTCACATTGTTTTTTATTCGAATAAGCGAAGCCTTTTCCTTTTTTTTCTTCCAAATCTATACACATTGGCTTCTAGTTAAAACTGCTGAGCACTATTGGATTGGCTTTAAAACTAGTTGATTTCGGCTTATTTCTTATTTTTCATTATTTCCACTAACTTACATTAAACTCAGATTCCAGGAACTATAGTAGTATTAGGGGCGCCTGTGTGGCTCAGTCAGTTGAGTGTCTGACTCTTGATTTTGGCTCAGGTAATGATCCCAAGATCATGGGATGGAGCCCCACATCGGGCTTTGTGCTGAGCACGGAGTCTCCTTAAGGTTCTGTCTCTCCCTCTGCCCCCTCCCCTGCTTGTGCTCTCTCTTGCGCTCAAAATTAATATATATATGTAACATATTAAATATATATATATATATATATATATATATATATATATATATATAATTGTGTTAAACCCCCTTGTTGGCAGTGTCAAAGGAAAAATAGATCAAATAAGCTGTTAATACCAAAAAATCATTTCATTACAACTATTATTGTAGAACAAGATAATGTGATGGTACAAGACAATTTGCTATTCTTGGGTCTTTTTGTTCAGTTGGACTGGCAGCTGAGCTCTATTGTTGAAGAAACCATTGGTCCAGAATTGTTCCTCTCCCCATGTTGGTGCTGGTTCCTACAACTGCACTATTAGTTTTGTTCTTTGAAGTTATTGGCCCAATTTAAATAATATACTTGGAAGCTAAAATTAAGATATATAATTAACACATTAGAGTGAATACATTTATCAGGCTTTTCCACTGTGACACTTAGCTGAAAATAAGTTTGGAAAGAAGAAAGTAGAGAACAAGGGAGCAATTGCTAGGAGAGCAAACTTCTGAGAACCCAGAGAAGAGGAAGCCTGACAGCACTAGACACAAGCCAAGATGAGAATGCATGAAAATAAGCTTAAGACATAATGTATTTGGAATATTCATCATTTCATGTGGGTCGTATGAGACTTGGCAGGCAACCAGACCTTTGGCTGTGTATTAGTAAATACCAATTCTAAAGAGTACTAGCAGTTTAACTAACATATAGTGGAGTGGAAACTAAGAATTGCATGGACAATGGTAATTTTTAGTTATTTTGTATTTAATGAGTAAGTTTTATAATACACTAAAATTTAAAATAAAAAAACAGGTCACTTTATAGAACATGTATAAACCACAGTCAACAGTTATCCTTTCTCAGAACTAAATACATGAATATCAGACCCCCAAATAGAAAACACAAGACTGAATTCATTTAAGACAGGGAATACTTTATTCAAACCCATCAGAGAAATGGACAGCTTGGATCTATAACAAAGCGTTGTGTTTTAAAGCATAGGTCAGTAATTGTATATGAGAGTATACACTGCTACATACAAATTAACTGATCAGAGCACAACTTTTCAATATTCAAAACAGAATAAGCTTCCCTGTAAAAGCAGCACCTTTGTGACATTTTTAACTTTAGTATTCCTCTCCTTCCTCTTCACCCTCTCCTTCAACAGAATCCACACCAACCTCCTCATAATCCTTCTCAAGGGCAGCCATGTCCTCACGGGCCTCAGAAAACTCTCCTTCCTCCATGCCCTCACCCACATACCAGTGAACAAAGGCACGCTTGGCATACATCAGGTCAAACTTGTGGTCCAGGCGAGCCCAGGCCTCAGCAATGGCTGTGGTGTTGCTCAGCATGCACACAGCTCGCTGTACTTTGGCCAGGTCTCCACCAGGTACCACAGTGGGAGGCTGGTAATTAATGCCAACTTTGAAGCCAGTGGGGCACCAGTCCACGAACTGGATGGTACGCTTGGTCTTGATGGTGGCAATGGCAGCATTGACATCTTTGGGAACCACATCACCACGGTACAACAGGCAGCAAGCCATGTATTTACCATGGCGAGGGTCGCATTTCACCATCTGGTTGGCTGGCTCAAAGCACGCATTGGTGATCTCTGCTACAGAAAGCTGTTCATGGTAGGCTTTCTCAGCAGAGATGACAGGGGCATATGTGGCCAGAGGGAAGTGGATGCGGGGATAGGGCACCAGGTTGGTCTGGAATTCTGTCAGGTCAACATTCAGGGCTCCATCAAATCTGAGGGAAGCAGTGATGGAAGACACAATTTGACCTATCAACCTATTTAGGTTAGTGTAGGTTGGGCGTTCAATATCGAGGTTTCTACGACAGATGTCATAGATGGCCTCGTTGTCTACCATGAAGGCACAATCAGAGTGCTCCAGGGTGGTGTGGGTAGTGAGGATGGAGTTGTAGGGCTCAACGACAGCAGTGGAAACCTGGGGGGCTGGGTAAATGGAGAACTCCAGCTTGGACTTCTTGCCATAATCGACAGAGAGACGTTCCATCAGCAGGGAGGTGAACCCGGAACCAGTTCCCCCTCCAAAGCTGTGGAAAACCAAGAAGCCCTGAAGACCCGTGCACTGGTCGGCCTGTGAGAAAAAAGGAACAGAGGAGACAGATTATAATAGACCTTCCCAGAATTACAAAGCATTTCTTCACTTAAAATATCTTCATTGACGTTTATAAAATGACACCAAATAATTCATGTTGTAGTTGAAGATTTAAAAACCCTATCAAGGAATAATTTACCAGTTGTCCTCACTCCATTATATTTCTATTCTGTGTTTGAAAAGAAAAGATCGTATTTCAAATGTCTTCCTTAGGGCTATCATTTACTTTATTCTGGAGAACAAACATACCAGTTTCCGAATTCGGTCCAAGACAAGGTCGATGATCTCCTTGCCGATGGTGTAGTGCCCTCGGGCATAGTTATTGGCAGCATCTTCCTTGCCCGTGATGAGCTGCTCAGGATGGAAGAGCTGGCGGTAGGTGCCAGTGCGAACTTCATCTGGAAGAGAAAAACAAAGCAGCCACCCGTCACTCACAACCTGCACACGCCTGCTCCACCCCAGGGTGTCAATGGAGCCCTCACGACAGACCACCTGCCTCAAGAGCCCTGAGATCTCCCTTGGGTTACTGAGGCCAACTCACCAATGACTGTGGGTTCCAGGTCTACAAACACTGCCCTGGGCACATGCTTGCCAGCTCCCGTCTCACTGAAGAAGGTGTTGAAGGAGTCATCTCCTCCCCCAATGGTCTTGTCACTTGGCATCTGGCCATCGGGCTGGATGCCGTGTTCCAGGCAATAGAGCTCCCAGCAGGCATTGCCGATCTGAACACCAGCCTGGCCAACGTGGATGGAGATGCACTCACGCTATGGGAAGGAAAAGAGGAAAATTTAAAATCAGATTGTGTTAGCATTTTGAATTTTCAGTAAATTTCTGAAAATATTTCTAGTCATATACAGGTACTCTTCAAGTTTACTTGAGATTATCCCTAACTCGATAGAAATGTTTAAGGAAAAGCACCTGCTCCAAATGCTGCAGATGGGTGTGGTCTGAATAAGGTTGCACTGTTCAATACATGTGCAAGCCCATTGTTCCCCCAGCCATGCTTGAAGAGAAATTTTTCATATGTAAAAAATATTTAAAGCACAGATTTAGTAAGATGCAGTAAATTAAATTCGATCATTAGTTAATTGGAATCAGTATTACTGCATTCCCTCTAAATAAAGATGAGAGTTTCTTGTACATATGACTTGGAATTTTAACATGGACATCTGTGCTGCAGCTGAGGCTAGATGCCACACCCCTTTGCAGTCTATCTGCAGGATCCATTAGTCCTAGGGGACTGGAAGCTAAATAAGGTCTGCCTCCTGCATTGCTGCATTTGCTGTGCCTGGTACTAGACTGTTCTGTCTGCTACATTATTTAACAGAGTAAGTTCTATTTCCAGAAACTGCCTACATGATCTCATTGTGCTATTCTGCCAGTTTTCCTCCTCTGACCCAAGCT
Organism: Lynx canadensis; assembly: GCF_007474595.2. Classification (NCBI taxonomy): domain Eukaryota; kingdom Metazoa; phylum Chordata; class Mammalia; order Carnivora; family Felidae; genus Lynx; species Lynx canadensis. Next base: position 75,610,230 of record NC_044309.1, read on the forward strand.
GGGACCATATGCCTAAATTGAAATGAATTAATGAAGATGCACTAGAACAAAAGACAGCTGGACAGAGTATAGTTCTTTGTCTGCAGCATTTTCATTACTTAAAAAGAAGTCTTTCCAGAATCTTCTCCACTGCAAAAACTGAAAGATTGTTAGTATCTTTAAAACAATAGTTCCTAAATTAGAAAAATATCACACGAGAACTACCAAAGAATAAAAGCCCAGTGAAAGGATAATGAAGTATTTATTTAAAACAACAAAATAGTATTTTCATTTTGAGATTCTCTACTCACCACCGAATATTCATACTCATCACGTTCAATAAGAGATTTTCTTCTCTACTGTCTTTATGGCTTCAACTTCCATTGTCTGTCCATTGTCTACTCACTGACATATTGGTGGGGGGGGGGAGGGGAGAGGAGGGGAGGGGAAGGGCGTTTCCCTGGATCCTGGGCTTTAGGGTACCTTGGCTCTCAAACTGAGGCTTTCTCTCCAGCAGAAAGTGCGGCTAGCGCGCGCACACACACAACACACACACACACACACACGGAGTCAGTCAGGGCGGGGCGGCCCCAGACCAGACTTTAAAGTGCTTGTCAAGTGAATTGCGATTTTGCATCTTAAGAAAAAATATCTCATCTAAGCTTTAACAGTGAATGAAAAACCTTTTAACGCCTACAGTTCCACAATGATGAAAGCATTTTATTAAAAGTCTTATGACAGAGGTTTTGTGAGGGGGAACCCCGCCCAGTGGCTTTAAGGCCAGAGAAGGCAGAAACAAACAACTCCGCCCCTGCGCCGCCCTGACGCCGGCTGCCAGGGGCTCGAACAGAAACTAACCATTTTTTTTCGCGTTAATATACGGGTATCTTCCTAAACTGCCAACGAACCGTGGAGGGATCTTTTAATACTAACCCAAGGCTCCGCTTTGTCCCTGTCCTTCTCCCCTCCCCCCCTTCCCAGCTACAGCCACTGAGCCCGGGTCTTTCGGGACTTCTCTCCCTCCCCCTGGGAACAACGCCAGGAAGAAAAGAGCCTCCCCGAGTCACACGAAAACCGTGCGCACAGACACTGGGACAGAGCAGGCGACGCCACGACTGCCTTTCCCTGCCCAGACCCTTTCGTCACCGACAGATGGGCTGCCTGCAGCTTGGAAGGGCTCATATAACAAGAACTCCCTCTGCGCCGCCTTTGTTCTTCCCCCACGGTTCTGCTGCGCCCTGGGCGCAGTTCCTCACCCCGCACTGCGGCGGCGGCCAGACTCAAGGATTTGGGGCCCCAAAGCCAAACCTCGCAAACAAAGCATAAGGCTACCCTTACCCAAAGAAGTTGTAAAGGAAAGGGCGCTTAAGACTTTCCAAGTAGATCTTGGGGGACCGACCCCACCCAACGGCCACAAAGAGCCAGAGAAAGAAGATTCTTACCATGGTTGCTGCTTTGCGGCTGCCGAGCAGATGGCGGAGAGGAGGAGAGGTTGTTGCTTCTTACAGCGCGACTCTTAGGCGGTCGATGTAAGAGAACCTGCGGCACATGGGCGGATGCGGCTCCCTATATACAACTCGGTCACCATGGGGATGGGCTGGGGCCTTTTCCTGTTGGTCCAGACCCCTCAATCTGCCCGGAGAAGCCACGACAGGAGAGTGGTGATTGGTGCAAACGACATGGGATGAGGTAATCTCTCCCCCACCCCTTTTTCCCTAGCATCCATAGACTGTTTGCATCCTTCAGACAAAGAGACTGTGCAAAAACAGTCAGCCGAGCATCCATGATGGGGTGGGGTTGGGGCGGGAGGGGGGGGGGGCGGGGGGAAGAGAAGAAAGAGAACTTGAATTGTATGATTTTTATATTGCTTAAGCCTCACACTACAGCTAAAATCACCAATGTAGGTTTTCCCCAACACTTACATCGCAGAATTTGTGTTGAGATGAAATATTTAACGGAAAATTACTCCCAGTCCCTCTCTCAGAGTATTCTAAATTTCACTACATTCGGCTTCAACATCTCTAATTGCTTTACAAATAATGTAGGAGAGAAGATGGGAATGATGCTTAACATGGCTTGAGTAAATGTAATTTTTTTAATATAAAAAAGGTTCAATAAGAGTCATCCAAAATGGTTTTTCAGATTCAAGTAATTTATCGTAAGACCTTTTATGCACTCCTCCCCCAAAGAGCTAAACAAAAAGGGAACGTGGAAGAAAACCATACTAAATATGGAAGCACACAAGTAGTTATAACATGATAATTAAGATCTAATGAACATACCATAGTTAAGTAGTCTCCTAGAAATACTCCTTTACCAGAAGTCCCTGTAATATATTTTATGTAGCGTATTGTTCCTTAAAATGAATTGTCTTTCCTGATATAGAATTGAGAAAATACAAGGAGAAAGGATTGAGTTCAGAAGCTGGTGCTACTACCTGTGCATGTAGTTAATATTCTGCATTGTTCTTTCTTTCTTTTTTTTTTTTGCTGGAAAGGGAAGAAAAACTAAGATACCAAATTAAAAAGGAGAGCTGTATACAATGTAAAAAAGACTATTTTGTAATTTTGCCTCCATCCACAGACAACCATGTCAGCTCAATAACTGCTTTTTTTTTTTTTTTTTTTTTTTTTTTTTTTTTTTTTGGTAGTTCTTGTGTGAATTCAGTAAATCTCTTCAGAGATTGGGCTTCTAACTGTGGAAAATGTAGCCAGCCTCACACCCTTGCTATTCAGCTAGACTCTGGTGGTTGCTCAATTGCGTCTCAAGACAAAAAGGCTTTGCTTTCACCCCTAGGAAATGGATTGCAGTAACATTCTTTTGCTATTTAGAAAGACTCTATTATCAACAAGGATGGGCTATGCAGAATAAGACTTTGGACTGATTACCACCTGACATTGCTAATGAAATTTCAGAGGTAAAAAGGTTTGTTATGTCCACCAAAGTTGAAAATTTATATTTTGACAGGTAATTTTTATGTTTGGTTTTTAGCAACAGATTTTTGGGGTCTGCAGCACCATTTACAGTGCTCTGCAGAGCCCATTCATTCCTGCTGGGTGCCGAGCCCAGCAGGCGTGGGAGGGAGGGACTTGAGACAGCTGCTGCAGGTTGTGGTGTGACAATGGCTGCCATGGATTTTTCTAGCCTGCTTTCCACAGCTCTGCTTTACTTGTTCAAATTTGCTGCAGTCGTCTCCCTAGAAAAAATAAAACCCAACACACAAATTATTTTATCTATTTCTTGCATATTTCATAGGAAAAACAATCTTCAACATCATCTTATCTCCGTCCCTTTACCAAATAAATGTTTATTTCAGTAAAAAGACAGGAGAATTAAGGACGACTTGAATGCTTCGTTCTGGACCCAGAAGTACATTTAATAAAAATAGGAATTAAATGGCGTTGAGCAGTCTAAGGATTTATAAGTAGCTCATTGAAAGTACTTGTTATACAATTTTAATAATCAAATAAATGAAACACCGCTGGACCATGGTAAAGTGTGCAAAGCTTTCCTTATGGAGAGAGAGGCACAGTCTTGAATTTTATTTTCTTTACAGTATAAAAGGAATATGTCATTTCCCCAATAGTCTCAGTTCCTTGTGCAACTTACTGAGGATTAAACAAAAGAGAGGCGTGTTCATGCAAGTGATTCTTTGTAATTCTATCTCAGAGCTATTCTGTTCCGTATGCAAATGAGGATTTTTTTCTCCCCTTGGGTATAAGTAACAATAAGATCTAGGTCAGAAATAGATTATTTGAGCACTGATAACCTTAAATATATAAATGGGAGAGCAGGGGAAATAACTAATCTGTTCTTTTTTCCCTCATTATCTGACTTAATGACATGCAAACTATTAGAAAATTTTTTTACTAGTTCGCTTCTTATTTTTTTCTGTCAGTTTCTTTAACTTACATAAACATAAGTATTTACATATGCATAAGTATTCTGTCTACTAAGGATTCATTCTTGTCCACAGTAAGATTAGCATAAAACATCTTTTCTTTTATAATATTTGTAGAATTTAAATTATTTGTGTGTCTACGCCTTTTCTCCATTAAAATGTGAATCTTAGTCCCTGGCAAAGTGCCAAGCATACACTAACCATTACACACGTTTGTTGAATTAAATGAACGGTTTCTTTCTGTGCATATTTTAATTAACTATTATAATGCGTAGTAATTTAAAGGTATTTAATAAGTATTTTTCCTTTTTAAAATGTTTATTTATTTATTTATTTATTTATTTATTATTTTTTTTTTTTTAAATTTTTTTTTTTCAACGTTTATTTATTTTTGGGACAGAGAGAGACAGAGCATGAACGGGGGAGGGGCAAAGAGAGAGGGAGACAGAGAATTGGAAGCAGGCTCCAGGCTCTGGGCCATCATCAGCCCAAAGCCCGACGCGGGGCTCGAACTCACAGACCGCGAGATCGTGACCTGGCTGAAGTCGGACGCTTAACCGACTGCGCCACCCAGGCGCCCCTATTTATTTATTTTGAGAGAGAGCAAGAGAGCACGAATGAGGAAAGGGCAGAGAGAGAGAGAGAGAGAGAGACAGAATCCCAAGCAGACTCCCCAATCTAAGTGCAGAACCTAACACGGGGCTTGATCTCACGAACCGTGAGCTTATGACCTGAGCTGAACTCAAGAGCCGTACGCTTAACTGACTGAGCCACCGAGGCATCCCAAAACTCTCCATTTTCTGGGTTTCCTTCTTATATATTTTTGGTTTGCTTGTTCTCTGTCTCTGCTGGTTCCTCCTCCTCTCCCAGTCTTTAAATGTTGGAGTTTCTCAAAGTTCAGTCCTAGACTCTTAACTCATTTTATTCTCTATGATCTTAGTCACTCCTAATAGATGGTAAGTGCTTTCATTTCCAAGGCTGCAAATCCTTTGTATATGTCCATCACTTCTTTTTAAAAAATTTTTTTTAATGTTTATTTTTGAGAGACAGAGAGACAGAGTGTGAGTGGGGGAGGGGCAGAGAGACACAGAATCTGAAGAGGCTCCAGGCTCTGAGCTGTCAGCACCGAGCCCGAAGCAGGGCTCAAACTCACAAGCCATGAGATCATGACCTGAGCCCAAGTCAGATGCTTAACCGACTGAGCCACCCAGGCGCCCCATATGCCCATCACTTCTTAACAATTCTTCTTAGTTTCAGATTGTGTAGTAAACTTCCAGTCTTAGGCTGGGTGTCTCACAGGTATCCCCAGTTGAACTAGTTACCTTCCCATAAACATGCACCTTCTACAAGGTTCTCTTGCTCAGTAAATGGAGCAGCATATATCTGATTTCTCAAATCAGAAAGAAGAATTACTCTTGATAGCTCCCTCTCTTTTTCTGACCAGCATAGAATCAATCACTAAGTCCTATCAGGTTTACTTCCTAAATCTCTCTCAGATCTTATTCTTTTCTTCCATCTCTATTGCCTTCACTCTAAGTACATCATCTTTTGCCTGGACAACTGCAGTGCCCTTCTAGATTTTCTTTGCATATACTCCTAACCCCACCCAGTTCAGTCTTCACACAACAGCCAGAGTGATCTTATTATCATACATATCACAGATCATGTAACATAATACAGATCATGTCACACCATTGCTTAAAGCAGATCAATGGCTGCCTATTAGTTTTAAGATGAAGATCCCATATCCTTAATATGGCTGCTTTAATTCCATAATGGAAGTAAATCTTATACTTCAAAATCTGCAAAAGGACATATTAATTTAAAATTATTTTAAAATTCAGCTAATTTCCTGAGAGATGATTTTGATAGGGAGGAGGGAGGCAAAGGAGTTATAAAAGCTAGATATTCACTTTATAATTATTTGTTATGCTATAAAATTATGTTTTATTTATTTTTGTATTTATACCATATTTATAATAAAAAAATTTAATGATATAAACCCATGAGTTTATAAAGATATTCCACAAAGGAAAAATAAAAATAGGAGAAAAGTGAATTAAAAATAACATCTGATACCATTGCACCACTGGAAGTAACTAGGGCAGCAATTCCATACTCTACACATTGGCAATCAGATAAAGATTTGAGCATTTGTCCTGCATTTCCTGTATAAACTTTATTTCAAGGTAACCAAATGACCTAAATTAATTAGGGAAAATCATTGTTTTATAGAGTTTTATAGAGTAATGTCAACTAGTGAATATGGAAGTAATAGAATTAGAAAAATTACCCTTGCATCCCCTAATGAAGTAATTTATTCAAGCAAAGATCATCAGTGGATAACAACTCTGATAAAATATTGATGGGGAATTTTTAAAATGTTTATTTTTGAGAGAGAGAGTGTATGCAAGCAGGGGAGGGGCAGAGAGAGAGGGAGACAGAATCTGAAGCAGGCTCCAGGCTCTGAGCTGTCAGCACAGAGCCCCATGCAGGGCTCCAACTCATGAACCTTAAGATCATGACCTGAGTCAAAGTCAGATGCTTAACCAACTGAGCTACCCAGGCGCCCCTGTTGGGGAATTTTTAAATGAAAGGATTCAGCTATTACTAAGTGAACTCACTGCTCAATATTAGCATCACTAAAAGTGGGACAATCAGACCCTGCGACCCTGTGATGTGATCTGATAGGAAGCACACAGCATCACCTATGAAAGTGCATCAGAAACAGCTGTGCTAAACCTATAACCAAACTTTTAGAACTAACTTCCATTTATAGGAACAAGTCAGATGACATCACAGGGAGGCAAACAGAAAAACGCAAAGTGTGGGACATTCTATGGGACAAATTATCTTGTTTCTGCAACAACTGAGTGGTAGCATGGGGTGAAGAAGGTGGGAAAGGGGGACTGCTGAAAGTTAGAAGAGATTTTAGAGACTAATTGCCAGTATAACAATGGATTTTGTTTGGATTCTGATTCCAACAAACCAAGTGTAAAACATTTTAGAGATAACCAGCAAAATTTGAATATGGACTGATCATTAGATAATACCAACAAATTATTATTCATTTTATTAAATGTGTTGATGGCAGGGCACCTGGGTGCCTCAGTTGGTTAAATGTCCTACTTTGGCTCAGGTCATGATTTCATGCATGGTTCATGAGTTCCAGCCCCATGTCGGGCTCTGTGCTGACAGCTCAGAGCCTGGAGCCTGCTTTAGATTCTGTGTCTCCCTCTCTCTCTGCCCCCCCCCTCGTACTGTCTCTCTCTCTCTCTCTCTCTCTCTCTCTCTCTCAAAAATAAACAAACATTAAAAAATAAAAAATAAATGTGTTGATGGCAGTGTGGTAATGTAAGAAAATTTCCATAATTTTTAGAGATGCATACAGAAGTATGGTGTATTAAATTAAATAAGGTCTGAGATGTGCTTTAAAATACTTCAGGAAAGAAACAAGGGAAGAGATGATAGATAAAAATTGTGGCCAAACTCTTGAAAATTTTTGAATTTTAATGATGTGTATATGGAGTTCATTATACCCTTTTTTCTATTTTGGGGTATGTTTGAAAATTTCTTAATAAATTAAGAATTTCTTAATAAAATAATGACTAAAAAGAGAAAACAGTGGATTTGAAGACAAATTTTATCTACTTCACAATTTATTCTGTACTACCTTGAATAGAAAGAAATTCTATTCTAATTTCTAATTCTATTCTAATTCTAATTTCTATATTTATGAATATAGAAATTTCAAAAGAAGGAAAAAGTCCTTATATTAAGACCTATGGTTTATTATGGAAACCTTTACTAGGAATGGTGGCTGGTAACCAAATGGGACAGGAGTATAGTGAGTACTTTAAACAATGAACATAATATTAGCAAAGACATAGTATCATGCTGATCTGGTGCCTGTACAAGGGAGAGCAAAAATGTTGTCTTGATTTGGGTATGCAAACAAATTGTGGGTGATGTGTTCCATGTGGGGAGTGGAGTAGTTAATGAAGCAATTTGAGCTCTAGTCTAAAGAAAGAGTTTGGACTTGAGTCCACGGATGGTGGGAAGCCTTTATATTCTTATAGAAAAGAGTGAACAACATTTTAATAAAATTAATATTACTATCACTGTGTTAATTTTTATAAAATTAATCTGACAGGTAAGTGGAGTAGGGAAAGAGTCTGGAGATAATGGCATCAATAAGGAGGTTATTGCAATAATATAAGCAGAAGTTCTCAGACCTTCATAATTACAGTGGGGATGGATAAAAGGAATAATAGAAGAGACCATCCAAAGGACAAAATCCCAGTAGTGACTGGTTGGACATGAGGCAAAAAGGAGAGAGTAAAAATTAACCCTTAAAGTTTTGAACTTGGCAGACTAAGAGAATGAACCGGTAGTAGTGGGTACTGTTGGGTAAGTTGATGGTAGTGCTCAGTCAGTGGAGCATGCGGCTGTTGGTCTCAGGGTAGTGAGTTCAACACTACTTGAACTCAAGCCCCATGTTGGGTATAGAGCTTACTTAAAAAACAGAAAAAGAAGGGGCGCCTGGGTGGCTCAGTCGGTTAAGCAGCCGACTTCGGCTCAGGTCATGATCTCACGGTCAGTGAGTTCAAGCCCCGTGTCGGGCTCTGTGCTGACAGCTCAGAGCCTGGAGCCTGTTTCAGATTCTTTGTCTCCCTCTCTCTGACCCTCCCCCGTTCATACTCTGTCTCTCTCTGTCTCAAAAATAAATAAACGTTTAAAAAAAATTTAAAAACAGAAAAAGAAAATAGGGAAGATGAGAAGGGACACAAGTCAGAGCGAGAATTACGTTTTTGTGGTGTGTGTGTGGTGGGGGGTCGTTGAGGGTAGGACCAATCAGTTGATGTCATCTTACAGTTGAATGTTACATTTGAGGTGATAGAGGGATTCAGGGCAAAAGTCTTGGAGGCCACTGGGAATCTGAGAAAGGTCAGGACTAGAGGCGTGGAGATGCATAATTGAAACCTGATAACAGCATTATGTGCTGGTGATATGGTATGAGGATAGAATTCTCCAAGTATAACCCAAAATTTCAAGCTATGCTGCCGAATGGGAAACACAGTTTGTGTGCCTGCAGTTATGTTCACCAAGTGAAAAGCTTTTCTTTCTTCTTCTTTATTTTGAAAATTCTTTTTGAAGGATTTCATACATACATAAATTCTCACCAATCATAAATGTACGATTTGATGAATTGTTGCTAACTTAACATTATTGCTAGTGTAACCAGCATGCAGATTAAGAAACTGAATATTATCACTATCTGAGAAGCCTCCCACTTGTACCTCTACCCAGTCACAATCTGCCCTCAAAGGTAATACCACTGACATCTAGCACAATAGATTTGTTTTGCCTGTTCTTGAACTTTATAAAAATGGAATAGATTCTTTAAAAAAAATTTTTTTTTACATTTATTCATTTTTGAGAGAGAGAGAGACAGAGCATGAGCAGGAGAGGGGCAGAGAGAGAGAGAGGTAGACACAGAATGCGAAGCAGGCTCCAGGCTCTGAGCTGTCAGCACAAAGCCCAACGTGGGGCTTGAACTCATGAACTGAGCGAGATCATGACCTGAGCTGAAGTTGGACGCTCAACCGACCGAGCCACCCAGGCGCCCCGGAATAGATTTTTTTTAAGTGTTTATTTATTTTTGAGAGAGAGACAGAGCTTGAGCAGAGGAGGGGCAGAGAGAGAGGGAGACACAGAATCTGAAGCAGGCTCCAGGCTCTGAGCTGTCAGCACAGAGCCCTATGCAGGGCTCAAACTCACAGAGCCATGAGATCATAACCTGAGCCAAAGTCGGTCTCTTAACCGACTGAGCCACCCAGGCACCCGGAAATAGATTCTTTTTATATGTGGCTTATTTCACTTAATACTATGTTTGTGGTGCTTGCTTCGGCAGCACACATACCAAAATTGGAATGATACAGAGGAGATTAGCGTGGCCCCTGCACAAGGATGACACACAAATACTATGTTTGTGAAATTTACTCATACCATTGAATGTAATTGTAAATTGTTCTCATTGTTGTGTAGTGTCCTAATGTATGAACATACCATAATTTATTTATCCATTTCCTAATTTTAATGGATATTTGCATTATTTCCAGTTTTTGGCTAACACAAATGAGAGTGCTCTAAGCATTCCTGTGCCTGTGTTTGGGTGAATATATTTACAGATTTCTGCTATATATATTTCTGCTGCTGTGTACCTAGGAGTGGAATTGTGGGATAATAGGGCATGTGCATGTTCAGCTTTAATGGAAAAACAGCAAATTTTCCCAGAGTAATTGTAGCAATGTATACTCCCATGAGTAGTGTAGGAGAGTTCTGTTTTTCATCCTCCTTCATTGTAGCCATCCAGGAGAGTTTATAGTAATAATATCTATCCATTGTGACTTCAATTTGTTAACTAATGAAGTTGATACCTTCTTCATGTGTTTTTTGTCCATTTAAATGTCCTCTTTGGTGAAATGCCTGTTCAAGGCTCTTTCATATTTTCTCATGAATTGCCTGTCTGTATCTTAGTGTTTGGTTGGAGTACATCATATACTATGAATAAGAGTCCTTTTTGGATTTGAAGATTACAAAAAAATTTTTTTTCCCACTCTGCACTTGTCTTTTTACTCTCCTAATGATGTAATGATGTCATTTGATGAACGGAAGTTCTTAATTTTAATGTAGTTGTGTTTATCACTTTTTCTTTATTGTTAGCATTTAAAAAAATATTTAGTTTTGAGAGAGAGAGAGAGAGAGAGAGTGTGGGGGGGCAGGGGCAGAAAGAGGTGGGAACAGAGGATCTGAGGTGGGTTCTGTGCTGTCCACAGAGAGCTCTATATGGGGCTCCAACCGATGAACCATGAGAACATGACCTGAGCTCAAGTTGGAGGCTCAAAGAACTAGGCCACCCAAGCACCCCATTGGTAGCATTGTTTTAAAGATTTTGTTTTTAAGTAATCTCTACACCCAATGTGGGGCTTGAATCTACAACCTTGAGATGCAGAGTCACATGCTCTACTACTGAGCCAGTCAGGTGCCCCTATTGTTAGTACTTTTTGAGTTACATTTGAGAAATCTTTGCCAGGGCACCTGGGTGGCTCAGTCACTTGGACATTTGACCCTTGATTTCGGCTCAGATCATGATCTCATGGTTCGTGAATTTGAGCCCCATATCAGGCTCTGTGCTGGCAGCAGGGAGCCTGCTTGGGATTCTCTGTCTCCCTCTTTCTCTGCCTCTCTCTCTCTCTCTCTCTCTCTCTCTCTCTCTCAATAATAAATAAATAAACACTTAAAGAAAAAAAAATTTGCCTATCCACAGGTCATGGATATATTCTTCTAAAGGATTTATTGTTTAAACTTTTACATTTAGTTCCACAATACATACGGGAATGTATTTGTGTGTGTTTGATGTGATGTAGAGGTCAGATCTGTTTTTCCCCATATGAATATCCAGTTGGCCCAACACTATTTATTTATAAGACCATACTTCCCCACTGGACTCCAGTGACACTTTTGTCATGAATCAAGCTACCATATGTATATTTGGGAACCCTCCTCTCAGTAGCTCGTACATATTTCAACTTCATTATTTTCTAAATTATCTTTTTTAACCCAAGTAATTAACTCATATGAATGATCAGCCCTATATTTTCAAACACTTATTCATTTGTTTCTTTTTTTTGGAAACACATAAGATTGCCTACTAAGTTGCATATATTGGGCTAGGTATAGTGTAGGATAAATAAATGTTTATTTGGCTAAGATTTAATTGGACATAATGCATTCTGATAAGTCCCAAGAAAGAGGCATGGCATGGTCCTGTGCAAGGAGATATATATTACCTATAACCTCTAGGTCTTTGGGGGATGGTGTGGTATAAAGAATGCAGGAAACCTTCCTGGAAGAGGCAATTCTTGGGATTGTCTTGAAAAATAAATAGAAGTAGCAGGTACAAATGGAGAAGAGAGTGCACATGCAAATACACAGACAATTGGGTTAGTTTCAGAAACTGGAAATGGTTTGTTATGGTTTATTACATGAAGTGTAAGGAGAAAGGGATTGGGTGGCTGGAGGATTATAGCAAAGAATGGATTATGAAAGGACCTTATTCCAAACTCAATGAGAGCCATTAAAGGAAAGAGAAATAATAAACTTTGCATTTCAGAAAGATCCTTCTGACTGTTATGTGCAGAAAGAATAGACAGAGCAGAGTTGGATACAGGGGAACATAATGCAGAGAGACTGGCTAGTCTTCCTGGACATGATTATGCTGACATGGTGAATTTACATTTATTTACTGTAGGGTTCAGTACTGATCGATGTATTGAGTGATTTGGCTCTTACTGTGTATGGCCCTTAAAGACTACCTGCTACATTCACCTTGGCCAAATTCCTCATTAACAATTTAGGTAAGAATATGACCCACACCTGAATTCAGAATTTTACTTAAAGCTTAACATTATCTTTTTCAAACTCTGGTCAACACAATGCAATATTACTAAATAATAAGTTTTTCTGAATAACAGTGGTAAGAATTATCAGTGGTGATTCTGGTAACTGAGTTTCATCTATTTTGGGAAGGACTTTTGTTGTATAGTAGAGAGAAATATTAATGAATTTCGATTCCAGAAGTAAGACTTATGAAATAATGCAAACACCTCTACCCTATAATATTAAAAATGTATCTCTTGTATTGTAATACAGTGCTTTGAGGTCGCTCATTGATGTTCAGGCACTTAGTGAACTCTTTTGAACAACATATTTATGTCCTGACATACCCATTTTAATTTGTAGTTTTGCTCTGGCTGCAAGCCTACTATTGAAATCCAACCTTTGACAAAACTTGAAGAGGCTCAAAGGCATCCTGAGAAGAGAAAAAAAAAGAAGAAAGTGGAGAGGCAGCAGATAATCTCAGTTTTCCATAAAACACAATTTATAATTTGGTTGCATTTTAGTAGCCCAAATTACACACACTCACAAGAATGCACACTGAAGGCTTCACTTCCATCCTACCCCACCCTCCCCTTAAAGCATATGGAAATTAGGTGGCAGCCTGGGAAGGTTGCCATGGTGCACTGGCTGCAGGGATTTGATAGTAGTCAAAGATGCCCCAAAGTCCCTTCCCCCAACCATCCAAATGTGCACTTCTCTTCTTTCTTTCAAATCCCTGTCTTAACTAATTCCACAGCATAGATAAATCAGGGTGACGCTGATTTACTAGTGAACAACAGAATCGATGTTTTCATGTTGTAGGAAGTAAAATACTGAGGAATTACAACTGGTCTATTTTTATGTAGCACTAGCCACACAAAAAGTCAGAATTCACTTTTAAAATGTCTTATACAACATGTTCCCGTCTTCAGGACTTATATTTCTTACTTGGCTTTATCCCTTTGGATGACCTGTGGGTATCTCAAGTTCAACATATCTAAATGGAATTAGTTATTCTTCTCCGTTACCCTCTTTAGTGTTCTATATTCTTCATTATTCTATATCCTCAATATCAGTTCATTGTCATCTGCCTAGTCTACCAAGCTAGACTAAAATAAGAATAACCTTATATGTTTACTATATACCAGGCACTATTCTTAGCACTTTATGTATATCAACTCTTTCAAGTTGCTCCCAACTGATCACTAAATTCTGTCCATTATATTTCAATTTGTCTTACTAAATATTTGCATAATGAACAAATAACTATTTTTCTAAAGCTTAACCAATTAAAAACATTTTTTTAACATTTATTTAGTTTTGAGAGAGAGAAAGAGAGACAGAACATGAGCAGGGGAGGGGCAGAGAGAGAGAGGGAGACACAGAATCTGAAGAAGGCTCCAGGCTCTGAGCTCTCAGCACAGATCCCGACACAGGGCTCGAACTCACAAACCATGAGATCATGACCCGAGCCAAAGTCAGATGCTTAACCAACTGAGTCACCCAGATGCCTCTAAAGCTTGGCCAATTTTATTAGCCAAAGGGGCTAGTTCAAGGGCAAGATGTGGCAGAATATTTAGGACTTGGTCTTTGAAGCTTCTTCTTTAAGCATTGGCACAAAAGACATAAAACATTTTTCCTGGCCCAGAGGAGTTCAAGGTCTAGTGATTGAAACTGCTATTACAATACATTGTGTCCAGTGCTGTGTGAGAGAGGACAGTGCAGGAGCTGCTGACACAAAGAACTGTCACATTTCCCAACTTCATCCCAGGATAGTGGTCACTGTCTCACACCATACCACCACCTCTACATTCTTTACAAAACGATCATGCTGTCTGTCTCACATTGCCTGCCTCGTGCAAGTTTGAGTTTAAAAGGATAAATCCAAGCAAATACGTTTCTCCTAAATTCTCTAACAAAAACACAGCTCAAGATCTAAATTTATTTTTATTTTTTTAAGCTTTTACTTATTTATTTCATTTAGAAATGTTTGCTTTAAGTAGGCTCCATGCCTACGTATGAATCCAAGAGACAAAATAGTGGAGGATAACCCTTTGTAATATATTAGGATCACCCTCTATACTAGTGTTTCCTAAAAGTGCTAAAGTAACTAGGGGGCTAGTTAACTGATTCCCAGTTCCTGCATCCTGCACCAGAGTCAGACTGAGTAGATCTAATTCAGTAAATAGTATTCCCTTAGGATTAATATTTACCATTTTTTTTTAAATTTTTTTTTCAACGTTTTTATTTATTTTTGGGACAGAGAGAGACAGAGCATGAACGGGGGAGGGGCAGAGAGAGAGGGAGACACAGAGTCGGAAACAGGCTCCAGGCTCCGAGCCATCAGCCCAGAGCCTGACGCGGGTCTCGAACTCACGGACCGCGAGATCGTGACCTGGCTGAAGTCGGACGCTTAACCGACTGCGCCACCCAGGCGCCCCTATTTACCATTTTGGAACTAAAGAGTTGTAATGGTTTGGGGTGGTATGATGCAGTTACTTCTGAATTCTGAAAACCACTGAATAAGTTCGCAGAGAATTACTCTCCAGACTGTTAATCTTAAAAGACATAACTCCCAAATGACACCCAGCCTAGAGAGGTGTTTTGGGAAACATTTCTCAGTCTTCATTTAGATTTACAAATCAATTATGCATGTGCAGAGAAGAGGAATGGCTGTGTTTTTCTTCATCTGTTCAGCCTAAGAGATCATTTAGGAAACACTTCTTCATTCTGCAGAAACATTGATTATGCATGTGTAGAAAAGAAAGGATTAGAAAAGGCTGTTTTATCTCTTTATAAGAAAAGCTATCTGTTTTTCTAGTATACTGATTATAAGAATTATAGAGGTTTACTCAAGATAGCATGGCCTGAAATAAGTTCCCTCCATGGTAAACTTATATGGTAAACAGGGTATATCTTAATAAACCCGCTATTATTTTTTGTTAATGATTTCAGTATTTTTAGATATGTGAGAGAGACTTCACTCTCACCCCTCATGTTACTAAGCAACATGTCATACGTTGCTAGGAGACAGACTAGCAAGCTTAGGGGCACTTCAGTTCCCTTATCACCTTGCATAACACATGACTATACCCTAGAGAGTTTTACAGTCTTAAGAGAAAAGAGAGAAAAAGTATAATGGCATATAGAAAGGATAGAAAAGGTGACAGGGGTGGGGGAATGGAATAAAGAAAAGAGCAAGGTATTTGAGAAGAGTGTGTGAGGTTGGCAGAGGAAGGGCTATTATGCAATTTCCTTGAATGAGTCATGGAAAAACCTTAAATTGCCAGTGCTCTATTTCATATTCTGTATGCTTCTACCTTTTCTAAAAACAAATTAGAGACTGTACTTGGAGAAGAAGATCTTTCAGATAATATTCCTGAATATTATCAGAAGGGTAGAAACTAACCGTAACTTTGTAGAGAAGATTGCCAATTCCAAACACATTAAACAAGTCACACCTTATTTAAAATTCCAAATCAGATACACAATACTATTTCATTCCATTTATCTCTCAAAATAGTGAAAATGGACAGTACTAAGAGAGAGGTTAGAATGTAAGTGTTCTTGAACAAATTTAGAAGCAAGATTGTCATACAGGCTCCCGGGCAGTGTGTTTCTGTACAAAATTTTAAAAATCTAGTATAAATGGGGGAAAGAAGAAGCTGTTGTGCTCTACCTGGAAGATTCTGTTGTGTCTGAAATAGGAAACCAAGCTCCAGGTTTCATTGTGTACATGTGAAAGGTTGAGTCTTTGTGTCTCTGTGGCATTTACTGTTGCTGGCAACCAGGAAGCTCCGTAGCAATTGTTGCTAGGTCCTCAGTGCCTCTGTTTGCCTGAAACCTTAATCAGCGCCAGAAACACCAGAGATAAAAATCATTGCACAAAATCCAGTGCCCGTTATCCCCAATGGTCCTGCTGCAAACAGTCCATCTTGTGTTCAGTGAAAATCAGTGTAAAATGGAGACTTGACACAAAGAGTTCCATCCTCAGTGTCGTCTCCGTGAATGCCTGCTCTTTCAGTGCAGAGTGGTGAGAGGACACTGGAGAATGGTTTAATTAAAGTAAAGCTTATATCTGGTGTCACCAGCTTAACTAAATGCATAATAAAGAGTCTGAGAGAAGAACACAGACAAGAAAGATTTCATCAGATTTAGATGACTTCCAGTTCTGAGGTCGCATCAACATTTGTTGACAGCTTGAGGTCACCTTAGCGACAACAGAAGTCCTGGTGCGAATGATGGCACCATTTCAAATAGGAGTCCAGAGATTCTGATAAAGATCTCCAGAAATAACCTTCATTGTCTCTTGAAATGAAATACTGGCTCTTAGGTGAGCTTCAGAGACCAGTACAACCCACTTACTCAAGCCATCCTATACAAATATAGACTTCAAATTTTGCTTCCTGTGTGTCTCCTACCCAGATGTAGACGGTTATAGCTCTGAACTTACCTGGAAACAATTGCAAATCTGGGCTGAGATTTAGTAAACATTGATGCTGAGATGACATAAATATCTACTTCCATCAGGCATCTAGCCTCCGAAGTGGGTCTGAAGAGATATTTATTGTTGTGATTATTACTAATTTTTGAGTACTTTATCAAGGCTAAATACTATATTATCTAGTTTAATCCTCAAAATAATTCTTAGGGGTAGGTACAATTATATTCACTTTTTTTCCTCTCTTGAGGAAACTGAGGTTCAGAGAAATTAGATAATATGCCCAAGGTCTCTCACAGCTGATATGTGACAAAATGAAAATTCAAACCTGGACCTATCTGTCTCCAGCGTTTGACTTCGAACCACTACTCTATGTATTGTTTAATAGAGAATGTTCTTTATATGGAAATAAATTATGTAGTACATCACACTTGTGTCAAGGTGAAGACTGTAGGGTCTTGGGTCTCACTGTCCCCTTATGGGGTAGTGGAGACTCAGAATGTCTGCTCCCCCTGGAGTTGACTTTGCCATAAAGGCCCTACCAGGACAATCCTTCAGAACCCCGTGATGCCTCATCCTTGCACTTCCCCAAATCTAGGTTATTCAATATGTAATAACACTCCCTGAGGTCTTTAGGTGAGTGGTTCAGATTGGGCTCTGCAATCCCAGCCCATTCAATCTGGTAGTTCTTTTTCAATGTGAGGCAAAGACTTTGCCCCTAAAGCCTTTCTACATTCATCTGATCTCTCCTTCTCATTTGCTTATCTAATAAGAACAGGAGATCATTTTTAGGGACTGCGTGATCTGAATTCTAATTTAGAAAAGAATGCCTTTTCAAAAGAACAGCCTGGGGCACCTGGCTGGGTCAGTTGGTTAAGCGGCCGACTCTTGGATTTTTGGATTTTGGTTCAGGTCATGATCTCACAGTTGGTGAGTTTGAGCCCTGTGTCAGGCTCTGTGCTGACAGCACGGAGCCTGCTTGGGATTCTCTCTCTCTCTCTCTCTCTCTCTCTCTCTCTCTCTCTCTCTCTCCCTCTCTCCCTCTCTCCCTCTCTCCCTCTCTCTCCCCCTCCCTCTCTCTTTGCCCCTTCCCTGCCTGCACATGCTCTCTCTCTTTCTCAAAATACGTAAATAAACTTCAAAAAAGAAGAGTCTGGAGAGATTCACGTTTTACATTATCCAGACCTTTGTTCAGTGCCTTGGAGTCACATTGTCTCAAAATCTTCATTTTAGAATAAAATGTTTCCTTTTCCTTGGCATAACCGAAAAGTCCACTGAATGGTATTTTCAGAACAAAGAAACGTTTGATAATTAAAAATGCTTTCATTCTTACATGTACACTGGGCAGAAAACATGAAATAGTCACATGCAGATGGTATGCTGGGGACTGCTTGTTAGGGCTCACGTGAGCAGAATATAGGCAGCTCTTTCCAACTCTGTATTCAGGGACGTCACACTGGTAGCTTGAAATTGGTCATGATGGGAACATTTACACCATAGAAATTGGCCATGCTACAAATCTGGGCGCTTTTTTTTTTTTTTTTTTTTTTTTTTGCCTCTTTATCTTAGAGCTAGTTGTTAAACCACTAGGAGAGGAGCTCTCAAAGAGCAATGTGTCAGCAGTATAATTGCAGTGAAACATAGTCCATCCTTGTATTGCTAAGCATCATGTTGCTGGATTCTCATACTGTATAAATGAAGGAAGTCATCTGCTCAGTGTGTATTAATACAAGTTTTATTAAACGAGGGCCCTCAAACAAAAGACTTGGTAGAAATTGTGTTCACAGGCATGAACAGGACAGTACGATCCACATCTTCTCAGAACATTTGGGTATGTTTAGCAGTGTCTAAGAGAGAGATACAAAGCAGGTTGCAGGGACAACATAGTTTTCTCAGAACAGCACCTATAAGGGGCTTTTGGATCCTGAGGTGATCACCCAAAGATTCTGTATTGAAATCCATAGATGATAGGCCTAGTCTCTATGTGTTGGAAGCCTTATGACCTGACTTGAAATGGTAATTGTTAGAAAAATGGGATTTAAAAATATGACTTCTATTGCCGAGTAATTTGAGAATATTGATAATAATAGCTAACATTTCTTAATTTACTGCTATGTGCTAGGCTCTGTTCTAGGCATTTTACTTGTATTGACTCATTTATAGCTCATTATAACTCTCAGAGATAGGTGCTATAATTAACCCCATTTTACAGATGATAAAATTGCACAAAATGTTTAAGTAAGTTGCTGAAGGTCACCAAGTAAGCAACAGAACCAGAGTTCAAACACAAAAAGTCTGAAGGCCTTTGTAGGCCTTCTAGTATACTTTTCCATGCTAAATATAGATCAAGCTTAACATTTAGGTTATTTCTAATGACTTTTTTTTAGCAGAGCATTTACAATACCACTAGTCAGTATTTTTCCAACCTTTTGGCCATTGATGCATTGTAGAAAATACATTTTGCATTCATATCATATACCCCAAACAAAATAATACTCTTATTATGCATAATATTCTCTGATATTTTCTATCCTATCCTATTTCCCTTCTTTTATGCACCTTAATCTGAAAAATCAGTGACTAGTTCTCATCCACATTAACTGTCTGTAGATTTTTTGAAAGTGACGACAGGTACATAGGGTAGGTAACCAATGTATAGAACTTGTTTGGTGAATCTTCATCCTTGTTAGGTTTTCTGGACAACTGCACACGCATATGGTACAGAACATTCCTTATTCCTTTGGCCCAGACAGCTTTGTTGAGCCTGGTGTCAACACGCCTATCACCTTCATGGTGAATTTCCAGATCTCTTTCAGTGCCTAAGGTGCATGCTTCTTGAAACCCACTCCATGGATGCGCTTGTGAATGTTGATGGTGTATTCTCTGGTCACTACCTCCTTGCTGGCAGAATGGCCCTTCCTCTTGCCACCCTTTTTTGTGGGATCATTTCTGCTGGACCCTGATTGGAAAGGAAGAGTGCGAGGTATTGTGGGAGAGGGAAAGCAGCATTACAAGTACAACTTCTGGGTCGCTTCCTATTCTATATCACTTTTAAAATACTGGTCACAAGTCACTTAGTTGATTTCTTGACATGCTAATGAGTGGTAAACCTACTGTCTGAAATTCACTGTAGTAAATTTTTGTATATGGGGTCCCGTGCCATGGTTTGGTTTACTACTGGTATCCTATTTTAGAGCAGAATTCACGGTATTCTATTTCCTTTCCAGTTAACCTATGGTCTAGTGGCAAAGTCACGTGAAGATGGACATATGTTTTAAAAAAGATGCAAGAGATAATGGAAGTCTGGACTAGGCTGATGGCAGTGAAAATGGAAAGGAAGAATCTGACATGAGAGTTTTAGAGGAAGACTTTCAGGATTTGACAGGACATGAGTGACTAGTGTCCCTCCCCAGATGATACAATTAGTGATGTCCTAAGTGTCCAGGATGGGCAGAGAGGTGAGATGTAAGGTATGGAGCCATGGGACAATAGCCAGATGCAATGGTCTATCAGGTTTTCAGGCTAGTGGTGCTAAGGTTACCACATTCTAAAGCTGAATTACTGAATCCAAATGGCTGAAACAAGAAGGGAAGGTAAAACGTGAAACAAGTAAGTTAGAGACCTCTGTGCTATCAGCACAGAGCCCAACATAGGACTTGATCCCACAAACAGTGAGATCATGACCTGAGCCAAAATCAAGAGTCAGATGCCCAACCAACTGAGCCACCCAGTTTCCACACATTACCCTCCCCTCTCAAACCTTATTATTATTCTTATATAGCATTTACAGCTACCTGAAGGTTATCTATCTATCTATCTATCTATCTATCTATCTATCTATCTATCGTTTGTGACTCCACTAGAATGTAGGTTTTTTGCATTTTTTAAATTAAGTTTTTAATTTTAATTCCAGTATAGTTAACATACAGTGTTATATTAGTTTCAGGTGTACAATATAGTGATTCAACAACTTTAGGCATTACTCAGTGCTCATCATAAGTGTACTCTTAATCTCCATCATCTATTTCATCTATCCCCTTATCCACCTCCCTTCTGGTAACCATGTTTGTTCTCTATAGTTAAGAGTCTGTTTCTTGGTTTCTCTCCAGAGATGAACTTTGAAAACATGTTGCTAAGTGAAAGAAGCTAGACATAGAAGGCCATATATTGTATGGTTTCATTTATGTAAGATGTTCAGAAGAGACAAATTCATACAGACATAAAGTAAATTAGTGGTTGCCTGGGGATGGTGGAGAGAGGGTATGTGGAAAGAAGTTGGAGAAAAGGGGGAGTGACTACTAATGTATACAAGATTTCTTAGTGGGGTGATGAAAGTTCTCTGAAATTGATTATGGTGATGGTTGCATAACTCTATGAATATACTTACAACCATTACATTGTAATCGTATGGTGAATCATATGGTACATTAATTATATTTACATAAAGCTGTTGTTTAAAAAAAAAAGATTATAGGGCGCCTGAGTGGCTCAGTCGGTTAAGTGGCTGACTTTGGCTCAGGTCATGATCTCACGGTTCATGAGTTCAAGCCCCGTGTCGGGCTCTGTGCTGACAGCTCAGAGCCTGGAGCCTGCTTCAGATTCTGTGCCTCCCTCTCTCTCTGCCCCTCCCCTGCTTGTGCTCTGTCTGTCTGTCTCTCTCAAAAATAAATAAACATTAAAGAAATTAAAAAAAAAAGATTATAACCATGAAAAAAAAATTTCCTGATTCTGCTCACTGAATACAAATAATGATATCCTAGTAGCAAAGAACTCCCTTGACACCAAGAGAGTGAGTTTCAAAAACTATTCCCAAGCCATTAAGGAGGTCAGGGGATCTCAGAATAGAATGTGATAAAAGAATCTAACTGCATTGCAAATGTATGAAACAAGCTCCCTGAAGAGAATAGGGAGAAAAAGTGCTGATCCAAATAACTTTGGAGATGGGTGGAATCTATAAGACTAAAGGCAAGAGGAACTGTCCATAAGTCCTGTATTCTAAGCAATAAAGTTGTTTCCCAAGAGGGTACAAGTTAACAATCCTGAAACCACTATATATCTATACTGGAACTGAACAATTAAATATGTATGGTGGATGGTGGGAGCCAAGTTTCTTTCTTACTATTGGAGTTAGAGGTTATAGGCAAACAAGAAGAGAAAGTTAAAACGTGATAATGGATTCGAGTTGGAGACATCCATATGAACCCATATTTAGCTTAATATACATGTAATATACATGTAATTACATATAAAATATTAATAAATATGTGTGTATGTACACAGGTTAGTATACATATATATATTTCCTTTTTCTGTCAGCTGAAAGTGCATAGAAGCAATGACACCCCAATAGCAACAAGCACACCTATCCTGTGTTTCTTTCTTTTCTTTTTTCTTTCTTTTCTTTTTTTTTTTTAAGTAAACCCTACCCACAACGTTGGGCTTGAACTCATGACTCTGAGATCAAGAGTAGCAGATGCTGCCGACTGAGCTAGCCAGGCACCCCCCCCCCCCACCAATCATGTGTTTATAATAACATTTTCCAATAAAAGGAAACAGTTCCTTGGAGAAATGGCTGATTCTAGGACTAAGGCAAGAAATAAACAAAATGATCCTGGAGCATCTTATAGTGCCAGAAAGTAATGAATTGCTCAAAAAACAAAACAAAAACAAAAACCCACAATGGTGAAGTATGTCAAAAGGACACAGGAGCCACTTGAAAGGAGCCCAGTGGTCAAAGCTGGAGCAATCTGAGCAATAACTAAATGAAGTAGTACTAAATTAAGACCCAAAATATAAAATATCTATGAGTACATCTGATAATAATTAATTAAGTTAGAGGTGAGTTAGACAAAACTCCCATGGAGAAGAATTTCAATTTCCTTTTCTTTTTCTCATGTTTTTAAAAAAATTATTTAGTTTTGAAAGGGAGAGAGAGTGAGTGAGCACGAGTCGGGAAGGGCAGGGAGAGAGAATTCCAAGCAGGCCCAGTGCAGAGACTGACCTGGGGCTCGATACCCCGAACCATGAGATCATGACCTGAGCTGAAACCAAGAGCTGGTTAACTGACTGAGCCACCCTGGTGCCCCTGAAATGTATTTTAAAAAATGTATACAACTCAACATCCCCAAAACAAATAATCCAAGTAAAAAATGGGCAGAAGACATGAACAGACACTTCTCCAAAGAAGACATACAAATGGCCAACAGACACACGGTTTGTGAGTTTGAGCCCTGCATCAGGCTCTGTGCTGGCAGTGTGGAGCCTGC
Source organism: Lynx canadensis (assembly GCF_007474595.2). Taxonomy (NCBI): domain Eukaryota; kingdom Metazoa; phylum Chordata; class Mammalia; order Carnivora; family Felidae; genus Lynx; species Lynx canadensis. The sequence continues at coordinate 75,633,259 of NC_044309.1, forward strand.
TTGGAATTCTCTCTCCGTCTCTCTCTGCCCCTCCCCCTCTCTTACTCTCTCTCTCTCTCTCTCTCTCTCTCTCTCAAAATAAATAAATAAGAAAAAAATCTATATTTTGTATAAAAATATATATTTTATATATATCTCTTTTATCAGATATGTCATTTGTAAATATCTTCTCCCATTAAGTAGGTTACCTTTTAGTTTTGTCAATTGTTTCCTTTGCTGTGCAGAAAATTTTACTTTGATGTAGTCCCAATAGTTTGTTTTTACTTTTATTTCCCTTGCTTCAGGAGACGTCTAAAAAAAATGTTGCAATGGCTGATGTCAGAGAAATTATGCCTGTGCTCTTTTAGGATTTTTATGGTGTCAGGTCTCACATTTAGGTCTTTAATCCATTTTGAGTTTCTTCTTTTTGTGTGGTGTAAGAAAGTGGTCCAGGTTCATTCTTTTGCATGTAGCTGTCCAGTTTTTCCCAATACCATTTGTTGAAAGACTGTCTTTTTTTTCCATTGGATATCCTTTCATCTTTTGTCGAAGATTAATTGACCATATAATTGTGGATTCACTTCTCAGTTTTCTATTCTGTTCCATTGATCTATGTGTCTATTTTTGTGCCAGTTCCATGCTGTTTTGATTACTATAGCTTTGTAATATAACTTGAAGTCCATATTTCTGATACCTCCAATTTTGTTTTTCTTTTTCTTTTCTTGTCTTTTATTATTTTTAAAATGTTTATTCTTGAGAGAGAGAGAGAGAGAGAGAGAGCGTGTGAGCAGGGGAGGGGCAGAGAAGAGGGAGACAGAATCCGAAGCAGGCTCCAGGCTCCAGGCTGTCAGCACAGAGCCCAAAGGGGGGCTCGAGCCCACAACCCTGAGATCATGACCTGAGCCAAAGTCAGATGCTTAACCGACTTAACCACCCAGATGCCCCTTGTTTTTCTTTTTCAAGATTGCTTTGGCTCTTCAGGGTCTTCTGTGGTTCCATACAAATTTTAGGATTGTTTTTTCTAGTTCTGTGAAAAATGTTGTTGGTATTTTGAGAGGGATTGTATTAAATATTTAGCTTGCTTTGGGTAGTATAGACATTTTAACATTTTTTTCTTCCAATCCGTGAGCATGGAGTGTCTATTTCTTTGTGTCATCTTTAATTTCTTTCATCTATGTTTTATAGTTTTCAGAGTGTAGGTCTTTCACCTCTTTGGTTAAGTTTATTCCTAGGTACTTTATTATTTTTGATGCAATTGTAAATGGGATTATTTTCTTTTTTGGGGGGGGATTATTTTCTTAATGTCTCTTTCTGCTGTTTATTATTAGCGTATAAAAACGCAACAGATTTCTTTACATTGACTTTGTATCCTACAGCTTTACTGAACTCATTTATCAGTTCTAGTAGTTTTCTGGTGGAGTCTTTAGGGTTTTCTATACATAGCGTTATGTCATCTGCAAATAGTGGAAGTTTTACTTCTTCGTTACCAATTTTGAATGCCTTTTATTTCTTTTTGTTCTTGGATTGCTGGGGCTAAGACTTCCAGAACTCTGTTGAATAAAAGTGGTGAGAGTGGACATCCTTGTCTTGTTCCTGATCTTAGTGGTGAAACTCCAGTTTTTTCCCATTGAGTATGATGTTTGCTGTGGGTTTTTCATATATGACCTTTATTATGTTGAAATATGTTCCTTTGAGACCTACTTTGTTGAGGGTTTTTATCATGAATGGATGTTGTACTTTGTTGAATGCTTTTTCTACATGTATTGAAAAGATCATATAGTTTTTAAAATACTTTTTCTTAGTGATGTGATGTATCATGTTGATTGACTTGTGAATATTGAACCACCCTTGCATCCTGGGAATAAATCCCACTTGATTTTGATGAAAGATTTTTTTAATGTATTGTTGGATTTGGATTGCTAGTATTTTGTTGAGGATTTTTGCATCTATGTTCATCAGAGATAATGGCCGGTGGTTCTCTTTTTTTATGGTGTCTTTATCTGGCTTTGGTATCAGGGTGATACTGGCCTTATAGAATGAATTGAGAAGTTTTCCTTCCTCCTGTATTTTTTTAACAGTTTGAGAAGAATAAATATTAACTCTTCTTTAAACATTTGGTAGAATTCACCTGTGAAACCATCTCGTCCTGGACTTTTGCTTGCTGGGAATTTTTTGATTATGGATTCAATTTCATTGCTGGTAATTGGTCTGTTCAAAATTGCTTCAGTTTGGGGAGGTTATACGTTTCTAGGAATTTACCCATTTCTTCAGGGCTGTCCAATTTGTTGGCATATAGTTTTAATAATATTCTCTTATAATTGTTTCTATTTCCATGGTTTGGTTACTATTTCCCTCTTTCATTGGTGATTTTGTTTATTTGAGTCCTCTCTCTCTCTCTCTCTCTCTGTTTTTTAATGAGTCTGGCTGGAGGTTTGTCAATTTTTGTGGATCTTTTTAATTTTTTTTATTTTTTATTTTGAGAGAGAGAAAGAGCAAGCATGAGTGGGGTAGTGGCAGAGAGAGAGAGAGAGGGAGAGAGAATTCCAAGCAGGCTTTGCAGTGCCACAGTGCAGAGCCTGACGCAGGGCTTGAACTCACGAACCATGAGATCATGACCTGAGCTGAAATCAAGAGTTGGACGCTTAACTGACTGAGCCACCCAGGTGCCCCTGTTGATCTTTTCAAAGAAACAGCTCCTAGTATCATTGACCCATTGTTTTCTTAGTTTCTATATCATTTATTTCTGTTCTAATCTTTATTATTTCCTTCCTTCTGCTGATTTTGGGGTTTTGTTGTTCTTTTTCTAGCTCCTTTAGGTTAAGGTTAGGTTGTTTTTTTGAGATTTTTCTTGCTTCTTGGAGTAGTTCTGTATTGCTACAAACTTGTCTCTTAGAACTGCTTTTGCTGCATCCCAAAGATTTTAGATCATTGTTTTTTCATTTTCATTTGTTTTTCTGTACTTTTAAAAAATTTCTTCTCTGATTTCTTTGTTGATGTGTTCATTGTTTAGTAGCGTGTTATTTAACCTCCATGTATTTGTGCTCCTTCCAGATTTTTTCTTGTGGTTGATTTCTAGTTTCATTGTATGTGGTCAGAAAAGATGCACGGTATGACTCCATTCTTCTTCTGTATTTGCTATCTAGTTGTATCCATGGGACAAGGTGAGCTTAGGATCCTCCTACTCTGGCCTCATCCCAGCTCCACAGAAAAGAGTAACTTTACAGTGGAAATACCTGATAAACATAACCTCAGCCAAGTGATCAAGATAACATCAGTGATAAGTCATATTGATAGTATGTATCCCTGATAATGACACCTAGAATTGTAGTTTATCTCTGTGGTCTTCCTCCCCAAACCCCATAACCTATAGTCCAGTCATGAGAAAAACACCACACAAATCCCAAATGATGGAAAATCCACAAAATATATGACCAGAACTCTTCAAAACTGTCAAGGTCATTCATCACAAACAGGGAGAGAAAGTCTGAGAAACTATCATAACTAAGAGAAGCCTGAGGAAACATGATAAATAAGTGTAATGTGGTATCATGGATGGGATTCTAGAACAAAAGAAAAATTAGGTAAAAACTAAGGAAATCTAGAATAAGTATGGACTTCAGTTAATAATCATGTAGCAATATTGGTTCATTAATTGTGACAAATGTATAATGTAAGATCCTAATAATAGGGGAAATGGAATATTGGATATATGAGATTTCTCTGTACTATTTGCACAATTTTTTGGTGAATCTGAAACTATTCTATAACAAAAAGTGTATTAAAAAAAACTATTTTCTACTAAAAAGAATCAGGACTTCTTGGAGAAATGGTTTATTCCTGGTATGGGGCATGAAAAGTATAAGGTGACCCTAAGACATTTTATTATTCCAGAAAGCAAGGAAATTATTTCAAAATTAGCAGAATTGTGGGAGTGCCTGGGGGGCTCAGTTGGTTAAACATCCGACTTTGGCTCAGGTCATGATCTCGTGGTTCCTGAGTTTGAGCCCTGTGTTGGGCTCTGTGCTGACAGCTCAGAGCCTGGAGCCTGCTTCGGATTCTGTGTCTCCCTCTCTCTCTGCCCCTCCCACCTCTCAAAAGTAAAAAACCATTAAAAACATTCTTTTAATTAGCAGAATTGTGTCAAAAGAACACAGAAACTATCATGAAGAGGCTCCTATTGCTAAAAAATGGCATACTAAAAGCATCCAAAAGAACAATTCCTGAAACTGATGGAAACACACTTAATATATTTTTAAAATAATGATTTTGTAATGAGATTTTAAAGAGACAAATGGAAAACATTCATTACTATATTCTGAAAATTGACAATTTAAAGGAAAGAATTCAGTGTTATCCTAGTTTTTTTCCACATGAACTGTTTCAGACATCCCCATAGTACTTCTTTAAAAAATATTATTAGCTAATAAATGTAGGAAAAAGTACAGAATTTGAAAATAACCATTTTGCAACTCTTAATGTCAAATCATTGATTCAGGCAAAGGTCATCAAAGAAACATACCGTTGCAAGGAAGGTTGATGAGGCATTTGACAATGAGGGGGCCTCAGGCTGTCACAACCTGAACCCACCCGTGAGTCTTAGCATCACTAAGATAACCTTGGATAACCAGCAGTTGTGCCTTCTGATGTGATGCAGTATGAAGCATACAGTGCTACCTATGACATAGATCCTTGAACATGAATCTAATTAAGCCTTAGAGCTAACTTCTGATTTATAGGAGATATGGAGAATGTAAGAATAAGTTAAAGAAGCCACTAAGAAGCAAATAAAATAAAAAATGGCCCATACTCTTAATTTATTTGTATTTTAGTTAATCTACAAGACAATGGCATGGGGATAAAAAAGAAAGGGAATGGTTTTAGATTAAAAGAGATAAGAGATATAACCAAAATAACATGCTCCCTTTGTCTGGATCCTACTTAAAACCAATAAATTATAAAAATAAAATTTTTGAGATAATCGGGTAAATCTGAATATGGCCCAAGGAATCGTTGTTAATTTATTAGATGTGATAATGACATTGAGGTTATGTAAGAAAATGTCCATATTGTTAGAGATGGATACTGAAGTGTGAAGAGGTACAACAACATGAAGTCTGCCATAAAGAAAGAGAGAGACAAGCGCCTGGGAGGCTCAGTCAATTGAGTGCCTGACTCTTGATTTCAGCTTAGGTTATGATCCCAGGATCATGGGATCAAATCCTGCATTGGGCTCAGCCTGAGCATGGAGCCTGCTTAAATTCTCTGTCTGTCTGTCTGTCTGTCTCTCTCTCTCTAGGGGCACCTGGATGGCTCAGTGGGTTGAGTGTCTGCCTCTCCATGCAGCTCAGGTCATGATCTCACGTTCATGGGATCGAGCCCCAAGACGGGCCCTGCACTGACACTGTAGAACCTGTTCTCTCTCTCTCTCTCTCTCTGCCTATCCCCTGCCATCTCTCTCTCTGTCTCTCTCTCTCTCAATAAGTAAACATTTAAACATTCTTTTTTTTTCTTAACACTTATTTATTGCTGAGAGACAGAGCATGAATAGCAGAGGGGCAGAAAGAGAGGGAGACACAGAATCAGCAGCAGGCTCCAGGCTCTGAGCTGTCAGCACAGAGCCCGATGCGGGGCTCGAACCCACAGACTGTGAGATCATGACCTGAGCCGAAGTCGGACGCTCAACCGACTGAGCCACCCAGGCGCCCCTAAACATTCTTTAAAACGATTCTGTCTTCCTGTGCCCCTCTCCCCATGTGTGTGTACGCTCTCTCTCTAAAATAAAAAATAATAATGATGAAAATAAAATAAAGTGATTTGCCAAAAAAAAAGGGAGAGAGCCAGAGATAGAGAAAGGGCTAGATGAAGCAAGTGTTGCAAAATCTTGGTAATAGATGAATCTAGTTGATCGGTATATAGGAGTTAATTACACTATTCTCTCTTCTTTTTCTTTTAAGCTTATTTATTTTGAGAGAGAGAAGGAATGCCAGTGGGAAAGGGGCAGAAAGAGAGAGAGAGAGAGAGAGAGAGAGAGGGAGAGAGAATCCCAAGCAATCTCCACACTGCCAGAGCAGAACCCGATGTGGGGCTTGATCTCATGAACCATGAGATCATGACCTGAAAGGAAATCAAGAGCCAGACGCTCAATCCACTGAGCCACCCAGGCGCCTCTCTTCTCTCTACTTGTGAATGTGTTTCAGAATGTTCATTAAAATTTTTGAAAAGCAAGTTGCAGAAAACATACAACATATTTCATTTTGATAGAATCCAGTGTGATGGGCTCTGTGATGCATTGCCCAGATCTGCCTTTACTGGTGGTTATTGCTCCTCCTGCTGGGAGTGCTGTTGGTGTATGCCCTCGGCTGTTAGCCCCTCCAGAGAGCTCTCTGCCCAAGGTCACGCCCCTTTCTCAGGCAGCTAGGCCCAATGACATTGATGTGGCAGTAAAAGCCCTGGTCATCTCAGCCCAAGGTGAAACAACTCTAAAGGGCCATCCTGAGCAACCTGTGGGGTTGACTGCGGCAGTTGTTAAGCCTGTATCACAACTTGACTTGTCTGTTTGCCAAAATTCTGCTTCCTAGCCCTCCTTTCCCTAGATGTTGATCTCCAATATATTAATAAATATTGTGGTTGCTTTTCAGAGTCTGCTTCCCTGGGAACCTATTTGTGAGAGTCTAATGGGATAATTATGTCCCCCTACTAAAATGAAAAAGAAATTTTTAATGTTTATCTATTTTTGAGAGAGAGACAGAGCACAAGTTAGGGAGGGGCAGAGAGAGGGGGAGACACAGAATCTGAAGCAGGCTTCAGTCTCGGAACTGTCAGCACAGAGCGGGGCTCAAACCCACAAACTGTGGGATCATGACCTGAGCCAAAGTCGGTCCCTTAATGAGCTGAGCCACCCAGACACCCCATCCCCCTCTAAAATTTATATATTGATGTCCTAACCTCTAGTACCTCCGAATGCGATCTTATTTGGAGACAGGGTCTCTAAGGAGGTAATCAGGTGAAAGTAAGGTTGTTAGGGTGGGCCCTAATCCAGGATGATTGGTATCTTTATAAAAAGAGGAAATGTGTACACAGACAGGCATAGAGGGAAGATGATGTAAAGACTCAGAGAGAAGATGGCCATCTGCAGGCGAGGAGAGAGGCCTGGAGCAGCCCCTTTCCTCACGGCCCTTGAAGGAACCAACCCTGAGGGCACCTCGATCTAGGACTTCCGGCCCCCAGATCTGTGAGACAATAAATGACTATTGTTTAAAGCACCCAGTTTATGCTACTTTGTTATGACAGTTCTAGCAAACTAGTATGGACGCCAAGCAGAACTAAACACTTTTATCTAGAGATGCATATATATGTAGCAAATCTATCAAGAAAAGCAAGAGCGAGAAGCACATTCCTCCATGGGGGAGTCAGGGGTGCCATGCAGGGGAAACAGGGAGCTTCATCAGTGGGTGGTGGTTTGCTCCCTGGGATGCTAGTAGTTTCATGAATACTGGTTTTGTTTTCTCAAGTAGGCTCCATGCCCAACATGGAGCTTGAATTCATGACCCTGAGATCAAGAGTCCATGCCTCACAGACTGAGCCAGGCAGGCATCCCTCATGAATACTGGTTTTATTGTTATGCTTTAAAATGCATCTTATATTACTTAAATTCTTTTTTATATATTTTTAATGTTTATTTATTTATTTTGAAAGAGAGAGAGAGAGAATGTATGTGCATTGGGGAGGGGCAGAGAGAAAGAGAGAGAGAGAGAGAGAGAACGCGAGTCCCAAGCAGGGACTCAAACCCACAAACCGTGAGATCATGAGCTGAGCCAAAATCAAGAGTTGGACCCAGCCGACTGAGCCACCCAGGCGCCTCTACATTACTTAAATTCTTATCTTTATATAAAATATTTCATAACTTAAAAAAAGTCATATAAATAATCTGTCTGAATCGTGGGAACATGTGCAAAATTCTCTTGCAGAGTTTGGCATTATAAGAAAGCATGAATAAACACAGAAATCTGTTTCTCCTCCTAGGGACCAAAGTGCAGATAGGAGACTTTCTTTGGTAATACTCACTTCTGGTCCTTCTGGACCTCTTTCATGGCCAGTGGAATGTGACAGAAGGAAAAAAAAAATCCATACTTCCATTTTTCATGCCCAGGAAACATGTTGTTCATTTGAACTCAATGATGACTCAGCTGAAATGACTAATTTACATAGTTTTGAGAATGGATTCAGCAGATTTCTTTAATTCCAACATTGACTGCTGTAGGAAATAATGTGTTTGACCTCATTCTACATCTTGCCGGAAAATAGGATTAACGTTTACCTCAGAACAGTAGTGTGAGGCTTAATGTTTCAGAGGAGGTTTGGATGAGAGGTGTTTAAGGAATCTAACCTGTTTGAGCTGCAACTGAGATTGGTTGTTTTCTTGTTTAACTAAACAGGAATGCTAGTTTGTTCTTCCTTTAGTATTGGCCTGCTGCCTGGGACTCCACAGTCCTGGCCCTCTCACCTTTTGGGGATAGTTATTAGGGTTTCTGAAGCAGCCAGGTAAGTCGTTGCCCCCGCTGCTTGTGTGGTGTTACCCTACCGTAGGGTATGCTTTCCCTGCTGCTTGGATAAGGAGCCCTTCTTCTACAACGAAGAAAGCTTTCCATACACAGGATTGCTGCTTCAGAAAAGGCAATTTGCATAAGGTGGGAAAGCAGTTCAGTCTCAAACCTGGCAACTAAAGGGACTGGAACCCAAATTACACATGTAAATGTTTGGCAGTAGAGAACGACGAAAATGAACAATTGCTTAAGTGAGTATTTAAAAACTATTTTCCTAAAGCAGCAATCATGTCTCTCTCCTCTCTCTTTTTACCCTAAGGTAAAGGATGGTTGAAGCTCTTCTCAGAAAACAGGTAGGATTGAGGAGGTTTATTTATGACTTACTGGAAGCACAAAGAGAAGCTTCTATTGTTGATAGTCAGGCTGGGTGGATGCCAGGAGACACGTCCCAAAGGAGCTGTTTTGCCAAGAGCTGACACACAAAGAGAGCTGACCTAGTCCTTTTTTATGCTGACTGCTTGCTCAGAAATTATACCAGAGAACGGTATTGAAAGACCTAGTGTGATTTGGAACAATTACGGAGACTTTAGGGCGATCCTAATTCTAAGGAACCATTTGAAGGGAAACAGGGAAGCCACATATTCGTTAGCTTTGTGTGGAACTGCTGTTCAGCTCGTATAGGGAAATCGTCTTGAGCTAGCTCCGCCTGGCCAGGCATTCAGTATCATCCTCCTTCCTTTTCCTTTGAAACTACAAATTTAAATTCAAGTTTTCAGCAAATGCCTCTGAGACCCCTCCAGAGGGGAAAAAAAATCTAAGGAACACATCATTGCCACCAATATTTTTAAGCTTGAGAATATTTTTCAGATTCTAAAGTGCAAGTCAGAGGGAGAAAGGGACAGGGTGTGCATGCTCGGATGGTTTGGGAGGAAGGAAGAGGGAAGGAGCAGGGGAGAGGAAAAGATGGATCTTTCAGGGAAAGGGTAATGCAAAATGCAGAAAAATTCGTAGATTTTCTTCGACTCAACAGAACCGTAAAATCTCAGCACTGGAAAGAGTTTTAGAGATGATCTCCCTGTCCCTTACTGGTCACCTTACTGATGAGGAAACTTAGATCAGAAAAGTGAGATGATCTGTCCAAAGAGGCAGAGCCAGGTGGTGGCAGACCCAGGCTGGAAACTAGGTGTACTCACTGTTCTCATGATACCCCTGGCCTCCCACCACATCTGCATCTGATTCTCACCTTGCCTGATAGCTGTGGCCCCTCGTTCATCACTTTGAGAGCTTTGGACAAAGGAAATAGTCAGCTGATGATTGTGATTCAGTGCAATTGCCTTCTAGCCTCTGTGCCTTATATCTTCACGTCGTAAAATAAATAATTCCATTCCATTTTTCAGCCAACCCATTTTTCAAATAATCTTTCATTTGGAAAACATACCACTTACATGTAAAAGAGGAAGAATAACCCCAAAGGTTTGCTTTACGATGCAATTCACATTCTACGATCTTTTATGATATGGATCCTCGCACATGTCCCAGGACCATCCAGGTAGTACCAGCTGCTACAGTCTCCCATTCTTCCCCCCACGGCAACACTTTGTTTTCTCCATAGTAACCTGAGTCCCCAGGATTTGACCAGGGTGCAGCCCCTGGGACTTTGGCTCTTGCAAGTAGGCTGGTTGAAGCCATTTAGTTTGTAAAGTATTGGGAGGGAGGGGCATGCATGGTAATTGGTATAATATAAAGTATAATAATAGTGTGTGTCTGGAGCTCAGCCTCAGGCCTTTAATTACCTTCTTCTCACCTTTATCATGTCTTGCCCGCCACTAGACACACTGTCGCCGCAACTACCAACAGAAACGTATATGTTTGTTTCCTTGAGGTGTGTACAACCAAAAATAGAGGATGACACACGTGGGGACTCTAGTATGGATTCTTCGCAGATGACTGGTACCTGGCATCCAGAATACCCCAGCCATCTCATGGTCATTCCCTGTTTCCTTATGAGATGAGGGAGATCCTCTTGATTTCCTGACCTGGACTCCAGGACCCAGGCGAGGGAATACATGCAGGGCCATGGTGAGACGCTCCCCAAAACTTGGGAGACAAAGTTGTCTCGAAAAATGTTGGAAAATAATTATTGTCTGTACAAACACACACTTTTTGTCTTAAGATAAGAGTTTCTCATTCTCTTAGGCATCCAAAAGAGATCTGTCTGCAACCTACTAAATCAGCAAAAATTAATTTGGGGGCATCTATTCAGTGTTCAATGATATGCTAAGCAATGTGGGGGATAATAGTATTAGCTAACGTTTATCAAATTCTTACAATGTGCCAGGTATCTGCTGAGCACTGTATATGAGTTGTTGCATTTAGCAGTACAGCCACTCCTATGAGATAGGTGTTTTTATCATCTCCATTTTAAATATCGGTAATGAAGGTATAGAGAAGTTAGGCCATTTGTTCGATGTCACACAGCTGGCAAGCAGGAGGGCCAGTGGTTTTCTTACTGATGAGGAACCTTACCTAGTTCTGCTTCCAGAACTTATGATTTTAAACGAGTATAAATCATGGTTCCTTCCCCCAATAGATTTATAATCTAGTTGGGGGAAACATGACTAACACACATTAAAACAACAGTAAATTATGTGAGGTGAACATATATAATTAAATGCTAAATTGGATGCTATTAACTATGAATGCGTCAGGAGATCAGAGGGCACAGGGAGGCATGGACCAGGCAGGCAGGATTTCATGAAGCTGAGCATCGAATGGTCCCTAAGATGTGCACAGGCAAAGGACTGCCTCAGGCAAGAAGGTGGCAAAAGTGCTTGAAGCAGAAGTGAGCAAGACCCATGCTGGAGGATGAAGCAGCTGGCCTGACCACAGCTGGGTGGAGCTGATGGGAAGGGCGGGGCCAGCTTGGACAGCCTTTAAAGCAAGTGGAGTTTAGGTTTGGTGCATTAGCAAGGAGAGAGTCATTAAAGGCCCTGGATCAATAAAGCAATATTAGAAAAGGGATGTTTAAGGAAGATGTACTTGGCAGGACACAGAGAATCCATCTTTTTAAAATTGCAAGTGACATAAAGCTTGGAAAAACATATATGAAATGACTCTAAATTGTTACCGTTCTTATTCTTCAGTTCACTGTTTATTCTGTCTGATATTTTTAAAAGATGTTTATTTATTTTGATTTTTTTCTAATGTTTATTCACCCTTGAGAGAGAGAGAGAGAGAGAGAGAGAGAGAGAGAGCGAGAGAGCACGCATGAGCATGCACGTGCGAGAGAGGGTGGGGCAGAGAGAGAGGGGACAGAGGATCCCAGGCAGGTTCTGCCCTGTGAGCAGAGAGCTCGATGCAGGGCTTGGACTCACGAATTGTAAGATCATGACCTGAGTTGAAGTTGGCCACTTAACTGACTGAGCCACCTAGGTGCCCCTATTTATTTGTTTTGAGAGAGAGAGAGAGAGAGAGAAAACACGTACACGCACAAGCTGGGTGGGGGGTGGCAGAGAGAGAGGGAGAGAGAAACTCCAAAACAAGCTCCATGCTTAGCATGAAGCTGAGTGGGGCTTCATCCCATGATCATGGGATCATGACCTGAGCTGAAATCAAGAGTCAGATGCTTAACCAACTGAGCTACCCAGGTGCCCCTATTCTGTTTGATCTTTATGATTTATTCTTACATTTATTTTACATTAGCAAGTTCTACCAATTCTGTGCCTACTTAATACTTTTCTACACTCCCTTGCCATTACTTTAGTTTGGCCACCATCCTAAGGATGAGGGGAGGCAGTAGAAGCCTTTCTGGAAGAGATGGCATGTTTCCAGAGTCCTGAATATTTCACAAGAGTTAGCCAGAAATGAAAGGAAGAAGTGGGAAGAAGAGCAGGAGAAGGATAGCATAATGGGCAAAAGAAAGCAACAACAAAACAACCGTCCCTGAATATGGTGCTAGCCCTGGGGTGCCGCAGTAAAGAAAACTAGATGTGGCATTGACTTAGTGAAGGACCGCTGGCTCGGGGCAGGGGGAGGTGAGGGGGGGAGGGGGTACAGGAGGGCCCAGAGTCCAGGTTGGAAGGCTGATGAGCTTCATTACATGATATCAAAAACATCTGGTCAAAATTTTATACCCTGGAAGGCAGAGCACCTCCAGCGTGGTGGGAGGAAGGCCCTTGAGGAGGTGACATATGAGCTATGCCTTAAACACGTAAATTGGCCTTCTCAGTGGAGGGAACGATCTTGGCCAAGGCAGAGTCTGACGGTTTGAAGGATAAGGATCCTAAACACCAGACAAGCTTTCGGAAGATTCATCTGTTGCTGGGGGTACAGCACACCGGGAAGTGGACATAAGTAGGGCTAACCTAAATTTAAGGACTGCTTATTATTTTTTTTTTTTATTTATTTTTATTTTTATTTTTTTGTTTTTTTCCAACGTTTTTATTTATTTTTGGGACAGAGAGAGACAGAGCATGAACGGGGGAGGGGCAGAGAGAGAGGGAGACACAGAATCGGAAACAGGCTCCAGGCTCCGAGCCATCAGCCCAGAGCCCGACGCGGGGCTCGAACTCACGGACCGCGAGATCGTGACCTGGCTGAAGTCGGACGCTTAACCGACTGCGCCACCCAGGCGCCCCAGGACTGCTTATTATTGTAGAGAAATGTTGAGGAAGTAAGTGAAAATTTTAAATTATCTTTCAGAATCCGGTGAGAAGTCAGCGCTAGATTTTTAACAGCTTTATTGAGATATGATTCACGTACCATACATCTCACTTTATGAAAGTGTACAATTCAATGGCTTTTAGCATATTCACAGAGTTGTGCAACCATCACCACAATTAACTTTAGAACAGTTTCATCACCCCAGAAAGAAACCTTGCACCTATTTGCACCCCTCCCCACAGTTCCTGGTAATCTACTCATCTATCTCCATCACTGTACGGTTGCCTATTCTGGGCGTTTCATATATGCGGAATCATATAACATATGGTCTTTTGTGACTGGCTTCTTTCATCAGTGCTAGATTTTGCAACCCTATGGTTTGTTATCAAATGACCAATGGTTAAATCACACATTTTCAAGTGTATTAGGAAGAAATAATAGTAAAAACCTGGAACACAATCAGTGGGGCAGGATGCTAGTGTAGGAGTAAAGACCCTGGGCCAGAAATCAGGAGATTTACTTCTAGTCTATTTTTTTTTCTTTTTTTGAGAGAGAGGGCAGGGAGATCATGACCTGAGCCAAAATCAAGAGTTATTTTCATAACTCAGGGCCACTCAGGGGCCCTTCAATTCTGTTTTTAACCAAGTGTGTGATCTTGGGCAAGGCAGCAACCTGTCTGGGCCACAGGTTACCATCTGTAAAATAAGAGGAATGGGATTTGAACAGTGATTCTCAGCTTTTAATGCACAGAAATTGCTTGGGGAGCTTTTTTGAAAAATATACGACCCTGGGACCTCACCCTGAGATATTTCAAAAGCTCCTGAGTTTGTTGTTTACCAAAGGTTAGGAATTTCAGAGCTTACGCCTTCTTTAGGTTTCCTAATAAATTTGACATTCTATACGGTACATGTATTTACCAATGCATTTTTGCCTGGAGCCATACCTGTGGCTTTTGGTCAAGTCCTTTTGTCTGTAATCAGTAATTACATAAAATAGGACAACTTCTTGGTGATGCTATGGATGCGGCTGTTGCTGGTCAGTGATCCCGGGCGCCTGACTGGAACTCACTGTGAGTCATAATAATAAGAGCAATTTGCCTTCCCTAATGCTTCCCACTTCACAGAGGACAGAAATAACTGAAAATAAGGAACGAACTATGTGAATAAATAGCATGTATATGGTCTATCGCTAACCACTGAAGTCTATGAGTGTGTGTGTGTGTGTGTGTGTGTGTGTGTGAGAGAGAGAGAGAGAGAGAGAGAGAGAGAGAGACATGCTTGACATTTTTTAAAGCCCACTTCCCCATGGACAGCTGGTCAAATTCCTAACTTGTGAGGCTGCTTGGATAGAAGTGGTTGAGTTTAATGACATAAGAATGATTTCACTCATGTGTGGAATTTAAGAAACAAAACAGATGAACATAGGGAAGGGAAGGAAAAATAAAATAAGATAAAAACAGAGAGGGAGGCAAACCATAAGAGAGTCTTAATGATAGAGAATAAACTGAGGGTTGCTGGAGGGGTGGTGGGTGGGAGATGGGATAGATGGCAGATGGGCATTAAGGAGGGCACTTGGGATGAGCACCGGGTGTTATTATGTAAGTGATGAATCACTAAGTTCTACTCCTGAAACAATACTACACTATATGTTAACTAAATTGAATTTAAATAAATTCCCTATATTCTGTACACAGAAACGGAATATAGGGAACTTACATTCCGTATATTCTGTTTACATAAAAAAATATAGACCTTTGATCCTTCTTCTCCAGTTTGTTACTCTCATGGTTTTTTGCTTCTCTTCAGCTGCCAAACCCCTTCTTAAAACAAGGGAGGGGGCAGCTAAAATTACAGGCCTGCCAGGGGTGCCTGGCTGGTTCACTCCATAGAGCATGCAAGTCTTGATCTTGGGGTTGTAAGTTCAAGCCCCACGTTGGGTGTAGGGATTACTTAAAAATAAAACCTTTTTAAAAAATTACAAGCCTGGCCTCCACCTAAGACGCAGTAGAGAAAGAAATCCCCCAAATGTATATGAATCAACACTCATTGTTGCCTATTACACAATGTCAAAATTAGCAGGGATAGTTGCCTGCTTCCTTTAGTTTAGTTACAAAATTAACCTTCAGTGCATGTTTTTGTGGTCATCTTATACCTCTCCTCAAAACCTTTCACTAGCTTCTCTTCACTTGGTGTAAGATAATTTTATTCCATAAACCTGAAAACCACTTCTCCGCTTGAGTTCACTTTGTCTAGTGATTTTCACGTCCCATTTCCCATCACCCCAATCATCAACACGTACACTTTTATGCCCCTAAACGTATTATATTTGGTCAATTCTAGATATATACTTTTTCACTTTCTAACATCTCTGAAGTCAGGAAGTATCTTACAACCAATGGTATCTGAAATTCAATGAAGTACAGTAAGTTCTTTCTGAGTGAGTAGTTTACCTCCTACCACTTACTGAATGATGTACTTCCATCCAAGTATTTGGCTCCAATTCCTAAATTTAAAAAAAAAAATTTTTTTAGGGGCAGCTGGGTGGCTCAGTTGGTTGGGCGACTCACTGGCTCAGGTCATGATCTCATGGTTCATGGGTTTGAGCCCCACTTCAGGCTCTGTGCTGACAACTCAGAGCCTGGCACCTGCTTCTAATCTTGTGTGTCTGTCTCTCTCTGCCCCTCCCCTACTCATACTCGCTCTCTCTCAGAAATAAACATTTTAATGTTTATTATTTTATTATTATTATTAATGTTTATTTATTTTTGAGAGAGAGAGAGAGCATGACCTAGGGAAGGGCAGAGAGAGAGGGGGACAGAGGATCTGAAGCAGTCCCCAAGCTGACAGAAGGGAGTGAGACGTGGGGCTTGAATTCACAAACCACGAGATCATGACCTGAGCCAAAGTCGATCACTTAACCGACTGAGCCACCCCATCCAATTCATAAATTTTATAAGAAGTCTTTATTTTTGTGAAACTATTTGATATTAATATAATTCCAATATTTCTAGCATTCTGATAGATATGTTCCTAAGTAGCATAGGAATCTACTTTATCAATTTAATGACTGTATAATGTTCCATTATTTGAGTATATCATGATTTTATTACCCAGTCCCTATTGATGTTATCAGTAATGCCCAGAGAAACCAATTTTGTGTACTTATCTACTTTCCTATGGTACATTTTCTAAAAGTAGAGAATGAATACTAGTATTACTGGTATAATACAACAAGCTTTTCTGTCCCTATGTTTTCATTTTTTTAAAAAATAAGTGTACTCTTTTTTTGTGTGTGTGTATTTTTGAGAGGGACAGAACGTAAGTGGGGGAGGGGCAGAGAGAGAGAGGGAGACACAGAATCGGAAGCAGGCTCCAGGCTCCCAGCTGTCGGCACAGAGCCCGAGATGGTGCTCGAACTCACGAGCTGTGAGATCGTGATGTGAGCCGAAGTCAGTGCTCAACTGACTGAGCCACCCAAGTGCCCCCTTATGTTTTCATTTGTTGACTGGACTGTAAGCCTTTGTCTGTAGTCTAATGATGATTTTTTAAATCTTTTATTCATTTTTTATTGTGGTAAAATATGTAAAGTTTACTATTTTAACCATCTTTATGTGTACAGTTCAGTGCCGTTAAGGATATTCGCATTGTACAGCTGTCACAACCATCCATCTCCAGAAGGATGATCTTTTTTAGGGTTGTAAATACATATTGCCATGTTGCCCTATAGAGATAAAAAAAAAAATTGCTGTTCTTCACAACAACTTATTTCTCTATTAAACATACATTTATTGGGGCGCCTGGGTGGCTCAGTCGGTTAAGCGTCCGACTTCAGCTCAGGTCATGATCTCGTGGTTCATGAGTTCAAGCCCCGCGTCAGGCTCTATGCTGACAGCTCAGAGCCTGGAGCCTATTTCAGATTCTGTGTCTCCCTCTCTCTCTCTGACCCTCCCCCGTTCATGCTCTGTCTCTCTCTGTCTCAAAAATAAATAAACGTTAAAAAAAATAAAAAAAAAAACCCATACGTTTATTAAATAGTCTCATGTGTCAAGCAATCTACTAGCTACCCATAAACATTGTATCAATTAAGATGATTTTGTTGCAAACGACAGAAAACCTAACACCAACTGACAGGCAATAGTTTTGTTTCCAAGTATGGCAGAATTAAGTTCTGCTTCTATCACCAGGACCCTGTTTCTCTCAGTCTTTCTCTTGGTTGTGTTCTCTCCAAGTATTGCCTTCATTCTCAAACAGGTTTGTCCCTTGTGATATCACAATGACTATAGCAGCCCTGCACCCTATTGATTCCATGTCCAGTAGAGAGAGAGAGAGAAAGAGAGGGAGGGAAAGAACCCCTCTTTCAGTAACTTTAAAGATTCAGAGCATATCTCACCCAAACCAATCAGGAAGGCCATAGGAATGGGACAATAAGTGGCTAATTTAGACCTGTGACTTTTCCTCCATCCTGACCCCAGGGGTGGGGGGCGCCCCATCTGAATCATAATGACCAGGGCGCCTGGGTGGCTCAGTGGGTTAAGCGTCCGACTTTGGCTCAGGTCATGATCTCACAGTTCGTGGGTTCGAGCCCCGTGTCGGGCTCTGTGCTGACAGCTGGGAGTCTGGAACCTACTTGGTATTCTATGCCTCCCTCTCTCTCTGCCCCTCCCCCACTCACGCGCGCTCACACGCGGGCTCTCTCTCTCTCTCTCTCACAAATATGAATAAACATTAAAAAATTTTTGGATCACAAAGACCAAGAGCAGATAATTCACAAAGAAAATCAAGCCTGTTGCCAGAAGAACATGAAGGACACTGGGGTGGCACAATGTCCACTGCCATTCAGGAGTACAGCGAGACTATCATATAAGAAACCATGCCATAGAGCATGGAAAAATGAAGTTAGGGGGTACCTGGGTCGCTCAGTCATTGAGCATCCGACTCTTGCTTTTGGCTCAGGTCATGATCCCAGGGTCGAGGGATCGAGCCCCGTTTGGGCTCTGCACTAAGCATGGATCCTGCTTGGGATTCTATCTCTTCCTTTGCCCCTCCCTGCTCACTTGCGCATGCGTGCTTTTATGTTCTAATGAGGGAAACAGACATATAAGCAGGTCTGATAGACTGCGTGTCAACAGAGGTAGAAAGGTGGTGTGCTGCAGACAAGGGCACCCACAGCCAGCCTGAGAACCCAGGAAAGGCTCCCTACAACAGATGACACCTGAGCGAATCTTGTTGTATGCAGTAAAGGAAGGTGGAAAGAGACTTTAGGGGAAAGAGAACTGCATGAAATGGTTGAAGGGGAATTATAAATAGTTTACTACCTCAAAACTAACATCTGTTGAATGCTATTATATGCTAGATACTTCTTAGCCCCTTTTCTATAATATTTTATGTAACTAATATGTTCAAAGAATAGTGAATAGCTTGGCGTCTGGAAGGAAGGTTCATGAAAAGGAAAACAAAACAAAACAAAAACAAGCAAACCCGAAAAGATCAGACTGAAAAAAGCAGGTTGGGCTCAGATTATGGAAGGGCCGTGTTATACCTAATACCTAATGCAGTAGGTATTGGAGCTAATACAGGTTTGGGGGCAAGGGTTTGACATGATCAAGGTCATGCTTTATAAACGTGTTCCAAATTTGATACCCACAAGATGGTATGGAGTGGATAATTGTTTCTGGGGAGCCACTGAAGAGGTTGCTAAGGCACACCAGCCAGAGACCAAAAGAATCCTTCTCCCTGATGCTCATACACTGCTGACCTTCTCTGTCTCTCCATGGTGCCCTCTGGGATCTTTGTTACATTGAACGGCCCCCTACATTCTTTTTTTTTTCTGCCCCCTATATTCTTAATCTCTTTATAGAATGCACCCTTCTCCTCCTTGCCTTAACTAAAACGTGTTCTTTTTTTTTTTTTTTTTCCTCTCGGGAATTTATTTCTCCTAAGCCTCCTTGAGCAGAATTTACTAATCATCCCATTGGACCCAGAGCTCACCCATTTGCAAACCATTTCTAAGCACCTCCCTGCCAGCACCCTCCTCCTGTGAGGGCAGTGCAGTCCAGCCCTCTCCCATCTTTCAGATTCACTAACTCTCCCTGATTCACTTTTCAACACATTACTTTCTCCTGAAAGCTCCTTGCCAGTTGTCACTTAGATGCTAAATCCAATGGGTTTCAAATTTTAACTTGAGGTATTTGATTCTGTTGACCGTTGTTTCTTTTTTTTTTTTTTTTTTCAATGTTTATTTATTTTTGGGACAGAGAGAGACAGAGCATGAACGGGGGAGGGGCAGAGAGAGAGGGAGACACAGAATCGGAAACAGGCTCCAGGCTCTGAGCCATCAGCCCAGAGCCCGACGCGGGGCTCGAACTCACGGACCGCGAGATCGTGACCTGGCTGAAGTCGGACGCTTAACCGACTGAGCCACCCAGGCGCCCCTGACCGTTGTTTCTTGATAGATTCTCCAGAAATTATTTTTTCCTGTTTCTCCGCATACCCTTCTGGCCATTCTTCTGTCTTTTTTGAAAGTTCTTCTCTCCCCACTTAAATATCAGTGTGCCTTGGGTTTCTTCCTCAGCCATCTTCCCTTCTCATCTGCCGTGCTCTTCCAATGGTTTGAATCACTACCCAAGTGTCAGTGAGCTGACGGCTCACAAGTCCACACCAGCCCCAGGCTCTCTCCTGAGCTTTAAATCTATTGTGTCCAACTGCCTACTAGACACCACTAACGTAGTGTTTCCCTGAAACTCCAATTCCACATGCCTGAAGGAGTAAATTATTTCCTGTCTACCCAGGCACCCAAGCAAAAGCCTGGAAATCACTTCAACTCTTCAGTTTCAATAACTTTAAAAAAAAATTTTTTAACGTTTATTTATTTTTGAGAGACAGAACATGAGCAGGGGAGGGGCATAAAGGGAGGGAGACACAGAATCTGAAGGCTTCAGGCTCCAGGTTGTCAACACAGAACCTGACACGGGACTTGAACCCACAAACCATGAGATCATGATCTGAGTCAAAGTCAGACGCTTAACCAACTGAGCCACCAGGTGCCCCTCAATAACCACTTTTAACCAGTCATCGAGCATTGTTCGTTCTGTTTTTTTGCTATATCTCATAGCTCTCTCCTGTCTATTTTCATTCTAATTGCTTTAACTTAGGATCTCATTTTCCTTTGTCTAATATATTAGCTTTCATTTTGATAATTTTCAAATATACAGAGATTAACAATAAATGAGCGGGTTTACATTATAACTAGATATGCTCCAAGGAGAAATTTCTAATAGTCTCTCCTGCTTATAGCTCTTGAGGCTATGGGTATAAGCCAGACTTAAGTCAAGGACAAGGTCACTCTTATTTGAGAGCTGGGCCCCAAACTTGATGTCTGTTGAGTCCCATCCTATGCCCCTGTAAGAGGAATGTGGCATTGGGTGAGCAGGAACCATTTGTTACAAGACCACTGGATTCTCAGTAAAGGGAAACATTTCTGAAAACATAGTCCTTGGGTGAGGAGAATTCCTTCCTCAGAGAAAGAAAGTTGCTTTCCTGGCCAATATGGTTTATTATTAGGCATAGGATGGCAGGCTAGTGACAAAGTTAGTTAGCAAGCTATTGTTCAGTGCCAGATGTTTACAGTCTAAGAACTAATTTCATGACACTGCACGTCACCTCCCTCATCTCCTTCTTTTGGCCTCTGTGTTGTTTTTGTTTTTGTTTGCTTGTTTGTTTTTAGAGAGTGTCTGAGCAGAGGAGAGGGGCAGAGGGAGAGAAAGAAAGAATCCTAAGCAGGCTCCACGCTCAGAAAGGAGCCTGATGCGGGGCTTGGTCCCATGACCTTGAGATCATGACCTGGGCCGAAATCAAGAGTCAGATGCTCAACTGACTGAGCCATGCAGATACCCCGGCCTCTGTTTTTTAATCTTCCAAATGAAGATATTGGACTAGATGATCTCTAAAATCATTTCCAGCTCTACCATTTTATTATCTATTTTTTATATAATACCAGTATAACATGTTTTTGATAGGACAAAGGTTCAAGAACTATTGATGGCATTTTACAGATATGGAAACTGAGGGCAGTGGGGCAAGAGATTTGTTTCAGACACGTGTAGGTAATGTCAGGGCCCGAATCTTTCCAGAGCTGTTTCATTAAATTAAATTAAAAATTTCCTGGCTCCTGGGCGGAACTGCAGTATCTTTCCCTTCAGAAAAGCTGGTTTGTGAGGGCACCTGGGTGGCTCAGTCGGTTGAGGGTCTGACTCTTGGTTTTGGCTCAGGTCATGGTCTCGCAATTCATGGGTTTGAGCCCAGCACCTGGCTCTGCACTGATGATGTGGAGCCTGCTTGGGATTCTCTCTCTCTCTCTCTCTCTCTCTCTCTCTCTCTCCCCCTCTCTCTCTCTGTCCCACCCCACTTCTGTCTCTCAAAATAAATAAATAAACTTTTTTAAAAAATCATAAAAGAAAAAAAAATAAAATATGGTCTGTTTTTTTTTTTTTTTTCCCCACCAGGCCTGAAGAAAAAAACAACAAGGGTCAGAGGATTAATATGAAAAATATTAGAACACACTTTTTCCACTCCCACGGACAAGGGCTTGAATCTCACAGTACTGAAAGACAAGTCAGTGGTGCGGAGACTGCCAGGGGGCATTTAAGAACCAGGCTGGAGGAGAGGGGGAACAGATCTGAGCTGCTGGGGATACCTTTCGGTGTTAGTGGACTAGGATGGGGGGCGGGGCACTGATCCCAAGGGCATAATAACAAGGTCAGCCTCACCTCTTCTCACTCTGTTCTTGGCAATAGCCAGTCTAGCTAGAAAGAGCAATCTGTCAAGTCTAATTAGAGTAGAACCAGTGAACAATGGGCGCCCAGCTCTAAAATGACAGCCCAGTTTAATGGGGTGGAGGAGCTTGGGAGGGACGTGCGCTTTGTGTGCTCGGAACTGGTTCCTTCAAATGGATCCTTTCCGAACTCAAACTGCAAAACAACTTCAACTGGATCCTTCTTGACTTCGCCAGAAATCTTCAGGTCCCTGCGCTTTTTAACACAGGGACATCCAGCAAAAGTAGAGAACCTGGCTCTGTTTCAAAGGTGAGGCTGTAATTGAAAATAGTTACATCATGGGCTGTCGGGGCACCATGCGGTGCTGTGTGCATGCACTGATATTTATTAATTTGTTCATGTTTCTCCTTCGTGTTTAATTATATTGGTGATGCTACTGTTTCTTTTATTACTTTTGAAATCCTTATTATAAGGCTGGTAATTGGATTCTCGAAATTTCAGAACAGCTTGAAATTTTAGCAGGACCACAAATAAGCACATTTAACATGCAAAAAAAAAATATTAATTATATTTTTGGCTCATCCTGTAAATGCTGTCTCTGATTTGGATATTTTAGTCCTTGCATCAAACGTAGGTTTTACGGGTAAAGGGTATGTTTTATAAATGAATCAAAGAAATACATTCCTTAAAATAAATACACGGATGCACATTACTGAAGCTTAAAAACTATGCACGTACATAATCTAAAGCCTCAAATAATGGAAGCCTGTTATCAGCAAATATTATATTGAAGACCAATGGTGTGTTCATTTAACTCTGCCTCAGTGTGGGGCATACTTAAAGGTGTGAGAAAAACGGAATTCTCTAAAGTGGGAGAGAAAGACTGGAGAGGTAGTAAACACAAACATAATTCTAAGTTCTAAGTGTCAGTCTGCATGATTTTGCTATTCTTTCTGGTGTGATATCTCACTTGACCCTTGAAGCACCTTATGAAGTATCTTACTGTTATCTTCACTCTACAGATAGGAAAGTAAGGCCCTGAGAAATTAGCCCAAGGTTACAGAGAAATGCAGAGTCAGGCCTTGAACTTAGGCTGTCTGGCTCCAGGTCTAATGCACTGTATTTCTGCTAGAGTTTGGAGACATTGCATTTTGAAAATCATCCAATTCATAATAATAATGCCAACATGAGAACTCTCTTCGAATCCATTGGTGTCTTCTGGACATGAAAAAAGCTAGTTTGCCTTGTTTGTACCACTGCTGGCACTTTACTGCATGTTGCTAATTTTTTCTTCTCCAACAGCATCACTTACTTCTTTTCTAATCTTTCCTTTTTTTTTCTTTTACATGCATGTTATTTGAATAAATTATCTTGTAAAAAAGATAAAGTCAGCCAGTGCTACCCATCTCACCCCAGACCTAGTCCTCCCTCCAGAGAAATCAGTTATCAGTTTGGGGTATAACCAACTGTTTTCTTTGTGTGTTTGCATAGATGTGTGTGTGTGTGTGTGTGTGTGTGTGTGTGTGTGTGTGTATCATATTGTTTTGTGTCATTTAAAAACATACATGGGGGGCGCCTGGGTGGCGCAGTCGGTTAAGCGTCCGACTTCAGCCAGGTCACGATCTCGCGGTCTGAGTTCGAGCCCCGCGTCAGGCTCTGGGCTGATGGCTCAGAGCCTGGAGCCTGTTTCCAATTCTGTGTCTCCCTCTCTCTCTGCCCCTCCCCTGTTCATGCTCTGTCTCTCTCTGTCCCAAAAATAAATAAACGTTGAAAAAAAAATTTTTTTAAAAATAAAATAAAAACATACATGGTACCATGCCATATTTTTTATTCTGTAATTTGCCCTTATTTTGTTCAACTTCTTATGCCGGTGGAGATCGCTTTGTGGCAGTCTGTTTAAATGTAACTCTTTTTTTTTTTTTTAATGTTTATTTTCGAGAGAGAGAGAGACAGAGCATGAGAGGGAAAGGGCAGAGAGAGAGGGAGACACAGAATCCGAAGGAGGCTCCAGGCTCTGAGCAGTCAGCATAGAGCCCCATGTGGGGCTCGAACTCATAAGCTGTGAGATCATGACCTGAGCTGAAATCGGACACTCAACCGACTGAGCCACCCAGGCGCCCCGTAACTCATTCTTTTTGTCACATGGCATTGCATTGTCACTTTTACTGTTTTCTACCTTGCCTCTGCTTTTGAAATGACTTAGTGGCACATCAAGTCATGATTAACCATATTTGTATTTATGGGGCAGGTAAAGGTGGGCCTAAGCTTTCTAAGCCCACTGAGTGCTAACAAGTAAGAAAGGAAGGGGACAGAGCAAGCACCTAATGAGCACTCTGGGTGGAGGGAAGGGCCTAAGGCAGGAAGGGTGTTACCTATCAGTAGTTTTGTTACCTCTCAGCCTCTGAATTTTAGCATTTTTGTCATTGTTGTTTTAAACCCACCTGTTCTCCAGAACTACATTCCTTATATATAAGAGAGAATAGTAACATACTTGACAGAGTGCTGTGAGGATTGAATGGGTAACACCCAGGAAGGAACATCAAAACTGAGCCGACTGAGACCTGTAAGTTAGGAACTGTTTGCTTACCCTCTTTCCCTCCCGCCTCAGATATTGTGTTGTGAGTAAATAGAGCTAAAAATGTTGTTATTAGATATTCTGGAGCATTAATGTGCCTGAAGGCATGGATTTTGGAGACTGACTTATCTCTGGATTCAAGTCCTGATGAGGCTATTGATTAGTGGTGTTTTGTCTGATGTAAAATAAGGGCAGTAATAATAGTAAACTTAGCCTGTGGCGAAGTATAAATGAGATAATGTACGTGAAGTACTTATATAGTTGCTGGCATGTAGGAAAGCCAGCTGCTGTTACCGTTATCAGCTAGAGAAGCTGCAATATCTCCACTTCCATTTTCTGTCTGTAAAGTATGCTGTCGAGTTTCCTCAGACTTGACAATAAAGGCAGGCCTAATCTCAGAATTAAAGCACAGCCATTCATCATTCCTTTAGTCCATAGTTTTTTTTGTGTTGTTTTTTTTTTAAGCAGCTCTTTCCTGAACACCTACTGCATGTCTTAATACCCTGCTGGGTACTGTGTGAAACATAAAGGAAGTGCATGACAGGACTCTTGCCCTCAAAATACTTATGGCTATTAAGCTGAAGTACCTTAATATACCAGGTTAACACAGGAAAGGACCTGTCAGATGAAAGGCCTGATGTCATATGCTGTCTGGGTAACAGATAATAACATAAACCCAGGGTAGTAGTATGAATATACATGCCCAGTGACTACTTTCTCAAATTTTTCTGTTAATTACAAAGGTATATGTACATACTCCTTTAACACCTGCTTATTCATTCCTTACCTAGCTTCAGAATTATTTTACTTTTTTAAAAATGTTTATTGTTGGAGAGAGAGAGAGCACAAGCCATGGAGGGGCAGAGAGAGAGGGGGAGAGCGAATCCCAAGCAGGCTCCACGCTGTGAGCACAGAGCTCAGCACGGGGCTTAAACTCACAAACTGTGAGCATGACCTGAGCCGAAATCGAGTCGGATGCTTAACAGACTGAGCCACCCAGGTGCCCCCAGGATTATTTTAGAAGCTCATCTGGGCCTCATCTGTGGAACTTGAGCATTAAATTAGTTGCTAACGCAGGGCCAGTCTCCAGGCTGGGGGTTGCTCTCACTCCCTCTGGAAAGAGCTGGAAAGAATGAAGTCACCAGGAACTGGCAGAGAGAAGCTGCTCTCTACTCGGCTTAAGTCTTGAGTGAATAAAAACATGCAGATTTTTCTGTTCTTCTGGACAAAATAGCTGATATTTAGTGAGCAGATAAAATCCCAAAAATGTAGGAACTGTTGTAAAGAGCCTGAGGATGCCACATAAAGGGCCTGAAAGTACTTATTTGGGGGAGTAAATTCCCAAGAAGTAAACCTACAATATTTCCAAAACGTCAGCCTAGTCCTTCTCAGCCCAGTAAACTTTCTGGGACCCATAGAGCCCATTTTCTGTCGTGTGTATGAACCCATTCTGGCTGGCCCAGACTGGAGTTCCAAAAGGACATAAAAGGCCACCTCAGTTGTCAAGCACAGAAGTCATGTGTGGCTTTTGGTTTAAGAATCAGTCCAGCCAGCAGATGCTCTGAGTGCTTGGGGAGTGGCATGCCTATTTCTGATATGAGAACAAGCATCCTTTGTCTTAATTCCACACTTAAATCTGGGATAGACCATTCTGAATGTCTTTACTTTTAAAGGACCTATGTTAAAATCATTCTTATTAGCAAAAAGTCACTTATCGTATAAAAAGGTGTGATTTCCCAGACAGCCTTTTTACTGTTGAAGGAATTTCTTAGCAGACAAAGGAATCTGCTCATTAAATCATAAGCCCTGTGAGAAAGAGATTCTTAAGCATAAGGTGCAGCGCATGTAGTTGTTAGGTTAAGTGGGATTCAAAACACTGTCTCCACTACCCCTTTCTGAAGGCGATCTCTTTTTCTTTGCTGAAGAGGGGCACCTTTCTGAAAATTTCCCCCATGAACCCAGAATAAAAATGTACAGCACATTAGAGTTCTAAAAATAATTCGACCCTGCATTTCACAGAGTTCAGGGCTCCAAAAATATGCTGTCCAAATCATTATTGGCGATTACTTTATTTTGCCCTTGTACAAGAGGGGAAAGCAGCTGGGGTATGAGACTTGAGAGAGAGCCCATTTTCCAAGGAAGAACAAAGAACCGAGGGAGAAGCTGCTTTGCTTTGTCTGAGCCAACTCCCTCTGAGGATTGCCGCAGGAAAGGCTTAGAGCTGTATCCCTGCCCATTAGTTTAGGGCCACTTGGTTCAGCAGTCCTGGCCATGTGGGAAGATGTGTGCCTACCTGCACAGTATTAATGTTATCAGCTGCCCTGTTCATGTAGCCTCTCTCTAGAGGACACTTTTATAACACAGTAGCACTTAGGGAGACATTCCCTCCTTTACTTCTGTTTCTCTGCTGATAAACAAATGTCAGGCTTCCTCTTGGATCCTGTCCCTGATTCACTAAGTTACTATATATTCTTTGCTCTTCTTTGTGCTCCAAACACTGAGCTCTCAGTGCTCATCTGGTTGGATCCAGATTGTGAAGGCTACAGCCCAAGCGATCACATACAGGACTTGGGGGCCCAACCTTCCTTTTCCAGGAGCCTCGAGAAGCCTTCTGTTCCAGCAAGGTCCCTAATTAATGTGTTTTTGGTGCTACTGGACAAAAGAGAGGGCCCTGTTTTGAACCAGAGCCTATAATTTATGCCGACAGCTATACCCCGATGGGAGATGGGAATTTTCATGTCAGAGGACAGGGACCCGATAAACAGCATGACTAATCCAAATGAAACCATCCACCTCTGGGTCTTTACTCCCTTACTAAAAGAAAAAACAGAGATGTGTGGTTTTTACACTTAATGCACTGAATCTCTGCAAGTGGAAGGGACTTAGCACATCATCTGGGCAATGTGGAGGGCATGGCTCTAAAGGAGAAAGCATCAGCTTCAAGAAGGGCAGCATACAGTTCTATGCGGCACAAAAAGGGGGAAGCTGCACTTGGGCATCATCTTGCAGGTTACAATTCCGGGCAGTCGCGCGGCTCCAGCGCAGAAGCACAACTCCTCATCTTTCTTCTGTGGGCTTCAGCCATAGGGGGAGAAAGGTGGTGCCACAACTCTCTCCCAGTGGATGATGATGACGTGTTCTAAGCAGATGATTGCGGAGGCTCCTGTCAAATGAGTGGAGAGAAAAGGGAAGTGGGGAGAGGAGGAGGGACTCAAGAAACAGCACTGCAACAACCCTGGAATAAAAATGAGGGGCCATTATGGGAAATGATAAGCACAATCACCTTGAAATTCAGTCCCTTGCCCGTTTTTTCCCAATTTGCTTCTGATAACCTCTTACAATACTTTGTAAATAACTTAAAGCAGCACAGGATAAATGAAAGAGAGCTTCTATCAGGTTCTATTTTCACTCTTTAGAACGGTCTTAAATAGCAATTATCCTTTTAAGCTTCAGGAAGCATTAAAAACAGTCAAGCCTTTTAAAACACTGTGTACCAAAACCATAACGGTCCTGTAGGTTTCCCTTCTCGACAGAAAGGCTGCTCGGGCTGTGCCCATTACTTTCAGTTTCGTTGGGTGGGTGGGGGGGGGGGGGTAATATCCTGCAGCATCCTAAGCGCAACGGACTTTGGAATGTTGGCTCGGTCCAAGCGGTCCCCTTGGCGACGCCACGGCCTCCGGGGAGATCCGAGCTGTTTCCCTCTTCCCCAGCAGGCGGCGCTGTTTTTCGCGGCGACCGCCACCGCCCAGCTCGGAGGTCACTTCCGCCGCGGCCTGGGGAGGCTTCCCTCCTCATGCCACTCCTTTCTGGTGTTTTTCTGAGGCAGGATTTCTTTATCCAGGGCTGCCTACTAACGTTTCTGAAACACTATGCTCTAATGATAGTTTATGCTACTTTAAAACTTGCTGCTTGGGTCCTCTGAGAGAGTGGAAATCTTAAAAAAAACCATGTATTTGGGATTGCGTAATCACTGTTTTTTTTAAACTTCTAACGCATTTCAACCTAGTTAAATAAAAAGGGTCTCTGACCCGACAAAGAAGGCAATAGATGTTGAAATTTAGAATGCTTAAAAACAAACAAACAAAAATTCCCCTTCCTGTTTATTCCAGATTCTTCCAGTGTAGAGAGCAGCTCACGAAAATTCAGCTGCGGCTCCATCTGCTGGACGCGCCGCGCCGCTGCAACTCCCTGCCCTGGAAGGAGAGGTGTCGGCTGCAGGTGAAGAAGGCCCGGCCTTTTACCCAGGAAAAGCTCTGGCACCAAGGTAGCATTCACATGCAGGTCTGCTTATCTAAAAAGAGACTAAACTGATCCTCTGCAAGAAAATGGGCAGAGTTTTGAGGAGCCCTCAGGCCTAAATGTACTGGCATATGTTATATGAGTGTTCTCTTAGGAAAACCTGGGGCTTGGGGGAAAAGAGGAGGCGTGATTCATTTCATTTCACCGGCACGTCTCTCAGGTTGCAGGGCTGAAAACTAAAACTGTATTTTTCATCAAGGCACACAGGGAGGCATCGGGGACAGAAGTCAAAATGTATTTGTTCTCCTGAATGGAACTGATTTTGCTGAATGGAAGGAATTTCAAAGGTGAAGAGGGTGACAGAAATAAAATTAATCTGGGAATGGGGACGTGTTAGAATGTGGCCTTGGCTGTGGTTTGATATAAGGTCACTAAGCCCTGTACCATTTTCCAAAGTTGTGAGTCAGTTCTGATTTACTTGAAGATTTTTCTATTTAGGAGACTTCAGGCCCTTTTCCCACAAAGGTCTAAACCCATTTGCAAATGCATTTATATACATAACTTCCACGCAGACCTGTTTTCACCATTGTTGCAAACTTTGTTATAGGCCATAATCAGAAAATGCTTGGGGGACTGATAGAAAGCAGAGTTTTAGAGCAGAACTACAGTTGGCCCATCCATCTGAAAAAATGTGGTATCACTGATAGGATACATTTCTAATGGAACAATGTTAGCACACATAGTTCTGACCCTCCAGCGCTTGATGATAACTTTCTAGCACAAATGAACTTTTGTGTTCTGGGGTGAGTTTATAATGGTTTTCCTGAAAGATTAAGTGGGTTTACCAACAGTATAGTCTACAGGAACATAACTAGTTATGTGCGTCCTCCGGGTCCATGTCATGTGACTTCCACATGCGGTAAATGTTTTAAAATGACATCCTTTGGTGCTTCAATGACTAAGCCCTCATGGTTGAGACTTACCAGATTCCACTGCCCTAGTGAGTAGTTTCATAGAGAAAATGTTCAGCCTCCACATGGCCACTTGAAGAAGATACACAACTAAGAAAACAGATGAGAAATAAAATAAAAATCTACTGCAATGATGCTTGGGTGGACTGTATCAGAGAACAAGACTGCGTATTTTTTAATGTTTTGAATCAACAAAGAGGTTTTGGGGTACCAAATTGTGACCAGGATAGGAAAGATTTGATGGCTGATACTACATCTATCACACCTCTCTCCTACTAATGTAGTTGCGGTTTTTAAAAGATGTTTATTTTTGGTAAGAGAGAGAGAGAGAGAGAGAGTGCGTGCGCATGCAAGTGAGGGAGGGGCAGAGAGAGAGGGGAACATAGGACCCAAAGCAGTCTCCCCTTTGATAGCAGCGAGCCCCATGTTGGGCCCGAACTCACGACTCGAACTCATGAGCCATGAGATCATGACCTGAGTCGAAGTCCCACGCTCAACCCACTGAGCCACCCAGGCTGCCCTCTACTATAAAAGGAGAGTCTTTCATAGACATGAATAGCTTGATAACAAATCAGCACTGTGAGTGATGGCATGAAGTGGAGCATCGAACATCGCTCAGTGAAGGTCCTTCCACAGCCTCTGGCTCAGGACAGTGAGGGACAGGATCAGAGGTGGAGCAGTGAGGAACCAGATACCCGAAGCCTTCACCATCTTACCTCTGTTGTGGCACAAGGCAGTCCCTGGAAACAGAATGTTGTGTCTTCTGTGTTTCTACTTACTTCATTAACTTGTTTGTTTAAAATTTTTTTTTTTCAACGTTTATTTATTTTTGGGACAGAGAGAGACAGAGCATGAACGGGGGAGGGGCAGAGAGAGAGGGAGACACAGAATCGGAAACAGGCTCCAGGCTCTGAGCCATCAGCCCAGAGCCCGACGCGGGGCTCGAACTCACGGACCGCGAGATCGTGACCTGGCTGAAGTCGGACGCTTAACCGACTGCGCCACCCAGGCGCCCCAACTTGTTTGTTTAGAGGGTGTCTCCATCCTTAGAGCAGAGCCACATATATAAACCACCTGTCACTTTCTTAACAGACTTCCCAAGAGTATTCACTTTGCGCTATTTCTGGTGAACTTAATATAAAAAGGCTGCCTGGTCCCCCAGCAGTAGAGCCTGGGGTTCAAATATTTTTGTTTTTGGAAAAAAGCAAGAGAAAATTTTTCTAGGGATGACCTCTCCCTTGACTTTTGGCCTATTCTAAATTGGGCTTTTGAGAGAGAGAGAGAATGTGACCAATCTCTCAAGAGCATGAAACAGATTGAACTTCGTAGGAATTTCTATCTGGACCCTACAGTTAGGTAAGTGTGTCTCTCCAGGTCAAAATCCTGACTTCACGGAGGAATTGTCTTAACAGTGTCGGTTGAACTCAGTTTTGTTCTGTCAGCATAGATCAGTCCTTTTCTTTCCCCTTCCTGCAAAATGTCAGGCTGACTTGTGCTTAGCGCTGGGTCTTGGCTTTCTGGTCACTTCCTCTGAGACTTCCTTGAGCCCCAGGTGAAGGGAGGGTGCCCTCATGGCTCCCCGTCACAGTTCTGTAATATTATATCGTCACTGCTTATCTGTCTGTCACCCATACTAGACTCTTACATCCTATGAAAACAGGGTCACGGTTATCATTATGCTCATTTTCCATCTTCAGCACCTAATTAGTGCCTCAGATCACACAGATGTTAGGTAGGAACTCAACCCATGGAGATGGGAGGGAAGGGTATTTCCAAGGGAGGAACTGGCGTGAACACAGCACAGGCATAGACCCGGAAGGGTGCCTAGGAGCATGAAGGTAGTGTGGCTGCAGCCTGAGGGGGCTGACAGGAGAAGAGACGAGAAAGAGTCTGGGCAGTCGTGAATATTGGGAATGTTAGTGTAGGGCAGCGTTCATCAAAAGATGAAATAGTTGCAAATGATGACATTTCTAGTGTATTGTGTATTGGATAAGTGCTTTGCTTATATTTTCATCAAAAACATGGAGCCAGAGATCTAGCCCATTCTGCTTGTGGAGTATCATTTGGCAAAAACAACCTGCATGGCTTAAAGTTTAGCTTCATTTTTTTTAGGTTTGTTTATTTATTTTAAGAGAGAGAGAGCATGTGTGCAAGTAGGGAAGGGGCAGAGAGAGAGAAGGAGAGGGAAAATCCCCGACATGGGGCTCAAACTCATGAATTGTGAG
Source organism: Lynx canadensis (assembly GCF_007474595.2). Lineage (NCBI taxonomy): Eukaryota > Metazoa > Chordata > Mammalia > Carnivora > Felidae > Lynx > Lynx canadensis. The sequence continues at coordinate 75,665,223 of NC_044309.1, forward strand.
ATCATGGCCTGAGCCAAAGTTGGATGCTTAACCAACTGAGCCACCCAGGCACCCTAACTTCATTTTTTTTTTTTAAATTAAAAACACTATATTCCTACAAGGAATTGTCTGCATCACAGAGGCTTGCCAGTATTTGTCCAGGGAATGAAATAAGGTGCTTCCCTGTCAGTGTTTCTTACTTGGCTCTCAAGAAATTCTCTCTCAAGTATAGTGCATTCCCATGTTATCCCTTCGTTTGGGGGCAAAGCACAGTTCAGATGGCTGAGGGGTGGGCCTGAGCAATTGGGAAGGGGAAGCTAGAAAAAAGAAATCAGCTCAATGCCAGCCATTCCCAGGCAGATCACTTTCAGGAGAGGGTACATTTTGTAGTTCAGAATCTGGAAATTGAGCCACTTAATACTGTGCTGTCTATAGTATATACAGTTGGCCCTCAGACAACATAGAGTTAGGAGCACTGACTCTACCATGCCACTGAAAATCCACATAATTTGTGGGGCACCTGGTGGCCCAGTCGGTTAAGCGTCCGACTCTTGATTTCGGCTCAGGTCATGCTGTCATGATTTGTGAGTTCGAAACCCGCATCAAATTGCACCATCAGTGCAGAACCTGCTTGGGATTCTCTCTACCTCTCTCTCTCTCTGTCCCTCCCCCACTCATTCTCTCTCTCTGTCTGTCTCTCTCAAAATAAATACACTTAAAAAAAAAAAAAAGAAAAAAGAAAAATGGGCCGCTTAGGTGGCTCAGTTGGTTAAGTGTCCACTCTTGACTTCAGCTCAGATCATGAACTCACAGTTCATGAGTTCGAGCCCTACACTGGGCTCCATGCTTACAACGTAGAGCCTGCTTGGGAGTCTCTTTCTCCATCTTTCTCTGCCCCTCCTGTGTGCATTCTCTCTCTCTCTCTCTCTTAAAAAAAAAAAAGAAACTTAAAAAAAAAAAGAAAATCCACATAATTTTTAACTCCCCCCCCCAAACTTCACTACAAATAGTTTACCTTTGACCAAAAGCCTTACCGATAACATAAAACATTAACACGTATTTTGTATGTTATATGTATTATGAACCGTATTAGTACAATAAAGTTAGCTAGAGAAAAGCAAGCGTTATTAAGAAGACCATAACGAAGAGCAAATACATTCACAGTCCTGTACTGGGAAAAAATTTGCATAGAAGAGGACCTGTGCAATTCAAACCCATGTTGTTCAAGGCTCAACTGTACTCTCAGGATACCTAGACTCCAGTTTGAAGGCTGTGGTTTTAGAGAACCTGGATTTTATCCCACAGACCAATGGTCTCCAGAGTGGAGTATTACAAGGTACAGAGAGAAAATACTACAAATTCTGTTTATACCATTTTTATGTCATCCTCTTAAATTTCCTATATCGGTGGATGTTTATCACTTATGGAAGGTGGTAGTACGATATTAAAATAAATTATATGTGGGTATTAGAGGATGTGCAAGCATCGGTTCACTGATAAGCACATGGAATCAAAAAAAGTCTGAGGACCACTTTTTGGTGCAGTGGAGAATCACTGAAGGTTTCTGAGTAAAGGAGTGACAGTGAGCATTATCATCAACTGTAGGTGATAGCAAGGGTGATAGCAAGCATAGAGGAAGATACGCAAAAGGACCATCCCTGCCTGTGGAGCGCTGGCAGCCTTGTTGAAAAAAAACAAGTAACAATAGTGAATAATAAATAGTGCATCTCTAATTACAGGGATACCAATAAGGAGGAGATTTTAAGCAACGGAAAAAACAATTGTTTTTTCTGTTTTTAAATTTTTTTTTTTAATGTTTATTTTCGAGAGGGAGAGAGAGACAGAGCGCAAGCAAGGGAGTGGGGCAGAAAGAGAGGGAGACACAGAATCCGAAGCAGGGTCCAGGCTCTGAGTTGTCAGCACAGAGCCCAATGCGGGGCTCGAACCCACAGACCACGAGATCATGACATGAGCTGAAGTTGGACGCTTAACCGACTGAGCCACCCAGCCACCCCAATATTCTGTTTTTAAACATGGATTTCCTGCAGAAAAAACTGAACTTTCAGCAAGGCCCTAAATGGTGAAGGCCTCACCACACTATTTTTATTTCAAATTCCGAGCATTCTATTTGGCCATGTTCATTCTTCTCCATCTTTAACCCCCAAGTTGATGTTTTATTTCTGATTTGGAGGTGGGGGCGGGGGGCATGTTCTTCAGTTCTTAGAGGAATAAACACCTGAAAATGTGAGAGTTTCATATTAAGAAAGATTTACATCTGTAGTCCTGATCTTTCAGAAAATGTCCACAGTATAATGGTTAAAATGTCCAGGATAAAAGGAAGTTAGAGAAGTGATTTCAGTAGCTTCCCTATTTTTAGAAATTCTATAACCAAAATTTCCCAGAGAGAGGGATTTTAAAAAGTTCCCAGAGAACATCATAAGAAGGCATAATAATACCTTATAGTTGTGGGATAATAGATCCCATCTCAAAGGATTTTCATGAACTTATCCTGTGTTTCCACCCGTCACGGGTCCGGTGAGTGTAAGGGCTAGAAAAAGGTCAAGCGGCATCCCAGACTCACAGTCTGAACAGAACAGACACTGTTGGAAAGAACCCTGAAGTGTCCGCCCAGACGCTTACTCAGACCTCACTGTCCTCACAAACACCATAGGCATTATTTTAGCCATTTAACAGAAAGAGAAACAAAACTTGGAGAAGGTAAGTACACTTGCCAAGTGCACAGTCACTAAGTGGCAGAGCTGGAATTCAACCCAGGTCTGTCTTTCTCAGAACCTGTTTTAGTGCCTGGAAGGCAACTGATAATTTTTGATGGGACAGTTTCCGTAGAGTGGTAGAGGGAGAAGACAGATGACACAGTGTTTAGTCACTTACTCTTCCTCAAATATTTATTGAGGAGGGTGGGACTGCCAGCCATGGCAGAGTGAAGAGGTGGGGTGGGCAAATCCTCTCCCTGAAAAGGCCATTACAAAGCTGGAAAACATTGATGAAAACAACCATTTTTAGCACTCTGGAAATCGGTCAGAGGTATATAACAATACGAGAAGTGTTTGTGCTTGAGCCACAGGTGAAATTCAGTAATAACAGTGGGAATCTGTGGCACCTTTGCCTGGGGATGCTCCCACTTTCCAGCCCAGTCACCTGGAGATTTTGCCATAAGGACCAGCGGCCTTGCTGCCGCAGCCAAAGTAGGCTCACTTGATTTGGAGCAGGAGAGAGCCAGTGGTTCTGCTAACCTGAGGTTACAGCTGTGGTCGGGGCAAGTGTATTCTTGGATAAGATTGTGCACATTTACAGCTGAGAACAGAGGGCCTAAGATCACCCCACACTCCTGGCTGACCTTGAGGATTCTGGAATAGAGGAGCTCTGAAAGGGCCCAGTGGAAAGTAAAAAGTAAAAGCGTGAACTTTGAATGTGTTCCCCTCTCCCCACACAAATTCATTATCAGAAGACGGAAGCCTTATTGGCTTGAGGTGTTTGAGCACAATTTCCATCCCATGGTTTGCTGACCATGGGGCTACTTAGACACAAGGGTGACCCCTATGCAGCCAGATGAAAATAAAAACAAGAGAGGGGAGCCTGGGTGGCTCAGTCGGTTAGGCGACCGACTTCAGCTCAGGTCATGATCTTACGGTTTGTGAGTTCAAGCCCTGCGTCGGGCTCTGTGCTGACAGCCCAGAGCTTGGAACATGCTTCTGATTCTGTGTCTCCCTCTCTCTCTGCCCCTCCCCCACTTGTGCTGTCTCTATCTCTCTCAAAAATAAATAACATTAAAAAATAATAAATAATAAAAAAATAAAATAAAAACAAGATAAAAATAAACTGAGCAGAGGTAGCAGCAGCCACACACCTCAGAGGGACATATTTTGTAGGTTTAACCCAGGCAAACCACTAAGTGGATGACACAAAAGACAGCCTTGAGGGGGGAAAATCAGAATCCAGAGTTGCTACAATATGGTATTTAAAAATCTAGTTTTCAATAAAATATGCACGGAGATAGGAAAGTGTGACTCACCCAGGAAAAGTAAAAGTCAATAGAAACTATCCCTAAGTGTCCCCAGAAGTTGGATTCAGCAGGCAAAGACATCACAGTAGTTATTATAAATATGTTCAAAGAACTAAAAGAACTCATGTTTAAAGAATCAAAAGAGGGGCGCCTGGGTGGCTCAGTCGGTTGAGCGTCCGACTTCAGCTCAGGTCACGATCTCGCGGTCTGTGAGTTTGAGCCCCACGTCGGGCTCTGGGCTGATGGCTCAGAGCCTGGAGCCTGCTTCCGATTCTGTGTCTCCCTCTCTCTCTGCCCCTCCCCTGTTCATGCTCTGTCTCTCTCTGTCTCAAAAATAAATAAATGTTAAAAAAAATTTTTTTATAAATAAATAAATAATTTTAAAAAAAGAATCAAAAGAAATAGGACAATAACAAATCCACAAAGGTGCTTATTAAGGAAAATATTAAACATTTTTAAAATGTAATTTCTAGAAGTGAAAATAAGTAATTACTGAAATGAAAAACTTACCAGAGGGGCTCAAAAGCAAATTCAAGATGGCAGAAGATAAGAATCAGTGAACTAGAAGAGAGATCAACAGAAATTACCTGCTGAAGAATAGAAAGAATAAAAATTGAAGAAAAATAAACAGAGCCTCAGAGACTTGTGGGATGACAGCTTACATAGTTGGTATGTGTGTAATGGGAGAGGACAGAAAGGGCCAGAAAATTTTTGGAAGAAATTATGTCCCCCCAACTTGGCAAATTTGATTAAAAACATTAATCTACATATCCAAGTAGCTCAACAAATCCAACTAGGATAACTACAAAGAGATCCACACCTAAATACAAGATGCAAACTGTTAAAAGCTAACAGCAAAAAGAAAATCTTAAAAGCATCAGGAGAAGAACCACCATCATGTAACAATGAGCATCAATATGATTAATAGCTAATTTCTCATCTGAAACAATGGCAGCTGGAAGGCAGTGGAATTGCATATTCAAAGTGTGAAAGAAAAAAACTATTGCCTAAGAATTCTATATCCCACAAAACTATTCTTTAAAAATGAAGGAGAGTTGGGGCACCTGGGTGGCTGAGTTGGTTTAGTATCCAACTCTTGGTTTCAGCTCAGGTCATGATCTCATGGTTGGTGAGCTTGAGCTCTGAATGGGACTCTGTGCTGACAGTGCAGCTTACTTGGGATTCTCTCTCCCCCCCCCCCCCCCTGCCCTTCTCCCACTCCCACTCACACTCTCTCTCTCTCAAAATAAATAAACAAAAAAATAAGTAAATAAAAATGAAGGAGAGGAGTGCCTGTGTGGCTGTCAGTTAAGCATCTGACTCTTGATTTCATGATCTCACAGTTCATGAGACCTAAGTTGGAGGCCCACATCGGGGTCTGTGGTGACAGCTTGGAGCCTGCTTAGGATTCTCTCTCTTCTCTCTGCCCTTCCCCTGCTTGTGTGCTCTCTTTCTCAGAATAAATAAATAAACTTAAAGATGAAACCATGAATGAGGTGTTCATGTTCATTTAAAAAGAGAGAGAGAGATGGGGTGCCTGGGTGGCTCAGTCGGTTAAGCGTGCAACTTCGGCTCAGGTCATGATCTCACGATTGGTGGGTTCAAGCCCCACGTCGGGCTCTGTGCTGACAGCTCAGAGCCTGGAGCCTGTTTCAGATTCTGTGTCTCCCTCTCTCTCTGCCCCTCCCCACTCACGCTCTGTCTCCCCACTCGTGCTCTGTCTCCCTCTGTCTCGAAAATAAATAAACATTAAAAAAAATTAAATAAAATAAAGAAAGAGAGAGAGAGATTTATTCCCAGATAAACAAATCTGAGGGAGTTTGTCTGTTGCTAGTAGACCTGCCCTACAAGAAATGCTAATGGGAGTCCTTCAGGCTATTAGGAAAGGACACCAGATGGTAATTCAAATCCACAGGACAAAATGAAGAGCACTGGAAATGGTAAAATATGTAGGTTACTATAGAGTCTCTATAAATATATATTTTCTTATTTCTTCACAAAAGCGTCTTTAAAAGATATGAAATCGTATAAGGTAATAATTTTAATTCTATATTGATAGGTTGTAATGTGTGTATTATATATGATAACAATGAGCAATGTGTATATTATTTAATATAAATAATATTATACTGGGGCGCCTGGGTGGCTCAGTCGGTTAAGCGTCTGACTTCGGCTCAGGTCATGATCTTGCGGTCCATGGGTTTGAGCCCCGCGTCGGGCTCTGTGCTGACAGCTCAGAGCCTGGAGCCTGCTTCGGATTCTGTGTCTCCCTCTCTCTCTGACCCTCCCCTGTTCATGCTCTCTCTCTCTCTGTCTGAAAAATAAATAAATGTTAAAAAAAATTTTAAATACATAAATAAATAAATTATTATAATTTTTTAATGTTTATTTTTGAGAGAGAGAGAGACAGAATGTGAGCAGGGGAGGGGCAGAGAGAGAGAGAGGGAGACACAGAATCTGAAGCAGGCTCCAGGCTTCGAGCTGTCAGCATAGAGTCCAACACGGGGCTAAAACTCACAAACTGCAAGATCATGACCTGAGCCAAAGGTGGCCGCTTTTTCATGATCTCCCAGTTTGTGAGTTTGAACCCCACATTGGGCTCTGTGCTGACAGCTGAGAGCCTGGAGCCTGCTTCAGATTCTGTGCCTCTCTCTCAAAAATAAATAACATTTAAAAAAATTTTTTTAAAGTCTACAGGGGCACCTGGGTGGCTCAGTTGATTAAGCATCTGGCCTTTGGTTTTTGGCTCAGGTCATGATCTCAAAGCTCATGAGTTCAGCCTAGTGTTGGGCTCTGAGCTGACAGTGTGGGAGGCATTTGCTCCCTCTCTCTCTCTGCCCCTCCCTTGCTCACGCGCATGTGCGCGCTCCCTCTCTCTCTCTCTCTCTCAAAATAAATAAAAAACTTTTTAAAAAGAGGGGCACCTGGGTGGCTCAGTCAGTTAAGCCTCTGACTTCGGTTCAGGTCATGATCTCACAGTTTGTGAATTCAAGCCCCACATTGGGCTCTCTGCTGTTAGAACAGAGCCCACTTCAGATTCTCTGTCCCTCTTTTTCTCTCTCTCTCTCTCAAAAATAAATAAATATTTTTAAAAAATTAAAAAAGAAAAGTCTACAAAAGAATTACGTGGCACACTAAAAATATTTATTTAACACAAAAGATGGCAGTAAAGGAGGAAGAGAGGAACAAAAAAGAAAAGGGACACATAGAAAACAAATAACAAAATAGTAAATGTAAATCAAATCACATCAATAAATTGTGAAAGGTCTAAACACCCCAATCAAAAGCAGAAGTTGACAGACTGGATAAAAAGGCAAAATCCAACTATAATATGTCTACAAGAGACACCTTAGATTTCATGACGTCAATAGATGAAAAGTAAAAGGATGAAAAAAGATTATGCTATGGATATAGTAACCATAGGAGAGCCAGAGTAACTATATTAATATCAGGCAAAATAGACTTAAGACCAAAAGTTTTAAAAAGGCTACTAGAAACAAAAAGGGACATTTAATAACGATTAAGAGATCAACTCATCAGGAAGATAAAATAATTATACATATGTACATAACAACAGATCTGCAAAATACACGCACGTAAAACAGGAGACGCCAATACCCCACTCTCAAAAATGGATGGAACAGCTATATAGAAAATTGGTGAGGACCTAGGAGACTTGAACAACACCATCAACGAACTTGATCTAATTGACATCTATAGAACTCTGATTGGCAATTGTAGAATAGACATCTTTCTCAAGCACAGATGGAACATTCTCCAGAATATATTATATGTTAGGACATAAAACAAGCATTCAATAAATTTAAAATAATTCAAATTATGCACACTATGTTCTCTGACTACAGTAGAATTAAATTAGAAATCAACAACAGAAGAGTCTGGGAAACCCCAAAGTATTTGGAAAGTAAGCAGAGTTCTAATTAGTCCATGGGTTGAAGAAGATACCAGCAGGTAAATTTAAAAATATTTTGAACTGAGTAAAAGTGAAAACAAAACATACCCAATTTATGGAATGCAGCTAAAAAGTGCTTTGAAGGAGACCTATGTCAGAAAAGAAGAAAGTTTCAAATCAATAACCTAAGCTTCTATCTTAGGAAAGGAAGAAATAAAAAAAGAGTAAAACGTAAAAAGAGCAAACTAAACCTAAGTCAAGCAGACAAGGGGAAATAAAGATTAGAGCAGAAATCAATAAAATAAAAAACAGAAAAACAATAAAAAAAGATCAATGAGCCAACAGTTGGTTCTTTGAAAATAGTGACAAACTTTTAGTTAGATTTAACAAGGAAAGAGAGAGAGAAGACACAAATTACCAATATCTGGAATAAAAAAGGGACCATAAATGTCTACCTTATAAGAATTAAAATATTGTAAGGGTGTGTTATGAACAACTTTATACCAGTAAGACAATTTAAATGAAATGGAAAAATCCCTAGAAAGATAAAAATTATCAATATCAATTAAAAAGAAAGAGAAAACCCAAATAAAACTTATATCAAGTAAAAAAAATGAGTTAACACTCAAAAATCTTTCCACAAGGAAAAGCCCAGGCCCAGATGGTTTCACTTGTTAATCCTATTAAATATTTAATTAAAAAATTTTTTTTTTAATTTGAGAGAGAGAGAGAGCATGGATGAGTCGGGGAGAGGGGCAGAGAGACGGAGAGAGAGAATCCCAAGCAGGCTCCACACTCAGTGAGGAGCCCGACATGGGCCTCAATCCCATGACCCTCGAGATCATGACCTGGGCCAAAATCAAGAGTCAGACACTCAACCGACTGAGCCACCCACGCATTCCCCCATTAAATATTTAAAGAAGAAATAATACCAATACTTGACAAACAATTTCAGAAAATAGAAGAGGGAATACTTTCCAATTCTTATAAGGCCAGTATTATCCTGATATCAAAGCTGGACAAAGACACTACTGAAACTACAGTTCAGTATCCTTTATGAATACTGATGTAACAATCCTCAACAAGATACTAGCAAACTGAATCCAGCCACTTATAAAAAGGATTACATACCACTGCCAAATAGGATTTATCCCAGGAATTCACAGTTGGTTTAAAATCCTAAAATCATCAAAAAAAAATAATAATAATAAAAAAAATAAAAAATAAAATCCTAAAATCAATTAATGTAATACACTATATTAATAGGATAAAGGACAAAACCCACATGATCATCTTAGTACATGCAGAAAAAATATTTGACAAAATTCAACCCATTCATGATCAAAACTCTCAACAAACTAGGAATAGAAGAGAACTTCCTCAACCTGATAAAGGACATCTACCAAAAACCCACAGCTAACATCCTATGTCCATTAACTGATGCATGGATAAACAAACTATGGTATATTCACATAATGGAGTATTGTTCAGCAATAAGAATGAAGTACTAATACATCTACAATATGGATTAACCTCAAATACATGGTAAATGAAAGAAGCCAGCTGCAAAAGGCCATATATTATATGATTCTATTGGTATGAAATTTCCAGAAAAGGAAAATTTATAGAAACAGAAAGCAGATCATTGGTTACATTGGGTAGAGAGCAAGCTTGACTGGGCTGCATGTCCATGATGGTCTGGCAATTGATGAAGGAATTGATGGCAGCCATCATGGAGACAGCTAACATAGATGGGAAGCCATTAGAAGGCTGTAAGCAGAGAAGTGTTATGATCTGACTTTTTAACAGGATCCTTCTGGCTGCTGTGCCAGGAGAAGACAGCAGATAGGCAGGAGGAGTAGAAGAGGCAGGGACAGTGGCACTGGTCCATAGTGGCTATAGTGGAGGGGCGCCTGGGTGTCTTAGTCGGTTAAGCATCTGATTTTTGGTTTTGGCTCGGGTCGTAATCTCATGGTTCCTGGGATCAAGCCCTGAGTCGGACTGTGTACTGACAGCACGGAGCCTGCTTCCGATTCTCTCTCTCTGCCCCTCCCCTGCTCATGCTCTGTCTCTCCCTCTCTCTCAAAAGTAAATAAACATAAAAAAAGGAAAAAAGAAAATAAAGGTAGAACAGTCGGGATTTTCTGATAGACTGATGGGAGTGATAGAAGAACAAAAGCCAGTGACAACTCCCAGTTTGGGGGCCCAGACGGCTGGAAGAATGGAGCTGCCATTAACTGAGTGGGATAAGGAAGGAACACGTTTAAGCAGAAAGTTTAGGAGCTTAGGTTTAGGAATCGATTAGATATCCAAGCAGAAAAGTCCCACAGATAGTTGGATATACAGATCTGAAATTCTGGAAAGCATTCCAAGGTGGAGATATAGATACATATGTGTGTGTGTGTGTGTGTGTGTGTGTGTGTATATATATATATATATATATATATATATATATATATATATATATATATTTGGATATCTCTGGATGAGATCCGCAAAGGAGCTGGTGAAGATAGGAATGAGCCCTTGAGCCCTTGACATTAAGCGTTTAGGAGAACTGAGAGGAAACAACAGTGGAGACTGAGAAAGGACAATCAGGAAGAAAACCAGAAAAGTTCTGGAAACCTAGTCAAGGAAAGCACTTCAGCTGAAGTGTTTCACAGTGATCAACCGTGTCAAATGATGCTGATAGGTTAAATAAGATGAGAACTGAGAACTGACCATTGGATTTGGTAATATGGAAGTCATGGATGACCTTGACAAGAGTAGTGTTGGAGAAGGGGGGGTGGGTAAAAGCTGATTCCACTGGGGTCAAGGAAGGAGGGAGAGAAACCAGAGTCAGTGGTTGTAGATATTTCTTTTCTTTCAAGATAAGGAGAAAAATGGGATAGTAGCCACAGGCAGAAGTGAAATCAAGAGAGGTTGTTTTGGAAATGGAAGAATATGTCTTTATACTAAAAGAACACATTGAATAGAAGGGGCAAGTTGAGGCAGGAGATAGAAAAGAGAATCACTAGACTAATATGCCTGAGTAGGCGAAGGTGGGACATAATATACAAGTGGAAAGGCTGGCCTTGAATAAGAGTGTGGACAGTTTAGTAGCTAGAAGACAGGCAAGACTGTACATGGGTACAGTCACAACTAGGTAGATTGTTAAGAAAAGTCATCTCAAATTTGGAAATAGGTGAACAGGATTACTGGGTATCTTTTTTAGAGAAGAACTGTGCTGTGGCCAGCAGGCCCTTGGGGATTACCTGATTTTCTTGGAGTAGTTACCTTTGCTTGACTTCTATTTACTTTCTATTTACTTTTTTAAAAATGTTTATTTATTTTGAGAGAGAGAGAGACTACGTGTGCATGGGAACTTGAGAGTAGGGGAGGGGCAGAGAGAGAAGAGAGAGTGAATCCCAAGCAGGCCCCATGCTGTCAGTGCAGAACCTGACCCGGGTCTGGATCCCACGAACCGTGAGATCATGACCTGAGCCGAAATCAAGAGCCGATGCTCAACAGAGTGAGCCACTCAGGTGCCCCTCTATTTACTGTTGACTAGGATATTTTGCAGGTCTTTTTCTGTAGAACACTTATAGCAATGCAAACAGTTCTTGTCTGACAGAAATACAAATTATTTCTGTCCTGTAGAAAAGGTAACCTCACAAGTTATGATTTTGGGGGGGTATTTTTGCCTTGTAGGGCATTAACCACTTTTGTATCTAATCTAGCAATCTTATTCTAATATTTATAAACACATTTCCTGATGAAATCTATCAACTCCTGTTCCTCAGATGTTCTTTGCACCAGCTTTACCATTTTTTTTTTTTTTGGTTTCTTAGTTAATAAACCATAGACCTATGTTTATTCTATATTTGTAAGAGTTGTGATTTTAACTTTTTGAAAATTGTATTTTAACGAGGAAGGTGTATTGGTGGGGGCTTGTGGATAGTCTCCTCTGATTGCTGTTATGAACTGGGTTATGAACTGAGAGTAGCAATGGGGAGGAAATTTGGGGTGTTTGAAAGTTGTGAAGAAGATATAAAAAGACTTTTAGGAGAGTGAGAAGGTGAGGAGGCTAAGGAAATACACTCTGACTACTGAGCAATGTAAGGCCCACTGGAGGTTCTAGTCACGAATTTTAAATGGCTCCGTCAGCATGCCACAGCCATGCCTGCAGGCACGGGGTAGGCAGGGTTAGATGTAATCAGGTTTGAGGTTTTGCTAAGTGAGCACAACAAAGAAAATGGAGCAAGGGAGTTGCAGGTGTAAGCAAGAGTGTAATTATAGTGATGGACCATAAAAGGAGAGACACAAGGAGGACACAAGGGGGGGGAAAGACAGGAAAAGGTGGAAGGGTCAATGGCTTGTCAGTCCCTTTAAGGAAGTGTTGTTGGGATTGGCTTTCTCTTGCTGGAAAAGTGGAGGTGGTCGTTGGCCACTGGGATGCTTAAAATTGAAATCATGATGGAGGGAGCTGTGGGTGGGGATGTTTATTGGAGCTAAGAAGTGAATGGGAGGTTGGAAAGAAAAGCACAAGTGTGAATAAAAGGGGAGAGATACAGGGTAGTAACTCAAGCAGGAAATGACACTATGGTAGTTTAGTCGTAATTTGTGTAGACAAAGAGTGAAGGGTCAGGAAAAGGAATAAAGCAAGATCCCAGGGGCTGTGAACAGGAATAAAAACTAGGGCACAAGTGCATGGGATTAATATTAATAAAATTAGAAGGGACCCTAATGAGACAAGAGGGAGGATAAAATCAGGAACAAGAAAGAAACCGAGACATTTTGTTGAGGATAGGATTGAAGCTGTTAGAGCTCAGGTTAGATCCCTTAATCCTATCACTAAATTAGGAATCTAGGTTATCTGCTATGAAGGATATAGAAGAGGTTGGGAGCAGCTGGTATGCCTTGGGAACTGAGTAAAAGAGTTGGGTAGGAGAAATCATACGGGGGCGGGGGGGCAGAGAAGGATGTGAGAAGCCGAAGTCTTTGAGAAAGTTGAGAGATTATCTTAATTTCCTGTGTCTCTGTAAATGTGGAAAACACAATAAGCTTCTTATATGGGTTAATGTGTATAACGTACACGGATTACAAGGTTGATCACATAGAAATGTCACTAGTGTTTGCCACCATAAGCACTACAGCAATGGTGCCTTTAAGTTCCTCTTGAGTTCCAGACCCCCGTACTTACACTTACTTACTAGCCCTTGCTATTTGTGTGTTCAGAAGGTATCCAGAACTCTCTGCTGGAAAGCTAAAAACAATCTTACTTCAGCCTCACGTCAAAAAAAACAAACAGAAGTAACCCCTAACCTCCTCCAGTATTTTCCATTATCAGCCCAGGCTCCAGAGATAGAAAATTCAAAGCCTTTTCATGTCCCTCACTCCTCAATCCAATTAAACACCAATTTCTACAGTGTGAACACCTCTCAAAGCTTGCTCCTCTTCCTCCTATTAGGATTGCTCACACACTGTCCAAAACCTTAGGAGGTTTACACGTTCCAAACTGGGAAGCCGGGGAGGGAGGCAGAATGGTTATGTTCCCACTCCAGGCACAGAGAGAACCAGCTCTCCCAGGTCAAATTCACACACACACTTGAATGGCTAGGCTCCAATGGGCTTCCAGTCTCCAGATCTGGTTTATCCAGGAGCACAACCTGTGGTCCCACATAAGCACATGGGACCTTGTCTTAAACTACATCACTAGCCTAGACTTCTCCTTTACTTATGGTGGTGATTTTGTTTTGGGTCTCCATGTCATTTTCTGCCATTGGGCTATTAAAGATCTGGGTTTGGAGATTTGGTCCCTTCCCACCATGGGATCCTTACACATATTGGTTCACTTCCTACCTCAGTTCCCACTTGGATGCCTAATAGGCGTTTCACACTTAACATGTCCAGAGCAAACCCTGATCTCCCTTTTTCTTATCTCCCTTATACCTACTCCTCCCAAAGTGTTCCTTATGTTAGTATGCACTCCATTTTTCCAGTTGTTCAGTCCCAAGCTCTTGGAGTCATTCTTAAAAAAATGTTTGTTTTTTTTTTTTACATTTTACTTATTTTTGAGAGAGAGAGAAAGACAGAGCACAAGTGGGGGAGAGGCAGAGAGAGAGGGAGACACAGAATCCCAAGCAGACTCCAGGCTCTGAGCTGTCAGCACCGAGCCTGATGCAGTGCTCGAACTCAAACCACGAGATCATGACCTAAGCTGAAGTCGGATGCTTAACCGACTGAGCCACCCGGGTGCCCCATGGAGTCCATCTTGATTCTTCTTTTTTCCCCACATCCAATCCATCAGAAACTCCTCTCCTATTCAGAATGGCCACTTCTCACTATTTCCTCTGCTACCACCCTGGGCTCCTGCCCAGATTATTATTGTAGCCACTTAACTGGTTGCCTCCTTCCATTTTCACCTCCCTACAGTCTATCCTAAACACAGAGGCCAGAGTGACCCTGTTAAAACAAAGTTCTAATCGTGCCATGACTTGATTAGACCCTCCAACAACTTGCAGTCTCACTCAGAGAAAAAGCCAAATTCTTTACACAGCCCCTAAACCTACACAATCTGGGCCCCACTCTATCTCTGACTTTATCTTCTGTTGCTTCTTTCTCCCTCCCTCACACTGCTTCAGCTTTTGCCTCGGCCTCAACTGCTCTTCTCCCAGACACTTATGTGGCTCAGTTCTTCCTCGAAATCAGAGACCTCTGCCACATCAGGTAGGATGGCACTCCTCGTTACTCTCTAGCCTTCTCACTTGGCTTTACTTTTCTGCCAACATTGTATCTCTTCCCCAAATGCAGTATGAACTCCTTGAGTAGCTTTGTCTTGTCCTCAGCAACTAGTGCAGTGCCTGGCACACACTAGAGGCAAAATAGGTCTTTATGGAATAAAAGAAAGAATAATGTAATTTTGCATTTCTAGATAATCTTCATGTTTTCAGAGCAGTATATAAAATGACTGAACTACATAAGGAACCTTTGGAGGCTGTCCGCTCAGTTGTGCTATAAGTAGTATCCAGATCTCTCAAGTAACAATCCAGTAATCTATTTAGAAGGCTGTTTTACTTATTTTTTTTAAATTTTTAATGTTTATTTATTTTTGAGAGAGAGAGAGAGTGAGTGGGCAAGAAGGAGACAGAGAGGGAGACATAGAATCTGAAGCAGGCTCCGGGCTCTGAGTTGTCAGCACAGAGCCTGACGCGGGGCTCGAACTCACAAACCACAAGATCATGACCTGAACTGAAGTTGGATGCTTAACCGACTGAGCCACCCAGGCACCCCTAGAAGGCTGTTTTAGAGCAGGTATTGTCCTCACACTGCAGAAGGGGAAACTCAAATACAATACAGCTAGGGACCTTGCCAAAGCACGCTGTTTAATCACACTAGAATCCAAAATTCCCGGTTCCTAGTAGTCCTATGGCTCTGAAGGTTTACACTCATGCCACTGGGGAGTCAATAAAGTCCTTACTTCAATATTTTGTTATTCTAATCTTTACTCTCCCTACCCACACCCTCCCTGGTGTGGAAAGACACTTAGTGTCTTTCCTGGTGTGTTTTATTCTGTCCTTGTCTCTGGAGGTCAGAATGACTCTGTTACTTACTAAGTAAGTAACCACTACTTTCCCTGACACCTGGACTTTGTCTTCTTTGGCTTCCATAACAATGTGCTTGGGGGCAGGCTGTGTCTTTGCTTAGGCTGCTCTAACAAAATACCGTAAACTGAACTGCTAACAAACAACAGATCATAGCTCTGGAGTCTGGAAGTCGGAGTTCTAGACGCCAGCGTGGCTGAGTTCTGGCGAGGGCCCTGTTCCGGGTTGCAGACTGCCATTTTATCATTGGATCCTCACATAACAAGAGAGCTCTCGGGGTTCCTTCTATAAGGGCACTAATCCCATTCTTGAGGACTCCACCTCATGACCTAATTACCTTCAAAAGCCCTACTTCCTATTTCCATCACAGTGGAGGTTAGGATTTCAGTGTATGAATTTGGGGGCACACAAACACTCTGTCCATTGCAGGCTGGGCCTTGACCAGAGGCCATGAACCAACCCCCTCCTCCCTCCTGCCACGGAATCAAGCAAACTAGCATCAGGGAAACAGGTTTCATAGCTTGTTAGGTGACCTACATTCCAGGTTAATTTTTTTTCCTTGGAACAACTTTGGTTTACTATTCAGCCATTTCAGGCAGTGTAAAGAGGAAGCACATTCTGAATGTAAAATTTCTTTGTTTTGAGCACAAAGAATTCCTTCCTTCTCTTTTTTCTTTTCCCGCAATATGTGAACTGGGCTCTGTCCCTTGGGTTTGGTACAAATAAACGGAGCTGCTGAAGGAACAGGGTAAGCAAGTTGATTTTTGTGGTTACAGGCTGTTCCACATAATCCATTTACAAGGTCAGCAGGGACTACAACTTACCAAAACAAAGAAGTATGTAATCTAAAATGAGGAACCCTTGATCTATCAGAAAGAAGCAAAGCCCTTTGGGATTTCTAAATAACTTCTATTCCTGACTCTATGGGAACAAAATATGTTGGAGGATAAGGAAAAAGGTACATGGATTAAAGGGTCAAAAAAGCAAAGTGCTATAAAAATAAAGGCTTTGAGTACAGGCACACATATATTACAGCCCGATACCAGCCTCCTTCCTCCATTATGTCTTGTAATTGAAAAGTTTGGGTGCTCTCTCTCTCTCTCTAAAATAAGCAAACATTAAAAAATAAACAAATAAAAATAAAGGGGTACCTGGCTGGCTCAGTGGGTTGAGCATCTGACTTTGGCTCAAGTCATGATCTCATGGTTCATGAGTTGGAGCCCCACATCAGGCTCTGTGCTGACAGCACGGATCCTCTGTCTCACCCTCTCTCTCCTCCTTTCCTACTCTCTCTCTCTCTCTCTCTCTCTCTCTCAAAAATAAATAAACATTAAAAAAAAAAAAGAAAAGTTTGGGGATCATTCCAGGTTTGGATGATTTGGGGAAATAAACATATAATTAAAGTCGTAGCTATAAAAGTGGTCCCATATTAATGTTTTTAGAGAGAAAACAGTGGTTCAGAAATCAAAGTCTTAAAACCGACCTCCTGAGGAAAGGGTTGAGTTTCCCAGAGAGGAAGACCAGACTGAAAACAGAATGAGCCAGTGTGTGGCTTTAGATAAGCTACTTAACCCCATGAGCCTCAATTTCCTCTTCTGTAAAATGGCAGTAATAAGAGTTCCTACCCCGTAGGGTTATTGTGCAGAATAAATAAGTTAAAGCAGGGAAAACCCTTAGTCTGGAGATTTTCAAAAGCCCAGAGTGATGGTGACACTGGTACTGGTGGTGGAGATACTGGGGGGGAGGGGGGGAGAGTGGGGGCAGTAAAGGATCTGGGGACTTTTGTAACCCAAGAAATAGAAGGAATCAGGAAAGAATGAGTTGATTGGGATCAGATGGCTAGGAGCTAACCCTTTTCATAACCCTAAAAAGCTGAATTGGGAGGAGAAACCAGGCTGGGTTTTTGGCTTTGGTTGGCTGTGAGGAGAGGGTTCAGCCTGAAGCCAGAGAATGAATGAAGCTCCGAGACAAAAAAAAAAAAAAAAAAAAAAAAAATCCAAACCAAAACAAAACAAAAAACCTTTTTATGCCAGGAGTAAAAGAACTAAGGGAAATGGTCTGATTTGGACTAGTGTGGAGGTAGGGGCCGTGCTACAAGTTGTGTGTCTGTGGATGTTTAACAACCGGCTGGGAGAGGGGATAAGAGCCTAATCTGTAGTAGTCAACTGTTTTATTTCTACGATGGACATATAGCCAGCATTGCTGATTTCAAGCTCCCCACGCCAGGTCCGACAGGTTGTCAAAAATTCTGAAAATCTAAGGATTGGCTCTGGCAGACCACTGAGTAGGGGGATTAGCACAAAAGCATAAGCAGTTCAGATTAGGGAGAAGCCCACTGACTTGAAGAGCTCAAACACGTTCAGCCAAATTAAACTAACTACCTGAATAACATGAGGCTGATTTGCCTGTAAGTCTTATAATAGATACACTGATATTCCCTTGTACTGAAGCACTACTATACTGATCATGTAGGAAAAAAACAATACTTAGTGCACCCAAAAATAGTTGGTTCTGTGTCCTGGGAGGAGGGGGAAGGGACAGCTAGAGAGAGAACCTGGAGAAGTAAAGGGGGAAAAATTATCCTGAGAGGCACAGTCTCCGAGTAAATCCCCTCCTGTCTTAGCTGCTGGCAAGAAGTTACAGTCAAAAGGAAAGAAAACTCTGAGGGGCCTTCCACTTCGGGCTGCCTGGGTGCTTTTTAGGTACATGAATAAATAAAATTATTAAATAAGCATTGCTATAAATAGGGAAGATTTCCAGACTCCAGGATATGATCCACTTATTAGAATAATAATGTAGATACTTGAAGAATTTGAGTCCAGTAGTTCCTTTTAATCTTCTGGAAGAGAATTTAACCAGTCCCTCCTAAAGGTAGGGGGGGCAGGGCAGGAAACAGAGGGAATGGTGACCAATTACAGGAAAGATTGGAAAGAACCCGAGGTAAGCAGGCTTGGCTGCAGTCCGTGGAGTGGAAAGACCCGGGAAGCACAACCTATTCAGTTGTTTGGGTTTGTCACTACCGAGAGGCCATGGGTCAGAAGTACTGTATTTTTAGGGAATGTAAAGCAGATTAGAACAAGCCAGATGATGTCTGCGTGAAAATAAAATGTGAAATTCCTGAGAAGAAAGCAAGTCTTCTTTGTGATCTCCCTGGCCACAGCCAGCATAAGGAGTCCTGATGAAGGGGAAGAAGTCCAAAACATGGCTCCGATCCCAGGGGAGGAGAACTTTGAAAGAATGTTCAAGAAAGCTATAAAGTTTGCAAATATTTGCAGGATAACAGGAGCAGTAAGTGAAAGCTAAAGAATCTTAGAGTTATTTTTCCCATAAAAGAAAACAATGTATTACCTAGAAGATAATCTCTTGCCTGCCTTTCTGTATTTACCGGGGAATGAAAAGGAAGAAAAAACAAATCACCTCAAAATATAGAGATTTAAGGGGCACCTGGGTGGCTCAGTTGGTTAAGCGTCCGACTTGGGCTCAGGTCATGATCTCCTGGTTTGTGAGTTCAAGCCCTGCATCAGGCTCTGTGCTGACAGCTCAGAGCCTAGAGTGTGCTTTGGATTTTGTGTCTCCCTCTCTTTCTGCCTCTCTCCTGCTCTCTCTGTCTCTCTCAAAAGTAAAACAAACATTTAAAAAAATTGAGATTTAAAATACACTTGTGAAGAAGGTGGTTGAATTAAACTTCAAGGAGTCCTAGCTATCCTTTGGAGGTCTTAGGAATGGGAAAAATTCTCCTTTTTCTTGCTAGACTAGTGGAATCCTTGTCTTAGGACAGTAAATTCATTAAATGATTTTTCTAGGACTTCCTTTCCTTGTGAACTAGAACCAGTAACAGGCTCATGGAGGGCCTAGAAAGAAAAGAGGCAACTGTCATTTTAGGCATTTATTCTGAGTCCCATCTCTTGGGTTTAGGGTAAATTATTTCCATCTCAGGACCTTATTTCCCACAGTTGTATAATGAATACCTTTGTTAAAAATTTATCTTTGAAGGCACTATTGGAGTAGAAAATACTTTATCATAAATTGCTATAGAGCACAAAATATCCCCATACCATTATTATTGTAACATGTAATTTGCAACTGAACACAAAATCAATTCTTTAGCACTACTGGTATCCTAGCATAGAAACCGGGAGTTTGAGAAAAGATAGGGTTCGGTTTTGTCTGAATTCTTTCCTCTTTCCTAATGTTTTGGGGACATGTTATACAACAGCGATTTGAAGTCCAAGCTCTCCTGAGCCAGAGTAGGTATGCCACTTTTTTTTAATGTTTATTTATTTATCTTTGAGAGACAGAGGGACAGTGTGAGGGAGGGAGGGGCAGAGAGAGAGGGAGAGAGGAAATCCCGAGCTGGCTCCATCTCAGTGCAGAGCACAACACAGGGCTTGACATCACCAACCATGAGATCATGACCTGAGCGGAAATCAAAAGTCGGACACTTAACCAACTGAGTCACCCAGGCATCCCTGCCATTTCTTTCTCTAATGTATTGTAAGACTCCAGCAAAAGTCCCATCTGTAAATATTTATCTAACGTACCAGTGATTCTTACAAGACCCTGACCGAAGGAAGCATGTTTTCTTTTTTTTTTTTTTTTTTTTTTTTTTTTTTTTTTTTTTTTAAATTTTTTTTTTTTTTCAACGTTTATTTATTTTTGGGACAGAGAGAGACAGAGCATGAACGGGGGAGGGGCAGAGAGAGAGGGAGACACAGCATCGGAAACAGGCTCCAGGCTCTGAGCCATCAGCCCAGAGCCCGACGCGGGGCTCGAACTCACGGACCGCGAGATCGTGACCTGGCTGAAGTCGGACGCTTAACCGACTGCGCCACCCAGGCGCCCCAGGAAGCATGTTTTCAACTTTACTCCCTTTGGGACACACGTACAGCAGAAGCCTCAAGTCAGAGTATCACGGAATGTAAAGGCTGGAAGAGGCCTTAGAATGAAACTGTCCAATCCCCTCATTTTGCACATGAGAACCTGGGGCCCAAGGAAGAGAAGTGCCCCCTCCAATGTTATATCACCAGAGGTGGCAGAGCACAGGCTCTCTGTTACTAACTCACCATGTTTGTGGTGAATTTGAGACCATTTCAACTGGAAAGTAAGACAGGCTTCTGCCTCTTCTCTCTCTCGGTAATTTTTAGACTCAGAAAGACCTGTTTACGTAAAAGTTGAATTTTTCACTGTCCACCCAGGAAAGAGACTTTTTTCCCCCCTCCAAAACAATCCAGCAGGGGGCAATAAAGTTAAATATAGATCCCAATGTTTAAAATGATTTTAAAATGCAAGAGAATGCATCTTCATCTCTAATTTTGTCCTCTACCACGATCACCTCCAACAGTAACAGCTACCGATTTTAGAGCTTTGCTATGTGTATATGCTCTGTATTACTTATTTCATTTAATCCTCACCACAATGTATCTACCTCTGAGTTATACATTATCCCATTTTATAAGGGAAGAGATGTAGATAGATTACAAAATTGGCTTAAGGACCTACAGCTAGAAAAAGAAAACAAAAATCAGAGCCCACATCAGAGCAATCAGGCCTGCAAAGCCCTTAAGCCTATTGAGGTCCCTCAAGGGGCTATCTGCTTGAATATGAGATGATAGAGAGTGAAAAGAAAAATAAAGGTGTTTTGCTAATGAATCCTTTGAAAAACATAACCTAAAAATAAAATGCCTATTATTTTTAAATCGCCACACTGAACTGTTCTCATTAGGGCTACTAATTACCTCCATTTGGCTAAATCCAATGGTCATTTTTTAGTTCTGTGCTTACCTATCAGTGGCACTCGACCCTGCTAATCATCCCTTTTTCCTTGTTTCCAGGACCTCACATTCCTGGGTTCCCTCCTATCTCACCGGCTGTTCCTTTTTAGTGTCCTTTACTGGTTTTACCTCTTTTCCCAGAGCTATGAAATTGGTCTTCTTCTCTCGTGTTTCTACACTCACTCCACTCACATCTCACCCAAGGTCATGACTTGAGGATGGCATTTAGATGTCCACCTCCACCCGGATCTCTTTGCTTTGAGATCCAGACTCTCATATCCAGCTGTGTCCTGGCCATCTCCACCTCCACATGGACAACAACGTCTTGATTTAACATGACCAAAAATAACCCTTGGTATCAACCGCCTCTAAGCCTGCCCCATTCTCAGCCTTTTGCCTCTGTTGATGGCAAATTCTCTTTCATTCAGGCTAAAAACTGGAATAATCCTTGGCTTCTCTTTTCCTCACGTGTGAGCCTTTAGGAAATCACTTTGGTCCTGTCTAACCACATGTCACTAATTCCTCTACCACCACTCTGGTCAGAGTCTCTCTCATCTCTCAGAAGGATTATGGCAATGAGTTCTCATCTTAAGATGTCTTCCTGCTTCTACCTGTGCCCTCCTATAATCTTTTCTCAACACAACAACCAAAGTCATCTTTTTCTAAAAAGGCCATGGAGGGGGGGCGGGGGCACCTGGGCAGCTCAGTTGGTTGAGCATTGGACTCTTGATATCAGCTGGAGTCTTGATCTCAGGGTCCTGAGCTTGAGACCCGCATCGGGCTCCACGTAGTGCGGAGCCCACTGAAAAAAATATTAAATAAGTAAATAATAATTTAAAAAGCAATCGGGTCATGTCACGTCTACGTTTCAAACCCTACATTAGCTCCCCATGTCAGAGTAAAAGCCACAGGAGTTGCAGTAACTTACAAGAAGCTGTAAGATCTGGCTCCTGTTTCCTCTCCAACATCGTCCTCTGTTATTCATCTCTTCCAGCCAAGCTGGCCTCACTGCTCTTCCTTCCAGGAACGCTAACGGCTCACTCTTGCTTGGGGGTCTGGGCTCCAACTGCTCGCTTTTAGCCACTTAGCTAACCCCTCATGACCTACAAGTCTTTGTTCACATCTCATGTATCATTAAGGCTAACCATGATCATCATGGTTCTATTACAACCCCTCTCCCACTCCACCCTCTCATTCCACTTTCTTCAGTATTTTTCTATAGCAACTCTTCACCCTCTAATGAATTTTATGATTTACTTATTTAGTGTGTTCATTGTTTGTCTTTCTTCCCGATCCCTCCTAGAACATAGGCTCTACGAGCAGAGATCTGTCAATTTTGTTCACCTACCTATTCCCAAGAACCTAGAAACTATGCTGAATATATTTGTGGAATGCATTAAAAAGGTGAAATGCTTTACTAATTAAGAGTAAAATATTTGGCAACAGACCAAGATGCTAATTATTCCAACTTTCAGAATATGTTGCCACACAATAAGTAATAGGTGCGCAATAAACATTTAATGATGGAACTATGGTATTGTAATTTGAAAAGGAGTCTCTGCATATATTTCCAACAGCATTCATTTTGTGTGAGTTGGAGTGTATCTGGAGTTCTGCCTATTCTGTATCTAAAACCCAGTTTTTCCTGTCATTTTGCCTTTTTCTACTTCAGGGAAAATCCCTATAACCTCTATTATGTATAGCAGTCACTTTTGTTCTCTGAATATTCCCATAAACTCTATCATCCAGAGATGGTGGAGAACTAAGATAACATGATGAAGTTGCAGAGAAAGAATAACAACTGAAAGAAAAGGCTGCTTCTGAAAAGTAAACCATTGCAGGGAGGGTCAGCACGGTATATTTAGCATGAGGCAGTACAAGGTAATGAGGGCTTATGGGCAGCCCCATTACTCTAGCTGTGTGGCCTTAAACTTGTTGAATTCCTCTGAGCCCTAGTTTCCCCATCTGTAAAATGCGGATAACTCACAGCGTCGCAAGGATGAAATGTGATTGATATAGTGTGAAAAACCAACTACTCTGAATAGTAAGCGATCAAAAATGGAAGCTATTACTATAACGAACCGAAAAACCTGCTTTTGCACCAACTGGAAGATTGTTGTTAGAGACGAAGAGTTCATTTAAAAGAATGTGGGAAAACGAGTAAAAAAAAAAAAAAACAAAAACAAAAACAAAAAAAAACAAGCAAAAAGATGAGAATATGGGCTTCAGGCCGGCTGGTGGTAATTAAGGGCTGGGAGGGGGCGCAAGGACCTCTCTCTCCAGAATCCCACAGCTGCACGGGAGCCGGCGCCAGGGCTGTGCAGGGCGTAAGCGGCGGCCCCGCAGGCCAGGCCCCGCCTCGCTGGGAGGTGCGCGGCGGGGACTGGCTGTGGGTTTCGCAGGGCCGCCGCTCGAGGGTCCGGAGACTGGCGGGAGGGGCCGCGCTCCCTATACTCCGCCCGTTTTTCCCTGAGGTTTTGCACGCGACGCCCCCCGCACCCGCTGAGGACTGCGCGGATGCTTCGCCTCCCTTCTTCCAGTCTCAGTCCCCAGCCTCTTCCCCGCCCCATCCGCCCTTCCCTGGCCCCAGGACGTCTCCTCCCTTCGTAGATCTGGCTCTCTCCGAAGAGTTTGGTTTGAACTTTTGAACCCACCAATCAGCGCCCGCGCCCCGCCTCTCTCCGCCGGAGGGTGCGACGGGGTGTCCCTCCCGGCGCCGCGGGACTTGGAGGCGGGGCCGCGGCGGCCGGGGCGGGGCCAGGTGCCCGCCCCCTGGCCACGTGGCCGGGGAAGGGGGTATATAGAGTCCCTCGCGGCGGCGCAACCTCTTACTACTTCTCCCCCGGACTCCTTGGTAGTCTGTCAGTGGGAGAGCCTTCTCGCCGTCCCCTCGCCGCCTTCAGCCTCAAGGAACCCTACAATTCTTAGTCATGGTGAGTGGGGGTCCTTGGGACGTGGCGTGGGTGTGAGAGCAGTCCGAAGGGGCGGGGGAGCCCGGGTGCAGGTGGGACGCAGCTGAGCAAACTTGCTTCTGATGGCCAGGCTGGAAAAGCCGAGTTCACCCGCAAACTTCTCTTCGGGCTCGAAAACGCGGCCAGGACACTGCCCTTGGTGGGAGTGGAAAGCCCTCCTGATCCTAGAGGGCATCGCCCCAGGGCCCGCCACAGCCTAAGGCAGACCGGGAAGCCTTCACACCGGCCCCCCCAAGGACTTGTGGAAACGAAAAATCCCTCCCCTCCATTTCCGTCAGTGACCTACCTCACCTTCCCACTACCTACCGCCCTGGAGCACTAGGTGCGCTCCAGCTCCCAAGGTGCATACGCTCCCTGCGCCCGCTCTCCAGCGCCCGCTCTCCAGCGCCCGGTGACTGCCTGCTGAGTCACCTGTGGCTGGTCTCTGGGGAGAGCTTCCAATTGCATCAGTCCACCTGAGAGATGTGAACAGGCTGCTCCTTTTAAGGGAACTCTTAACTGTCACGTCTAATTTTGCGTTTCTGTGTTAACTTAGTGGGACGTTTATAGCTGAAGCTTGGTACTTAAGCCAGATTTTTAAAAAACTAGTCCATGAAGAGGTATTTTCGTATAAAACCTCTGAGCAAACTAGTACTAACAATGTGTTCTTGGAGAAGGTCTGTTGGAGGTCAACCTAAAATAAGCCGTACTTTTAAACTAGTATTTGTGTATCAAATGTTTCAAAATAGTATCTTTAAAGAAAAGGGGATACAGTGAACAGACCAGCCACCTCTTCAGAGACTACCACAGCTGTTAAAAAACTAAGTCTGACTGTAACAACTTGCTTGAGTGCTTTTCACCAAGCAGACAAAAAACAAAAACAAAAACAAAAAAAACCTGGTAAAAGTGCGATTCAGAAAGTAGTAGGACTATTTAAAGGGCAGGAGAGCAATGATTTAGGCAAACACTGGCTAAGTTAATAGTTTGGATTTTTTGTTGTTGTTTTGTTTTTTAATTAGAGACAGGGGCCGGTTATCCAGTGAAAGTTAGACTAAGTGACTCTATCACCTGTGTCTCCCTTCATCCCCCGAGTGGCCAGGGGAGAGTGGAGAAAGTCTAAAGGAGAAAGCTGTTGAGACTGCTGCCCAATGAAAGTTTTTTGGGCTCAAAAATCCATCAAAGAAACCCTTCATTAGAATGAAAGGTTCTTCTCAAAAACTTTATCTCCTTGGGCCTGGGGCTGTCATGGGCAGATCTCTCCAGCTTTCTCAGGCTGTAAAATTTCCAAAGTCCAGTTAAAGGTAAACAGGATGCAATTATAAATACTCATGGACTCATTAGAATAAACAACTCCCCTTTCTCCCATAGCCCTAGACCTGGGTGAGTAGACTCAGGTCATAATGAGCCAAGTGATGTGGTTAGAAGACCATGGTTGTTTTATGAGTGTATGTGGGAAGGAGGGGACCATAAGTCAAAGGTTGTGAGTGATTGGGGTTTTTATTATCTCCGGTTATGAAAGTAGGACCTTTGAGATCTTAGCGGTGTTTGAGTTTTCTTTAACTAGTTTCCTGTTAGCAGCTTCGAAGAACTCGAAACCCTCCTATTCGGGGAAAATGTAATGGGAGATATTTGGTATCAATTTTGAAAGTCCTCTGTCAATCTCCAAAGTAGCTAATCTGACTTATGATGAAATATAATAAACACCCATTTTTTCTGTTTTCCTCTTAAATCTAGGGGTATGGATTCTATGTTCATGGCCTTATTTTACTAAGCAGGAATGAATTTGGTAACTTATAGATGATCTTGTTCATCAAGTAAAAGAAAACATTTTCCCAATATCGTTAAATTCTTGGCACCATAGACTTTTCCACAGTGCCAGAGATACATGTATGTATGTTTTGGTAGGAAACAGCGAATTTCTTAAGCTATTAGTAAAGTTTTGTTGACACTTTCAGCTTTTATTACCATGTGTCTCCACCACCACCCCCTACTGAAGATTTGTTGATAGTGAAGGAAAAATGTTCTTCCTTGCGATTAAGTTCTTCCACAGAGTTAAAAAGCTGCCTCTGACCACAGTTTCTAAAATACAGCTAACTGCCGCTTATCTGGCATTTTTTCCATGAGTCATATGGCTATAGTTTGCTGGTTTAAGCTGGTTTTAAAGGGAGAGGGAGAAGCTCTTGTCTTTTAAAGAATAGGATTAAAGAGGGACCAGAATGAGCTCGACAGTTATACAATCACATGGAATGAATCAGAGCTGGAAGGGGGGAATTTTGCATGCCTTTAAGGAATTGGCAGGCATATTTCCCAGGAGCTGGGGGAAATGTATTGCTGTGGAACAGTTTAGGTCTTTCTAAAATGGTAGAAACCTGACCTTGAATATCTAATGTGACTACAAAGCAAGAGTCTGATCTCTGGTCTTGCCTAGTAGTTCATTAACATATCTTTGGTTTTGCAAAGCATTTTCTCTGAATTAGTCAGCAAAGACTGTTGCTTGTGAAATAAACCCTGGGCAGGAGTGGCTTCCAGAAAGGTGACTTTCTATCCTGAAAGTTAATTAGTCATTTAGGTGTGAGTCATTCCTAAACATCCCATCTGATGTGTCATATTCTGACATTTTCCTTTCTTCTTCCCACAGCGTGAGTGCATCTCCATCCACGTTGGCCAGGCTGGTGTTCAGATCGGCAATGCCTGCTGGGAGCTCTATTGCCTGGAACACGGCATCCAGCCCGATGGCCAGATGCCAAGTGACAAGACCATTGGGGGAGGAGATGACTCCTTCAACACCTTCTTCAGTGAGACGGGAGCTGGCAAGCATGTGCCCAGGGCAGTGTTTGTAGACCTGGAACCCACAGTCATTGGTGAGTTGGCCTCAGTAACCCAAGGGAGATCTCAGGGCTCTTGAGACAGGAGGTCTGTCGTGAGGGCTCCATTGACACCCTGGGGTGGAGCAGGCGTGTGCAGGTTGTGAGTGACGGGTGGCTGCTTTGTTTTTCTCTTCCAGATGAAGTTCGCACTGGCACCTACCGCCAGCTCTTCCATCCTGAGCAGCTCATCACGGGCAAGGAAGATGCTGCCAATAACTATGCCCGAGGGCACTACACCATCGGCAAGGAGATCATCGACCTTGTCTTGGACCGAATTCGGAAACTGGTAAACATAGTGTTTTATTTAATATACATATATAAGTTTTAAGTGTATTTATTTTGAGAGAGAGTGGGAGAGTGTGAGTTGGGGGGAGGGACAGAGAGAGAGGGAGAGAATCCCAAGCAGGCTCAGCTCTGACAGCTTGATCCCATGACCTGAGCCAAAATCAAGAGTCAGACACTCAACTGACTGAGACACCCAGGTGCCCCAATGTAGCGTTTTATTTAAAGTGAGATGAGAATGTTCTCTTACAGTTTTAAGGGAGACCAAACTATAAGAATCATTCTTTGTATCCTAAAATGAACCTTTGAGTGCTCAGTAAGTAACCAGACTTTATTTTTTTTAATTTTTTATTTAAAAAAAATTTTTTTTTAATTTTATTTAATTTTGAGAGATAGTGGGGCGGGGGGTGGAGCAGAGAGAGAGGGAGACACAGAATCCAAAGCAGGCTCCAGGCTCTGAGCTGTCAGCACAGAGCCTGATGTGGGGCTTAAACCCATGAACGGAGATCATGACCTGAGCTGAAGTCGTATGCTTAACTGACTGAGCCACCCAGGCACCCCAGGTAACCAGACTTTTTAAATCAGATGGTCCTATGTTATGGAACAACTATTTAGGTCAGGGTTAAATGCTCTGTTGCCTATTTCTATGTGTTATAAAGCAGACTTGGGCAAATGCTTAAGGCAGGGCAGTTTACCTAAAGTGAAGGTGAGAACCAGGGAGCTGTAGCAGTTTGACATTTAAGACCATTAAACATCCTTGGGGTGCCTGGGTGGCGCAGTCGGTTAAGCGTCCGACTTCAGCCAGGTCACGATCTCGCGGTCCATGAGTTCGAGCCCCGCGTCAGGCTCTGGGCTGATGGCTCGGAGCCTGGAGCCTGTTTCCGATTCTGTGTCTCCCTCTCTCTCTGCCCCTCCCCCGTTCATGCTCTGTCTCTCTCTGTCCCCAAAATAAATAAAAAACGTTGAAAAAAAAATTTTTAAATATCCTTATTCATATTAATCAAGCAGCTTCCCTGCTTCAAGCTAAGAATGCCCCCTTTTAGGTTATCTTAGTCACATTGAGAAGGTGGCAGACTCCGAAATGTAACTAATTGATCAAACTCCTAAAAAAATATATGTATATCTATATTTTATATGTATTTTAAAAATATGTCTATCAGGGTTGGTGCCTTATGTTGATACAGAAAGTACAGAGCATGAGAAGCCAGTATAACACTGACTAGAAATGGTGGACACTGGACTCTTCCAACAACATTGAAAGTGCAATCAAGGGAGCTCCCTTATTATGGAAGCTAGTGTCGTCCTTGAAACTTGGAAAGTATTGACATGTACTCACAGAAAGTAGTATGCTTGCTTTTCCACTAGAGCTCAGACCCGTGTGAACCGGCACTGTGACAGAAAAATCTTAGGCAACGGTATTCACATCAGTAAAAGTCGATAAGTAAATGTTCTGTTAGGATCATTTTATTTATTTTTTAAATATTTATTTATTTATTTATTTATTTTTTCAACGTTTATTTATTTTTGGGACAGAGAGAGACAGAGCATGAATGGGGGAAGGGCAGAGAGAGAGGGAGACACAGAATCGGAAACAGGCTCCAGGCTCTGAGCCATCAGCCCAGAGCCCGACGCGGGGCTCGAACCCACGGACCGCAAGATCGTGACCTGGCTGAAGTCGGACGCTTAACCGACTGCGCCACCCAGGCGCCCCTAAATATTTATTTTTGAGAGCAAGCATGCATGTGGGTGGGGGGAGGGGTAGGGAGAGAGGGAGGGAGGGAGGGAGGGAGAGAGAGAGAGAGAGAGAGAGAGAGAGAGAGAGAGTGAGAGAGAGAATCCCAAGCAGGCTCCGCACTGTCAGCATAGAGCCTGACTCAGGGCTCGAACATAAGAACCGTGGTCACAAGAACCGTGAGATCATGACCTGAGCCAAAATCAAGAGTCAGACTCTTAAAACCAACTGAGCCACCCAGACGCCCCTGGATCATTTTATGTTCAGAGTCTGGTATCCAGATGACTCTACTCCTGAGGCATGTGGGCAGCTTGTAAGTAATTAACCAAAAATCAAGAATAAAGGCTTTGGTAGAGTAGTTTGTCCAGAAAATCACATTCTAAGCCTGGCCACAACTGGTCTAGTCTAAAAAGAATGACTTTGCATCATTCACAGCTTCATACTTTTCCAGATGCTTATCACACCCTTCCTAGCAAAATTGGGGTAATGGTTCTATGTTTATAAATCAAGCTTCAGCTACAAGCACTGACTTGGAAATCAGGACCTGCCTTTAGGGGCAAATAAACCTAGTAAAGCCCATCAAGGGTTCTGGAGTAAAGTTGATTAACTACCAAAATAATTGTATTTGTCCTTAGTATTATTACTGTGTCCATAGGAGGCTGAGTGGATTTAATTGGTAGACCAGAGTCTGCCCTGTACATTGATCCCAGAGTGTGGACCCACAGGAGAAGTACAGTGAGGGGTTGGTAGAGAATTCCACAAATCTCAGCACTTCTTTTTTTTTTTTTTTTTTTTTTTAATATTTATTTATTTTTGAGACAGAGCATGAGCAGGGGAGGGGCAGAGAGAGAGAGGAAGACACAGAATCTGAAGCAGGCTCCAGGCTCTGAGCTGTCAGCACAGAGCCCGGGGCTCGAACTCGTCAACTGCGAGATCATGACCTGAGTCGAAGTTAGACACTCAACCGACTGAGCCACCCAGGCACCCCTCAGCACTTCTGAGAAGTGAGGATTGTCAGCAGAAGACTTTGAAAAGTCAAAAATCAATGCTTTCACAGAATGGTAGTTTGCTAACTGGAATAGCTCA
The DNA here is from genome assembly GCF_007474595.2 of Lynx canadensis. Classification (NCBI taxonomy): domain Eukaryota; kingdom Metazoa; phylum Chordata; class Mammalia; order Carnivora; family Felidae; genus Lynx; species Lynx canadensis. The sequence continues at coordinate 75,695,411 of NC_044309.1, forward strand.
GTTAAGTGGTGAAAAGCCCCACTGACATTAGGTCTCATGGTCCTATCATAGTAAATCACCTTTTTCAGAATCAATAGGCTCTCTGATAACTAGTGCTTACCGTGCCAAACACTGTTCCACGTACTCATTTAATTCTCAATGACCTGATGGAGATTACTATTCTCAATAAACGCGAAGACGGAGATTGAGAAATAAATTTGGTCAAAGCCACACAGCAAGGAACTGGTAGAGCCGGATCCAGACTCAGCCTGACTCCCAACACCAGTGCATTGGAACTCGGCTATTCTGTGTTACTCCAGCTCAGAAAGCAGCTGCCAGATCTTTCTAAGACGGAGATTGAGAAATAAATTTGGTCAAAGCCACACAGCAAGGAACTGGTAGAGCCGGATCCAGACTCAGCCTGACTCCCAACACCAGTGCATTGGAACTCGGCTATTCTGTGTTACTCCAGCTCAGAAAGCAGCTGCCAGATCTTTCTAAGACTTCTATTGTATGGGGCTGGTGGTCCCAGGCCTGCCCTCGGTAGCTCTCCAGCTGCTGAAAAGTCATACTTGTTCTGCAGTCACAGCAAGGGCACCAGCGGTTGCTTTCCCAGTCGCTAAAACTTGGGCCTTGCATCTATTCCAGACCTCATGATTCCTCTGCCTGTGGAAATGAAAATAGTTCATTTTTAAATAGCCGTTTAGCAGATTTCTGCCCCCCCCCCGCCCCCGGAATTGTGAAAAGTTTCTCTGAATCTTAGCACTTAGAAGCTCTTTATGACTGCTTTCTTTGCAAATATTGTTCAGGAGATTAAAAAATATCTCGATCAGGGGTGCCTGGCTGTCTCAGTTGGAAGAGCATATAACTCTTGATCTCTGGGTCATGAGTTTGATCTCCACGTTGGGTGTAGAAATTACTTAAATAAATAAAAACTTTAAAAAATTAAAAAAAAAATCGATCAATGTAATTATGGATTCAAAGAAGTCATTGCAGCTTTCACCAAGGCTAAATTAAAACTTTTTTTTTTTTTTGCAGGCCGACCAGTGCACGGGTCTTCAGGGCTTCTTGGTTTTCCACAGCTTTGGAGGGGGAACTGGTTCCGGGTTCACCTCCCTGCTGATGGAACGTCTCTCTGTCGATTATGGCAAGAAGTCCAAGCTGGAGTTCTCCATTTACCCAGCCCCCCAGGTTTCCACTGCTGTCGTTGAGCCCTACAACTCCATCCTCACTACCCACACCACCCTGGAGCACTCTGATTGTGCCTTCATGGTAGACAACGAGGCCATCTATGACATCTGTCGTAGAAACCTCGATATCGAACGCCCAACCTACACTAACCTTAACCGCCTTATTAGCCAGATTGTGTCTTCCATCACTGCTTCCCTCAGATTTGATGGAGCCCTGAATGTTGACCTGACAGAATTCCAGACCAACCTGGTGCCCTATCCCCGCATCCACTTCCCTCTGGCCACATATGCCCCTGTCATCTCTGCTGAGAAAGCCTACCATGAACAGCTTACTGTAGCAGAGATCACCAATGCGTGCTTTGAGCCAGCCAACCAGATGGTGAAATGCGACCCTCGCCATGGTAAATACATGGCTTGCTGCCTGTTGTACCGTGGTGATGTGGTTCCCAAAGATGTCAATGCTGCCATTGCCACCATCAAGACCAAGCGTACCATCCAGTTCGTGGACTGGTGCCCCACTGGCTTCAAAGTTGGCATTAATTACCAGCCTCCCACTGTGGTACCTGGTGGAGACCTGGCCAAAGTACAGCGAGCTGTGTGCATGCTGAGCAACACCACAGCCATTGCTGAGGCCTGGGCTCGCCTGGACCACAAGTTTGACCTGATGTATGCCAAGCGTGCCTTTGTTCACTGGTATGTGGGTGAGGGCATGGAGGAAGGAGAGTTTTCTGAGGCCCGTGAGGACATGGCTGCCCTTGAGAAAGATTATGAGGAGGTTGGAGCAGATAGTGCTGAGGGAGAGGATGAGGGTGAAGAGTATTAACCTGTCCTCTACAATTTTATACTCTGTTGTCTTGGGACTGTCTTATTTCTGTTCTGGAAGCTGTCCACTGTGGCCCTAACTTGTCAATAAAAGTGATGTTTCTATTTTAAATGTCCAGCTGGCTTCTGTATCGCAGTAAGTACTAGCCTCACTTATTTAAGGTCAGTTGGGGATGGGGGAGGCTGGCAGATGGTCTACCCAGTCATTTGATCAACATTTCAAGTGGCTTCTGTGTGCCACACACTGTGCTTAGTGGCTTGTCTGTTTCACTTAAGACCTGGATTGATGAGTGGTGATAAAATCCTATTGTAAATGAGGCAGCAGGCTTAGATTGGGCCATTGTTTCTCAAATTTCAATGTGGATGTGAATCACATGTAAATATTAAAATGTAGATCCAGGGTTGCCTGGGTGGCTCAGTTGGTTAAGTGTCCGACTTTGGCTCAGTTCATGATCTCACAGTTCGTTGGTTTGAGCCCTGCATTGGACTCCATGCTGAGAGCTCAGAGCCTGGAGCCTGCTTCAGATTGTCTCCCTCTCTCTGCCCCTCCCCTGCCCACGCTCTGTGTGTGTCTCTCTTTCAAGAAGAAACATTAAAAAAAATTTTTTTTAGGTAATGTAGATCCAAATCTGTAGCTTCAAAGTGAAGCTTTAGATATTGCATTTAAAAAAAATATTTATTTTGAGAAAGCATGAGTGGGGAGGGGCAGAGAAGGGTTCAGAGGATCCGAAGGGGGCTCTGCGCTGACAGCAGAGAGCCAACCCAGGGCTGGAACCCACAAACTGAGATCATGACCTGAGCTGAAGTCAAGACACTTAACCAACCGAGCCACCCAGGCGCCCCAAGATGATTGCATTTTTTTTTTTTTTAACTTTTTGAAAGTTTATTTTGAGAGAGAGAGTGTGTGTATGGGGCGGGGGGAATCCCAAGGAGGCTCCATACCCGCACTGTCAGCGTGGAGCCAGGTGTGGGGCTCAAACCCACAAACTGTGAGATTGTGACCTGAGCCGAAACCAAAAGTTGAATGCTTAACCAACTGAGCCACTCAGGTGCCCCAAGATCCTGCATTTTTTAACAAGCTTCTAGCTTCTGCTCTTGGTCTGCTGTGACTATGTGTGAAGTAGCAAGGGGTTAGGTAACATAATAGTAAGTGGGGGAGCCAAGTGATTCAAGAAACCAGCCAGACTTCCAGAACTGTTACTGTCAGTATTTAATAACCTATTAGAGTCACGTGGGAAGGGCTTGGAATCATGCTGATTTATTCTATACTTAACCAAAACCTGCAGTGACAAATAAGACTGTATTTTAAGAAGTTACTGTTTAGAGAAAGTGGAGCTGGCTGAGACAAAATTACAGTAGTCACAAGTTGTTACAGTATTGGTACTTGACCCAATTTATGTCGTGGGGAATATCTGCAGAGTGTGGGAAAGATTGCGGAGGAAAGATTCCCTAATTTGGACCCTTTTCCAAGTACATGTGAGGAGCAGTGTGGTTCTTGAGGGGGGCAGGAGAGACCTATGAGGTGAGGGTGGGGGAGGAAGAGGCAGGAACAGTGCGTGGCTGGAGAGCGTGGTGATGGGTATTCAGGTACCAGTCGCGGGGCTTAGAAGGTTGAACTGAGCAATGGAAAAGGGCTGAGCCTCATGAGGAAGGCTTGGGTGCTGGCCTGAGTGGGAATGCCAGACAAGTGGGAGGAAATGGAGGCTGGTACACAGCTCTGGGTGTGTTCACCTTTGCTCCGTGATGTCAGCCCATATTCCATTGGGGCTCAGTTGCCGCCTTTATTCTCCCCACTGGGATGTTTACTCCTGACACATCGCTCACTTCTGCCCCCTTACTGTTTGAGGAGAGCATCTAGTAAATAGGCAGGTTCTGTCTGGGAGCACCGTGCTGCTGCTTCCCCAAGATGTTTCAACTTTGTGGGCCTGGTTTCACAGCTTTTATCATGAGAGCAGTCACTGTCTTTTGCCCTTCAGGGCAAGGGCCAGCCCAGTGCCATCCTTGAGCACAAAGGCAGCTATTGCTACTTATCTGATGGGCCAGATTCCTCCTGCAGCCAGAGCATGGGGGGTCTGGGATAAAAATGAACCTTGGGAAGGCCAGGAAGCCCAGCCACCAGAGGGGCACCGGGATATTTTTCCCAATTTAGGAGATCTGCCAATTGCCACAGTTGGATGGAGCACTGGACGAAACTGGACACTCACATGTGAGAAGGAGTGGATTTACATCATCCAGCTTCAGCCGAGCGTGACACCTCATGGAACCTGAGAGGTCCATTCTCTAAGCCAGCGTTTCCCAAGCAGAGTGCCCTGAGAACGGGGTTTAGGGGTTACCAGGTCTTCAAACCAGCCTGTGAAACCTGAAGGCCCTGGGGCCAATCACCCCTGGCCAGGAACGACCCCTCTAATGACCTCCATAAGCCTTTACAGATAAATTATTTTCTGCATGTGACAAGATGTGAAAAAGGTTGGAAACCTTTAAGCAGCCCCAGTGGTGTGGGGATGAAAGAAGGTGAGAGAAGATTTTAGTTGAGAAAAAATACTCCAGTAGGACAGAACCTGGGGAATTGGAAGAGCAAAATGCCAGTGGTTGGGGAGGGATCTGTCCTTGCAATGATGATTCTTTTTCCCCTCCTCTGTTGGTGAGAGAGTGAATAGAAGTTAGCCTGCAGCAAGAACAAATACACCCCAAGGTCTAGGTCACTGCTTTGTGGCTGACAATCATCTGATCTGCCCTTGAGCACAAATGGAAAAGTCTGGACTCAGATCGGCTGCAGTGGCTGATGCTGCTGAGGCTTGATGGGGATAAATGGAGAAAGCCTAAGAGTGCAGCCTTCAAGATCGGCCAGGGCCGCGGCCTCCGTGGACAGAGGCCTTAGGCTGCCCTCATCTGACCTGACCAGAGGAGCAGACTTCTGCCCCCTGGAGGCTGCTGGCCACCGTGGGTCCAGTGGGCCCAGGCATAGCTGCTTTGTTTGAGCCTGGGTGAGGAGGAGAGAACGGCTGTGAGGGACGTGCCCTGGCTGTCTAACTCGTCCGTCCTGTGTTTGGGAAGCAGCTGGCAAATGCCTCTGCCCCAGGGGGAGCCTGTCAAACAGCCCAGGGCTGGTCCAGAGGTGGCCAGGTGGGTTCGAGCTTGGAGAGAGCCTGTCTTCAGGCCTCTGACTTCTGGAAGATGCGTGGCAACCCCAAGTGGGGCTGCAGGAGGAAGGGGAGGCTCTGTCAGGGTAGGAGCTCCCAACACCCTGCAAGGTGCTATTGTTACACCCGTTTCTACAGCCAAGGAAGCGGAAACTCAGAGAGCTTAAGTATCTAGCCTAAGGCCACAGAGCAAGTGGCCAAACTGAAATTTGACCCCAGAACTCTGACTCCAAAGCCCTCACTCACTCCAGTCTGCCCAGTGGCCTCCCAGAGAAACCTGCCTGGCGGTGACTCCAGATCTGGAGGACAAGGGCCACATCCTGGGTGGTGTGGGCCTGACGCCCGTTCACAGAGCACTGGCTGGAGCCACAGCTGCAGAAGGGAGAACTTGTTATGCTGTTGATTGTCAGAGCGCTTTCTAGAAGCCCCGTTCCTGGGCCCAGGGGCAGCGTGAAGGTCCAGAGGGGCAAAGCCAGCTGGCTCCCACTATCCAGGCTGTAGCTTCCCCAGTGAAGGGGCTTTTTTCATCCAGGCCGCTCTCTGAGCTCAGTGAACCCATTCTTTTTTTTTTTTTTTTTTAATTTTTTAAAATGTTTTTATTTATTTTTGAGAGAGAGAGAGACAGAGCATGAGCAGGGGAGGGGCAGAGCAAGAGGGAGACACAGAATCCGAAGCAGGCTCCAGGCTCTGAGCTGTCAGCACAGAGCTCAACGTGGGGCTCGAACTCACAGACTGTGAGATCATGACCTGAACTGAAGTCGGACGCTCAACCGACTGAGCCACCCAGGCGCCCCAGAGAAAGCTTTTAAGCACTCATCTCACCACCAGAATTCTTTCTCATTCTCTTTTTAAAATGAGAACGGAATATAAAGCTTTCCTAATTACACAAGAGTTTTGTCTACATTCGCAAATTAGTTTAATTCACTAAGGGTGGGTAGGTGGGTGCAAATTCAGTCTCATCGCTGTCACCCTTCACCTCCCTCCCCGCGCTCTGTTCCTATCAACTATCTCATTTCGCTCACAGGAGATGTCTGGCCTGACAGTAAACTAATACTAAAATGTCCTTGGCAAAGGTAATCGCATCCGGTTGTACTATTATAACAATCATTTTCTTTTTTAAGCTGAACTCCTTGTTTTCGGAGAGCCTAATTGGTGCAAGTCTCTGTGCTGTGTACTATAGGGAATATATTTAGCTTTTTTGTCTCCCCTTGCCCCCACCCCCTGACTGTAGACACAGATCACCCGGGCACTACCCTAATTCAAGGCAGTATATGCTACTTGTCTGAAGGCATTGTCACATGTAGCAGCCACGATGGCACATCTACCCCAGAGCCCTCCCAGCTGGTCGTTTTACCTGCTAACACCACCTGGTTTGGTTCAGGGGTTGGGCACCCATGTGCAGCAGGGGAAGCTGGGCCTCTCCACCACCAGGGTGAATCTGAGTCTAAGCTGATCGAGGTAATTCCAGTTTTCTTGCCAGGGACTGGTGAGGAAGCAGCATGTGACACAGTTACGGAAATGAGGGGTGAGGTAATGTCTGCTGGTTGGGGGTTGGGGGGGACGATGTTCTTAGAAAGATTCCCTTGCTTTTGAAAAGGAATGCAGGGAAAGGATTTTCTGTCTTGCAATGTTTGGATGTAATTGTGTGAGCTCATGATGCCTGATGGTGTCGCAGTCGTCTTATGACCATGAGGGGACAAACGTGAGGACAAAAAGCTAACACTCTGAGTGTGACAGAGCCGAAAGATGAAAAGAACCTGGGTTCTTGATGGGACATTGAGCCCCTGAACTAACCAGCCTTGAAACTTCTCTGCCTCTTGTTTTCTCATTATGTGAGATTAAAAACCCCCTGATTGTTGGGGACATTTTGAGTTAGGTGTTCTATTGCTTCCTGCCACAAGTGTTCTAATATTAGAGCCTTATGTAGGGGCGCCTGGCTGGCTCGGTTGGTAGAGCATTAGAGCATGTAACTCTTTTTATTATTATTTTACTTTTTTGAGGGGGGGGCGCAAGTGAGCAAGGAGCAGAGAGGGGGGGGGGAGGGAGAATCCCACGAGGGGTGGAAAGAGAGAGAGAGAGAGAGAGAAGTGGAACTCACCCAAAGCAGGGCTCGAGCTCACCTGAAGAGGGGCTCGTGCTCCCAGAGGTGGGACTCGAACTCGTGAACCGTGAGATCATGACCTGAGCCAAAGTCGGACGCTTAACCGACTGAGCCACCCGGGCGCCTTCTAACTTCTTGATGGTGAGGTATTAGACTGTGATTTTTTTCTAAGTTGGACCCTCTTCATTCTAATAATTGTTGATTGTCCGTGACGGTTTAGCTGTCATGGGGGTCCGGGGCCGACGGCCAAGAAAGAATTCTTGAGACATCTTCAGTGCAAAAGGGTGATTCTATTCAAGCATGAGGGCAGGATCTGTGGGCAGGAAGAGCTGTCTGAGCATGTAACTATTGAAATAATAAAAATATTAAGATCCTTTTAATTATGTATATCTCTGCCAGTGCAAACATAACCCTGGGAGAGCAAAGAGATTCTATGCCCCCTTCCTTTCCTCAGCATTTGGCCTTCCTCTGCCTGCAGCTCCTGGTCAACCAAACTGATCTGCTTCTTCCTTTCCGTCTTTTCCGGGAGTCTTTAAAAAAAATTTTTTTTTTCAACGTTTATTTATTTTTGGGACAGAGAGAGACAGAGCATGAACGGGGGAGGGGCAGAGAGAGAGGGAGACACAGAATCGGAAACAGGCTCCAGGCTCCGAGCCATCAGCCCAGAGCCCGACGCGGGGCTCGAACTCCCGGACCGCGAGATCGTGACCTGGCTGAAGTCGGACGCTTAACCGACTGCGCCACCCAGGCGCCCCTAGGAGTCTTGGCTGAACTTAAACCATAAATCGAAGGCACACAGAGAACATCAGCAGGTTCGGAAAATATACCTTCTCTCCTTTTACGTGCAACCGTGAATGGAGCCGCAGCCTGATTTGCTGGTGGTGTTGAGGAGCAAGGAGGCTCACTCCGGAAGAATCACCTCCCCCAGGAAGCCCAGCCAGAGGATTCTGATCCCAGGGCGGTTCCAAAACTTCCCCAGCCTAAGGAGCTTGGAGCATGATGCCTGGGACAAGAACCAAACCAGAGTCTGAGGGCTCCAAGGTATAAATAGGGATCACTCCACTGGTTGTTCCCCTGCATGGAGACCCTTGCGTCCTCGAGAGGAAAAAGCCTGTGAGATTGTTTCACCTTTTCTGACCTCCTTGGTTTCCCCTACTCTTTCTCCCTTCTCTACCTCACCCTTCCTCTTCTCTCTCCACTTTCATTTCTCCCTTCCCTCTCTCTCCCACTTTCCCCGTCTCCATTTGCTCGGTCACCTCCCTTCCCTCAAGCCAGGTGTCGGCACCACAGTGTGCTGCAGACAGAATTCACCTAGGGAGGGACAAAACTTCTTTTTCTTCCTCTCTTCCTCCTCCTTCTTCTTCCTCTTCTTTCTTCTTCCTCTTCCTCCCCCTCCTCCTTCTTTTTTTTTTTTTTTACATGCAAATAATATTTTATTTCTTCCTCTGGTTGCTAGTAACATTGTTGCACATCTTTTTGTGAAAACTCATCTTGCCCCACTATGAGAACTTGTAACAGACACAGGCAACGATCCAGGAGCTCGGACCGGCTGGGCCCAGCTGTCAGATGAGAGCCTGTGTGGCCTGCAGGCAGAGGGCAGGCAGGGCAGTTTGTCGGGTATCAGACTCTTTGAACTTGACTGTTCAGCTGTCACTAGGCCTCTCCACGCAGAAGGTAGGGGGAGATGGATGGCAGAGTGTCACGATCTGGTCGCACAAAAGAGCCTCCTGGTGACTGGCCTGATGGGCAGGAGCCCCTTCCTGTCTCATTTCAGGCGCGTGCATGTGCTCCAGCTTGTGCCTGGTTAGAGAGGGGGTAACCAGGGCTCCTCTAGCGGGGGCTGGGAGCCGGGGGCCTACCTCCTCGTTCCCATGGAATCGTGAGGACCACTCAGCATCTTCTTGAGGAAAGTGGGGGAGGAGTGCCTACGCATCCCAGAGTTTTCCACCGGCTCTAAGCTTCTGCAGGCCAGACAGAAGGGCTCACAGAGTCTGCCAGGTGGGCCAGCATAAAGTCTACACCTCCTTTCGGGTAATCGAAGTCACCAGAGAGTTGGGGAAGTCACTGCCCTCCTTGGACCACCTGACTGCGGTCTCCTCTGAAAATGCATCCTTCGACCACAGATGAGATCGCGTGTATGTTCCAGCCCTGGCTCCATCCTGACACACGGGCCCCGGCTTTCCCCACGCTTCCCCTCTCTGTACAGGCACTGCTGCTCCTTCTCCTCCAGAGAATCTTGGCACATCGCCCGATCAAGGAGCAGCGTCAAGCTTCTGGGGAGCAGGGCTCTGAAAGCCACAAGGATGTTTAATACATGCTTCCTTTATTCCCTGAGTCCCCTACTCAACAGCATGTACGCTTGGAAAAAATGTCAGATATCATTTAACCCAACCCTTTTCTTTAACCAATGTGGAAGACGAGTCCCAGTGACTGGCCTAGGCCTGGGACCAGGTGTCTTGGTTTGTGGTTAGGTCATCTTTCCATGCGATACGAGCCATCTGTTTTTTGTGTTTTTTTTTTTTTTAATGTTTGTTTATTTTTGAGAGAGAGAGAGCACATGCGCGCGAGTGGAAGAGGGGCAGAGAGAGAGGAAGACACAGAATCCGAAGCAGGCTCCAGGCTCTGAGCTGTCAGCACAGCGCCTGATCCGGAGCTTGAACTCATGAACTGCGAGAATGTGACCTGAGCTGAAGTCGGAGGCTTAACCAACGGAGCCACCCAGGCGCCTCCAACAAGAGCCATCTTAAGTGTAAACCCCTCTGCCTAGCTTTCCTGCCCTCCATAAACCAGCCCTCCCTGCTCAGGATGCCCACAGCTGTACCACAAACCTCTTCGGCCCTAGTCAGGCTGTCCTTACTGGGTCTCTGTTGTTCTCCATCGTGTTCCCCGGAGTTTACCCATCCAAATCCCAGCCATCCCTCAAGGCCTTAGGATCAACTCAGCACAGAATGTTCTTAATGATCATGCTGTTGGACCAGAGCAGGAGACTTGTCAAGACTACAGAGCTCATTATCAGCTGGCCCAGGAAGAACCCCTGCCTTGACCTCCTTCATCCTTTCATGTGGGGTGGCCCTGTCTCCTCCTCAGGGACCTACTGACCGGTGAATGGCCTATCAATTGTAAACTGACTCTGAAAGGCATTGAACCCATGGGGGAACTGCTAGGAAATGAGGTAAGTTCAGAATATCCCATGCACCCATGTTTGATTGACAAGGCCAACTCCACGTGGAGACTATAGGCTGAGGGGAGAGGAGTTTCTGCTCCAGGGGCTCTCCAACTGTGGAGAGCACATCCTCTGCCAGGGAGTAGGGACAAACTCTCATCAAGCACAGTCTTGTTACAAGAGACCCCAGAATCAGGTGGAGGCCAAGGTAAGAGGCCCAGTTTCTGTTCTCATAAGCGGTGTGACCAACCCTGCAACAGCTCCTTCCCGGTCTCACTCACCCAGTAACTAGAGCCTCTGCCTTGCACCACAAGGACGTCAAAGACAATGGGACTGACCTACTAGAAAGAAGGTCTGGGATGTCATGACACTTCCCTCCTAAATGCTCCTGTGGGCACCTCCTGAGAACAAGAACATTCCCTTACACAACCATATTCCCATCTTCACAGCTAAAAACAGAATAATCGTTCCATAGCATATAATACACAAATTACTCCAATAGTGCTTTTTTTATCCCCCTCTGAATCTGCGATCCAATCTAGGTTTGTACATTGCATTTAGTTGTTATAGCTCTCGGTCTCTTTTTTTGTCTAGAACAATCTCCCACTGTACTGGGTTGAATGGTAGCTTGCCAAAAAGGTGTCGACGTGTCAGAACCTGTGATGGTGACCTTATTTGGAAGAAGGGTCTTTGCAAGATGTAGTTAAGGATCTCGAGATTATCCCGGATTAGCCGGGTCATCCAGTTTAATGGCAAGACAGAAAAGAGAAGACAGACACCGAGAAGAAGGCCATGTGAAGACAGAGGCAGAGATTAGAGACGCCGCCACGAGCCAGGAAACACCAGGAGCCGCCAGGAGCTGGAAGAGGCAAGGAAGGATTCTCCCCTACCGCCTTTGGAGGAACAGCCCTCCCAACATCTTGATTTTGGACTTCCAGCCTCCAGAACTGTGAGAATGAATTTTTGTTGTTTGAAGCCCCCAAGTTGTGGTAATCTTTTATGACCTTCCTATTTTCCTAGGAAATTCATATGCTCCCCCCCCCTTTAAAAAAATGACACTGACTTTTTTAAAAGTCTAGGAATTGTTGTATTATCGAATGTCCCAATTCTGAAATTGTCTTCAGATTGACCTTTTAAAGTCATAAATCAGATCAAGTCATTCCCTTGCTTAAAACCCTCCAACGGCTTTTCATTGCATTAAAATAAAATAAGCTATAAACTCTTTACTCTGATTTACAAAGCCCTACGTGCCCTGACTCCCTCCCATGCCTCCAGCCTCACCTTTCCCTCTCCTCCTCACTCATCTCACTCAGCCTCACTGACCTTTCTCTAATTCCTCAGACATGCCAAGCTCATCCCAATCTTACCCCTTATGCTCTGGTTCTTTCCTCTGCCCAGGTGACAACCAAATACAACTCTTGATCTTTGATCCCAGATTGGGGGAAATAGCTATGAAGGACATCCTTGAGATAACTGGGGGGATTTGAACAGGACTGTATATTAGATAATATTGTTGTATTAATGTTAAATTTCCTGAGTGGGGAAATAGTACTGTAGGCAAATGTCTTTGTTCTTAGGAGATGCCTGCTGAAGTATTTAGTGGTGAAATATCATGATGTCTGAAACTTACTTTCAAAGGAATTGTGGCAAAATACTGACAACTGTAAGTCCAGGAGAAGGGTATATTGGGGCCTCTAGCAATGTTCTTTCAACTCTTCTCTGGGTTTGAAACTCTTAAAAATAAAATGGGGAAAAGATAGACAATTTAAAGAAAAAAAATCTTAATCCAGGAATACTCAAATTTTCATGCACATTAAAAATCATCTAGGAAGTTTGTTAAAATGCAGATGCTAGAGATTCAGAAGATCTGGTTGAGGCACTGGACACTGACATCTGCTTTTTAACAGTCTCTCAGGTGACTCTGTCAGGCCCCCAGGCCATGCTATGAGAGGGAAAATTCACTTAGCATTCCATGGCCATAAGCTTCTCTCCTGTTCTCCAGCTGAGGGGTGGCTGGTTGGAAAGGTCAGGAAGGCAGATGGAGACGTGATTTTATGATGGGGCAGGACTGGAGATTGTGAACATAGTAGAAGATGGGGCTGGGGTGGGGGGCAGTGTTTGCAGGCAGAGAACAGAGTTTGCCCTGCTTCCGTGGCTTTTTGCTTGGGGTGGGGGCTGCTGGGGCAGTGCAGAGGAGGCTCCTAGAGACCAGGTGAAGAATAGAATCAGGGCTCTGAACTCCTAAGACCAGTGTTGCTATTCTATTTTACACAATCTTATGAATTTTTCTTAGCTGTAGAAAGAAGGTGAAATAATTGTGAATTCCCCAAATTCCAATGTTGGTGAACCAACCTGGAGTCTTAGATGGATTGACTGCAGGCATGTCATTCTAACTTCTGACCAGAAGGTGGCAGCAACACATCTCTCTTTATTTTCCAGACCACCTATCATGGGAAAGATTTTTTTTCAGGTGCCTCAGAGTTCCCTTCACAATTTAACCAACACTTTTTTGACCTAGATCATATGCTATACTCCACAGACACAAAGGTGACTAAGACTCGATCCCTTTCCCAAAGATCATATTATCAGGGATGGGGGAGTCAGACCTATAAACAGATTAGTGCTAGTTTACTAGCTGTGTGACCTTGGGCAAATTGCTTAACCACTCTGTGCCTGGTTTTTCAACTGTAAAGTGGGAATCATAATAGTACCTATGTTGTAGGGTGATTGCGAGGATTAGAAATGATAATGTGTGTAAAATGTATACCACATAGAAAATGTTACCTATTACTATACGATACAGTGAGAAAAGTGATGGGATGGAAAAGATACCCAGAGTACTCCCTAACTGGGAGGAGCAGAGTCCCCAGAGGGAGATAATGGGGAAGGGATTCCACTCTGGTGCAGCCACTCTGTCAGTGGGGACCCTGTGGCCAGACCAGCCTGGGAGACAACCCAGCTTGAGAGGTGTGGAGCTGAACTCCTTCTGGCTAGGTTCATCTTGGCTCCTACAGGCCCAGAGCCCAGAACATCAGCAGGGCCTAACCAGCAGAGGGAGCCACGATTTGCCTGCTGTGCAACCTCAGACTGGCAACTTTGTCCCTCTGAGCTTCAAGTGCTACTAAGTGGTGGGGAAAGGGGACCACAGAAACCAAGGGATGGTACTGAGTTCCACATCTGGACACCACTGGAGAGTCAGCTGTAAAGTCAGCCAATTCAGGGGCAGCAGGGACTTGGAGCTAGGGGTGTAAAGAGGAAGCACTAAGAAGGCAAAGAGATCTTGAGGATGACATTGGACTTTCCCCAGGATGTGGAATGGAGGTCGAGCTGGTCCTACACCTCTGGAGGGCAGGGGGACCCCAGCTGACACTTAGTTACAAGTGAGTAGGGTTATGACATTGCTCCCCCGTGTCTCAGCTTCCTCTCTGTCACATAGGAGGGGAAGAAGGCCATCAACAGTGTTGAGCACCTACTATGAGCCTCATGACGTGCTAATTACTTCATGTACAATATCTCACCTAGACACCACAATGCCCAGGAAGGAAGGTGTCATTTTTCCTGTTTTACAGATGAAGAAACTAAAGCTCAGAGAGGACAAGTAAGTTGCCCAGCGTCATGCAGCTAGTAAGTGCCCAGGCTGGTGGCCTGATCTCTTTTCCCATGACCTTTTCCGTCATTTGGCTTTAGCCTCAGTTGTCCACTCCCTTAGAAATGCCCTGGAAGTCTTATCATCCATAAATACCCCAGCTCCAGAATCACAAATTCATGCATCTTGCTCTCTGACATCCACTCCCCACCCTCTCGGTGCCTCTTTCAATTCCATTGTACTGTGACTGTTTTCTGGCCCTGCCTGGGAGGCCAGCTCCGGACCTCTTTACTCTCCCAATCTCCCACCCTCTTGCCCACACGCCCTTCCTGAACCATTTTGAGTCCGTGGCCTGTCATTCAGTAGCACTCTTGCCAGTAACCTCAACTTCATTGCTCACCTTCCTTGCAAACCTCTGAATGCATCTGATTGTCATTTCTCTCCAAGCCTTCACTGGAGCAGTGGAAGGGGGAGGGGTAATAATACCACTGACTACTACGTACACAGCACATATTCTGTGCCAAGTGCTAAGTGCTTCACATATTTAACTCAGTTTATCCTCCAACTCTATGCGGTAGGTACGATTCTTATTGTCCCCATTTATGGATAAAGAAAATGGAGTGGATAGAGGTGAAATCACTCACCCAAACTCAAAAGCACACAGCTAATTAATTTGAGGAGGCCATGATCAAACCCAGGTCTGTCCAGAGTCCCTGACATTGAGAAGAGATCAGCAAGGAGGTACTTGGCTCCTTCCACTCTGGGACCAGAACTGCTCTCAGCCACTAGTAGGGACAATCCAAAAGAAATCCAGAACCTCACTGCATTCGGCAGCTGACAAGATCATTTGAGACATCCGTGATAATAATAAAACTAACTTACATTTCATCCATTATTCTATTATCCTAAGTGTTTAATCCTCCCAACAGCAGTATGCAGTAGAAGTTACAATTGTCCGCGTTTTACTAGGGGACATGGAAGGACATTGTAACAGGCCTAAATTCGTACAACACAGAATGTTGGAATCAGATGGGAAGCTGGGCAGCTGGATGCCAGAGCCCTGGCTCTCTTTTTTTTCAAATTTTTGTAAAGTGTATTTATTTTAGAGAGACAGAGACAGTGAGAGTGGGGGAGGGGCAGAGAGAAAGGAGAAGAGAGAGAGAATATCAAGCAGGTTCCGCGCTGCCCGCGCTGAGCCCAACTTGAAGCTCGAGCCCATGAAACCACGAGATCATGACCAAGAGTCGATCACTTAACTGATGAATCACCCAGGCGCCCCCAGAACCCTGGCTCTTAATGGTGACCCTTTCCTACCTTTCTTCTGGCCTCAAGATCTCCCAGGGCTGGCTTGTTCGTTCGTTCTTTCTTTCTTTCTTTCTTTCTTTCTTTCTTTCTTTCTTTCTTTCCTAGTATGGTGGGGGGTTGCAGGGGTGGGCAGAGGGAGAGGGGGAGAGAGAATTGCAGAGCCCAATGCGGAGCTCATTGTAAGGCTCCATCTCATGACCATGAGATCATGACCTGAGCCAAAATCAAAAGTCAGATGCTTAATCAACTAAGCCACACAGGCGCCCCCTGGCGTAAGGGGGGAGGAGTAAGGGGTAAAAAAGGGGGAGGGATCTCCTCTGACTTGCCTGCAGGCCTAGTTCCCCCACCCAGGCCCTGGCCTTCCTTACTCCCTCCACAGGTCCCAGAGCCCTGCTGAGGAGGTCCTGGTCCCTTTTCCTCTGAGGCATCTGAGTGGTGAGCTGGGAGCTTAAGCAGCAAAGGGGTGGGAACTCCCCTTGGAACTCCCTGGGCCCAGCCCAAGGGGCCTCTGCTCTACTCTCAAAGGCCCAGACCTACCAGCAGCTCCCTATAAAGGACCAGCTTAGACTCCCAGTTTGCTCCCTAGGTACAGCAGGCAGAGGCAGGGCAGGGCCTAGGCTGGAGTTGGTGGGACTCCAGGCCAATGGCAGCTGGGGCTCAGAGCCTAGGGTTGCAGCAGAAAACACCAAAGCTTCTCCATCACCCCCTCCCCCACCCCACACATAGCTGCCAAGCCCCCACCCCCAGCCCAGGCTGGACCCCACCCCACCCCACTCCTAGAAGTCAGAGGGGACAGGCCCAGGTTTATCCATCCTGTCCCCTCTCTCCCATCCTCCCTCTTCCCATTCCCCTGGCAACCAAACCAGACCCATCAAGGAGAAGGACCTGGCAGCTGTGCAGGGAGAGACTAATGGCCCGGAAGGAAGGAGGGGCCTGGAGAGGAGACGAAGGAAGGCGGTAGGGTTGTGAGCAGGCGGGCGTTGGCCCATCTCAGAGGACACACAAAGGAGGGGCGGCTCCTCTGCCCTGCAATGCCGAGGAGCTGGCTGGCCAAGGAGCCGCCCTCCTCATCCCCCCCTGCCAGAGAGTCAGCCTGGAGTCCCAAACCTGCTTCCCCAGATGCCCAGCTCTTATCCTCAGGGCCAGTCGAGGTGGACCTGTCCGTGCTGGAAAGCCCTGGAGTCCCCGGCAGCAGCAGCCCCATGGCTCTTGGCAAACCCAGCAGGCCTCAGCACCCTGGCTCCTGCAGACCATCTGAGCTGCCTCTATCCACTCCGGGGCGGCCTGTGCCTGAGTTCTGGAAGCCGCAGACATGCAAAGGCCAGACATCAGCCTTCACGATAACGGGGGTGGGGGAGGGCAGGAAGGGATGTGTGGTTGTGTGTGTGTAATGTGTGTGCACATAGGTAATGTGGCTAGCGTGCATATGCATCTGTGTGTGTGCACAGGCTTGTAGATCTGCTTTGGGACGTTATCTCTCCTCTTTCAGTCCCTGGACCACTAGGGATGAGTACTTTCTCTTTCCGCATCTCTTCCCCATCCAGCCCCACCCATCCCTGGGTACCTGCAACTTCTCGATATGGGTAACCGGTTCCTGCCAGTCCATTCATCTCTCAGCCTTGGCAGCAGCTGCGGCCCCTCAGCCCCCTCCCCTTCCTACCTCAGGAATTGCTTTGGTTCCCGTAAGGCCCATGACTGAGCAGCAGTTGGTTGGGGGAAGGGAGAATCCAGTAAAGCCAGACAGCATACAACTAGCTCCCTCAGCTCAGCCTCTGGCAGGACACAGACTGAGTGGGACCCAGAGTTGGGCCCAGCCACCCTCAACCCCCTCTGCTGTGCCCACCCTGTTGGGGCCTGGTGTAGGTCCAAGTTTGGGAGCTGTGTCTTTAAGGCTGAGCCATCAGCAGGCAACCCCCTGGCCAAGTGTCCAGAGGAGGGGGAGGGGAAGTGGCCAGTCCATTAGCGGCAGAGCTGGCGCCAGGCAGCAGCCCTCCACAGGGCCCTGGGGACTAGGGAGGGATGAGCCCTTCCCACCCCCCTCAGCTCCCCCTGCCCTCCCGTCCCCCATTTCTCCCTGGGCGTGGTAGCAGAGGGGTAGCTGACAGCAGGTAAAAGCAGAGCCTAGCCTTCAGGGGACAAGTGGAGGCACAGGCCCTGGGGCCCAAGCCAGACCAACTCACCATCTACCTGGGCCATCTCCTCCCCACTCATATGCCAGAAGCCTGCCCTTTAACTTCCAGTCCTCCTATCCCCCCATTTTTTTTTTTTTTAACTGAGGTTTAACTGACATAACGTTAATTTCAGGTGGACAGTGTAATGATTCTACATTTGTAGATCTCCGATTTTCAATAGCTCTCTCAGGCAGGAACCCCAGCTCCAGTCAGGCCCTCCCACCCAAGGCTCCAGCTCCGGATGCTTGCTGGAGGGTGCTGACCCCCAGCCCAGGCCTGCCAGTGGTCGCCAGGCCTGCTTCCTTCCCCGCTTGCAACAGGGGGAATCAACTAGGCAGGGCGCCAGCAAACCTAGGAGCGAGGGTGCGGCGCTCCTGCAGCTCCGCAGGGGTGGGGCATCCCCCTCCCCACATAGCCCCGCCGTCAGGCCAGTGGGAGGAGCTGCCCGTGCCCCCCCTGTGCCCGCAGGGCTATAAAGCCGCCTCGCAGCGGTCTGCGGCTCCTTCCCCGCTCCCGGACCAGCTTTGCCAGCGGTGACTGCCCATCCTCGGCCACCATGAGCCACCCGTCGGGCCTCCGAGCCAGCGTCAGTTCCACCTCATACCGCCGCACCTTCGGGCCACCGCCCTCACTGTCCCCTGGGTCCTACTCCTACGCGTCCAGCTCCCGCTTCTCGAGCAGTCGCTTGCTGGGCTCGGCATCCCCTGGCTCCTCCGTGCGCCTGGGCAGCTTCCGCGGCCCCCGGGCGGGCGCGGGCGCCCTCCTGCGCCTGCCCTCGGAGCGCCTCGACTTCTCCATGGCCGAGGCCCTCAACCAAGAGTTCCTGGCCACGCGCAGCAACGAGAAGCAGGAGCTGCAGGAGCTCAACGACCGCTTCGCCAACTTCATTGAGAAGGTGCGCTTCCTGGAGCAGCAGAACGCGGCCTTGCGCGGGGAGCTGAGCCAGGCCCGGGGCCAGGAGCCGGCGCGCGCCGACCAGCTGTGCCAGCAGGAGCTGCGCGAGCTGCGGAGGGAGCTAGAGCTGCTGGGCCGCGAGCGCGACCGGGTGCAGGTGGAGCGTGACGGGCTGGCCGAGGACCTGGCGGCGCTGAAGCAGAGGTCAGGGGGCAGGACCGGGGCTGGGCGGCGGCCGTCGAGGCGGCTGCTCCTCGCTCTGCTCCCTTCCCCACCAGCCGCCGAAGGGCGTGGCTCCCCTCATCCACCCCAGAGTGTGCAGGCAGCATGCTCGCCTGTGGGCTCTAAGACCCCTGCCTTCCCTCTACCACTTTGCTGACTCTCTGGGGAGGGGAGGGGAGGGGGGAGTTACTATATCTGACCATCTCAGCCCGTTAGATAGTGGGCAAGTCCATCTGTCAGCATGAAGACCCCTCTTCAGAGTCCTGGACAGTAAGCAGCCTCTAGCCCAGACCCTGGGGTGCGCGGTGACCCTACAATTCAGCTTCTGCCCACTCTTCTTGCCAGGTTAGAGGAGGAGACGCGCAAGCGGGAGGATGCGGAGCACAACCTCGTGCTCTTCCGCAAGGTGAGCCCGGGCCCCATGTCAACTCCGACTCCCCACCTCTGCCCTCGCCTTTGTACTAGGGTGGCATCTGTGGGCGCGAGGAGGCGACCAGAAACCTCTAGAGACAGGCAGGGAGGTCCTGGCCCTTTCTCAGCCTGAGCAGCCCCTCCCGGCTCTTGAACCCTCATTTCCAACCCCACTAAGGATGTGGACGACGCCACCCTGTCCCGCCTGGAACTAGAGCGCAAGATTGAGTCTCTAATGGATGAGATTGAGTTCCTCAAGAAGCTGCACGAGGAGGTAGGTGGATCCGAGTGTCAGGGGAGGCTTCGAAGGTAGCAGGCGGTCTCGTTGGAGCTGGAAGGCAGGCGCTGGTTCAGAAGACTGGCGAATGGGGAGGAGGAATTGCCTGGGCAAGAGTAGTGAGATTCGCTGGGCAGACGCAGCCCCTCAACCCCCTCTCTACAGGTGGTTTGACTCCCACCCCTGCGCCACCTGGTGGCGAGCAGCGGAGCTGCACCCCATAAAACTTGGCCGCTGGCTTGGAGCCGGCCAGGGCGCAGACCGCACCGTCATATGCGCGCTGCACTCCCTGGCGCCCCCTTCTGTTCATTCGAGTGTTTCTTCTCTTTCTGTGCGTGAACTGCGCGGCCCGCGTGGGTTCCGCGCCGCAACCTCGACAACTTGTTGTCCTGGGCGGCAGGAGCTTCGAGACCTGCAGGTAAGCGTGGAGAGCCAGCAGGTGCAGCAGGTCGAGGTGGAGGCCACCGTGAAGCCTGAGCTGACGGCGGCGCTGAGGGACATCCGCGCGCAGTACGAAAGCATCGCGGCGAAGAACCTGCAAGAGGCAGAGGAGTGGTACAAGTCCAAAGTGCGAAAGCCCGGGAGGGTTAGGGAGAGTCGGGGAGGCTGGGCGCTAAGGGGAGGGCGCGTCCCGTCAGCTCACAGCGGCACTGCCTCGCGCGCGGTAGTACGCGGACCTGTCCGACGCCGCCAACCGGAATCACGAGGCCCTGCGTCAAGCCAAGCAGGAGATGAATGAGTCCCGACGCCAGATACAGAGCCTGACATGCGAAGTGGACGGACTCCGCGGTACGGTGAGTACCAGGCTTCGCGCCCAGGCCCGGGGAGCAGGGGTGGGGTGGGTGGAGGATGAAGGCTGTTACCCCAATGGTGACCCTCTGGTCCCCCCAGAACGAGGCGCTGCTCAGACAGCTGCGGGAGCTGGAGGAGCAGTTTGCTCTGGAGGCGGGCGGGTACCAGGCGGGCGCCGCGAGGCTCGAGGAGGAGCTGCGACAGCTGAAGGAGGAGATGGCACGGCACCTGCGCGAGTACCAGGAGCTCCTTAATGTCAAGATGGCCCTGGATATCGAGATCGCCACCTACCGGAAGCTGCTGGAGGGCGAAGAGAGCAGGTGGGGGGCAAAGCTGCTGGAGGGTGGGAGTGTAGGGGGACGGTCGGGATTGGGTGTGTTCAGGGAAGGGGAGGGGCTTGGGCTGAGTAACCGACCACTTGGCTTCGCTCCCAGGATTTCCGTGCCAGTCCATTCTTTTGCATCCTTAAGTATAAAGACGACTGGTGAGTCTCCTCCCATGCCTGGCTTCCAATCTACCTGTCCCCTTGTCCACTTCTGCCCTGACCAGACTCTTGCTATGGCCCTGCTCAGGGATCGATTCTGTCCACGAACTACTGAGTCCTGGTCTACATGCTACCCCACTCCTCATGTCCTGCCACTCCCCTCCCCCCACAGATGGGAGTGAGGGCTTAAGAGGAGAGAAACCCCAAGCCTCCTCTCTTCCACTCCTCATCCTACTTTTTCCAGTGCCTGAGGTGGAGCCTCCCCAGGACATCCACAGCAGGAAGATGGTTCTGATCAAGACCATTGAGACTCAGGATGGGGAGGTGAGATGGGCCACTTGAGCCCAGGATCCCATCATGGCACATATTATTTCTGAGCGCCAGCCTGGCTGCATCTTAGAGTATTGTAGGTTAGTGGTCCTTGGGGTGGCCGAGAGACAAGGAGATAGAGAAGGTGGATGGACAGTCTGGAGCCTCAGCTGGTTTTGCTGGAGAAGGAGACACCATACCCCAAAGGAGATTGAAAGAGTGTGGTGCTTAATGGTTTGTGCCCTTCACATGCCTTGCCCCCAGCAGGTGGTGACTGAGTCCCAGAAGGAGCAGCGCAGTGAGCTGGACAAGTCTTCGACTCACAGCTACTGAACCCATTGGTCCAGAGTTTCCTGACCCTGCCCTAGGCCTACTCTAAGTCCCAGACCCTAACACCAGTACTGAATTAGTCCTCTCTCACTCTGCATGTGTCTAGGGGATGGCACAAGTCACCCCTTCCCTGGCCTGTGGCCAAGTGCTACCCAGCCAGCCCTCTCCCTGCCCTGACATACATATATATGACCTATATGTGCCCCTTATTGCATCCTAGTCAGAGGCCAGCAATCCCCCGATCGAGTCTACTCCTACCATTATCCCATGACCAGTGGACTGGGCCAGGGTCTGAGTTTCGCTTTTGAATCAAATAAAACTGCTGTCAAGAGAAACCTCGCCAGTGCATTTGTGTCTGTGGAAGTGAGGGTGCCTGTGGGGAGGGGGCGTAACAGTATTTTCCCCTTGTCTCTGGTCATTTCTTTTCTGAATCCCGTATGTTGGCATCTATGGTCCTATCTGTACTTCTAGTTCTACGTCCGCTCCTTCTCAGCTTCTGTCTGCCATCTACAGCCCTGAATGTCCAAGTGCTTTCTGGGTGTGCCCTAGACCCCTCAAACTCAACATGTCCAAAACAGAGCTCCTCATTTCCCTCTCCACCATCTGCAATCATGTTCTTCCTTCTGGGTTCCCCACTCTGGAAGAAGGCACCACCAAGAACCTCTGCTGCCATATTAGAACTCACCTCATCTTCTGCCCCTTTCTTTTCCTCACCTACTCCCCAATTCTGTTCATGCCACTTCTTAACTCTTTCAAGTCTATTTCATTCTCCCCATCCCCTAGTCCAGGCCACTGTTACCGTTTGCCTGAGTTACATCATCTCCCTCAGTGGTCTCTTGCCACTGGCCTGGCCCTGCCACCCACCTAAACCTACTCAACACATTAGCCACGCCCTCCACTTGAAAACGTCTGTTTCTACATTGCCCTCCGACTCTATTCCACCCTGCCCTCACTTTCAAGTCAAAATCCACTTCTGAGTTTAAAATAATCCTTTTCACTCAATTATAGTGCTACATGCCAAGGAAGAAGCCAGAGTCCTTGCTCTCAAGGAGCTGGCCGTCTGGGGGTGGGGGAGAGAAACCAACAAGTAGATAGTTCCAACCTTGTGAAGAGTACTATGACTGGGAAAGAAGATGACATTGTGGGAACATGAAGAAGAGCATCTCACCCAGCCTTGGGGTTCCCAGCCACGGTTTCCCAAAAGTGACGCCATCACGCCGAGCACTGAAGAGCAAGCAGGAGTTGTTCAGCTAAAGCAGGGAGAGGAGAAGGACTTTCCAGGTAGGTAAGTCAGCCAGGAGGTAAGAGAGTACAGAACTATACTAGTTCTATAATTCTGGAATGAAGGGTTGGAAGGAGGAATAGTGCT
Source organism: Lynx canadensis (assembly GCF_007474595.2). Classification (NCBI taxonomy): domain Eukaryota; kingdom Metazoa; phylum Chordata; class Mammalia; order Carnivora; family Felidae; genus Lynx; species Lynx canadensis. The sequence continues at coordinate 75,717,956 of NC_044309.1, forward strand.
GAGGTTGGAAAGATGAAATGAGAGCTGGGCCTCAGAGGACCTTACGTGCCATATTGAGGCATTCAGAATATGTCCCGAGGAAAAGGGACAGAAAGTGGGTTTCAGCAGGAGGTGAAGTATTCAGATCTGCATTTTTAAATTTTTTTTTTTTTAGCGTTTATTTATTTTTGAGATAGAGAGAGACAAAGCATGAACAGGGGAGGGTCAGAGAGAGGGAGACACAGAATCTGAAACAGGCTCCAGGCTCTGAGCTGTCAGCACAGAGCCCGACGCGGGGCTCGAACTCACGGACCGCGAGATCATGACCTGGCCCAAAGTCGGCCACTTAACCGACTGAGCCACCCAGGCGCCCCCAGATCTGCATTTTTAGAAGATCCCTCTTGCTGTAGTGTGCAGAAACCACTAGAAGGAGGTGGAGAACCAGGTCAGAGCCTGTTGCAGTGAAACGCACCAGAGGTGACAGTGAGCAGAGAAGGGGGTGGGTTTGAGGAATATTCAGGGGGTGGATTCTGGAATACCCAAGGAGAGATTGACACTGTAGGTGAACGGGAAATAAATAGCAAAGAGGACCGAAGGTTTTGGCTTAAATCAGGCAGATGGTGGGTCTTTCACAGAAACAGGGAAGATTAGAAGAGGGGGAGGTGGGGGCCCAGACGACAGTCAGTTTTAGGCTGACTGAGTGTGAGATGCTATGGAACAGCCAAGAGGAAGAGTTGGCAGGCAGTTGGATCCACAGGTCTGGAGTTCAGGTGTGATGAGATGTTTTGAAATACTGACTCTATCAGGATGCATTCTGCTACAAGTAACATAATATCTCATTTTTTTAAGAAAAAAGAAAGAAATAGCTAGCATAACAAGGAGCCAGAGGTAGGCAGGCTCTGAGGTTGGTTGATTCAGCAGTTCAAAGATACCATCAAGGACCCAAGTTCTGTCCAAGGTTCTACTCAGCCTTCCTCCTTGAAGCTTTGTCCTGTCTCCTCATGGTCCCAAGATGGCTGCCAGTAGCTACCTGGTGATGCTTCTCTCCTCACATCCAGTGGAGGAAAGAGAAAAGCCTCCTGCCCAGTATGAGATACAGTCCTTTCCTTTAGATTGTGTGGCTGAGGTCATTGGCGTGCCCAATCCTGGAGCAGTAACAGTTGCCAGGGAAAGCTACTGATGGGCTTGGGCTAATCATCTGATGCGGAGTAGCCGCTGAGGCTCATTTGCAACTTACTACCTCGGAGGAGACATATCACTGCAGAAAAGCAGACCAAAACTTTGGATTTCAATGTTCAGGCTTTCAAGTGAGCACGATTTTAAGTTTGGCTACTTTCACATCTGTGTCCTATGTTTTGTACTGGATACAAAGAAGAGAGATTGAATCGAAGAGAAGGGCATGAGACCTCCCTGGTATCCCACATGAGAAAGCATGAAACTACCTAAGAACAGTATCTAAAATGACAACAGAGAAGGGCCTCGAGGAGACTCCTAGAGTAGCAGTGGAAGAGAATCTTGACAACGAACCGGCAGAGATGGGGGAGGACAACTAGGAGAATGCGGCTTCGGGAAGCCAAGGCAAGAGAAGGCTTTTAGGAGGAAGCGGCTGGCAGCACCAGAGGATTCTGGGAACCCAGGGTTAGACAACAGTTCGAAAATCTGGGCTCTATCAACAAGGAAGCTGTTAGAGACCTCAGGGAGGGCTGCTTCAGGGCAGGGGGGGTGCCAGAAACAAAACGTGGCCGACTGATGAGTGACTTCAAGATGAGAAAGTGGAGAGCCGACCACTCTCTCCAGATATTGGAAGAAAGACCAGAAAGAACCAGAGCAAAGAAAGACCTGCGTCTGAGAAGTGAAATTTTGAAGAAAGGAGAAACGAGACCCATAATTTTCAAACCGTGCATCGTGAAACATTGTGATATAAACTGCTGGGTCAAGACCAACATTAAAAAAAATGTTTATTTTTGAGAGAGAAAGAGAGAGAGAAAGCAGGCGTGAGCAGGGGAGGGGCAGAGAGAGATGGGAACAGAGGATCCAAAGTGGGCTCTGCGCTGACAGCAGAGAGCCTGATGTGGGACTCGAACTCATGAACCATGAGATCATGACCTGAGCTGAATTTGGATGCTTAACCGACTGAGCTGCCCAGCCCAAGACCAACATTTTAAAAGGAAATGAATGGGTGTTAGGGTGGGGTGAAACTTTTCAATGTATTTACATACATGTGTATCGGCTTGTCACATAAAATGTATTTTTTTTAAATCTTGGATTGTGGTAGCGACGTGAACGCGTTTAAATGCTGGGGAGAACTGGAAAGAAACGGGTTGTCATGAGTAGGCCCAACCACCTATTGAAGTGACACAAACTCGGACTTGGCTGTGATTGAAGAGTTTTAGGGAAACTCCAAATCCAATTCTAACCAAGGAGATCACATGTTAACCTCCGGAAGACAGGGCTGGGATTTCGCTGTAATTAAGAAAGCTTATACCACATTGATTTTATTGTACTCAGCTTGTTGGAAGCAGGGAGATAGATCCATGACATCTATTAGAAGGTCATCTCAGAAGCAAGGATGTGGCCGCATTTATTTAGTAGTTCCTAGAGGGAACCGGATGTGGCAGGCGCGGGTCCCGGGGCCCAGGGAGGTGCCCACGACTGCAGCAGGGATAATTCCTCAGGGGCCACTTGCAGTGGGTCGGAGGAGTTCGGTTATCTGGGTCGCAAGGAACAGAGACTAATCAAATATCTCAGGCAAGGGGGGGTGAATTGTGGGCTTACACATGGGAACGAGGGGAATGAGAATTGCCGCTGCCTGGGGCCGAGTGGCAGTGGCTTCACAGGAACCCAGAAACACCTGGGTGACCTGGCCTCCCAGGAAGAATAGACTCCGTAGCCCCGCAGGCCTCACCGAACAGAAGTGACAGGCCGCTCGGCAGCAGGAGCCCACTGCTCCCCGACGCAGGGTCCCTACTGCTTCCATTGCTCCTGTCACAATGAGCAAATGACCTCATCCTCCACCCTGGCTTTTGCTAACTCCTACTTCCTTCTTACTTCTGGTCTCGGTTGTCTTATGGCTTCCATGGCCTAATAGCGATTGCATGCTGACTTCTGGGACTTTCTTTGGTTCTGCTTTCTCTTCCTTTCACAGAAGATGCCCACTTCACCAGCCCTAACAGACTAATTGACATTTCCCATTCCCTCTCTGAGACGTACCAACAAATGTCCCAAACGCTGAGCTCTTGGGGCTGACAGGCTGCTCTCGTCCCCTGTGCACTTCCCTTCCCACCGATTAACAGATGTTGATAAATGCATAAAAGTTGTTTTGACGCTTACGCGTGTTTAGTAATCCTGCAGCAAATATTTTTTAAACTAATGAAAGAATGTGAAAAGTACAATTTTTATTTTAACTGACAGCATAGTGATTAAGAATCTGCATTTCGAGGTGCGTAGGCGGCTCATTTGGTTAAGTATCTGACTTCGGCTCAGGTCATGATCTCGGGGTTCATGGGACTGAGCCCCCAGTTAGGCTCTGTACTGACAGTGCAGAGCCTACGTGGGATTCTCTGTCTCTCCCTCTCTCTGCCTCTCCCCCCCTCTCAAAATAAATAAATAAACATTTTTAAAAATTAAAAAGGGGGCACCTAGGTGGCTCGGTCGGTTGCACATCCACCTCTTGATTTTGGCTCAGGTCACGATCTCAGGGTTCATGGGTTCAAGCCCGGGTCGGGCTCTGCACTGACAGGGCAGAGCCTGCTCGGGATTCTTTCTCCCTCCCTCTCTCTCCCCCTGCACGCACACATGCACACACACACACACACACACACACACCTTCTTTCTCTCTCAAAATAAATAAAACATTTTTAAAAATTAAAAAACATAAAATGGGATGACAGATCTGTGTTCCTGCTGGCAGCTTTAGAAAACCCTTTTCAGCTTCTAAAGACTGCCCACGCTCAGCGGCCTGTGGCCTTCTTCCATCTTCAAAGCCAGCAATCTCATCTCTGATTTCTGCTCTGCTTATCATGTTCTCTCCCTCTCCAAGCCTCCTGCTTCCCTCTTATAAGGATCCTTGTTATTACATTGGGTGCACCCAGATAATCTAGCATAATCTCTCGGTCTCAAAATCCTTAATTTACTCACATCATTAACATCCCGTTTGCCACATAAGGAAGTACTCACGGGTTCTGGGGATTGGGATGCAAACAAGGGAAGGCATTATTATGCTTACCACAGTCTGCCCTCTGGCCTCCAAAGATTCATGTTGGTCTCACACACAAAATATATTCACCCCGTTTCAGGGTTCCCCCAAATCTCAACCCGCTGCAGCGTCAGCTGAAGAGCAAATTCTCATCCAGATGTCATCAGCCCGAAAATCTCAAATTCATCACTGAAATCATCTAAATTAGGTATGGGTGAGGGAGGCTCTGGGTGAAACTGATCTTGGGGAGAATATCCTCTCCATCCACAGACTTGTGACACTAGAAAACAAGTTACCTGTTGCTAAAACACAACAGCGGGATGGGCAGAGGATAACAGCTACAGACATTCCCATTCAGAAAGGTAGAAATGGAAAGAAAAAAAGAAGTTGTGAAGCAAATTGAAAATCCACCTGGGAAAACAATATAAGGTTTCAAGGCCTGGGAGTAATCCTCTGTGGCTCCTGGCCCTACTTTCCAGCCTCACTGCCTGACCTTGAAGGCCCCCTTTCCTTCTTGTGTGTTTTCAGCTGATCGTTTCCTGGCCGTACAGTTCGGGGTGGGGGGGGGGGGGGGGGGGGGGGTCAGAGAGCTTTCTTCCATCGTACCCTCTCTCTGCCTCTTTCACTACAAGGTGGCAGTGTCTTTGTTTGCAAGACATTCTCAAGAGCCATGTGGGTCTCCTGTGTATGGCTCTGAGATTCACTCCGTTAGACACCTCCACAGATCTTTCTAGACACTCCCATTTCTCTGCTTGGTTTCTGCCGAGGTGGCTGAGGAAATCCACAAGTCACATGGCTAATCTCTCCAAAGGGGCCTTTGTGCGATTGAATACTCTGACCTTTGATCCTTCCTAGGCACTAGCAAAAGATTGTTCAGGTACATCCTCGGATTTGTCCTCAGAGCACACTTTCCTGACAGCGAATGGCCTAATTTTAGCATTGTTTGCAATCTGGGTAGGCTGAGAATTTCTAAAATACCAAGTTCTGGTGCCTTTTTGCCTCTTTTGTTCCTCTCAGGAAAAAAAAAAATCAAGCCATACCTTCAACACTGGCAACACAGATAAATACCCCCGTTTATCCTCACAAACGCTGCTTTTCATAGAACTGTAAGACACAATTCTGCTAAGCTTTCTGCTACTGTATTAAAAAAAATCCCCTTTCCTCCATCTTGCAATAACATATTATCCATTTCCTTTTGAGCCCTCAATGCCAGCAGGACCTTAATTGTCCATATTTCTACCAACAGTCTGTTTGTGGTGATTTAGGTATTCTCTACCATGCTTCCTCGCCTCCCTCCAGGCCCTGGCTAGCAAGTTGTAACATTCCTGTTTCTACTACTAACAGTCTATTATTCAAGGCAAGCGAGGCTTTTCCTATCATCCTCCAAAGTTATTCCAGACTCTATCCATTAATTAATTCCAAAGCCACCCCCACATTTTTAGGTGTTTGTTATAATAGCCATTTCCAGGTACCAAAACCCGCATCAGTCAGGGTTCAACCAGAGAAATAGAACCAGCAGGAGATAGATATTAAGTGATTTATTGCAAGGGTCTGGATCCCACGATTGGGGGGGCTTCCCACGGCAGTCTTCAAACCCCCTGGGGCAGAGCTGGCTGCCATTAGGAAGGGCTGGCTGCAGCTGTCAGGCCGAGACAGCGCTGCTGCCCACAGGTGGGACCTCTTGTTCATCAAGGAAGCCCCAGCTGTGCGCTGAAGGCCTTTCAGCTGATCCAATCAGGCTCCCCAGCTGATCCAGGATAATCTCCCTTAAAGTTCACTGATGGTGGATTTTAATCACATCTACAAAACACCTTCACAGCAACACCTACCTTAGCGTTTGGGGACTGTAGTTTAGCCGGGTCAACACATAGAACTGACCTTTGAACGCGCAACTCCTTAGAAATGGCAGAAAACATATGCCAACAAATTAACGAATACTTAGCCACATTCTAAAACAAACAAACGAACGAACTAAAAGAATTCTTAGTGGGCCAGAACTCAAGATAATTCTTTTTTTTCCCTAGAGGTCCCATTTTATTGTTTTCAGTACAGTCCCAGATATATACCCAAAAGACAAGTACTCAAACAAATAACTGGAAATGCAGGTTCATAGCAGCACCATTCATAATAGCCACAAGGTGGGAGAAAACTCAAATGTCCATCAATGGATAAATGGATAAACAAAATGTGGTCCATCCACACAGGGGACTAGTATACGGCTATAAACAGGAATGGAGTGCTTATATAGGCTACAATATGGATGCAACTTGGGAACATGATGGAAGAAGCTGGACACGGTAGGCTACACATATGTGATTCCATTTGTATGAGATATCTGGAATAGGGAGACAAAAAGCAAATTGGTGGTTGCCAGGGATTGTGGGGAGGGAAGAATGAAGAGTAACTGCTTCATGGGTATGAGGTTTCCTTTTGAGGTGATGAAAATGTTTTGGAACCACGCAGAGATGGTAATTACACTGTGAATATACTAAATGCCACTGAATTGCTCACTTCAAAATGGTTGATTTTAGGGGTGCTTGATTTAGGGGTGCTGGATTTCTAAAATTGTTCCATATTTCCTTATTTCCCTCCAAGTCCAGCTGGATTGTAGAGTGAAGTTTATGATTTGTACACTGGGAAAGAGTCTATAAAGGAATACTGACACCTTTCTTCTAAGGAAACAGTTATCAGGCCACCTCCACAGAACCTGACCATAAATGAACCTGTCTTTGCCACCTCTTTTAAGACAAACGAGTCTCAAATATTTGAAATGAGAGAATAAACCTCACCAGCAGAAGGTTAAAGAAAGTACACTAGATTATGTTATACCTGATTATTTTTTTTAATTTTTTAGTGTTTATTTATTTTTGAGAGAGACAGAGCGTGAACAGCAAAGGAGCAGAGAGAGACGGAGACACAGAATCCGAAGCAGGCTCCAGACTCTGAGCTGTCAGCACAGAGCCTGACATGAGACCCAAACCCACAAACTCTGAGATCATGACCTGAGCCGAAGTAAGACACTTAACTGACTGAGCCACCAAGGCACCCCATATCTGATTATTTTTTTAAAAATGTTTAATGTTTGTTTATTTTTGAGAGAGAGAGAGAGAGTGCCTGAGCAGAAGTGGGGAGGGGCAGAGAGAGAGGGAGGGAGAGAGAATCCAAAATAGGCTCCAGGCTCTGAGCTGTCAGCACAGAGCCCAAAGCGGGGCTCAAACCCATGAGCCATGGGATCACGACCTGAGCCAAAGTTGGAGGCTTAACCAACTGAGTCACCCAGGCGCCCCAGGTTATGTCTGATTATTAACAGGTATATGAATTTTATTTTATTTATTTTTTTTTACATTCATTTATTTTTGAGAGACAGAGAGAGACAGAGTGTGAGCAGGGCAGAGAGAGAGGGAGACATGGAATCTGAAGCAGGATCCAGGCTCTGAACTGCCAGCACAGAGTCCGATGCAGAGCTCAAACCCACAAACCGTGAGATCATGATCTGAGCCCAAGTGGGACGCTTAACCAACTGAGCCACCCAGGCACCCCTGGGTATATGAATTTTAAAACAAATGAACTTTTGGCTGATCTCTGTCTTTTTTGTTGCTAAATTTTCCATCTCAATTCATTTTTGTTTGTTTATTTTTTGAGAGAGAGAGGGACAGAGAGAGAGAGAGAGAGAGACAAAGAAAGAGAGAGAGAGAGAATGAGTGGGGGAAGGGCAGATAGAGAGGGGGACAGAGGATCTGAAGCAGGCTCTGTGCTGATATCAGTGAGCCCAATGTAGGGCTGAAACTCATGAAGGAACTATGAGGTCATGACCTGAACTGAAGTCAGATGCTCAACTGGCCGAGCCACCCAGGTGCCCCTCCATCTCGATTCATTAATCGGAGTCTGGCAAAGAGAGGAGAGTCCACATTAACTTGGGAAGTTCCTAAGATGTTTTCTAAGGACAGCAGAAAAACTTTGAAGTATTTTAAAGCAGGTAAATGATGTGATTTTTAAAGGCTAGTCTTGAATTCATGGTTTTCAATATGTTTAGATGTAGAAATATAGATGTAAATGTGGTGGGTTCGTGCGTGTGTGTGGGTATAGATTATATTTGTGTGTGTAGACTGTTTTCCCTAGCTCTGTTCACTGAGAACAACTGGGGGCACCAATACCCTAATAGCCATGAACGCAGCTAGTGCTAGCTCTTGGTTTCTGTTTTCGTTGTTTTAATAGGCTTTACTTTTTTTTTTAGAGCATTTTTAGATTTATAGAAAAAATTGAAGAGAAAATACAGAGGTTTCCAAATACTTTCCCTCTGCCACACTAAGAGGGAGAGTATTTCCTCTTCTTTTTTTCTAAGTTTATTTATTTATTTTGAGAGACAGAGAGAAAGAACAAGCTGGGAAGGGGGAGAGAGAGAGGGAGACAGAAGATCCAAAGCAGGCTGTATGCTGAGAGCAGACAGCCTGATGCAGGGCTCAAACATGAACCAAGAGATCATGATCTGAGCCAAAGTCAGATGCCTAACAAACTGAGCCACCCAGGGGCCCTAGTATTTCCCTTATTGTTAACGTCGTGTACTGGTGTAATACATTTATTACAACTGATGAACTAATGTTGACACATTATTCTTTAACTAATGTCCATAGTTTACATTAGAGATCACCGTTGGACGGTTCTATGGGTGTTTTGAAATGCACAATGTCATGTATTCACTATTACTTATCATACGGACAGCTTCAGTTCCCTAAAACTTCTCTGTGCTCCGCCTGTTTGTCCCTCCCACTCCCCCAGCTCCTGGCAACTTTCCTTCCTGCAAGCTCTTGCCTTTATCAGAATGTCATAGAGTTGGAATCATATAGTATATAGCCTTTTGAGATGGACTTCTTTCACTTAGCAATATGTATTTCAGATTCCTTTTTGTGGCTTAATAGCTCATTTCTTTTTATCACTAAATAATATTCTATTGTATGGCCATGCCAGTTTATTTATCCACTCGGCTATCAAAAGATATCTTGCTTGTTTCCAAGTTTGGGCAGTTATGAATAAAGCTACTATAAGCACCCATGTGCAGGTTGTCATGTGAACATAAGCTTTCAACTCACTTGGGTCAGCTCTTGGCTTCTAAATAACATACTCCAGTAAAAGGGACCAGAGATCCTTGGAGAAATGGCTGATTCCAGAGCTGATGTCGGGAAAACAGAGTTTGACCCTGAAACTTGTTGCTATGCTAGGAAGAAAAGAAATGCTTAGGGGCGCCTGGGTGGTGCAGTCGGTTAGGCGTCCGACTTCAGCCAGGTCACGATCTCGCGGTCCGTGAGTTCGAGCCCCGTGTCAGGCTCTAGGCTGATGGCTCGGAGCCTGGAGCCTGTTTCCGATTCTGTGTCTCCCTCTCTCTCTGCCCCTCCCCCATTCATGCTCTGTCTCTCTCTGTCCCAAAAATAAATAAAAAAACGTTGAAAAAAGAAATGCTTAAAAAAAAAAAAAGACAAATGCTAAAAGGATGCAGTCAAGGTGAAAGGATACAGAAGACAACTTGAAAGGACCTCAGCTGACCAAACCAGAGTCAACCTGAGTACAAGAATGAACCATATTGGTAATTGGGTAATAATCCACTGAATATAATAGAAAAGTATGAGTCCATATTGATGTAATTCAGTAAAGTGAAAGTTTGATGAGGAATGGAATATTTACATAATCTCAACGTACTTCCCCCCCCCCCAATAAAAATTACAAGGGGAAAGAGTGATATTTACAGCAGAGAAACCTGGCATTAATTTAATGAAATAATCAGAGTAACAGGGCAAATGGAGATGGGTACCACCTGATAGAAAAAGGCAGGAAGAAAACAGCATCATTTCCCCAACAGTCCTGCCGGGGATGCATACCCTGGGTCTAATCACGAGGAAACATCAGACAAACCCAAATTGAGGGACATTCTGCAAAGAACAGACCTGTAATGCTCAAAAGTGTCAAGGGCATGAAATTCAAGAATGAAGGATTGTTCCAGACTGAAGGAGACTAAAGAAACATGACAACTAAATACAACACATGATTCTGGGCTGGATCCTTTTGCTATAAAAGATATCATTTAGGGGGCGCCTGGGTGGCGCAGTCGGTTAAGCGTCCGACTTCAGCCAGGTCACGATCTCGCGGTCCGTGAGTTCCAGCCCCGCGTCGGGCTCTGGGCTGATGGCTCAGAGCCTGGAGCCTGTTTCCGATTCTGTGTCTCCCTCTCTCTCTGCCCCTCCCCCGTTCATGCTCTGTCTCTCTCTGTCCCAAAAATAAATAAACGTTGAAAAAAAAAAAAAAAGATATCATTTAGAAAAGCGGTGGAACTCGAATGGGGTCTGAAGGTTAGATGGCAGGAAAGTATCAGCATTCTTTTCCTGATTTTGATGGTTGTGTTGTGGTTATGGAGGAGAATGTCCTTATTAGCAGGAAATGTACATCAAAGCACTGGGGGGAGATGTGGGGCAACATATTGGCAACTTACTCTCAAATGGTTGAAAAAAAAGTTTTGGGTGCTACCCATGCAAATTTTCTCTGAGTTTGAGACTGTTTCACCAGGAAAAAAAAAAAGGTGAAAAAAAGGTTACTCTTTGGAGAAACTTTAGATGGTTTCCCAGGTCAAGGTTTCCCCTGGCATTGCTACTGTGTTAATATAATATTGGGAGTTCTGTAATGATGTAACAATAATGTAAGAAAAGAAATCAAACAAAACAAGAATAACAAAAAACCCAGCAAGGTGTAAAGACTGAAAGAGAACGGATGTAATTTTTTTTTTTTTAATGTTCATTTATTTTTGAGACAGAGTGTGTGTGAGCTGGGGAGGGGCAGAGAGAGACAGAGACACAGAATCAGAAGCAGGCTCCAGGTTACAAACTGTCAGCACAGAGCCCCACACTGGGCTTGAACTCATGAACGGTGAGATCATGACCTGAGCTGAAGTCAGACACTTAACCAGCTGAGCCACCCAAACGCCCCTGTAACTGTTTTTATTTTTTTTATTTTTTTTTATTTTTTAATGTTTGTTTATTTTTGAGAGAGAGACAGAGCGCGATCAGAGAGAGGGAGACACAGAATCCGAAGCAGGCTTCAGGCTCTGAGTTGTCAGCACAGAGCCCTATGCAGGGCTCGAACTCACAGACCATGAGATCATGACCCCCATCCCGTAACTTTTGTTTATTTGCAGAAGACATAATTATCTCTATAGAAAACCCAAGAGAATCAGTAGAAAAACCGGGAAAACCAAGGAAAGAGCTAATTAAAACTGCCAGATAGAAAATCAAGTATAGGGGCACCTGGGTGGCTCGGTTGGTTAAGTGTCCGACTTGGGCTCAGGTCATGATGTTGGGGTTCACGGGTTCAAGCCCTGCCTGGGGCTCTGTGCTGACAGCTCAGAGCCTGGGGCCTGCTTCAGATTCTGTGTCTCCCTCTCTCTCTGTGCTCCTCCCCCACTTGTGCTCTAAGTCTCTCAAAAATAAATGAACATTAAAAAATAAAATTAAATTAAAAAGAAAAGCAATTATAGGGGCACCTGGCTGGCTCAGTGCGTAGAGCATGTGACTCTTGATTTTGGGGTCATCAGTGTGAGCCCCCCATTGGGCATACAGATGACTTACAAAAGAAAGAAAGAAAAAAAGAAAATCAATTTTATTTCTCTGGAGGCCTAAATGAAATATTTGCAACGTGTAAAGTGGACATGGGATTACTATGCAGAATATACAGTAAAATCTTAGAAATCAGCAAGACTCAAGACAGGAAAGATGACAAAAAAAAATGCACAAGAGACACGTACAGGCATTTCAGGGAGAGAGAGAAGCACTGTTGGCTAACAAGAATATGAAGCAACACTCAAACTCACCGGTAATTAGAAAAATGCAATTGTGAATAACCAGGGGCGTCTGGGTGGCTCAGTCAGTTAAGCGTCTGACTTCATCTCAGGTCATGTTCTCACAGTGTGTGGGTTTGAGCCCCACATTGGGCTCTCTGTTGTCAACACAGAGTCCACTTTGGATCCTCTCTCTGCCCCTCCCCTGCTCGCATGTGCTTTCTCTCTCTCTCTCAAAAATACATAAACATTCAAAAGAAAGAAAGAAAGAAAGAAAGAAAGAAAGAAAGAAAGAAAGAAAGAAAGAAAGAAAGAAAGAAAGAAAGAAAATAACCAAAAGTCCACCTAATACCCATTAGAACTGCAAATATTAGAAAGTTGTATAACATGAAGGGTTGGAAAGGAGAGAGATGGTAAAACTTCAAGTAATATTAAGAGTGTAAATAGTTACAAACCTTTGGGAAAATAATCTGGTGGTATTTAGCGGAGTTAAGCTTGCATAAGCCTTCTGACCCAGAAATTCCACTCTGGGATATTTGTCCCAGAGAAATCCTTGAACAGGTTCATGGGGGACCACTTAAGAGAATAATTCTTTAGCATTGTTCATAGATGTGGGGAATAGATAAGCAAAGTATGAGGGACGCCTACCATGGAATTCCATGCAACTATTATAAGCAAAGGACTGTATTAAATACAGCAATAAGGATGGATCCTAGAAACAGAGCTGGCTGAAAAAAAAAAAGTAAAAACAAAACCATATGGTAATGCCACTTATACAAATTAAAAACACAGACACTAAACGAACTGTAGTAGGTTGAATAATGACGCACTCCCAAAGATCTCCACGTCTCAATCCTCTGAATCTGTGAGTGTTACCTTATATGGCAAAAAGGATTTTGCAGATGTGGTTAAGGACCTTGAGACAGGGATGTTATCCTGGATTATATGGGTCGCCCAGTGTTATCACAAGGGTCCTCATAAGAGAGAAGCAGATCACACTGAGTAGTAGATGTGATGACAGACGCAGAGGATAGAGTCCTGGAAGAGGAGGCCACAAGCTAAGGAATGCTGGCAGCCCCTAGAAGCTGGGAAAGGCAAGAAATAGACTCTCCCCTGAAGTCTCCAGAAGGAATGGAGCTGTGCCAACACCTTGATTTTAGACTTCTGACCTCCAGACCCGTAAGAGAACAAATGGGTATTGTTTTAAGCCACTAAATTTGCAGCAATTTGTTACAGCAGCAACAGGAAACTAATATACAACTGTACATGTTTCTTTTTTTAACATTTATTCATCCTTGAGAGACAGAGAGAGGCAGAGCATAAGCAGGGGAGGGGGAGAGAGAGACACACACAGAATCCGAAGCAGGCTCCAGGCCCTGAGCTGTTTGTTAGCACAGAGCCCGAAGCGGGGCTCGAACTCACAAACTGCGAGACCATGACCTGAGCCGAAGTCGGACGCTCAACCAACTGAGCCACCCAGGCGCCCCCAACTGTACATGTTTTATAAGCACACATTCACAGTTAAGAACTTCTGTTAAGGGCTCTCTTTGGCAGCACATTTACTAAAATTGAAAAAAAAAAATTCTACCAAGCACATTAGAGTTAAAACAACATTTAGTTTTTTTAAATTTTATTTTTAAGTAACCTCCACACTCAACATGGGGTTTGAACTCACAACCCCAAGATCAATTAGTGTTTATGGGGCAGAGGACTAAGAAAGCAGATAGGGAATAAGGGGTGGGGAGGGATAGAACAAAACCAGAGAGGTGGCTTGTACCTTCCCGTGCACAATGCCCAGCAAAGGCAAACAGAAGCAGGTCACTCTGGCCGCTGTGTAGAAAACAGGTTGGATGCTCTGACAGGCTTGGCAGATATTCTGGACATCGGCTCTTTTAAAGACTTCTCTGATATAAAAATCAGTCTCCCTTGTACTTTGAGTCTGTGAAGGCGATGCCCTGACAAGCAGGCATAATATTTTGGTCATTGGAAGGTATACCCTCTTGATAAATCACTCAGTTTCTCTTATGAATTTGATTAGTGTGAATCAGTCTCTAGATCTACTCTGGGTGGCCTGACAATCTGTCCCATTTCCAGGTTTGTGAAGCTGAGGGCGACACCTGCGCTGTGCTGACTACCTTAAAATCACGTAAAGCCACTATGCAGCCAGCCTCCATCCTGGTGCCTCCCCATCTTCCAAACTTCAGCCTTATTCCTCCCTGTTTCCCAAACACCTGAAAAAGGGCTTTACGCATGGTAGGTGCACGATGCTTGTTAGCAGCCATCCCTGCGGATCTTGTGGTTAGAATCTGGCTCATTCACAGTGCCTGCCAGTGGAATAAAGTGACCTTCTCTTTCCCTCAACTCAGACTACCTTTCTAGTTTTATTTTCTGTTCCTACATTCCATCTACCCCTAAGAGCTCGCCATTCTCTGAACACACCATATTCTTTCATGTTTTATTTTTTCCTTTGCAGGTACTGTTCCGAGTGCCTAGGATAGACTTCTTTTATTTTTTAGTTTTTTAAAATTTTATTTGTAAGTAATCTCCACACTCAACATGGGGTTCGAACTCACAACCCCAAGATCAAGAGTTGCATGGTCTACCCACTGAGCCAGCCAGGTGTCCTGCCTTCTCTCTTTTTCAAGAGGAAATTCAAATATTACTTCTTAGAGGTCTTCCCTGTCACTCCATGCATTCATTTGATCAATTATTCATCCATCCGTTGACTCATTCAACAAATATTGAGCACTTTACAAGCCAGGCACAATGCAAGGCATTGAAAATATGATGGTAAGCCAAAAATAAAAGGTCACCACCCTCATGGTGGTCTAGCAGGGGACCAAGTTTAATAAACACAATAGAGTATGTTCATACTGATGAAAAATCAATTACCAACTAAGATGCATGCTCTGAGGAAACAAACGCTGTTCTCTGAGAGCACATAACCAGGGAATCTTTTTAGAATGAGGGTGGATTGTGAATAGAGGGGTTCGAGGAAGGCCTCTATACGGAAGTAACAGTGAATATCAATTTGGAGGCACAAATAGGCCAAGTGGAAGCAAAAAAGGCATTGCAGACAGGGAGACTAGAAGGAACATGACTAGTTTGAAGAACTGAAAGAGGCAATGAAGTTGGGAAGTTGGAAAGCAGAGAACAAGGGGGAGAGTGGTACAAGATGGGGACTGTGAATGAGGAACGGTCAAGGCACAGTGATAACGTGACCAGAATTGCAATTTTGAAAGATGACTCTAGCTGCTGTGTGGTGAATGCATGAAAGTGGAGAGCAAGAGAGAATGGAGGGTATGAGACTCTTGCAATCCTTTAGGTGAGATTAGGGTGGATTAAGGTGGTGGCGATGAAGAAGAAAAATGAATTGCAAAGATATGAAAAATAGTAAGAGTGAGCAAGAGATTGTAAGAGTAAGGAAAGGAGTCCAAAAATAACTCCTGGTTCCTGGCTTGAGTAACAGAAACCACTGTAGTCAGGGAGAAGAGTCCTGCACACTTGAAACCATCGCCCATTTCCCCGTCTTCCATTAGAGGTCACCACTCCATTCTCACCAGGGTATTCTTGGTTCTCTGTTTCACACCCCTGCCTGCTATTAACAGGCCGGTGACACCCCTCTCCCAGTCCTCCAGGCCTGTTGTGTTGAATGGGTTCCAGTGACACTGTTTGAGTCTTATCTCTTATCTGTGAAATGGAGACCACACCTCGCCGGGTCGTGAGGCTCCTGCGAGGAAAAGATGGTTTATTTTAATTTTTATTGTTGTTAGGCTCCGTTCTATTCCATCCAGCCTTCTCTGTCGGTTTGGAAGCGCTTTCCCATCCCAGATACAACGCGCAGATGTTTCCTATACGTGTCTGGAACTGCGTCCCCAAAGGTTAACGCTGCTCTCGGTCAGAGTGGCCTCTGGGGGGTCGGGCCAGCCTCCTACACCGTTAGCCCCTTTCCGGAGGGACCGCCCCTCCCGCAAAGCCCCGAGAACCGTACTTGTCACAGCAGTCCCGAGATATCGCGAGAGTTCGCAGTGCCCGTTGCAGCCCCGACTTGGAGTGCCACGCCTTCCCCGGCCTCAGAACGCCCTCCTCCTTTCTCTTATCCCGCCTCCCATCCTGCGCTCCGCTCTCGGATTGGCTGACTGAGTCGGGTCAGCTTTTTTCCAGGCCAGAAAGCGGCTCGACAGCTAGTCCTTCTTCTGGCCCCGCCTCCGAAGCCTGTGGATTGGACTGCTCAGCCAGGTGTCACGCGCCTCCGCGGGAGCGCAGAAGAGCCAATCAGGCGCTCGGCGTATTTTACAAACTGGGGAAGGAGCGCCGTAGAAGCCAGAGTCAGGAAAAAGCGGAGGCAGTGTGAGTGAGCCAGAGTGGTTCCGAGGTGGGTGCGGCATGGAGATCTTGGACGGAATGGGGACTGCGGGGCTCATAGGGAGGAGAGGCAGCTCCGGGTCCTGGGGTGAAAGAGTAGGCTCGGGATGTCTGGAGGTGGCACCCAGAACAGTGGCCTTGGAAGCATCGGTCTTCAGGGCTCATGGGTTTGGGAGGAGGTGGGAGCTTCAGGAATGTCAGAACTGATGCGCCGAACTGGCTGACTGACCTTTGATCCCAGATCCTTTCCTCCCCATCTCAGTTGTAGCCGTCATGACCACCCTCCAAGCCACAAAGGAACCTCTCCTCAGGGGTGTATCTCCTACTCCTAGCAAGATTCCCGTACGTTCTCAGAGACGCCAGCCTCTCCCTACAGTCAAACCCCACGTCCTGGACCAGGAGAACCAAGATCCAAAGGTAAGAAGGGCCTGGTGGGTGAAGACAGTAGCTACGAGGAGGCAGCACATACCAGCAATGCACTCCGAAGCTGAACCCCAGCTTTTTGTCCCCCTCTCCCTTAGAGACTGGTGCAGAAGCTCAGTATTCAACGCCCCGTCGACTCAGCCGGCCCCACGCCAAAAGTCACACATCAAACGGAGAAATCAGAAAGATCACTGGAGAGCACTCAGCTCCGGAACCCCTTGGAGGAACTGAGGCCTAGCCCTGGGGGACAAAATGTGGGGCCTAGGCCCCCTCCCCAGACAGGTACCTGTTGTAGGATTGAAAACACAGTCTCCTTGTGTGGAGGTGGGGGAACGGCCTTTGTGAACTTTCCACTACCCTGATCTGCTTACTGTAAGAGTCTTGGAACCTGCTCCTGGAAAACTCTCTACTCTTAGAAGCCCTCTCCTTCTTTCAGCAAAAGGTCATCTCTTCTAAAGCCTTTTCCAGCTTCCTCAGTCACAACCAATTGCTCTGTGTTCTCGTACTTTGTAGTACTTCTTTTATAACATGTCCATACTTTGGCTTGAGTCTGTTACCTCTCTGTAGTTTGATGGTAACTTCTGGAGGATGGAGGCTGGGCTTTCTCATTCGTCTCTGAGCTCCAGTGCCTAGAATAGTATCTTACATAAAGTAAAGTTCTATGAATTTTGCTGAACTGAGTTCAATAATATGAGTCTCTTCAGCTCCCTCTTGTACCTCTAGGTAACTACACTCGGGTCCGTGGCCCCTTAGCCTTCCTCCTTCTGGTTCCTTTTCACTTTTCCTTCTCTTGCAGAGGCTCCAGGGACCGTAGAGTTTGTGGCTGACCCTGCAGCCCTGGCCACCATCCTGTCAGGTGAGGGGGTGAAGAGCTGTCGCCTGGGGCGCCAGCCCAGTCTGGCTCAGAGAGTACTGGTTCGAGGGAGCCAGGGAGGCACCATCCGTAGAGGCCAGGTAATAAGACAGGATATGAGAAAATCAGGCTGGTGTGGACTGAGGACGGACTCCTGAGCCTGTGCTGACAGCCTCTTTTGTGGTCTCAGGGTGCCCGGGCCTCTGCATATTTAGCCCCTAGAACTCCCACCCACCGACTGGACCCTGCCAGGGCTTCCTGCTTCTCGAGGCTGGAGGGACCAGGACCCCGCGGCAGGACCTTGTGTCCCCAGAGGCTAGAGGCTCTGGTGAGTGCCCTTGAGGGGCTGATACTCAGTGCTTCTGGGAGCTCTTTCCTGGGACAAAGCTGAGCTTTAGGAGAGAAGATACCTCATGATGAACCAGAGGGTTGTGGAGGCTGATGGGGCTTGGTGGAGGCTTGAAGTTTTGAGGTCCACCTCTGACCCTGTTTTTTTCTCTTTCTCCCATGGGTCAGATTCCACCTTCAGGACGTTCCTTTCACCCCTCTGCGCACCCCAGTTTCCAGGAGCTAAGAAGAGGGACAGGTGGCAGCAGCCGGTGAGGAAGAAAGGATCATTTAGAAAAGAATGATCCAATGTCTGATACAGGGGTCCCTCAGAGCTAGCGTCTTCCAGTAGCTTTAGGACTTCCCACCAACCCAGAAGGGAAGAGGGAAACTTGTGGCTGCTTAGGGTGAACCCTTGGAATAGGGTTTAGCCTCCATAGCCAGGCTTTAGTATGACACGAGTTTTTTTTTGGGTGGTGGGGGAAGAAGGAACAGAAATGAGAAATGCTATATCTCTTTTGCTTAGTGGCTACAGCATAGATGATGGCAATAAATGGAATTTGGGGTTGATTCAGCATTTACTAATTGTGTAAGCTTGCCCTAACCACCAAGCTTCAGTTTTTTTTTAATCGGTCAAATATGGATAATGTTTGTATCATTAGAGGTGGTTGTGCGAAGAATTAAATGAGATGATGTTTGTAAAGCACTTAGCAAAGTGCCCAGCTCATACTTGGTACTCAGTGACTGCTAGCTGCTGTCCTTATTGTCATCAGGACTTCAGTGAGCCAGACCTCAGGATTACTCCTAGAGACCTCAGTTCAGCCTGGTGAGTTTGTGTGGCCATGGGGAGAAAACAGGGGCAGACGGGCTGTGTGCAATCGGGAGCAAGACGGGAGAAAGTTCAGCAGGTCAGGGTGGGGGGTGGTGGAGAGAGGGGAAGGCCACATCAGAAGGAACCAGAAAGGAAGGGACCTTGATATGCTAGAGGTTGCCCAGTTGCCCTTGGGTAAAAGGAGGTGGTCCCCACTTCAGCCCTCTCTCTGCCACATCCTATGAGATTTACCTTCCACTCACTATTCTGTCCTCAGCCCTAAGAGCCATCATCACACCCCTAGCCCACTCAGGGTGTTCAGATTAATAAGTGATTACTGAGATAGTGCTGGGCTCCAAGGGGGTGCTGGATGCCTCCCCACCTCTGATGGTACAGTGGGGGCTGTCCAAACCCGCACACCCTCTTTGGAGGTTGCAAAACCCTATGCGAGACATCGGTGTCTGTTCTAGACACTACAGCAAATTTCCTGTCTCCTCATAGCTCCCTCTCTCCCTGAAGGAGAACATGAAGTTGTTACTCACTCTGATGAAGGAGGAGGGGGCCCCCTAGGTCTGGCCCAGCGGGTACCATTAAGAGAGATAACCCACACCAGGGTGAGATGGGTCCCTTCTGGGATGGGGAGAGGCGGGGGAGATGTTTGGGGGAATTCTCTGGCAGCAGCCAGCCCTGAGGATTGTGGGTGGGCCTCGGGATGCTAGCTGAGTCTGTGTTTGCCCCGTGGGCCCAAGGCCTCTCCAGAGGGGGACTAGCCTCTGTTTACCAGGTGTCAGGAGCTTGGGGCTGAGAGGTCACAGTCCGGTATATATTTGTGACACCATCAGATCAGTGCTGAGAATGAGACAGACCTGACATTCATTCACTCCACAGTACTCTAGGTTCTGGATACACAGTAGTCAATAAGTTTATATTCTAGAAGGGGGAGACAAAAAATAGACCCATATGTAAAATATGTAACATGTCAGGCGGTGGTGATAAGGTTAAAAAAAAAAAAAAAGCGGGCACTGAAGGGGTTGTGGATGTAGGGGAGGAGGGTATGGCAATTTCAAATAGATTGGTCTGGGCAATCACATTGAGAAGATGAAATTTTAGTGAAGACCGAAAGGAGCTGGGGGAGTGAACCATGCACATATCTGGGAGAAGGATGTTCCAGGCCAGAAGAACCACAGATGCAAAGGCCCTGAAGAGGGAAGGTGCCTCGTGTGTTTAAGAGGACTCCAGCCAGGCAGAAGCAGAGTAAGGAGGATGACAGGAAGTGAGGTTAGGGTGATGGCAAGATTCCATCGGGTAAGGATTTATAAACCAGTGTGAGGCCTTGGCTTTTGCTTGGATTGAGTGGAAAGCCATGGAGAGGGGTGATGAACAAGGGAGAGACAGGATTTGATTAGGTCTTAATAGAATAGTACTTGCTGCTGTAATGAGAAGACATAGGAATGCAAAGGGGGAGTGATCCCTCTTCCACCTCATTCCTCCCCACAGGACGGCCGTGCCTCCCACCTGATACCCTCCCCTGGCCGTGTGGTGCCACCTTCCATCGCCCATCCGTCACCCTTTGGACAGGCTCAGCGTGTACCCTCGCCTCGCACCTCAGCTCCAGTTTGTATCCACAACTCCTGGGGGCTGGGCGAGGGCAGAACAACCTGGCTGGGATCCCTGCTCAGTCTAGGTTTTGTTCCTGCTTAACCATTCTCCTCTCTCCCCAGACCTCGTATTCAGTTTTGCGGCGTCTTGCCGTTCGCCCCAAAACCCAGTTCACACCCATCCTGTCGGCCCCCAGAGTTCAGCAGGTAAGGGAGAGCGGAGAGAGTGGGGGCGGGTAGCTGGCATAGGCCAGGGCAGGGGAGGAAGGGAATGGATGGGTACAGAGAGAGCTATGATGTCTCACTTCTGTCTCAGGCCCAGTGTTTGAGTGGCCTCTCCCCTCAGTCTTGCCCTGAAGACCCTGCCCTGCCCTGGGTAAGTATCTGAAGGCTTTCCATGCTGAGATCCTGCTCTGTGTCCTGTTGGCCTGAGCCCAGCAGTTTCAGGCACGTGGGCTCTCTGGAAAAGCTACCACCTCTCCAACTCTCCCTGCTCCTCTGCTGCCCCTCCTAATCTCTGTTTAGGGCCTCTCAACTAACCTGATTCCTTCTTTGTGGACCCCTTTGTGGAACCTGGTCTTCCTGCCCCAGCCTGGCTTCCTCACACAGCCCCTCTCCTCCCCTGTGGCAGGAGCAGATTGCAATCCGGTTATTTGACCAGGAGAGCTGCGTGAGTTTGCATGAGGGTCCTGGGAAACCCGCCGTGGCAGCTCCTCATGGACCCCACCCTGGCACAACCCCCAAGCTCCAGGAGCTGAAGATGCAGGTGGGTCTGTGGGCAATAGCTTTGATGCCTGATTGGCCATGACACAGCAGGGAAGGGGATGCAGGAGAGGGAAGTATGGGAACAGGACAGTGTGGGTGGAGACTTGAACCCACACACTGACATCACCCTGGGTACTCTTCTCCCACTCACAGCGCATCAGTATCCTGCAGCAGCTGTTGCGACAGGAGGTAGAAGGGCTCACAGGGGGCAAGTGTGTCCCCCTGAATGGAGGCTCCTCTCTGGATATGGTTGAACTTCAGCCCCTGCTGGCTGAGATGTCTAGAACTCTCAATGCCCCAGAGAAGAATTCAGGGGACTTACACCCTCCCGGACTGTTACAGAACCCTGGGCTACCAAAGCCCTGCCTCCCAGAGGAGTGTGGGGAACCACAGCCCTGCCCAGGAACAAAGCTGGAGATAGCTCAGCCCTGCCCTGCAACAGAGCCAGGGCCCCCAGAGTCCAGCCATAGCAGGGAGCCTGGGATACCAGAATCCCCTGTCCAGGAACAGCCTGAGGTATCAGAGCCCTGCCCTCCAGTAGAGCCTGGACCCCTTCAGGCAGACTCCCACGGGCAGACTGGACTCCTAGAGCCCTCCCCTAGGATAGAGCCTGGGGCATCAGAGGCCTGCTTCCTGGAACCTAGAAGTCCAGAGTCCAGCCCACGGCCCTGCTGCAGTCCGTGGGCGCCAGCCACCACCAACCTGATCTTCTCCTCCCAACGCCCACTCTGTGCCAGCCCCCCTATTCACTCACTCCGGTCACTGAGGCCCCCAACAGGCCAGGCAGGTAAGGAGTTGGCTGGAAGGGCTTGTGAACAAAGGAGGTCCTCATCTCTTACTGGGAGCGGGCCCCCACCTTGCACCAGCTGGTCCCATTGCTTGCATTTCCCCACCTACCCTGCCCCAGCCTGGTGCTCTTTTGGGAAGAAGGGAAGAGTTGCGCCTCGAGCTGTGTGCTGCTCTTGGCCCTTGGTGGGGGAGTGGGGAAGCGCTGGATATGACGGGAGTTTAGAGCCTGCCCTCAAGTCTCTGTGGCCCTCGGCCCTCAGGCCCCAGCAACCTGGCCCCTCGAACCCTGGCTCTGAGGCAGCGCCTCAAAGCATGTTTGACTGCCATCCACTGCTTCCACGAGGCCCGCCTGGATGATGAATGTGCCTTCTACACCAGCCGAGCCCCACCCTCAGGCCCCACCCGGGTCTGCACCAACCCTGTGGCCACATTACTTGAATGGCAGGATGCCCTGGTGAGCCTCCCATTCACAGCCAAGCTGTGCCTGCACAGCAAGCCTGTGGAAAGTAGGGTGGTGTGGGGAGAGGGAAGGCAGGGGGGCGGGGAAGCCTCTGCTTCTTTACAGTGGTCAGTGGGGAATGGTTGGCTACAGTTCAAGGATGGCTGGGCTGTGACAAGGTCTCTCTCTCCAGTGTTTTATTCCAGTTGGTTCTGCTGCCCCACAGGACTCTCTACCATGATGCGTCCACATCCTGTCCTGCCATGCGCCTTCCTTTTAGCCCTTATTTATTATCCTTCAATAAAGTTTCTTTTTTTATTTTATTTTTTTAATGTTTTATTCTTGAGAGAAAGAGAGACAGCATGAGTGAGGGAGGGGCACAGCGAGAGAGGGACACAGAATCCGAAGCAGACTCCAGGCTCTGAGCTGTCAGCACAGAACCCGACGCGGGGCTCGAACTCACGAGCCGTGAGATCATGACCTGAGCCGAAGTCGGACGTTCAACCGACTGAGCCACCCAGGTGCCCCTTTTTTTATTTTAAATGTTCATTTACTTATTTTGAGAGAGAGCAGAGAAGGGGCGGAGAGAGAGAGAGAAAATCCCAAGCAGACCCAGGGCTTTCAGCTCAGAGCCTGACTCGGGGGCCTTCCACAAACCTGAGAGATCATGACCTGAGCCAAAACCACGGGTCAGACGCTCAACCAACTGAGCCACCCAGGCGCCTCAATAAAGTTTCTAAAGTGTCCAAATGTCTGTTTCCCTCCCGGCTGACCTAGGCCAGCTACGACTGTTGCTTTCCAATTGCCCACACGGTGGCAGTGTCCTCCAGCTTAGAGGCAGGCTCTGGGCTCCCCCAGGCTCCCTCACCTAAGAGCTATCCTAAAGGCAGACTGCTCCTGCCCATCCCCACCCCTCAGCAAGCTCTATGAGTGTGTGTGTGTGTGTGTGTGTGTGTGTGGTGGTAGGGACCAGAGGGGGGGGGGGCAAATGTGGGCCTTTGGGGACCTGTTCTTTTTGCTTCTTGAGATCAATGCCACTCCTAGGAGCCATCAGCAACTCCCCAACTCCTAGCGCTCCTCTTATAAGTCTACCTGCATCAGGCCGAAAGCAGAAGGACCAGATCCATATCTCTGGAATCCTCCCTTGTTAGTGTCATTCTGGCTGGTGTCTCCCTACAGTACAAGGTCTCCAAGCTCTCCTGAAGCTGATACTCCTCCCTTCCCATATCCGAGCAGAAGAAGCCCTCCTCTTTTCCACCAGAGACAGACCTTGCCAGGAATAAGTAAACCTTTACCTCTGGCAGAGAGTGGTAGGGCGAGAGTCCTTGAAAGGAGTGAGGGAAAGGGTCAGCCATTTTTCCCCACACTGTGCACCAAGTTAAGAGGCACACACATTCTCCAACTTTGCTTTATTGGAAGAGGCAACAGCAGCTGTAGCCCCAGGGCCTAGGTGGAATGGGGGTGAAATGGGGACTGTACAGAATGAGTTTTAAATGCTAGGAAAGAATTCACTCCTTCCTCCAGTTCACAGGAAGGCTGCCAAGACCGGTGCCTGGAGCCTGAAAATGGGGATGAGGGAAGGAGAGAAAGTTGTGACAGAGGACGAGCCTGACCCCTCCAAACGTTTCCTGTCCTCCCACCTAGATGGGCTCCTGTTTCTGCTCTCCATCCCCGCACACACACCACCACCACCAAATGCCGGGGCTTCCTTTCTGCTTGCAGCTCCGGGTGGTGAAGCTGTTCCCCAGCTCCTAGCAGAAGAGAGGGCCCGACCTCCGCCCCTCTCGGATCAGCTTTGACAGGCGCGCACTGCGAAGCCGGCGGTCCCTTCCCGAGCCGCTCTGATCCTCCTTAGCCCGGCTTCCTCCTCTCCCCGGCCACTTAGACCTCGGAGCGTCCCCGGAGCGCCAAGAGTCCGCCCAGCACGGCCGCCTCCGGGAGCGGGAGGGTCTGCCCCACCGCCAGGCTCTCGAAGGATAGGATGGCGCCTTGGGTGGGACCGGCTGAAGGTGGGTGAGGCGGGGAGCGGAGGCGAAGGGCGAGCGGGGGCGCGGGGGATGGGGCCCTGCTCAATCCGGGTAGATGATGAAGCCAGAGAAGGTGCTGTACTTGTTGGTGTTACCGCCGTGCACCTTCCCGCCGTCCAGCTTGATGAAGACTTCGTCGCCCACATCCAGGTGCAGGATGACGCTGTTGCTGGCGTAGTCGTAGTTCTGGTCCGCGTCCTGAGCAATGGCGCTGGCCCGGACCTAGCGGGGGAGAACAGAACAACCCACTCACGCCCCGTGCGGAGCTGAGGGTGGAGAGAAGCGTCGGGCGGAGTAGGCGCAGCTGGGCCTGTGAAGGCGGCGCGAGGGTAGCAGGCTGCAGGGGCTGGGGAGGACAAGGAGGAGGCAGGAGATCGCTGAGCTTCCCAGGCACTGCCATTTACCAGCTGTGCGACTCGGCCAAATTTCACGCCTGCTCTGGTCGTCAACGTGAATTATAAGATGGGAGGTAATAATAGAGCCTACCTCATAAGGTTATTAGGATTAAGTGAGTTACTACGTGTGAAGTGTGTTAGAATAGTACTTAGCACCTAGATAGCGCTATATAGGGTTTGCTATTATTTAAACAATAAAATTAGGCTGTAGGATAATTTCTAACATTCTGAACCTGCTCTGACCTCCTAAACTTGGATTCCCTCCCCTCAGTGATAGGGCACAGGTGTGTCTGTATGTATGCAAGCAAGGGTGCGGGCCATGGGAAGGTGCAATGATGCATTCTCGCCTCTGGGTGCCCTTTCCCCTTCTGGCCCCCACCGGCGCCATGACATGGGGGGTCACCTTCTGCCCCAACAGGTAACCCCTCCTTCCCTCTGGCCTCGCTGCTGGTCGCCTCCGGCGCCCAGCCCCTTCCCCAGCCCCCCTCTTCCCGTCCCGCGGGGGCTGGTTATTAACTCATTAATTATTCATCATTATTCTAATCACTATTTACCGTCCCCAGGGCCGCAGCGCCCGCGCCACAGAATACAGAGTGGGAGCCGCGGGCCCCCGCTCCCTCAGAAACCGGCACACTCTAGATAGACACTTGCCCCCTCCAACTGCTCACCGACACCCTGCATAGACCACACACACCTACTCAGTGCCACATGCACATAGACGCTGCTCTATTTTCACACCTTGGCACCCTGCACCCACAGAACCTCACATCACGCACACACGCTCTCGCTCCCTTACACACATACAGCCCTCACTCCCATACAGACACACATACACACTCTCTTTTCTTGGGTTCCTGGGGTGACCCTGCTGGGAGGAGACCCCAATGCAGTGCCTGCTAGTCCTGGAGCTGGAGGGTGCGGCAGCCGGCAGCCGTAGCAGGACCTGGGTTCGGACACCAAGACCAGCAGGCCTGATGCACCACGGTCAACACCACCCCATGGTGCGGGGCATTCGGAGGTCACCGCTCAGCCCCAGTCTTACCTCCTGCGATTTGTGGGGCCCAGGCACCTCCCCAACCCCCACCCCTGCGGCTTCTCATTCCCTCTGTGTGTGTCCCGGCCCTCCAGCTGAGTCCTTGGAGCTATTCTCCCAAGCCAAGGTGGCAGTGACCCCGACTCTGACCACAGGGGCAGGGAGTAGCAGAACCTGGAGGCCAAAGGTTGCCAGGGAAGATGTGGGACCTACAGAACCAGGCCCAGGGCCAAAGCTTCTGCTTGATCTGCCCTTTGCCTCTTCCCCCTCCAAATCCCTTCTGTCATGCCGCCTGGCTGGCCCCTGAGCTGCCACATCATTTCCACCTCTGCCTACTGACTCAGTATTAGTATTAGGGTAAGGCCAGCTGTAGAATTGGTCCCAGGCCCTGGGCGAATGCGTTCTTTTTTATGTTCTACTCAAAAATCCAAGCTAAATGCCCCCACATGAGAACAGCTGCTGACAGCCCATGGCCAGAGATCCGGATTCCATTCTAATTTGAAGGAGCCAGACTCCAGGTAACTCGACCATGGTGAGGCTGAGAAACCCAAAAGCCAGAAGACCTGTCTCAGGAGAGAGGGTGACCAAAGACAGGATAACTGGCAGGGAAAGACACTAAACAAGTTTGGTGTAGGGTTGCCTATATAGTTAGAGTGTGAAATAGCAGCTGTAGAGACATTAAGCTTTGTGTCCCGAGTTCTGATTCTGACACCATTCCTAATGCTCGTTGAGACCCTGGGCAGGTCATTTCCTTTGTTTGGCCGCTAATTCCTCTTTGGCTAGATGAAAGGATTCATAAGTTCTTGGCAGCCCTGCGTTTCTAGACTCAATGACGTTGTTGGGAGAGGGGTTTGAATGCAGCCCTCCAATGTAATGAGTGCAGGGAGATCTAGAAAGCTACCCTGTCGCCTCTGGGCCTGGGGTGGGGGCATCTCACCTGTCCATTCTTCATCAGGTCGGCCCACATGCTGGTGCCGTCACCGCCGCGCATGAGCACATGGTAAGCGAAGAAGTAGACACCTGGCATGGGGCAGGTGAACTTGCCGCTGGCCGCCTCGTAAGCGTTTCCCACGTTGGTCACCACGTCGTCGAAGCGCAGCACCTCATAACCTTCGTGTGGCCGCCGCAGACCCGCGTAGAAGGCAATGCGAGGCACGTAGCCGGCAGGGGGCGCCACCCCGCCAGGGCCTGGGCCGGGAGGACCTGGTGGACCTGGCCTGCCCGGCTCTCCTGGAGGCCCTCTGGGACCTGGGGGTCCCGGTGGCCCTCGCAGACCTGCCTTCCCGCGCCTGCCCACCTCTCCCTTGGCGCCGGGAGGGAAGGGGGGCACAGAGGAGGGCGCGCCGTCGGGTCCAGGGCCTCGAGGCCCGTGTGGGTCGCACACCATGCGGCAGCGACCCAGCATCTCATAGTGCGCCGGCCCGCGGGAGCTGTGCACCAGCAGCGGAATGGCCACCAGCAGCAGCAGCACCATGGCCACCCCGACGGCCGCGCCCGCCACCCGCTTGCGGCGGCTCAGCCGCGACGCGGCCAGGGCCAGCAGATCCTCCTCACTCTTTGGCGCAATGGCGGCGGAGGCCCGGGGCTCTCCGCGGGCCCCGGAGGCGGTGGCCGGGCTCGGGCTTGGGTCGGGACCCCCCCGACGGCTGCGCCCGGCCCCCCCGCCCCTGCGGGCTCCCGCCTCAGCGGTGCCGTTCCCCAAACCTTCCGTCAAGGCGGAGGTTCCCCCCCCACCCGCCCCGTAAGTTGGGCCAGGGGCCTCCCGACGGTTCAAAACCCGCGGTCCTCTATTACCCTCCTGTGCAGCCTAACGTCCCCGGGCGCCTGAAATCAGCGGCTTCTCGGACGGCTGGTTTCTTACAGATCTAGGATGCCTGCTTTCCGGACAGCTGCCTTCTCAAGGATGGCGGCGCCTAGGTCCCCGGCTACCCAGACGGATCGCTCCTGGCCGGAGCAGGGGACCACTCTCCGCTCTCTGGACGTCCCGGGCTCTGCGCTGCGGGTGGCGCCCACCGGACGCGACCTCCGTGGAGGTTTGCGCTCTGGTTCTTGGAGAGCACTGACGCGCCTCTCTACCCCAGCCACGGCCCCAGACCCTGCTAGAGCCTGGCCCCGCGTTTCTCCCCAGCTAGAGCTCTCCCTCTCTGCGTCCCTAACCTTCCTCCCCTCCCTCCCGGGGCGGCAGTGCGGGTGGTGTGAGCCGCTGCGCGGCGGGAGCCTCTATAAGCGGCCCGGGGCGGAGCGACCCCTGGCGCCCAGAGTGGGAAGCGCGGGGGCGGGGCAGGCAAAGGCCCCCACCCGCGTCCCCCCAGCTTCTCGGTGCCTGCCTGGTTCTGAGCGGATTCTGCAGGGGTTCGCTGCCCCCACCCTATCCTTACTTTCACCGCACCCAGAGTTCGGTATTCCTGGATTCCAGAGGAAGCCAGAAATAGATATGGGATAAAAAAGGGGTCTATATACACGCAGAAAAAAAGACAGAGGTGGATTCCAGAGCTAAAAAGCGCCCTCCACCAAAAGAAAAGAAAAGCCCACAAACATACAAGAAGGGTGAATAAAAGAAATTCGCCACCCCACGCCCCTCAGTGCCCGTGACCCAATAACATTTGGTAAAGGGTTCAATGAGTACACGTTGGCCTGAACTGGAAAAGGCAAATTTCCAGCCACCTCCACCCTCGACCCCCAGTGTTGGTGGGTGGGGGTGGGGGGAGGGCAGAGCAGAGCAGAGGGTGAGGGAGAGAGAGAGAAAACAGATCAGTCTGGGGGAGTGAGCAGGAAACCGACAGGAAAGCAGAGAAGGAGCGACAGAGACATCAAAGAGACAGAAAGCCAGCTAGAGACGCAGAGACAGAGACAAAGCTTCGAAAAGAGACTAACTGACAGGCCCAGGAGGGGGAGAGGGGAGAGACAGAGATAGAGAGAGAGAGACAAGGGCTGAGACAGGTTGACAGATCGAGAGAGAAATGTAAATGGCGCGCTGCGGAGAGACACCCAGGTCCGTGTTCGGACTCCAATGTGACATATCAACTGTGGGGAAGATGCGGGGGCGGGGCGGTTTTTCCAACAGAGTGGTATGCTCTGGGTCTGTGCATTGTGACAGTATGCTGGCAAGTGCGGTCGGGCCATGGGACCCTGGTCTGGTGTGTTCCTGGGTGAGTGGGATTGTGGATTGTGTGTTGTCTTTGTGTGTGTGTGTGTATGAGGGCTGGTTGAAGGGAGGTTTCTGTATTTGGCTTCCTCTTAGTCTCTACATGTGGGACCCCACGAATGCCATCTCTCCTTAGGACTGAAGAGTAGAGAACCTGCTGGGGAGAAAGAGTCAGAAAGCAGCTATCGGCTCACTTGTCCTGCCCTGCCCAGCCCAGCCCAGCACCACCCCTGCCCTGGTCCCAGACCTTGTCCAGCCCCAGCATCTCTGCCTCTTTTCCCTTCCTAAAAGTCTGTGTTTTGATGGAAACCCAAAGAAGCTGGTCCCCACGTAGCAAATGTTTGAGGAAGGGATTTGAAGTTGGTGATGCAAATTAACACAACTAAAATGCAGATTAAATGCTGGGCGCCCTCCTGTGAAAGGTGACTGTTTCTGTCATTCCGAGTGACCAAGAGGGGTCCCAAGCTTTGATACATCCCTCTCTGTGAGGGGTCAGGGTCCATGAAAAAAGCCAGTGGCTTCATCCTTCTTTAGGGTTTGGCACCTCTGGGGGAAATTTCTTGCTCACAAGGGACTCCAGGGCCAGAAGTTTGGAAAAGGGGCAAAAGTGAGGATGTTTGGAGACCCTGGAGGTGTGCAGCTGCAAAGGACCTCTTATTGACTAGGATAGGCCGGGACTGTGATATATAGGAATAAGTTGTGAAAATGGAAGGCACAGGGCACACCAGGGCATGATTATTGGGCAAAAGATGATTCCCTCATCTCATTTTCCGTACCCCTTCCCTGCACCTCCCATCCCATAATGGTGCAGGAAGAAAGAGGTTGCTGAGGCTGGGCCAGTGTCGAGAGAGGCCCCTACATGCTTGAAAGGGTTGGGAGAGAAAGGATTGGCAGTCAGTGGGGGAGGGGCCTCCTCCTCCAACCATAAATACAAATTTTATTCAAGGTCTTTGTCGCCATTTGTCTTCCTCGGGGGGCTGAGGGCCATGTCGGCCCCGTGCATGTCTAATTCCGAAACTGCTCCCCCAGGCTGGATGATGGATGGATCAGAGAGGAGAGAGCAGGCCAGGGCTCACGCTGGCCTACCCTGCCTGATCTTCAGGCCCCTTCGTCCCCAGGTCCCGCCACCCTCTCCTTCCTCCTCCCTCCTCTCCTGCCCTCCCTCCACTGACCAGAAGCCCTCACTGCTCAGCCCCACTCCCCACCCCACTCTCCTACTCACCAAGGCCCTCTTTTTGAGCCCCTCACCTCAGCCCCTTTCAGGTCCCAGCCCTCTTCTCTCTGGAGCGTCCCTTCTCCTCCCGTCCCCAGCCCAGGCTGTGAGCTGCGGTGACCAGCAGGGCTGCAGGCGGCAGCGGGTCTGTGTGGTGGGGGGAGCAGGCTTGGCTCACAGGGAGCCGAGGGGCCAGCTCCATGAATTTATTCATGTTCTGTTGCTCTTTCCCCACGCTCTGGAATGAAGCTGCCAGCTCACCAGGTCCTTATTGCTTCCCCTGCAGCTGTCACATTCGGCCGAGGAGGGACCTGGGTAGGGTCAAGGCCGGCCGGTGCTCCGGGGGCCAGGAGCCAAGTGTCTGGGCTCAAGAGGAAATGCCAAGGCCCAGGCTGGGATCTGGGACAATTTATCCAGAGCTCCTCAGGCAGCCAAACTGGGAGGCCCCAAGAAGGTGGTGTGGTTGGGAGTGGGAAGTAGGCAGAGAAGGGTCTGCTACAGGACATAGCAAGGGCTGTGGAGGTGAGGATGAGTCTGATGGGGGAATGGGAGGAGAGAGGAGGCCTTTAAAGAGTCCCCTAGACTCCTCTATGTAAAAGCACAGCCCAGGAGCGCCTGCCTGGCTCAGTCGGTGGAGCATGTGACTCTTGATCTTGGGGCCATGAGTTCAAGCCCCACATTGGGCATAGAGCTTACTTCAAAATAAATAAAATAAAAGCACAGCCCAATCTGAATCTTACCTTAACCTCCATCCTTGACTCTGCACTAACCCTGATCCTAATCCCAAATTATACACTTGACTCCTCTTCAATCCTAAAATGAATCCTAACTCCATAACCTGAGCCTAAATGGAACACATCTCTTGTCTCTCTTGCCCTGGAACCCAGGGGTCTCCCAAGAATTTCCCCCAGAGCTTACAGCCAGGTGTGTGTCAGAGTTCTGAGGACCAGACTTTGGATTAGCATGTGATTAGCATATGATTTGCATGTGATATGTGCCTTCTACTCTGAGGAAGTTTTCGTGTTAAAATTTTATGAAGTCTAGTGGAAAGGTCCTGGCTCCTTGAAGGTTCTCTCTTTTTGTTCCTTCTCCCACACTCCTTGTCACTGACCCAGGCCCACTCAGGGGAAGAAGAAGAGTGAGGAGATGAGCAATAGGGGGCTCATGGGAGGAAAGATCCTAGCAGTGTGACCTGTCCCTGTCACTTGCAGTGTAACCTCCACAGGCCTCAGTTTCCTCGTTTGTAAGAGGAGAGGAACCAGCTGGCTGACGTCACATTAAGATCTAAGAAAGCACTTTTGTTTCCTTGCACTCTCTCCTTCCTCACTTTTCAGGGTAATTCATAGCGTGGCCCCCATCCCCTCACAAACATTCTGGCTTCCTGTTCCCACATCTAAGATTATGCAGAGCTGGAAGCAGCCTGGGTTGCCTGGTACCAGACGCCTGGTATGAAGAGAAAAGAACTTTGCACACCTGAGGGGACAGGGGATAACATGGAAAGGGAAATAATACTGTATTGTAGGGCTTTTATATGCAAGTTCTTACTACGTCCTCGAAGCACCCCTGAGTGGTGGATATATTTGTCTCCATTTTACAGATGAGGAAACTGGTCCCAGAAAGGAGACCATGGCTTGTCCTGTATCACCCTGTAAGTGGCAGGCCTAGGACTCGAGTTTTGATCTCTGTGCCCCGGAGTAGAGAAATGGCACCGGAGGCAGTGGAAGGGTGAAAGAAGCAGGACAGGAGTGGGGGGCGAGATTTGAACGAGTCTCAGGGGAGACCTATGTGTGTGGGGCCGGCGGTTGGCTCAGTGTCCCTGATCCCTCACCCCAGCGCTGTGGAGCCTGACACCCAACAGGTGCTCAATTGTTAGCTAACGGTTGGCAGAAGTTAGCAGCGGAGAGGAGTTGTTCAGAAGGAAGAGGAGTGGGCAGAGAAAAGGGATGGAGAAAGAAACCAAACAAATCGGAGGAAAATGTTATCAAGAGGTGAATGAGAGGAAAGCTGGCCAGGAGGGCTGAGGACCGCTCTCCTCCCACCATGGGTGGGGAAACAGTCATGGCCCAAGATGCTGCGCACCCTTTGCCCCATTGCTCCACAGGCCTCGGCCACAAGGAGAGAGGATCAGTGTGCCATCCGGCCTAGGGCTTCCATTCCCCTCCGGCACCGGCACCGCAGCTCTGTACAGCCTTGGGCTCAAAGGGCCGCGCTGACTCCCACAGGGAGGGGTAGTGATTGTTTGCAAGGTGTTTGTCAGGCCAGATCGCGCTGCTGACTTACTTCCTCAGCCCTTGACCCCTGGCCAGGTGCGTCTCCTCGCCCTAGCCTTCCTCTCCACCTCCTTTTGCTCTCCCTGGCCCCCACCCTCCGCCGGCTCCAGCTTCCAGTTAATGAAATGTGGCGAGCGGCCGCACAGACAGCTGTCAGACCCCTCATTTCTCCGCCGGGATATTGGATCCGCGCTGGGAAACCGACAGGTGAGCAGAGGAGGGGTTTGCGGGGGGCCGAAGGAGGGGCGCCAGCTGGCGAGAGCCGGGAGCCCAGGAGGCAGCGCCAAGCTCGAAGCCTCGAGGGCAAGGCTAAGCGGGTCGGCCCTAGGATGCTCTTTCTGTTGGTGGCACCTAGCTCTTTCCTCTTCTCCAACAAGCAGGAGACGTAACGAGCCCCATATCCAGCGCGCCCAGAACCGGGTCGACCCGGGACGCCTGGTCCTGCGCCCTAGGCGGGCCCGGCTCCCGTGTGCGCCGCGCGCAGCGCCTCTGAGCCGGCAGCCGCGGCCCGGTGCTTCCTCCCACCTCCTTCCATCCTTTCCTTCTTGCTCCCCCTCCTTTCCGCGCTCCCTCCCCGGCGGCCGCGGCCTTTATTAGGGATTCCGCGGCTGTCGGTCCCGCCATCCATCCTGTCCGCCGGCAATTAGGCGGCCAGACAAAGAGCAGCTTCGGATGGATGAGGGTCCCGGCGGATCGGAAATGTGAAGGGTCAGCGCTGCCGCCCGCGGCGCACCCCGCTCCCCCCTCCGCATAATCACCGGCCGCCCGTCACTCAGCCGGCCGCCCGGGGAGCTCCGGGGCCCGGGCTGGGGAGAGGGCGGGGGTGGGACTGCAGCCTAGGCGCCTAGGGCTAGGAGAGAGCGGACCAGCAACAGGGACGCCTCCTGCGGGAAAACGGAGGACTGCGGGAGGCCGGAGGCACCTGCAGGAGAGAGAGAGAGAGAGAGAGAGAGAGAGAGAGAGAGAGAGAGAGAGAGAGAGAGAGCGCGAGCGAGCAGGATATGGCCCCCGGCGTGACCTGAAGGCGGACTGGAGGACCGCTGCCTTGGGGGCTTCCAGTGCGGAAGCAGGGATCTAGCTGCAGAAGAGGGTGGTGGCCCAGGCGCCCCCTGCTGGGAGACTGGGGGACGAAGTCCTAACGGCCTCTGGTCTATACAGGTGGAACTGCGCCCAAGAGGAGCTTTCCTAGGGAAACTGAGGGTCTGTAACCTGGTGCGCCTCCTATTGGAATAGAGTGATACTGTGCTTCTATTCCCCGATCTCTCACGCAAAATCCAACCCATCCACATGAAATCCAGAAAAGCTCCAAGGCTGGGAGAACCCGCACGGAGCCAAGAGGAAGTTCAAGGAGTCCGGGTTTTACTGCGGATTCTTTGGCTCTAGCTCCCAGCTGACAAATCAACATCTCAATCTGACAATTAGTGGTCGAGGTGGGGGGAGAGGGGCTCTCGTCGCCTGGGCCGCTTAGCCCTCACGGCGGGCGGCAGAGAGGTGGGCGGTGGCTGGCAGTGATGAACGACTCCGGGGGGGCCCGGGGCCCGGAGCGCGCATTCATTACTCGACTGACAGGCGGACGGCGGGCCGGCGAGCAGCTAGTGGACGTGCGGGGAAAGAGGCCAGTGGCAGGAGGGAGAGTAAGGGAGGCGTTTAATAGCCCCACCGCTGGGTCAGCTCCCGGTTCTTTGCCTCTATCTTGGTACTTGACTTCTTGAGCTCTGGCTCACAGCTGTTGGAGCTGGCTCTGGTTTTAGAATTTGGCGGCCGGGGGGCCGGGACCTAAGCCCTCTCTTTGGGTTAGGCGATTTAAGGTCTAATATCAATAGAGTGTGTGGACAGGCCTTAAGACTGGGCGCTTCAGCTTGACCTGGGAGGCATTGTGCATGTCTGTGCACACAGAGATGGCGTGTGTGACAGGGATGGATGAGTGTGGATCACACGTGTAAGTCAGTGACAGCGTGGGTCAGCGTTAGGAATGTGTCGACCTGATTTTGTCAGTGGTGGTGTGTGTTGTCTGAGGATCAGCTGCAGCCTCTTCCTTCATGTCTGTGCTCCCCCCCCCCCTACTTGCTGTCAGCTCTCTCTCTCTCCAGTTCTGTAGGAAATGGCAGTGTGCACAGTGACAGCTGAGGTATGCTGCTGGGGGTGGGGGGGATAGATGTTAACTGTGAGGATGCTGGTCTGGACAACTGCTCCTTTCCACCATTTCCACCCAAAATGTCACCTGTTCCCCAAGCTTTCTGAAAGTAGTGGATGCTTTTTGCAAAGCTTGGAGACCCATTTGCTGAGTCCTGGGGAAGGAAGTGGTCACTACTAGAGTTTTCTGTAGTCCACACTCCTACATATACACAATCTTCATCACATACAGGGTGTGCTCTCCTGCCCATCTGGGTTCCCAGGCGGTCAGAGAGGAGAAGGTGGGTCTCAGGCACAGGTCAGATCATCAGACCTCCAAGAGAGCCCATCTCTTTGGGGCCTGGGCTAGTGGCCCTTGGGACCCTTACCTTTTGGACCTTAGGTCCAGTTACTAGTTGATACCTTGGGAGAGTAATGCTAATTATAGTCTGATTCCTTACCCCAATAACTCTCTTTCTTCACCTGGCTTTGTCCTCCCCCACTCTCAAACACACTAAAAGGTCAAGCCGAACTTTCTTCCCAGCCCTGAATCTCCTAGGTCTATAGGGCAGAGTTGGGGGTGACTCTGGATCTCTGGTTGCCTGCTTTGTTCGCTGGCTCTCAGCCACCTTCCCTTCGCCTTGCTCTTCCTCATAGCCAGGGTGTCTCTTGGAGCCTTTATATCTTTGTCTCTGTACCTCTCCTTGCGTCCATGTTTAGGGATCTCCTCCAAATTTGTCTTCCTACATTTTGGGTTATGTCTTTGTTCCTCTAGGGGTTCTCTCTTTGGGAATACGCCAGTGCAAGTTGAGGTCCATGGGAATGGGAAAGAGAGCAGGGATTCCTTCCTGCCCCCATCTAGAGGCGACTGAAACCCAAGGATGGCCACACAGTGTCAGGGCCTGGCCACGACCAGGTCGCTTCTCATTCAGGGCACAAGCACCTGGTCGATGCCCCGCGGTCCCCCCGCCCCCCCGCCTCGCCGCCCCGCCGCCCTCCTCCAGCCCCTCCCCCGCCCCCTCCGCCCGCCTGGAAAAGGCAAATTTGACATTTTTAAATCCCGAGCCTTAGAGGGATCGATGCGGCCCGGGGGCCCCGCCCGGGGTCGATATTCCTGATTGGGAAGCGGCCGCTGCGCGGAGTCCGCGTGTAAATCACCCGGACTGGGGGAGGGGGCACGGGCGCCAACCGCGTCCCCGGCAAGCGGAGCCAGGCGGGGTCCCGGCCCGGGCCGACCCTAGGGCAATGGAATGAGGAGACCCACTGGCCTCAGAGACCGGGAGACAAGCCAGCCCAGGGGCTCTCCCCCCTCCCGGCCCAGCTCTGCCAACTCTGCGGGCCGGCTCCGTCTCGCTTCAGCGGCCGCCACCCTCCGTTGCCCCTGGAGCCGCCGGGGAGGCCGGTGTCGGAGCCAGCCATGCGGCGGCTCCTCTCAGGCCGCTCCCGCGGGGCCTGGGCTTCGGCGGCGGCTGTCACGAAGCCGACATGCCGGGCGGGCCGGCAGGGGCGGGTGGCGGGGGAGAGGAGTGGGGGGAGGAAGGCTGGGGCGGCTCTGGCTCACAGTGGGCGCGCAACAGATGTTTGCGCTATTGAGGGACAAGGTGGTGTGGGGCACCCGGCGGCGCGGAGCCTGGGGCTGGAGGGCGCGCGCGGGGCAAGGGGTGGCCTAGACTTAGGGGGGGTGGGAGTCTGGCCACCCAGCGGGGGTGAGAGGAGCTCTGGGGACGGCTGAGCTGAGATAGACCCCCTCCCGCTATGACCAGGGTATAAAGAACAAAACAGAATGGATAAGCAGGGAAGTTTGGGCCCCACCTGCAACGGCCTCCGCGGCCCCTACCCTCCAATCCTCACAGTTCTCTTTTGGAGAAACTGAGGCAGCCGAGGCTGAGAAGGGCCAGGAAGGTTAAAAGCGGGATCAGCAACGAGGCTGGGACGCCAACCAGACTTCCCGCGTGGGTCCCCGGATTCACCCGCCCGCCCCGGTCCTTTCGTGGGTAAATACTCCGCCACGTCCCCCACCGCAGTTGAGACCCTCCCCTCCCGCTTCAGCTTGTCAGATCCCCCCACTCCCCACCCCCCCGCCAGTTTATAGAACAACAATTTGGGGAAAACAATCCGGGCCGAGTGACGGCCCCGTAATTGTGACAAAGTGAGTGCGGGCGGCTGGAGAGAGCGCTAGGGCGGGAGCGCGGCGGGGCGAGGCGGAGGCAGGGGCGCCTCCTGCCCGCCCCGCCGCCCTCTCGTTCTCATTCCGGTCACCTCCCATCCTCTCCTTGACTCTTCTCCAATTCTTCTCCCGGCCCCTCGCGCCTCCCT
Source organism: Lynx canadensis (assembly GCF_007474595.2). Classification (NCBI taxonomy): domain Eukaryota; kingdom Metazoa; phylum Chordata; class Mammalia; order Carnivora; family Felidae; genus Lynx; species Lynx canadensis. The sequence continues at coordinate 75,754,827 of NC_044309.1, forward strand.
TCGCTTGTTCCTCCATCGCTCTTCCCTTTCCTCTCGGTAACGGCTCCTCTCCCGCCCCCACCCCCGACCGCCCCTCCCTCGATGTGCTTTTTCTCCGCTCACTTCTCCCTCTCTTCTCCGCCCCCCACTCGTTTCTCCATCTTTTCCGCGCACTCCTGTCGCCCTTGGGCCCCTGGCTCCCACCGCACAATCCGCTCTCTCCCCGCCCAGCCCTCGCTTCCTGAGCTGGAACCCTGAGCACCCTCCCCGACCGCCACTCTCTGGGAGGTCAGCTCAGCCCAGCAGCCCTGGGTTCCTCCGGCCTCAGAGCAGGCTGCGCGCGGCCAGGCGGCCAGGCGGCCAGCCCCTTCCCTCTGCGTTCCGCCGCTGCTTCCCCCACCCCGCTTCCAGCGCCGGGAGCGAGTTTGTTTGTCCAGCGGCGGCCGCCGCCGCCCGAGCTGTTTGCCGAGCTTAGCGCGCCGCCTCTCAGTGCGGGCCCAATTAGGTCTCATTCATTATTCAGCGCCCTGTCCGCCCCCGCCCCCCAGCTGGCAGCTCCCGCGTCGCTTTGGGGCCCCTCCCAGCCCTGGCCCCTCGGTGAGCCTTAAGGCGCCTTAGGAGAGCCATGTTCCCTCCCCGGGCCGGGATAAAGGCTGAGGGGCTGGCAGTGTGAGGGCCACCAGGCCCACCCCACCCCCAGGTCAAGACCGGGGACTTTGGAGAGCCAAGCCTTTCCTCTACAGAGGAGGAAACAGGCCCAAGAAACTACGTGACTTGGCCAAGGTCACGTAGCAGAGCCAGGATTGGAGCCCAGGGCATTGAAGCGAAGGCATCTTGCATCCCAGCTCTTTCCCAGCGTCGAGGTGGGAGGAAGGCAGACGACTCTGGTGCTGCGGCTTCGCTCTCGCTCTGCTCTCTGGGTGGGACGCATATCCCTTTTTGCTAGTGTTTCTGCCTCTCGCCCATAGCCTTCAGGATACAGCAGGCTCGGGCTCCCACTAGGTCTGGAGGCCCCTCAGGTTCAGGCTCAGGTCTAGACGTAATTCCCCTGACTAGCAGGCCTGGGGGCGGGGCAAATGAGGCACACTCGGGCTGGGGGTCCTCTGCAGTCAGTCCGTGGGTGAGTCGGCCTTAGAGGAATTGGAAGTGGAGCCATCCAAGGCCGTCTTGAAAAACAACGGAGTTAGGAAGAGCGTGCACCCTGAGAGGGACAAGTAACCCCCTCATTTGTAGGGATGGAAAGGGGCGATCAAAGGCCTATTTTTGCGTTTATAGCGAACCACTCGGGGCTGCTTTGCCCCGGCAACTGGACAAGGTGAGTCTGGAGACCCGCCCGGCCCCGCCCTTCCGTGAGCGGCAGCGCCACCTGGCGACGGTGGTGCAGCGGTGCAAGCGCGCTCGGTCTGGAGTGGGGCGCTGCGCCAGCCTGGGTAGGCTGGATTCGCCCTGAGAGCCTCACACCGGGTTTACCCGACAGGGCGGGCGAGAGGAGCCGAGGCTGAAAGGTGATCCCAAGGGGACAGGGTGTGTGTGTGTTGGGGGGGGGGTGCTTAGGGAGGGGCCTGACCCGGACGGCCCCACTTCCGTGACACAGCAAACACAGAAAGACAAAGTCCATTTGGATGGAAGTGAGAGCGGAGTGACAGGGGCCATTTTGACTCTGTATCCAAAGGAAATGACTGGTCTGACGGGGTCTGGGAGCCGGGGTACCCAGGTACGGCAGTCCACCCTGGGACTAGCGAGTAACTGGCTGGTGGTCTTGAGGCCTACTAGGGGGGAGATGCTGGCAGGCACACGTTGGCATCTGGCTTGGTATTCTGGGGGTTCAACCGGCCTCTTTGGAGAGACTCCAAGTCTGCCCTGGAAGGAGGTGGTTGAACTATGGAGTGCCAGGGTTTAGGTCAAAACGTTAGTTTAACAGAACTGTTTAAGTGGAGGGACTTCAGGACCTCTTTCAAATTTGACTTGTGGGAAGATTTCGTGGCCTGGAGAGATGGGAAGGCTGGAGAGGAACCTTGGCCATGTGTCTGAGGGCGGCCATAGTGCGAGTCTGCGGAGGGCTAGGGATGCCAGGGGACTTTCAAAATGTGTGGGAACTTTAGAAGGGCATTCTGTTCACTCCTGTTCACTCCATTCTCCCATGAATCATTCCAGGAACGAGTGGTCCGAAATTTAAGCTTCTGCTTTTCTGTCCATGTGCTGAGTTCTAAACCAACTGAAAGCATTTAAAACATTTTTCTCCCTTAAATTTGGAGTTGGCTATGCTTATAAAAAACAGAAATGAAGGGCGCCTGGGTGGTTCAGTGGGTTAAGCCACCGATTTCGGCTCAGGTCATGGTCTGGTGATTTGTGGGTTGGAGCCCCGCATCCGGCTTTGTGCTGACAGCTCAGAGCCTGGAGCCTGCTTTGGATTCTGTGTCTCCCTCCCTCTCTGTCCCTCCCCTGCTTGTGTGCTCTCCGTCTCTCTCTTTCTCTCTCGAAAATAAACTTAAAAAACAAACAAACAGAAATGAGGAGCCAGACCAAAGGGTATGGGAGAACCCGCATTTCAGGGACACTCAGGAAGATCTGCGCTTATTATTGGAAGGAGAAATGGTTACTCTTAGGGGCCTGGATATAGTCTTATGACTGCTTTTTTCATCTCCTAGGGTCTGGGACCATGACAGCCATGTTTCTCACAGATGACCCCAGATTTCTGCACTCTGGGCAGTATGTCAGGTGCCACTGGACTTGATCTGACACCCTTTACCTAAAGGATGGCCAAAGGGCTCTTGGTGACCTATGCCCTTTGGGCTGTAGGAGGCCCTGCTGGGCTCCACCACCTGTACCTGGGAAGGGACACTCATGCACTGCTCTGGATGCTTACCCTGGGGGGTGGCGGGCTGGGCTGGCTCTGGGAATTCTGGAAGCTCCCGAGCTTTGTAGCTCAGGCCAACAGACCCCAGAGGCAGAGGCAGAGCTCAGTAGGGAGGACACCCCCTCTCAGTTTCATTCGCTTTGTTGCCCAGGTGATAGTGGGCATCTATTTTGGCCTGGTGGCTCTCATTAGCCTTTCTTTCATGGCCAACTTCTATATTGTGGGCCTCCCACTGGCAGTTGGCTTAGGGGTCTTGCTTGTGGCTGCTGTTGGCAACCAGACCTCAGACTTTAAGAATACGCTAGGGGCAGCATTTCTTATTTCCCCTATCTTCTACGGCCGCCCCGTAGCCATCCTTCCCATCAGCTTGGCTGCCAGCATCACAGCCCAGAAGCATCGCCGCTATAAGACTTCAGTTGGGTCAGAAACACTCAGTGTCCGGCTCTACCGTCTGGGCTTGGCTTACCTTGCTTTCACAGGCCCACTAGCCTATAGCACCTTCTGCAACACAGCAGCCACCCTTAGCTATGTGGCAGAGACCCTTGGCTCCTTTTTGAGTTGGTTCAGCTTCTTCCCCCTCCTTGGCCGCATCACAGAGTCTGTCTTCCTTCTGCCTTACCGGATCTGGAGGCTGCTGGTGGGGGATCCTGGTTTCAGCAACAACTCCTTCCGTGAGTGGGAGAAGCTCTATGAGTTTGTTAACAGTTTTCAGGATGAGAAGCGTCAGCTGGCTTACCAGGTAAGTCTTTGTTCCCTCTCATTCCTGTCTGGGACAGCTCTGAGAGTTAGGCTAAGCCTTACTGGAACTGATGCCCCGTATATGGGAGTATATGTTTTCATGTCTGCTGGGTTGGGCCCTAGAAGGGTGTCTGGCTTTCTTTGGGCTTCTGTGTGCAATGGGTGAAGGTACAGGGTCACTAACAGTGAGTGGGAAAAGATAGGTATATATTGTTTACTTTTTACTGAGGTGTAACATATATAAAGTAACATATAACATATATGGTGCCTGGGTGGCTCAGTCAATTAAGCATCTGACTCTTGATAGTGACTCAGGTCGTGATCTCACAGTGGTGAGATCAAGCCCTGTGTTGGGCCGTATGCTGATGATGCATTTTATGTACACATCTATGTAACCACCACTCAAACCAAGGTATAGAATATATCCAGCACCAAGAAGTTTCCCTTGTGTCCCTTCTCGCTCTAGACTCCTTTCCTTGGAAGAATCTCTATTCTGACTTCTATTACCGTAGATTAGTTTTGTCCATTCTTGAACTTCACACAAATGGAATCATTCGGTATATACTTTTATGTCTGACTTTTTTCCTTTTTATTTATTTTTTATTTATTATTATTTTTTTTAACATTTATTTATTTTTGAGACAGAGAGAGACAGAGCATGAACGGGGGAGGGTCAGAGAGAGAGGGAGACACAGAATCCGAAACAGGCTCCAGGCTCTGAGCTGTCAGCACAGAGCCCGACGCGGGGCTCGAACTCACGGACCGCGAGATCATGACCTGAACTGAAGTCGGATGCTCAACCGACTGAGCCACCCAGGCGCCCCTGACTTTTTTCCTTTTTAAATTAACTTATTTTGATTTTATTTTTTTAAAGTAGGCTCCACACCTAGCGTGGACTTGAACTCACAACCCTGAGATCAAGAGTCACATGCCTGAGACAGCCAGGCACCCCATGTCTGATTTCTTTCATTCAACAGTATGTTCGTGAGATTTATTCATACTGTTGCATGCACTATGAATAAGTACTGTAACATTTATAAATTGTTTCCATTGTTGTGTAGTATCCCATTGTATAAATATACTACACGGTATCTATCCATTCCTATTGTTAATGAACATTTAGGTTAGTTCCAATTTGGGGCCATTCTAAATAAAGCTGCTGTGAACATTCTTGTACATGTCTTTGGTGGACATATATGCTTATTTCTCTTTCAAGGAAGAGATCTTGTGAGGATGGTGAAGTCCCAGGTTAGAAAACGGGCAGCTGTGGTTCAAAGCAAAGCTTGGTTGTTGCCATCAGATCCAGAGCTAGCCCATGTTTCAAAAGGCTGGAATTCTAGGGGCACCTGGGTGGCTCAGTCGGTTAAGCGTCTGACTCTTGGTTTCGGCTCAGGTCATGGTCTCGCTGTTTCATGGGTTCAAGCCCTGCATTGGGCTCTGTGCTGATGACATGGAGTCACCTTGGGGTTCTCTCTCTCCCTCGCTCTCTGCCCCTCCTCCACTTGCACTGTCTCTGTCTCTCTCAAAATAAATAAATAAACTCAAAAAAAAAAAAAAAGAAAAAAGGCTGGAATTCTAATCTGAGGTTCTGGGCCTTTCTCTCAGGCAAGTAAAAGCCGACTCCAGAGATAGCACAGCCTGATTTAGCAAGGAAGTGGGGAGAGACCCAGGTTCTCTGAAACGTATGGAATTCTAATTTTCACCTTCTGCTTCCCTAAGGTTTTGAGTGTCTCAGAGGGGGCAACAAATGAAGAAATACATCGAAGATACCGGGAGCTAGTGAAGATCTGGCACCCTGATCACAACCGACACCAGACAGAGGAGGCTCAGAGGCACTTCCTGGAGATCCAGGCTGCATATGAAGCCCTGAGTCAGCCCAGAAAGCCCAAGGGATCCTGGAGGTGAGAAGAAATTGCCCCTTGAGGGTGGACTCTTCCTGGCAGAGCTGAGCAGCTTGTCCCAACCCAGCTTTGCCCACACAGGTCATCCCAACAGCATTGAAGAACTGGTCTGTTTTCAGTGGAGATGAGAAAACCTTAAAGGAGTGAGAAAGCTATTGTAGTGGAATAACGTTTCTATTTTGAATTTCTCAATTGTCGGTTATTGTATTCCTGATAAGTTCTTCCTAAAACTAGATAGTGAAATTAAAGGCATGTTATAAAACCAATAAAATATCTTTTAGAGAATATACAACCTTGCCCACCCTGGTACATTGATGAGCGATGGAAGAAGATTGTTTAACAATTTCTTTTCTCTTTCTCTCTTTCTCTCTTTTTCTTTCTTTCTTTCTTTCTTTCTTTCTTTCTTTCTTTCTTTCTTTTTTTCTTTCTTTCTTTCATATGCAAAGTACTGAGTTAGGAGATTGAAGGAAAAATATGAAGGTTCTCATATTTCACAAGCTGTCCTGTGGCAATAGGGATTTGATATGTAGATTACCAATGGGTAAGAGAGGGGTTAAATGAGAAAAATTGCAGAAAAATATCTTAATTCTATTTATAGGAGAGCTTTCTAGGAGATCCACTTTTCCAAGAAGGAACAAGCTGCCGTGGAGTGGGGGTAGTACCGCTATCGCAAACTTTTCTGCTTGGTGAAGTATTGTAGAGAGCCCTGAGATTTTGCTTGGGTGGTTGGACTGGCTGAATTCTCAGGTCTCCCCCTGACCCTGAACTACATACTCTGCTGCCTAGGAGCTTACAGTCTGGTGGGGGATATAACATACACAGATATCCAAGTTCATCTCCTTCAGCGTTTTGATCTAAGTGTCATAAGAATTATAAGTGGAGTACACTGGAACATTGGAGAAGGGGCAGATGACATTGTTTGATGGGGACTCATGGGAAAATTTATGATTTTATATTTCATGTGCCTTTATGAGGGCTTTGGGGAAACCGAGGGAACCAGTGCTTGAGTATCTCAACAGGGTCTTATTTAATTTCCATGTAACTAGCCAAGTGTGGAAGAAACGTCTAGGACGGATAGGAAGACTGGAGAACCGGAACATGATGTTAAACTTATATACTTTTACTCCAGTTTTCTTGCTCTTCTTTTGTGTTTGTGTGATCCCTCGAACTTTTTTTTCGGGAAATTAACTCTGAGTGATATCTATCTATCTATCTATCTATCTATCTATCTATCTACACACACACACACACACACACACACACACACACACATATATTTTAAGGTAGAATTATTATTATTTTGGCTAATACTCTTTGCAGATTAAAATAAAATCTGGTCTCATCTGACCAACTGCGAGGAATGAAATTTGTAGATGTGTTTTTCTTTGTATTCATATAAAACAAAACTTGAACAGTTTTTGCTAATGAATTTTTTAAAGTTTATTTATTTTGAGAGAGAGAAAGAGAGAGAGCATGAGCAGGGGGAGGGGCAGAGAAAGAGGGGGAGAGAGAGAGAGAGAGAGAGAGAGAGAGAGAGAGAGAGAGAATTCCAAGCAGGCTCTATGCTATCAGCACAGGGTCCAGCGCAGGGCTCGATCTCATGAACCCTCCAGATCATGACCTGAGCTGAAATCAAAAGGCAGATGCTCAACCAACTGAGCCACCCAGGTGTTCCTACCAGTGAATTTATATACCATGATTTCAAGGCCAAATTAACTTTTACACCTTTGTAAAGTTGCCAAAAATTGATATGTTTCTTTTGAAAAATACTTAGAATCTGTGAAATCATCACATGGAATTTTAATGAGGTATTTTCATAGACCATTGATTAGTCACTTATTAACATGATATCTAGTACTACTTCTGCACAATGTAAATATATTAAAAATAGTCTATTAGGGAAAAGGAACAAAAGAGTGATTAGGGGCTTTACTTAATTTGGAAAATATTTTACTATTCTCAAATTTTGTTATGAACTTTTGTTACAAAAATATGGCTACACTTTAATTTATGAAAATAGGAACTATTGGGGCACCTGGGTGGCTTAGTCGGTTAAGCATCCAACATTGGCTTAGGTCACGATCCCACAGTTCGTGAGTTCAAGCCCCACATCAGGCTCTCTGCTGTCAGCACAGAGCCCGCTTCAGATCCTGTCTCCCTTTCCCTGCTCTGCCCCCACTCACACTTTCTCTGTCTCTCAAAAATAAATTAAAAAAAAAAAAAAAAGAACTATTCAGGAGCAGTTTCTATTGTTTCAACATGAGCAATGCTACAATAAATATCTTTAAATGTGTGTACTGGTGCTTTTTGTTTTTTTGAGGCTGGATTCCAATAAGTGATAATATAAGGTCAAACAGAATGTGTATTTAAAATTTTCATTGATACTGTATCAGGTTACTTCTGGAAAATATTCTGGTAATTTATACTCCTCCAGCAGTGTAAGGAAGTGGCCCTTTCCTTGGAATTGGAATGGACTGTTATCACTCTTCTAAATTTTTGCCAAGATGATGGGTGAGGAATAGTATCTGACGACTTTAATTTGCCTTTCCCTGACTCATAGTAAAGGTCAGCATCTTTTCAAATTTTGTTGGGTACTTGCATGTCCTCTTTAGTGAAAGCCTGAACATAAGTATTTTCTGCTTTTAAAAAAATATTATCTCCAAAAAAATAAATTATCTCCTACCTGTCTTTGTGAAATCTATTTTGTTGGTATCCTCGCTTGTAAGGAACCTTAACTCTTTGTCGTATGTGTCGTAGATATTCTCCCCCAGTCTATGGCTTGTCTTTCAACTTTAAACATGAGTTTTAGAATCAGAAGGATTAGGATTAGGATTTTAACGTGGTTCCATGATTTTCTAGCTGTGTGATCCTAGGTTTCTTTAGTCTCTGAGAGCCTTAGTTTCCCCTAAAATTGAGATAATAGTATGTACTCTTAAAGGGTTGCTGGGATAAGGAAACTAGCATATGTAGAGTGAGCAAATATAACTTTAATATAACCCTTTCCCCCTTTCAGCCATGTAAGGAAACAAGGCTTGGGTGTCTAGGGGAGTTAATTGGTATGGAATGAAGGTTCTACGTGTAAGGCTGAATTTTCCTAGAGTGTATTAGTGTATTTTCTATTAAAAAAATTCCTTTTGGTTTCTTGCAAATCACCGTATGAATGCTTACAAATAAGGATTAGAAAGTAGTAAATAGGAATGATGGATTGTGTTGTGGTGGTAGAGTATAAATGGTCCCTCTTCCTCACCTCCTCTTTCCTAGACTCTCTCTCTCTTGTTTTATAATTAAGAAAAATTCCAGGGGTACCTGGTTGGCTCAGTCAGTTAAGTGTCTGACTCTTGATTTTTGGCTCAGGTCATGATCGCATGGTTCATAGGATCAAGCCCCATGTCAGGCTCTGCACGGACAGCAAGGAGCCTGCTTGGGATTCTCTCTCCCTCCCTCTCTCCCTGCCCTTCCTTGGTCACACTCTCAGTCTCTCTGTCTGTCTCTCTCTTTCTCAAAATAAATAAATCAACTTAAAAGGAAAAATTCCAGCCTTTTTTTAGCTGTTCATGGGGAACCGGGGAAGTGGTTTGGATTTGGCTGTTCTTAGGCTGTAGTTTTGTTTTGTTTTTTTTTTTTAATTTTTTTTTTCAACGTTTATTTATTTTTGGGACAGAGAGAGACAGAGCATGAACAGGGGAGGGGCAGAGAGAGAGGGAGACACAGAATCGGAAACAGGCTCCAGGCTCTGAGCCATCAGCCCAGAGCCCGATGCGGGGCTCGAACTCACGGACCGCGAGATCGTGACCTGGCTGAAGTCGGACGCTTAACCGACTGCGCCACCCAGGCACCCCAGTTAGGCTGTAGTTTTAAAAAGGGTCAGAGCTCATCTGGGCCAGTTGGGATAGCAGAAGTCCTAAGAATGAGACAACTCCGAGGGTAAGATGAATCTCATGGGAAGGAGTTCACTGCTTGTAAGATGGCCCTTTTCACTTGCAGATTGTCCTTGCAGAACTCTCTTGTCACCCTTTGGCAGATTCATTTCAATTAGGGAGGCTATTCCCTGACATCTGGAGTCTCAGTCCTTCTATGCAGGACAGAGAGGTATTTCTACTTTCTGAGATGCTATGGCATGGTGATCTGCCGTCCACCTCTTAGCCACATTGGTTACTTTAGTGTGGATTAGTTTAAAACTTTGCACAGGAGAAATTTTTGTAGGTATGGGCTGAGGCACGTGGTAAGAAGTGAGAAAGATGTTATGGAATATTACCTCTTAGTAGGAAAGACTCATTAAGACTCATATTTGGATTTCATCTTCCTTCTTTCCCTGGCCTATGAATGGGTTCTGAAATTGAGTCCTTACCAGGATTAGACTACCTACACTCCTTCCCCACTCATTCCAGGGACATCTGTTCGTATATCTCATAGTGGTATAGCCCAGCCATTTTTTGAAAAGAAAAAAAAATGGCACAAAATTATGGGAATTGAGAACTTCTGGAAGGGAATTCTGCTTTGCTAACAACCCTGGGACATTATTATCATGAAGAGACTTTTCTGGGGATGTGATTCCCAAAGCACCTGATATAGCGAAAATCAGCTGTAAGTAGAAATTCACTATAAAATAATTCTATATTTATATAAACCAAGATATTAGCAAGTGTGAGGTCTTCCTTATTCTCCAACCAAGAAGATTTCATGAAATCCAATGATTTCATATTCTCCCACTCCCACAAATAAAAAATGTATAGGGCCTTTTAAAGAGTTGGAAGGGAAGTGAGAAGGCCTCTATGCCAAGTGCTCACTCAGTGCAGGACCTGAAGAATAGCTTTCCTCAAAGATTTCCATTTTGGCATTGGCTTCAGTTGGAAATCTGCTACCTGTTTCACCTTTTGGACACCCTTAATCGTTAAGTTCTTCTATTGGACTAAAATTTGCTTCCCTGTAATTTCTAGATATGCCATCTCTTGTTACAAAGAACAAAACCCAACAACAACAAAAACCCTTCCTTGATAAGCAGCTGCCCTCATCTCATATCCTTCGAAATCTTCTCTTTTTTAGATGAAACATTGCCTTGTTTAAGGAAGCACTGTAGTTTGGTAGGAAGAGACGGATGGAGAAGTGCGGACATAGGCTTCTACCTCCACCGCTTGGGGGACCAGCCTGCCGTTTTACCACTCTGGGCTGCAGTCTGTCCCTTGTAATACAAGGAAGTTGGACTTACATGCCCTTTGAGATTGCTTTCCACACTGAATACTGGGTTCTTAACTTTTCAGCTGAGGCTTGTGCTAAATGATTCTGTTTGTCATCTTCTGTCTGCCCTCTGGTGGACACTGTCTTGGGAAGAAAAGAAAATATTAAATTGCTCGAAGAACAATATAATGGCTACCCACCCACCCCCCAAATAAAAAAATTCACCTACATTCACCTTGCTGTTTCCACCTATTCATTTTCCCTTTTAGTCCTCATCTGTAAACGTACATAATTAATTTTTACACGACTGTCTCATATCAAGGACACAATTTTGTACTGCTTTTTCCCCCCTCACTGAATCATAAGCATTTTATATATTATTATGAAGATGTATATATATGTGTATATATTTCTATGAAGACATACATGTATTTAATTGATATGTAATTCACATGCCCATAAAATTCATCCTTGTATACAGTTTAATGATTTTTAGTATATTCATAAGGTTGTGCAACTATCACCACTAGCTAATTTCAGACGTTTTTGCCTTCCCTAAAACAAACCCCATACCATTAGCAATCACTCTCCACTCTCCCCTCCCCCAGCCCTTGGCAACCACTAATCTACTTTCTGTCTCTATAGATTTTCCTACCCTGGACATGTTATATAAATGGAATCATACAATGTCTCCTTTTGTGTCTGGCTTTTTTCACTTAGCATAATGTTTTCAAGATTCATCCATGTTGTAGCATGCATTATCATTCTATGTTTTTTGTTTTAACTTTTCAAATAGCGTATCATTATATTTTAATGCTGCATAATATTCCCCTTTTGGGGAGACATTTAGGCTATTAATGTATATATTTTTTTGTTATAAAGAATGCTGCATCGATATCTTCATGTTTCTAATTCATCTATTCTCTTGAATTATTTCAGAATAAATTCCCATGGGTGGGATTACTGGGTCAAAGGGTATGAACATTTTTATGGCTCTTGTCAATATTGCTCTTAAATTGTGCCCAGAACTAAATGCAATTCTCAGATGTGTTCAGACAGAACGGGGTACTGTGGGGCTATTAAGTTCTCAAGGTCTGGACAATATATCATCCTTGAAATCAAGCAGTCTAAGAATTTATTAGCTTTTTTGGTTGCTCATTGAGCTTATAGCCAACGAAGGCCCTTAGATCTTTTCCTGGGTACTGCGTCTTAAAGCTATGCTTGCATCTACTCTAGGACCCAGGAGGTTTTTGAGGACTCCCTGACTTGAATTTAGTATTTCTTTGTTTTCTCTTTTCTTTACCAGTAGGTGGTCCTAACAAGCCAGCAGGAGCTTTGGGTTTATTGCAGTCTTAGCTAAGAACTGCAGATGGCGCCTTAAGGCTGTCGCAAGGGTCAAATATGTCCCTTCACATTTTTTTTTTTTTTTTTTTTTTTGGATCTGGTAGTGATACCTCCTTAGTAGGTTTATTACTAGAGTTCAGTCCTCCTCTTTTGTTGGGAAAGAGAGAGCAACTGTGAAGTTGGATCTGGGTGTTATTCAGGGCAATCTCTAAATGAAATGTGTTTCCTAGATGTCATTTGATCTCCTGGGGGACTCTGAGGCAGTCTGTCTCATGTGAGAGCTTTGCTTGAACACACGTTTCATGCCACTGCTTTGGCTTTTGATGTTCACACCCTGAGAAGCTGATTTTTTGGTTTCTCTTCATGTTCCTTGCCATCTTTCTCTTGGTCACCGTAAAAGATTGAAATATGTTCAACTACCTGGTTTTATTCATTTGTTTTGTTAAGGTGGGTTTTGAACAACAAAAGCGAAAAATTTATGTAGGATTCTGCTGCATGAGATTTCATTTCAATAATTTGTTGCTCAATTTTTTTAATGTTTTATTTACTTTTGAGAGAGAGAATGGGTGCACCTGCGAGTGGGGGAGGGGCAGAGAGTGAGGGAGACAGGATCCAAAGCAGGTTCTGCTCTGATAGCAGTGAGCCTGATGCGGGGCTTGAACTCACAAACTGTGAGATCATGACCTGAGCTGAAGTCGGTCGTTCAACCGACTGAGCCACGCAGGTGCCCCAATTTGTTTCTTTCTTTATTCTCATTTTTCTTTTCTTCCCAATTATTTTCCTTCTCCCCACCTGTCATCCACCTTTTCCATTAGCCCATCTGCTTATTTGCAAACTATTATAACTTTAAGTATGACCTTAAATTTTCTTGGTTTAAACCTCACTGACAAGTCTCAACAGTTCCCAGTATGGGAAAGTTGGAATCGTTTTAAATCCATTCTGTGCCATACCTTAGTCACATTTCTGGACTGGGAAATGTGGGGAATATTGATCGTCTGCTGGGCAGCGACTGACTTAGCATGAGAGTCTGGCTTTGTGAGCACCACCTGAAGGGGCATTTTTCCTAGCATCAATAGGTCATTCACCTTTCAGATGAATTAGTATAAAGAAAGGAACAGGAAGGATATGGGGGAAATATACCCATAACCACCAGTTTGGACTTGGCTTCTGTTGATACTTTCTCCTTTTCACTCCTGGGGTCCATGGCAGAGAGTGCAAATTTACTGCTTTTGGATTGGAAAGCAAATAGCTGTTCCATATGGGCACATGGTGTCATATTATTTATATTCAGTGACTGGAAACCCATGGCCTCTCAGCAGTTGACTTTTCTTGCACAGCCAAAAGACTGATCATTTTAGACCCATCTCCCTATCAACTCTAATTCTTTTCCATCAGTGTGTTTCCTGTTCTCATGTTCATGCCTTTGCTGATGTCACTCTCCTTTCCTATAATTCTTTTTCCTCTCTGCTAATCCAAATCTCTACTCTTCTTTTACGATCCAGCTTAAGGTTTATCCCTAAATGATACCTTCACTGATTAATTCCATCTCCAGTAATCTTTCCCCCTTGAATTCCTTCAGTATTCTTGTGAAGTTTGGACTATTCTATCAAGCATTTTCCTACATATTGCTACATAATCATCCTCTGTCTCATGTTTGTAAGTCTTGTCACTTTAACTATACCAAAGCCCCTTGAGGGCAGCGACTGTCTTCTCCCCATGCAAATAACAGGATATTTAACAATGCAAACAACAGACATGTTACTTAACAATTTAAAGCCTCAGTTTTCTCATTTGTTATATGGGAATAATGATGCCTGCATCACAGAGATGTTGAGACAATCAAATGAGACCATATGTTGAGAGTGCTTTATAAACAATAAAACATTTTGCAGAGGTTAGTCATTATTAATTTTAAAAAATGGTGACAGACTGGGATACCTGGGTGGCTCGGTCAGTTAAGCATCTGACTTCAGCTCAGGTCATGATCTCACATTCCGTGAATTTGAGCCCTACATTGGGTTCTGCACTGACAGTGTGGAGCCTTCTTGGGATTCCCTCTCCCTCTTCCTCTCCCTCTCTCTCAAAATAAATAAATAAACTTAAAAAAATGGTGACACGCTGTATAAATGAAAGAGCATGCTGAAATTCCATTAACAAACTTATAGTAAAGCAGTATTAGTTATTGATTGGTCTTACGTATAGAAACAGTCACTAAAGGGCAAATTCACGGCATCTGGCTGGCTTAGTTCCTAATGGACGCCACTTTTTTTTTTTTTTTAATGTTTATTCATTTTTGAGACAAAGCATGAACGGGGGAGGGGCAGAGAGAGAGGGAGACACAGAGTCCAAAGCAGCTCCAGGCTCTGAGCTGTCAGCACAGAGCCCGATGCGGGGCTCAAACTCACAGAGTGTGAGATCATGACCTGAGCCGAAGTCAGAAGCTCAACCGACTGAGCCTATAAACATCTGATATACAATTGGCTATGTTACTCCTGTCTTTGTACCTCAGTTTTGTTATCTGTAAAATGGGAAATGCTGACCTAATCAAACCCATTTAATAGAACTTTAGAAAATGAATGTTCAAAGAAACATGAATCCCATGCAGAAGTCTCTTAGGGAAAAAAGCTTCCTTGGGGGAAAGCTGCATACTATATAGTGCATTCATTCGATTGTTAACAAAGCACATTACCAAATTAAATGCTCTGGGATGTAAAGAAACTAGCTTAACTTTATCTTACCCAGTGTTTCCCAAACTTATTTGCAACTGGAATAGTTTTTTCAGGTCTAGTTAGCACTCCATGATGCTAATTTTCTAAGACACAAAGTTTGGTCTGCCCACATGAATACTCTTATTAGGTACTAGAGGTGGGGCAATCAAAGAGAAAAGTACACCTTATGAGACATTCTCTGGTGGTCGTCTTGCCTATAGTGGTTTGTAGTTTCAACTTTAGTTAGCAGAGACTTCTAAGAAAATCATGTTAATTACAGTCATTAATTATCAAGTCTCCAAGATAATGAGGAAAATTTTTGTTTCTCAGACTACATTCAGCCTCTTTTTTTTCCTAATAAAAATATGGAATCTGACAATCAGTCACTTCAGATACAAAATATCAACTCAAACAAACATAAGAAAAATTTTGATTTCCAGGATCTATTTGAAAACATGTCAAATTAGGTCTTTTTAACATCTGCAAAATATATCTGTCAAGATGAAGATTATGTCATGACTTATCCTTAGTTCTAATTTTGCCACTTGATCATTAGGTAACCTGGGATAAATTAATTCCGTTAAGGCTGAACTGAGACATATGGATGTTGTTTCAAAATGATCTTTTGCAATCCTTAGCAGTCACTTTAATCATTTCAGAAATTTGGTTGTTTTTGTGTTTTCTTCAGAGAATGTCACAAGTATTATATGTCGAATTTATTACAGCATTTCTTGTCCTCCAGTACCTCCAGTATAATTTGCAGATGGACTTTAAACAATTTGCAATTCTTTCCTTTTTTAAAAAGTTTGTTTTTAGAGAGAGGGAGAAAGTCCCAAGCAGGCTCTGCACTGACAGCATGGAGTTTTGCAATTATTTCAAAGCAGTTGATGATCATTTTATTATGCATACACAATAGAAAACATATATGTAAAGAACCAAGATAAAATTAATCTTTATAATTCAGGTCCCAAAGATATTTTTGAAACATTTATTCAATGTCTTTTTGGAGAGATAGAATGTGGCATGGAGAAAGGGTGAAAGTGGGCCATGAGTTACAGTACCCCTCTTGCAAACTCCACTTAGCAAGTTGTATGCTCTATGTGACCCACACTTTCAACTACACTCAGAACTCTCTTAGAGATCTGTTAAATATGATATTCTTCACATTGTTAGGTTTCCAGTGATGCTTTGACAGCTCTCATAGATTGGGCCTATGCATGCTCCTTAACTCACCTCCCTTCTATATATCTACATATGGAATATCCGCATATAAAAACTGTCTCCCATTAGACCACTGGCTATCTTAGGAGAGGCATCAGATGTCTTTCCTAACACTGTGAGATTTCCAAAAGTAGACTTTATTTTCCTCCCAAAGAAACAATATTGGTTCTGCAGCAACAAGAGGCCCTATAATGAAGAGTTTTCTAGGCAACTTTTGGTAGGTGAAATCTGTCATTATGGAAGGGATCTTGGATTCTCTTGGTCAGGTACCATTCTTCAGCAGCATGAAGTTTCCCGTTAAGCAAGGTCATAGCATTCCATTTCTACTCTGTATGGGAAGGAAGGGACATTGTGGAAGAATTAGTCACTCATTCCTGTGTTCCTACAACACTTTGCACTTTTTGTTTCGACACTTTTCACATGCTATTACAGTTAATTATTTAATAGCTTTTATCCTCCTTTACAATAGGATACTCTCCTTGGGGATAATCTTGCTTTTATTCTTCTTTGTAAGTGACCCAAAACCTAGAACAATGCTTACCACTCATTGGGTACTTATTTCAATTTAGTGAATGAAAAAAAAGCAGATATTTGGAAAGTTTGCTTCTATTTGAATATTTTGAGAAAAGATGCAATAGTAAGCAACCTATGTATAATGCCCTTGCTAGCTGGATGACCTAGTCTTTTGCTTATTTAGATCTGTAAGTGATACGATTGGATTAGACCAGGCTTTATTAGCCAGGGGTCAGTGGGCTGTGGGGTATTTTTGACCCTCTAACCTCGCGCAAAGTTAAACACAAAGGACGAGATAACTTCTGGGTATCTGAGATCTGGCTAAGATCTATTACATACACTACTTCATTGCAGGTACTGCGACTGCAGTAACGAACATCTGGAAAACAAACCTGTGCCTGTGGTGTCTAGCTATACATACTCATATACAGTTCCAGGTTTGTCGCTGATGCCTGTCCAGAGTTCCTTAAGCTTTGGCCTCAAAAGCTAGGAACATGGGGACAGATCCTGATTAATCTTTTCAATGCTGTCTAAATCCCCAGCCTCTGGCCGCTCCTAATCGACCACTGACCAGTTGACTGTGGGGTGAGTACTTCACACTTTCAGGACACTGGGTAGAAGGTTGCACAAATACTACAGACGATTCTGGCCCTGGGGAGATTGGGAATCTGATCATGAAGTCAGAAGGATATTTAACAGAAAGATTCACTGGCGGCCTGACCACAGCCGCACGGAGGAATGTAGACGGCTGAGCAAACCAGAGATCCGACTCAGAAATGGGCTTGGGCAGCGTCTGGCATACGTGGTAGAGAACCTTCAAGTCCAGAGGTTATCCTGCCCTCGATCCCGCACCGGCCTCTACGGACTCCCAGGAAGCTGAGCGGCCGCGAAGTCCGGACGTCCGGGAGTTGCCTGAGGTCAGGGACTCTGAAACGGCCTTTTGGAGTCAAACTTGAGTCGGGAAGCAGGCAAAGGAGAAGGCGCTGGAAGGCCATGGGGCGGAGTCGGGAGCAGCGAAAGGCAACGCGGCCTGAGAGCGCGCGTCCCCGCGGGAACCTAGATATTATAAAGCCCCTCGCACGGTTCCTCTCGATGCGCCCGCCTTCGGCAATCTCCGGGGGAGTTTCGGCTCTTTCCGGCAGTTCCAGCTCCGGTCCTTCACTCCCAGAGCGCGCTGTTACCCCCCTCCCCACGCCGCCTGGCTCTTTGTGGGCCTGGGCTGTTCTGCACGTGGGCACGTGCTCTAGTACTACCCGTCCCCACTTTCATCTAGTTTGTTGCCGACCCACTCCTCCAATCCCTACCCTTCCTCGTTATTCCCAGTTCCCGGCGACGCCCGAGCACCCTCAACTGAGGCGCGCGACCCGGCGGGCGGTGCGAGGCGCGAAGGGCTGGGTCTCGAGAGGAGCGGTAACCCGACGGACTGGAGCCCGCCTCCCGCCCGGCGCCTCTCCACTCGCAGATCCCTGGCGCGCGGGCCGCCTCCCGCCCGGCTTTCGCGCGCCGGGTGGCTGCAACGGCCTCGAGCTCGGCGCGTCGGGTTCGCGCCGGCGCGAGCACGCGCTTGTGCGCTGGCTGGCTGGCGCGCACGCGCCCGAGCGGGCTCCGGGGCGGGGCGAACAGCGCGAGCCCCGGCGAGGTCGGTGTGGATCCGCTGGCACTCCGGCCCCCAGCCGCGGCTGCGATCCCCAGCCCGCCGCCCGGCCGAAGCTGGGAAAGGGGCGGTGGGGGCGGGGCGGCGTCCGGCTCTGGGAGAGCTGGGGGAGGAGCGAGGCGGCGACGGCGGCCGCTCTAGAAGAGGAGGAGAAGGAGGCGGAGGAGCTCCTTTCCTCTTCTCAGACCTCGGAGCGTCCGGGACGCAGAGCCCGGAACTGGGGGGGACGCGGCGTCTGCGGGGTCCCCGGGTAGGTGAGGCTGAGGGTGCTGGGTGGAGGGTTTGGTGGGGTGTAAAGGGGGACACAGAAGTGCAGAGAGCGGGCTCGAGGGAGGGCACGGCGGAGGGGGTGGTTGTTGGGGGTTGGGGTATGGACAGGAGGGGGACGTGAGCCCTTTGGGACCCGGAGTGCCCAGACGGTGAAAGCCTTCTGGGGTCAGTGGGGCAGGCCGAAGCACACGGGTCCGAGTTGGGGGGTTTCCAGAGCACAGGCCAGGGAAACAATGGAGTAAGGGGGGACTCTGGTGTGAGCGTGTGTGGGGTATTGGATTTTAAGAAACAACGAGGGATCGAAAAGAATGAAAGAATGGGTCGTTTGGGTTGAGAAGTACAATGAATTGGGAATGCAGTGGGTATGCGTAAGGTCATCTGCGTGGGTGTCCGAGGTCCTCAGGATTTGGGGGCAAAGTGGGATTTGAAAAAAGATAGAAAGGAATGGGGGGGGGGCGGAATGGAAAATAAGGCAAAGGGTGGCAGAGAAATAAAATAGATGTGGTTTTGGGCTTGATTTAAAGTGGAAGGGTAGATCTTGTTTGAGAGTACAGGGTAGGTGGACTAGAGTGGCATCTTTCTCCTAATTCATCCAGGATGATTGGGTTCTTTTGGAAGGTGGGTCTTTCTCAGGCATGTCCCTCTGCTGAGTACAAGCTATTCTTTTAATAATTTGGTTATTTATGGTCCATTTCATCGATGAACCATCCCTGTAATATTTATTTCTCTTATGTTCATCAGGTTACTGTGTGTAATTTACCTGTGGTTAATGAAGCAGAGGAGAACATATCACCAAAAATAAGCATCTTGCTTTGAATTAGGTCAGTGATAATGCAGAGTTCAGGGTGTTTGGGGGAAAGAGAACCAAGAGTTTGTTTTCATTTAGACCCAAAGGTGATGAATAGCATTGATAAAATCGAAGTTATCTATACTTTGTTAGAATTGCAGTTTCTCACTGAGAAATGTTCATATACCATCTGCTACTGGATTTATGCTCTTGGGAGAGTTTGGGTTCTGCCTCAAGAAATTCTTGATGCTGATTTCAAATTATCAGGCTGCCTTTTACCTTCCAGTTTGAATTAAGGTGATTTGAAAATACTGTGGGAAAGTATTTCTGGGTCATAATCTTGGCATTTCCTTAATACTTGGATTTCCAGACCAAATATTGAATGGTTCTAGATACAAGATTGCCGATTTTGAAATTGTATTACCATTATGTGTTCATAAATAGTTGATGTTAATCTTTTTGTTGGGTATTAAGTTTTGCTGACTCACCTAAGATTTCTGGGAATTTATCCATTTATATTTCTCAGCTAGGTCTTGGATAGTAGCATTAGACTAGTTTATAAAGGTCCAAAATAATGACCTCAGTTGTCACTTTTCTTATATCTTACAAAAACTGAATAAAGCAAGGAGTGTCTTCATTAGTGATAATGTGGCTTTTTATTGACCTCTTACAGTAGATGAGGCAAGGTGCTAAGTTTGTTTTGCATGCATTATCTCATTTAATTGAATCCTCACAGTTATTTCCTGTGTTATAATTAAGAGGTTAAATAACTTGCTATGGTCACAGAGGTAGTAAATAAAGCTGCATTCACACTCTGTTGGATGCCTTCTTTAGATCTTTGCTGTCTGGTTCTACTTGCCTGTCTTCCTCCTCCTAATCTTGGTTGTAGTACAAGCAGCATGAATTGGTTGAATCTTGGGTTTGATATGATAATGGTGATTTAAAAAATTTTTTTTTTTCAACGTTTATTTATTTTTGGGACAGAGAGAGACAGAGCATGAACGGGGGAGGGGCAGAGAGAGAGGGAGACACAGAATCGGAAACAGGCTCCAGGCTCTGAGCCATCAGCCCAGAGCCCGACGCGGGGCTCGAACTCACGGACCGCGAGATCGTGACCTGGCTGAAGTCGGACGCTTAACCGACTGCGCCACCCAGGCGCCCCTGATAATGGTGATTTAGATGAAGATTGGGTTAGTGGGCTATATCTGTAGACTTTATAAATGTTTATTGCTCTTGTGAATTAACAAGTCTTCTGGGGTCCTGTTAAAGCTAATCTTGCTAAGGGTTTGACCTGTGAACAGGCTTATTATTTTGTTTAGTCTAGTGTACTGCTGAAGTACTGTGCCTAGGTGGCGCTCTTCCTTGTAGAAGTCAACACAACCAGTTGTGTAGTCAGAACCAATTAACTTTGGAAAACAATTGAAAATTGTAGAGAGCTCAAGTGCCCTCCCAAGCACCTGTTGAGTCCACAGTTGGTACTGGCATTATCTCTAAATATAGACAGGATCCTCTTAGAAACCAGGAGTGAAACAAGTAGAACTGAGAGAAACAGCTGGGTCCTGAGGGAGGAGCCATAGGTTGCTGGCCAAAAACATCAGCATAGCCCCTGGGGACTGATCCAGGAGTGGCAAAGGGCTACAGATACTAGTGAATGGCAGGAGGGGAGGGTTGAACATATATGTATTCTTGGCACTGAACTCAGTGTTTTATGTATATTACTTCATAAGATCTTCAAACAACCCTTATAAGGCAGATGTAAACATTATCCCTGTTTTTGAGATGAGGCTCAGAAGGGTTAGTGTACAAAGTCACTTAATAAAAGCAGTAAAGGAAGTTATTATTATTATCATCATCATCATCATCATTGCTGCTTGCTGTTTCCTATTGTAGTGGTTCCAAAATTAAACTTGGGAATTAAAGTCACTCTTTAGGATCTGCTGTGCTTCTTGTTAAGAGTGCAACTGATTATTTCAGTCTTGTTACTTCCATTGGAGACTAGAAGGAAGAGCTTGATTTTTTTCTGATTTAATTGTTGGGAAGGAGAGCCCACTCATTATTTAGTAAACGATCTCCTGTAGAATATAATTCAGCTTCCTCAGCTGCTTAGTGTAAATCTGTAGCAACATGAAAATGGTGTGTCCATCCCTCCTATTCCGAGGTCTTGACTTTCAGGTAGGTTATCTAGGCTGTGGAGGATGACAGTGAAGCATGCTTGTTACAGACTCTTACCACTTTTCTTGATGTTTTTGACACAAAACTGTGACCATCATTCTTGCTCAGTTACTTTAAAAAGTTGTGGTAAAATATGGATTATGTAAGATTTACACTTAAACCATTTAAAGTGTATGGGTCAGTGGCATAAAGTACACTTACATTGTTATGCAGCCGTCACAACCATCCATCTTCAGAACATTTTCATCTTCCCAAACTGAAACTTTGTACCTATCAAACAACTCCCATTCCTCTCTTCCCTCAGCCATTCCCCTTTCTGTCTCTATGAATAGGACTACTCTAGGGGTCTCATACAAGTGGAAGTAGTAGAATAATAGTGTTTGTCCATCTATGTCTGGCTTATTTCACTCAGCACAATGTCTTCAGGTTTCATCAATGTTTGAGCTTGTGTCAGAATTTCATGCCTTTTTAGGACTGAATAATATTCCACTGTATGTGTGTACCACATTTTGTTTATCCGTTTAGACACTTAGGTCATTTCCACCTTTTGGCTATTGCAAAAAGTGCCGCTAGGAGCATTGGTGTACAAGTATCTGTTCCAGTCCTTGCTTTCAGTTCTTTTGGGTATATGCTAGAAGTGGGATTTCTGGGTCGTATGGTAATTCTCTGTTTCATTTTTTGAGGAAGTGTTATTACTTTTAAATGGTGATTTTATTTGTGTTCACCCGAAGGTAGCACTTGGCCTTATGTTTGAAGGATGATGTTTTCTCTATTGACTTTTTCTATACTGTTTGTAGGACACTTGTACTGGAAATGATTCAAAAGGAAATGATTTACCTAGTTGTCACGGCTCTCTCTTAGCTTCTGCCTATTTATGTTTATGTATCATGACTTCTGGCAAGCACATTCAAATACATTTCAACTTAGCAATAAAAGTACTTTTGAAAATCTTTCAGACAGTTCAGCTGATGAGGAAAATGGGAATATCTGTTGTAAAGTGTGAAATATATCCAATGTGGAAGGAACCATTTGTTATATATATATAGATCTTTCCAGTCATACCTGTAAATGTAGATAATCGCTTAAAAACATTATCTGTGGGGCCTGTGGGTGGCTCAGTCAGTTAAGCATCCTACTCTTGATTTCGGCTCAAGTCATCTCTCAGTGAGATTGAGCCCCGTGCTGTTAGCATGGAGCCTGCCTGGGATTCTCACTCTTCCTCTCTCTCTGCCCTTCCCCCATATTCTTGCTCTCAAAATAAATAAATAAACTTAAAAAATATTTAAAAAACCCATTATCTATACGTGTGTTTGAAAAATGGGTCAGTAGTATAGAGCATTTTCAGTTCTCTTCGCTGCCTTTGAAATCCAGGGTGCTTTTTTCATCTAAAGATGTTTTACATGCTGCTGGTTACTGTTTAACTTGTTCATCCCTTCATTCATTGAAAAAAGTTTGAGTGCCTGCTATATGCTTTAAATATTTCAAGAAGGTAGCTGTAATGTAGGAAGTAAAATTGGCTCAAGTCATTTTTTTTCTCCATCTCTCTCTCTCTCTCTTTGAGTTCTCACATAGTACCAAATATAGTTGAAATAGCTGCAGACTGATAGTGGACTCTCTCTTAGGGATGGGTCTAGCCTCCCATTTCATTTTTTCTAAATGTCACAAGGGGGTTAATTATCCCTGCGTCTTGCTTCTTGAGATTATTGTTTACAAAGGGACTTTAGGCTCCTATGCCATTTTCTGGGAGCTTCACAAAAGAGCCCACACTTACTTAGAAGTGGTCTGTTGTGGGGCACCCGGGTGGCTCAGTTGGTTAAGTGTCTGACTTTGGCCAGGTCATGATCTTGAGTTCGAGCCCTGCGTCGGGCTCTGTGCTGACAGTTCAGAGCATGGAGCCTGCTTCAGATTCTGTGTCTCCCTCTCTCTCGGCCCCTCCCCCCCCCCAAATGAATCAACATTAAAAAAAAAATTTAAAAAATAAAAAGCGGTCTGTTGGTTCTGAAATACAGTTGACCCTTGAACAGTGTAGGAGGAGTTAGGGGCACTGACCCCTGTGCAGTGGAAAATTTGTATATAACTTTGGACTTCCCAGACCCTTAACTATGTATTATATATTGTATTCTTATGGTAAAGTAGCTAGAGAAAAGAAAATATTAAGACCATAAGGAAGAAAAAATATTCTTTCAGTACTGTACTGTATCAAAAAAAATCCATGTATAAGTGGACACATGTAGTTCAAACCTGTGTTGTTCAAGAGTCACCTATATTTCTAAAAATTTAAAGTTGTAAACACCTTATCTTTAGGTTACTGGATATTAAGATTTGGTTAGAAGCCAGCATTTTGTTCGCCATGTTCAAATCTACCGTAGTGGTACACAGATTCTGCAGGATTTGAGGATATAGCCATTAGCTTAAAGGCAACTTCTACAGTCATTGTCCTATGACTAATTTGTGGCTAGGGGTTACATCGTGATTCTTACTAGTTCAAACCCTATGTAACAACCTTGGATTGCTGGTAAGAAGGAGGATTTTTTTTTTTATATGACTTAATTAGCAAAATAACATGATTACTAGTGTGGAATGTGTGTGTTTAAAATTGGCTAAAAGATATTGGGCCTGAGGAGAAGGAAATTTGTGATGAGGACATTTTATAATTTATTTGGGGAGTAAATAGAGAATCTCAATCAGGCTCTGCACTATCAGTGTGGAGCCCAATGCAGGGCTCGAACCACAAACCGTGAGACCATGACCTGAACCAAAGTCAGGAGTCAGATGCCCAACTGACTGAGCCACCCAGGCACCCCCGTTATATGATTTAGAGGAGTCATGGTAGGTAAGTGAAGATGCTGCCCAATGATATTACTTCCCGTTGACCTGTAAAAGACTAGAAAGACCAATGTGTACAAGTTGCAGTCTTGAGGATCCTCTCTTGGGTACATGTGATATGTCCAGGAGTAAATTATTTGCTGTTGTTTCAAGGCTGCCATCAGTAGTAGAGCAATACTTGTCTTTAAATTACCCATTTTGTCTCTGATTACATGTCAGTGTGGTCAGCCCATTGCTGGCCCTTCCTGGTTATCTTCTGTTACATTGATTTGAAATGTGCATTAATGTGTCGTGGCAGTG
The DNA here is from genome assembly GCF_007474595.2 of Lynx canadensis. Classification (NCBI taxonomy): domain Eukaryota; kingdom Metazoa; phylum Chordata; class Mammalia; order Carnivora; family Felidae; genus Lynx; species Lynx canadensis. The sequence continues at coordinate 75,779,272 of NC_044309.1, forward strand.
ACTCTTCTGCTTATTTTGTTTGGTCATCCTCTTGGTCGTTAGAGTAAATTGCCTTCATTGCCTACCTGCATATCCTGCACATGCCTTCAGTATAAGCATCTCATCATGAGAAGCTCCCTCACATTTGATGAAAACAGTCAAATACATCTATAAGTAAGATGAAATTGCAGGAAACTAAAGTATTGTACTTGAATGGCAGATGATACAGAACCACCACAGACTAAATTAGCCATAGCTTAGATGCAAGCTTGATGTTTTGTTGAATCTTACTGGTCAGTACACACTAGGTTTCTTGAGATGGTTATCTAATTCCTGGTTGACAGTGCTGTAAACAAGGCTTAGTTGGGTAATCTTTTTCATCTCTGTCACTACACAAATGTTGTATTTTATATTGGTTTTTAAAAAGTTGATATTTGACGTTTGTCATTGTCTGCCTGCCCATTATGTTATGATCCTGTAAGTTAGACTACGAGATATTATTGTGTGATGTTACTGTAATATGGGAGCATAGGAAACAGCGCAACATTAGTGGTTACTAAATCTGTTTAGGCATCTAACCTGAAGTGGTAGAAAAAGCTCCTAAAACGGAGTGTATTTGGTATCTTCATGCTGATTACTTGTTGCCTGAAATCTTAACATTTAAGTAAGATTAGAATTATGTTCAGTTTTTATGTGATTACATTTTTGATTTGGCAGTAAAGCTGAGAACACATGATCCTTTCACACTCTACTGGCTAATTATTTCTGTTATGAAATAGCCCCAAGCATATTATTTTAAAAAATATTTTTATTTATTTTTTGAGAGAGAGAGTAGAGTGTAAGTAGGGGAGGAGCAGAGAGAGAGGGACAGAGAATCTGAAGCAGGCTCTGTGCTGACAGGCTGACAGCAGAGAGCCTGATGTGGGGCTTGAACTCATGAACCGTGAGATCATGACCTGAGCCAAAGTCAGACACTCAGCCCACTGAGCCACCCAGGTGCCCCAGCCTCAAGTGTATTATTAAACTTCTTGGCAACTTTAGTTTTTGATGCCTGAAATGTGGATCTACTGAGTGGTGTTAGTTATAATCTAATCAGGCTAATACTGATAATCATAATCAGTATTATAATCAGGCTAATACTGATAATATATTTATAATATTTCTGTGCTGTATTATTTTTCTTCTAATTTTTTTATTAAAATCGGGAAGCTGTTAGAGTGTAAACCTCTTGTATCACATAGAAGTTGCTAATATATTGGATTATAGATAGCTGGGCATAAAATTAATTTTGGGGGAGAGGGGCTTCATTCTGTCAACATCAAAAAAAGAAAGATCACAAGTCTGGTGCACAAACCCACATTGAATCTCTGTTCCTGTACCTACTGCTTCTGTGGACTTGGTCATCTTTTAATTTCTCTGAGCCTGTGTTTCTGAATTTGCAAAATTGGTGAAGTAGTAATTCCTACCACAGAGTTGTCATGACTATTAAATTTTTTTTAGGTGAAATTCACATAACATAAAATTAACCCTGTAAAGTGTACAGCTCAATGGTATTTAGTATATTCACAGTTTTGTACAACCATCACTCTATTAGTTCCAGAACTTTTACATCACCCCCAAAGGAGATCTCATACCCATTAAGCAGTCACTCTTCATTTTCCCCTTGATGTATCTATTGGTAACCACCAATTGGCTTTCTGTCTCTATGAATTTACCTATTCTGGGTATTTCAAATAAGTGGAATACGGTAATATATGCCCTTTTGTGTTTGACTTCTTTTACTTAGCATGATGTTTTTGAGTTTTATCCATGTTGTAGCATGTATCAGTACTTCGCTCCTTTTTATAGCTGAATACAGTTCCATTGTATGGATGTATCATGTTTTGTTTATCCTTTTTTTTTTTTAATTTTTTTTTAACGTTTCATTTATTTTTGAGACAGAGAGAGACAGAGCATGAACGGGGGAGGGGCAGAGAGAGAGGGAGACACAGAATCAGAAGCAGGCTCCAGGCTCCGAGCCATCAGCCCAGAGCCTGACGCGGGGCTCGAACTCACGGACTGCGAGATCGTGACCTGAGCTGAAGTCGGACGCTTAACCGACTGAGCCACCCAGGCGCCCCTGTTTTGTTTATCCTTTTATCTGTTGATGGACAGTTGTGTCATTCTCACTTTTTGGCTGTTGTGAATAATGCTGTTATGAACATCCATACACCAGTGTTTGCATATCTGTCTTCAGTTGTTTTGGGTTTGTACTGGAGAATGGAATTGCTGGGTCACAGAGAATTTTTATGATTAACTTTTTGAGGAACTGCCATACAGGCCCAACTTTTTGAGGTACAGCCCAGTGGCTGCACCATTTTACATTCCTAGCAGCAGTGTTTGAGGGATCCAGTTCTCTGCATCTTTGTCAACAGTTGCAATCTTCCTTCCTTTCTTTTTTTTCTTTCTTTTCTTTTCTTTTTTTTATCGTAGCCATCTTAGCTGTGAAAGGATACCTTATTATGAATTTTATTTGAATTTCCTTAGTGACTACTGATGTTGAACATCCTTTCATTTGCTTATTGATCATTTGTGTATCTTTTGGAGAACTGTCTGTTAAGTCCTTTGCACCGTTTTTCATTGGATTGTCTTTTTATTGAGTTCTGATCATTGAATTTTAATGGGCATGAAACAGTTCAGTGAGTGCACATAGTATTCACCTCAGTAAATATTTTTAGCTAATAATATAGTTACAAGTATTTTTGCTACTTGGGGCCTTAATTGGAAGGGGACTTTGCCTAGCTTTTGCAATAGGACTGCAGAGGCAACAAAACCTTTGTTGTCAATAAAGTTTTGACTATGTCAGTGTCGATACTTTGCTTTTAATTGATGTCCCCAAATTAAGATTAGAAACACTTATGTAAAAATCAGTTTGTCTTTGGCAAGAATCAGAATATCATCAATGTTTTATTTATTCCTAAGAACTATAAAGTAGTAGTGCCATTTAGTTATATCTGGGATTTAGATCATCTTTCTTCATTCTTCCCTATTATGAGACATTTGTTGTAAATGCTGCAATCAAAACTTTTTGAAAACTGGGTCAGGGAAACCTTCTTTTTATATTTACTGGTATGGGTTTCCCCAGGTATCTGAAAGTAGAGCTATGAAACTTTTTGTAAGTCTAAATGGCATAAAGTGAAGAAATGTTTACCATTAATTTATATGGACAATTTTTTGAGCATTCCCAGACCCAAAAAATAACCTCTTAGGCTTTTCTGCTACCTTAGGACATGTCTTGCTATTGGATGCACAAAATAAATTGAGATAAAGCACAGATGCTCACAGACACAGTTCAAAGCTGTGGCAACTTTGATGTTGAGATGCTGAGCGTAGTTCCCAGGGAGGGAGCTTGGGGGCACCACTCAGTGTGTGGGGTGTGCGCAGCTTCTATAAGAGCTTGCTGCAAAATAAATACTGAAAGCTATTTTCACTTTTTGCCTTTTTTAGAAGTTTATTTAAGTAATCTCTGCACCACCCAATGTGGGGCTCGAGCTCATGACCCCCGAGATCAAGAGTTGCATGCTCTTTTGACTGAGCCAGCCAGGTGCCCCTTGCCTTTTTTGTGAAAGTGAAAATCCTCTTTGGATTTCCTTCAGTTAGTGGAAACAGGTACTAATGTAGATCTTTTGTAAAAGTGAAGTGGTGTAAGGTGAACTTTTGGAAAGCAAGGGATACCTGTATGTGGTTGATGTATTATCATTATTTTTATGTTTATTGTAACATGGCTTTATGGGCTGGTCAAAAGAAGATAGGTGAGAATTGGGGCGCCTGGGTGGCGCAGTCGGTTAAGCGTCCGACTTCAGCCAGGTCACGATCTCGCGGTCTGTGAGTTCGAGCCCCGCGTCAGGCTCTGGGCTGACGGCTCGGAGCCTGGAGCCTGTTTCCGATTCTGTGTCTCCCTCTCTCTCTGCCCCTCCCCTGTTCATGCTCTGTCTCTCTCTGTCCCAAAAATAAATAAACGTTGAAGATAGGTGAGAATAGGAGATCAAAGTAATTAGTTTAGAATTACCCTCCTGGCAGGATTGTACCATCTTGAACTGATGAATATACTCTGACAGGTTTGGAGTATTTCATTTCACTATGTCATGATTTGGAGAGGGGCAGTAGTTTTAAGCAGAATATACTGAAAGCTGTCTGCAAGTCTAAATTTGGTTATTTTCTTGGGAAAGGTAACAAAGGGAAGTGTAGGCTTTCAGGGACCGGTGATTATTCAGATCCCTCCTAAGTCACTCTCCCCCTGTACTCCCAAGCTTTATGTTCTATATGCTTCAGCTCTGAACCCTCCTGCCTTTTGTGATGTTTCTGTGCCTTTGCCCATTCCATAAACTCTGCCTGGAATGCCTTCTAAATCCATTGGTGACTCTCCTTCCTGCAGTCTCTCAGGCAGACTAAACACCCCTCCTTTTGAGCTTTGAAATCTGTTACATACTTTCATAATAGCACTTGTCATAGTGTACTTTAAAAAATGCACATGAAAATTTTAAAGCTTTGTTAAATTTTAAACAAAATTAAACAGTACAGAAGTAAAACAAGCGTAGGGAAGGGGCAGACACACACACACACACACACACACACAGAGAGAGAGAGAGAGAGAGAGAGAGAGAGAGAGAGAGAGAGAGATTCCCAAGCAGGCTCTGCACTGTCAGCTTGGAGCCCCACATGGGTCTCAAACTCAGGAACCACAAGATCATGCCCTAAGCTGAAATTAAGAGTCAGACGCTTAACTGACTGAGCCACCCAGGCACCCCTGTAACTTACTCTTCTTAATATATCTTGGAGATTTTTTTTCACATTGTTATGTGCAGATCCATTTTATTCTTCATGGTGTTTATTCCATAATATGCATATGCCATTTTATGTAATCATTTCTCAGTTGATGGATATATATAGGTGTTATGTGTGTGTATATGTATGTGTATCCCTTGCAATTTTCTAACAATGCTTCAGTGAACACTTTTTTATAAAATTCTTTTTGGACCTATGTGAGTGTTTCTCTGGATTGCTAGAAGTGAAATGCTGGGTAAAAGGGTATAAAAGGGTATATTCTTCTAAAAGTTCTGGTGAATTATGCCAACTGCTTTAAAAAAAAAACCTTTTTAGTTTGAAATAATTTTAGGTTTGCAGAAGAGTAAAGATAGTACAGAGAGTTCCCATATACTCTTCCCCCAGCTTTCCCTAATGTTAACATCTTTCATAACCACAGTACATTTATCAACGCAAAGAAATTAACATTGGTACAATAGTATTAAATTATATAACTATTTGGATCTCCCCAGTTTTTCCACTAATGTCCTGAAAAGTTCCAGGATCCAACCCAAGATCCCGTGTTACAGTTAGCCAGCGTGTGTCTTTAGAGTCTTGCAATCTGTGACAGTTTCTGTTTTTTTCTTGTCTTTTTCACTGTCTTGACTCTTTGAAGAGTACTGGTCAGATATTTTTTAGAACATCCCTAAATATAGGTTTGTCTGATTTTTTTTTTAAGTTTACTTATTTATTTTGAGAGAGAGAGGGAGAGAGAGAGAATCCCAAGCAGGCTCTGCACCAGCAACACAGAGCCTGACAAGGGGCATGAACTGTAAGATCATGACCTGAGCGGAAATCAAGAGCTATATGCTTAACTGACTGAGCCACTCAGGCACCCCTAAGTTTATTTACTTATTTTTAAGAAGGGGGAGGGGCAGAGAGAGAGAATCCCAAGCAGGCTCTGTGGCTCGATCTCATGAACCACGAAATCATGACCTGAACCGCAATCAAGAGTCAGACACTCAACAGAGTGGAGCCTGGAGCCTGCTTCAGATTCTGTGTCTTCTTCTCTCTCTGACTCTCCCCCATTCATGCTATGTCTCTCTCTGTCTCAAAAATAAATAAAACATTAAAAAAAAAATAAAAGTTCCACCTATTAATTTTAGCATTCCTATGCCAGTTATTATTGTGGCATTCTAATGGTTATTTTCTATTTCTCTCATTATTCCTACATTTATTAATTAGAAATTTTCTGTAAGGAGACTTGTACTTTATTCCCCATTTATTTATTTAATTTATTTGCATCATTATGGACTCATGGAATTTATTCTTTAGATTATAGCATTTTTTACTTTTTCGCTCACTAAATTACTTTCAGTTTTTTTCATGTCTATTTATTTTTGAGAGAGAGAGAGAGAGAGAGAGAGAGAGAGACAATGCAAATGGGGGAGTGGCAGAGAGAAAGGGAGACTATGGGCTTCAGACTCTGAGCTGTCAGCACAGAGCCTGATGCGGGGCTCCAACTCACAAACTGTGAGATCATGACCTGAGCTGAAGTCAGACGCTTAACTAACTGAGCCACCCAGGTGTCCCTGCTCACTAAATTACTTTAAAATAAGAGTTTCCAGTTTATATTCCCACCAAAAGTAGATAATGAGCTTATGCACATACACCATTGGCTGTTACCTGATGAATTAAAGCATTTTTCCCCTGATTAAACATAAGGCTGAATATGTTGTATATCTTCATTGACTATATTTCTTTTTTTTAAACAATTTTTAGAATGTTTATTTATTTTGAGAGAGAGAGAGACAGCGGGGGGAGGAACAGAGAGAGAGAGGGAGAGAGAGAGAATCCGAAGCAGGCTCTGCACTGTCAGTGCAGAGCCCAACGTGGGGCTTGAACCCACAAACTGTGAGATCATGACCAGAGCCAAAACCAAGAGTCTGACACTGAACTGACTGAGCCACCCGGGTGTCCCCATTGACTATATTTCTTTGTCAATTGCCTTTTTATATACTTTGTCCATTTTTAAATTGTTTCTCTTTTGTTTTATGGAAGTTTTTTACACTGGGTATTAATCCTCTGTAAAATATATATATTTTTTCCTTTTGGGAAGAAAATGTTTTCCTTCTCTTCTTCTTTAAATTACAAAAGTAATATGCCTGTTGTAAAACATGTAAAGTGAACAGCAAAAGTCTCTTCGCTGCCTCTTCAGTCTCATTCCCCATACATATTACCTTTTTTACCTCACAGGCTAACAGTTTGGTATTTTTCCTTCCAGAATTTTTTTTGTAGAGCAGAAACATATATATATCTGCTGTGTGTATGTGCAAGTATGTATGTACATATAAAAGCATACACTTTTGATAAAAATGGAATCATAGAATATTCTTCAGTTTTGCTTTTATCACAGATTTAACAAATTATAGAATCTTAATGTGTTGAAATGTATGTCTCATTCTTTCTCTCACTAGATTAATTACAAGCTCCTTTGTACAGAGACTGTGATTCTTCCCACCCTAAAGGTATTCTTTTTCTGTGTAGATGACATCATCATTTATCCATTTGCTCATGCCAGAGACATTTCATTTCTTTAACAAAATTTTATTGAGTGTCTACTCTCTGATACACAAGAGTGAATTAAGCTTAAAAATCCTTGCCTGCGTGTAGCTTATATATTAGTAGGGGAAGGCAGATGTTAAGCAAAGAAGTAGAATGTTTAGTATTTCGGTTGTTGATGATTGGTATTAAAAAAAACCCACCCAAATAAAAAACAAGGAAGGAGATAGGGACACTTTATGAACATGTGACTGTGTGTGTGTGTGTGTGTGTGTGAGAGAGAGAGAGAGAGAGAGAGAGAGAGAGAGACAGACAGACACTGAAGGGTGGTTAGGGAGGGCCTTGTTGAGAAAGTAATATTTGAGCAAAGACTTAGAAGTCATCTTTGATTTTCTCTTCCTCGTACCTCACATCAGATCTGTATCCAAATCTTACTGATTTCATCTTCAAAATATATCTCAGACCTGTCCATCAAGTAGGTGGATTGATTTGGTGGTAGATGTTTGTGGAAGTTTTCTTCTGATTGTTTTAATATTCTCAATGAATTGGGAATCAAGTACTCAGCTGAGAGGATATGGAGGAAATGATGGAGGTTTGTGGAGGGGGGAAGGTGTGAAATGTTCAGGCGAGTGGGAGAAAGGCCGGCCACAGCAGGGAAATAGTGTAAGATTTTCAGGTGGCATTAAGGGCCCCTTGAGGTTTGTGGTCGTGAATTTAAAATGAGATTAGTCAGTATGTTTTTGTTCTTGCAGCCACATTGAGCTGCAGGGGTTTATGTTTGGAGTGAATTTAACCAGGGATGGGTTTTTATCAAGATAGTGGAATAAAACATGAGAGGGTCAAGGGAATAGAGCATAGGTGCAAGGGTGTGGTTATGATAATATACTGGTTTAAATTACAGAATTTAAACCAGGTGAGGAGGAAAGGAGGCCATGAAGTGGCTAAAAGATGGTGAAAAGATGATATAATCAATGAATTGAAGGTCTCGTTGAGATCAAAAGATGTTGGAATTTGGGTATGTGAGAGAGCTATAAAAATAGTAGGTCGTGGTCAGACAGTAGGATATAAAAATTGAGATCATGGGGGTGTTATCATGCCTGGGCTGCATGGGTGAAGGACAAAATCCTTGGAATCAAGGGATTCAGAGATGTGAAATAGGAATTCAGAGAGATGGAGTATTAGATCATCTGTGTGAAATCACTGAGACTTAAGATAGGATCTGTGTTGTGGAGAGTCACAGTGTTAGGGTTCTCCAGAGAAAAAGAACCTGTAGGATCTTTCTTTTTCTCATCTATATCTATATATCTACATTTGTATCTGTATATATCTAGAATCAGATTTATTATAAGGATTGGCTCACATAATTATGGGAGCTGAGAAGTCCCATGATCTGAGGTCTGTAAGCTGGAGACCCAGGAAAGTTGGTGGTGTAAATTCCAGTACAAGATTAAAGGCCTGAGAACCAGGAACACCTTGGTGTAAGTTCCAGTCCAAGGGCAGAAGACTGATAGATAGTTCAGCTCAGTAGTCCAACTCAGTAGTCAGGCAGAGACAGAGAATGAATTCTCTCTTCCTCTACCATTTTTATTCATACCCATCCACATTGGGGAGGGCCATCTGCTTAACTCAGTCTGCCACTTCGTATGTTATTCTCATCCAAAACACCCTCACTGACACATCCAGGTATGGTCTTTACCCCAGATATCCGGGTACCTCATGATCCAGTTGAGTTGACACATAAAATTAACCATGACAGCCAGGTAATGGGTAATAGAGTTTTCACATGATATTCAAAGTGGAGGTAGGGAAGAGAGGAGACTGATTTGGAAGCATCAGTGAGGAGCAAGGAGGGCAATTTCCTTACTCCTAGGTCCAGTGGTATGAAAGGTGTGGGAAGGAGAACTTTCACCACTTAAGGGGTGCAAAGGGAGTATGGCCTCAGAGGAGAACTAGTTTTTAATTAGAATAAGAAGTTGAGGGAAATGTTGAGTAGAAGTTGAAAATATAGGGCACAGTGGAAGAGTTTCAGAATTTGTAGAGAGGTGTGTGGCACATGGGGACAGAGCAGGGGATGTGTACAACTGTGTGGGGATTAGAATATGGGAGGTGAGAGGTCTGAAAGTCTGGGGCTTCTTTTGATGGACAGCATAAACAGAGATAAAGTACCTGAACAGGTTAGGACTGATAAACAGCAGGCAGATTCTGGAGGTGAGGGTGTGAGTGTTGGGAGGGAAGGAAGGGGAAGGAGTTCTGGATCCTAGGGAAGAGCATGCTGATTTAAAATTTTTAATTCATTTTAAAAATAAAAATTGTGTACATTTAAGGTGTTCATCATGATTTTTTAAATTTCTACATTTCTTCTTTTTTTTAATGTTTATTTTTGAGAGAGAAAGAGAGGCGGAAAGAGAGGGAGACAGAGAATCCCAAGTAGGCTCTGCACTGTCAGCTCAGAGCCTGATGCAGGCCTTGAACCCACGAACTGTGAGATTGTGACCTGAGCTGTAATCCAGAGTTGGGAGCTTAACTGACTGAGCCATCCAGGCGCCCCCATCATGATGTTTTGATATACATATAGACAGTGAAATGATTACCATAGTCACTAACATATTTTCTCACATAATTACCTTGTGTGTGTGTGTGTGTGTGTGTGTGTGTGTGTGTGTGTGTACCTGGAATCTCTCTTAGCAAATTTCTGGTATTCAGTATGGTGTTATTGACTCTAATCATCATGCTGTACATTAGATCTCTGAGCTTATTCATTCTGTATTACTGCAACTTTGTACCCTTTGACTAACATCTGTCCCATTTCCCCCACTTTTCTGCTTCTGGTAACCACCTTCTATTTTCTGGTTCTATGTATTTTTTTTAAGTTAATTTATTTATTTTGAGAGAAAGTACAAGTTAGAGGGACAGAGAAAGAGAGAGAGAGAGAGAGAGAGAGAGAGAGAGAGAGAGAGAATATCCCAAGCAGGCTCCACACTGTCAGTGTGGAGCCCAATGTGGGGCTCAAACCCACAGCCTCTGAGATCATGACCTGAGCCAAAATTGGATGCTTAACTGACTGAGCCACCCAGGTGCCCCTGCTTCTATGTATTTGACTTCTTTAGATTCCATGTATAAGTAAGATCATGCAGGGTTTTGTTTGTTTCTGGCTTATTTCACTTAGCATAATGTCCTCTAAGTTCATCCATGTTGTGGGAAATGGCAGGATCTCAGGAAGGACATTTTTGTTCCAAATACTTGGACCCACTTTTTATTATTATTTTTGTTATTATTTTTTAAAGTTTGTTTATTTTTGAGAGCGTTTGAGGGGGGGCCAGAGAGAGGGAGAGAGAGAATCCCAACAGGCTCCACACTGTCAGCACAGAGCCCAATGCAGCGCTCAAACTCATGAACCAAGATCATGACCTGAGCTGAAATTAAGAGTCAGATGCCCAACCGACTGAGCCACCCAGGCGCCCTGGACCCACTTTTAAAATATCTGTGCATGGCAGGGAGAGATTTCTTACTCCAGAAATAAGGGGTTTTCTTGTGATGAATCCTGTGGGCTCTCTCCTGAAGACTGTGGTTAATGAGTTTTGCTTCTTTAAATCTTATTGTGTCTGATATTAATATTAATAATATTGAGATTTCTTTAGATTAATATTTGTGTAGCATATATTTTAATTTTCCTTTTAATTTTCCGATTTTCTGGCTCACTTTACTTTAAGCATATGTTGATAACCTATACATAGTTGGATTTAAAAAGAAAACAATTTGATAGTCTATCTTTTGATAAGTTTCATCTTATTTAGTATGATTACTGATACTTCTAGACTTAAGTATGCCATTTTAGTTTATACTTTTTTTTAAACTTTTCATCTTATTTGCCTTGTTACACATATATAGAGAGATCCTGTTTTTCTTTTCAAGTTGAACATTGTATTTCTCTTTAGCAATTAATCCTTCAATTTTTAACACGTATACACAGTGATCTCTGCCTTCCTGTGCAATACAAGAACCTTAGAATGCTTTAAATCACATTCCTTCTCTCCACCCCACTCTGTTTTTATTGTTTGGTATTTTAGTTTTACTTTAAATCTTGCTTCCTGTGAAGTATTTCAAATGCACAGATTAAAAATAGAGAATAATATAGAAACATCTGTGTGCTCACCTCAGTGCTTTGTCTCATCTTAATTATTGCAGTTTGCTTAATATCTTTTTTTCAAACTGACTTTTTTATTATGGAAATTTTCAACATTACACATGTGTGGAAAGAATATAATGAACTCCCATGTATCCTCATCTAGCTTCAGCAATTAATATTTTTTCCATTCTTGCTAACATCTATCCTTCCCTCTCCCTTTTGATCAGTGGCTTTGGGTTCTGTCAACATGATCCATCTTTTTCTAAAAGTTTTCCATGAGCCTTTTATCTAATGGTTTTTGCAGCCACTGATGATTTTTGCCTAGATCCATTCTTTGATTAAGGCTTGCAAAATAGTGATTTTCTGATGCTATTATTATTCTGTATTTGTGAGCTGGAATCCTTCTATAATGAAGAATTTTCCTTTGTTAACTCTTTGATTACTCTGAAATATGGTTTATACAGAAGAGGTGAAATAAATGCTTTGGTTCTTTTTCTTCATCAGTATTTAGAGTAATGAAATATGAATTAGTGCCCTACTAACGTCCAAAAGTGACCAATGAGTTTTTTGTTTTAGAGTATGATTATGAGTCAGTGGATTTTTATGTATTTAATGTGTTGCAGGCACTATAGACATTATTCTTACTGGTGTTCACATTGTCCTATTTTGGTGTACTGGGACCCATTTAAGTCGGCTCTTTGTTCTTTTAGTAAGTCTCCAATAGTTGTTTATAGGTTTCTTGCTTTTAGACACAAGAAAATATCCCAGGTTCATCTGTTTATTTCCTTCTATAAACCTACAATCAGCCATTTCTCTAAGGAGCCCTGATTTCTTTTATTGAGAAGTGGTAAAGACCACAATTTAGACATCCGATTTTTTGTTTTTAAGAAAACATGGAAATTACGTTGCCCTCCTTCCTTCCCCAGCGGTAGCCACTGTAACATATTCAGTGACAATTAATCCCTTGCATGCTTTTAAAATTTTCACTATGTATATGTACACAAACTGTACAGAAGAGTATTTCATTGGTTCTAAGATGCATATTTCTCCAGCACCCCATTTAATCTTTGCATTTGTGATGTGTTTTTACAACCGATTATAGTTTAACTGGCAGAGCTTTTTCTTAGTGGTTTGTCAGATGACAATGTGTCTTCTCTGTGGCTTCTTAGTAAACAGTATTAAATTATAAAACAGTATTTTATAAATAGAAAACAGTATTTTAATTTTTAAACTTTATAAATGCAGCATCATATTGTGCTTATCTTCAGGCAGTTTGTTTTTCTTGCTCAGGATGGTTTTTGATTCTTGTTCCTTATTGTAGCCTTAATTTTTCTGTGTTTGGTTATATGGCTGTACATTAAAAAATTTTTTTTACCTGTTAATAACATTTAGGTTGCCAATAATTTTTACCCTTTTTATCAATTTTTAACCATTACAAATAATGTAGTGTGTAGTTTCTATATGTTTTCTTATGCTAATGAGTGAGAGTAGAGTTTCTGGTCTTAAGGTTTGTGCAGGTTCAGCTTTCTAGGTATCAAAATGTTTTCCAAAGAAGTTGTTTCAGTTTATACACCCCTCAGTAGTATATAAGAATTCATTTTGCTCTATGCCAATCCTGGATTTTACTGAGTCTTTGTAACTTTTGCTGAACTTATAAGAGTCATACTGTTTTATGTTTTAATTTGCATTTCCTCCATTGTTACGAGTTTGAGCATATTTCAGTTTGTTTACTGTCTCATAAGTTTCCTCTCCTGTATTATTTGTTAATTGCTATGGCTTATTTTTCTTTTCTTTTTTTTTTTTTCTTTTTAAAAAAAAAATGTTTTTTTTCAACGTTTATTTATTTTTGGGACAGAGAGAGACAGAGCATGAATGGGGGAGGCGCAGAGAGAGAGGGAGACACAGAATCGGAAGCAGGCTCCAGGCTCTGAGCCATCAGCCCAGAGCCCGACGGGGGGCTCGAACTCACGGACCGCGAGATCGTGACCTGGCTGAAGTCGGACGCTTAACCGACTGCGCCACCCAGGCGCCCCTATGGCTTATTTTTCAATTGAGTTGTTTGTTTTTGCTTTTGTTTTTGTTTTAAACTGACTGATAGGTATTTTTAATACATTTGGATACTAATCCTTTGTGATTGTATACAGTGCCAACTGTTCTAATCTTTGGCTCTCTCTGCCTTGTTTTTTATAAATGAACTTTATAACAATAGGTGTTATGTTTGAAGTGTAATCGACATAGAATAAACTAATACATTTACAGTAGTTTTGACACGTGCTGTGAAACTATCACCAGAGTCAAGATAATGAACATACCTATCACTCCACAAGTTTTCTTGTTTCCTTTGTCATGCTCTCTCCTCCACTTTCCTTTCCTCCAGACAATCACTAATTTCCTATCACTAGTTCAGTTTGTATTTTGTATTTTAAAGTTTTTAATCTTAATTTTTTTTTCAACGTTTATTTATTTTTGGGACAGAGAGAGACAGAGCATGAACGGGGGAGGGGCCGAGAGAGAGGGAGACACAGAATCGGAAACAGGCTCCAGGCTCTGAGCCATCAGCCCAGAGCCCGACGCGGGGCTCGAACTCACGGACCGCGAGATCGTGACCTGGCTGAAGTCGGACGCTTAACCGACTGCGCCACCCAGGCGCCCCAATTTTTTTTTTTTTTTTTTTTTGAGAGAGAGAGAGAATGTGAGCATGAGCAGGGGAGAGGCAGAGAGGGGGAGAGAGAATCCCAAGCAGGCTCTGCACTTTCAGTGCAGAGACTGACGCAAGGCTTGAACTTATGAACTGTGAGATCATGACCAAAGCCAAAATCAAGAGTCGGATGCTTAACTGACTGAGCCACCCAGGTGCCCCCTAAATTTTTTTTTTTTTTAAGTTCCTTTCCTCCTTTATATCCTTTTCCTCAGAGGCACTTTTAGCCTTTTTAGTTAACACTTTTTTTGTATTTATGTACAGAGTATTACATATTCTGTAAATAATATGCTTGTATTGCTGTTTTGGTACTATTAGTTGTATGATGCACCACTATTTTATGTACTACTGAAAAAAGGAAATAGGCCCAAGATGGGTAGTTTGTAAGAGACTCCACATAAAGCTGGGAAACTACATGAGAATGTAAATGAGAAATAAACCCACCACACAGCAAGTGACAGAAGGCATGTCTCAACCCTGGCATTGTATAGGAGGGGTAAAACCTTTCTTGGGGGTTTGAACTGGTTCTCAGTCTGAACTCCACTAGATACTCAAGTGGTACAAAAACTCAAGCAGTAGGGCACCTGTGTGGCTCAGTCGGTTAAGCATCTGACTCTTGATTTCTGCTCAGGTCATGATTTCAGGGATCATGATTTCATGGATCAGAGCCTGCATCGGGCTCTGCACTGACAGCGAAGAGCCTGCTTGGGATTCTCTCTCCTTCTCTCTCTCTTTCTCTCCTTCAAAATAAGTAAACATTAAAAAAAAAAAACAACACAAGCAGAGATTTTAACTAAAGAGTGTTTTGATTTGGTAGTGTCATAGGTACTTGGAAGAAACATAACAATTGAAAGATATCATTAGTTGTGTCTGGATTTCAGAGATGTTAAAATATGGGGGCAAAGGCATTTTTGAATCAGTGAAATATGGTACAATGTGCTAGACACTGTTCTTTCGTGGTGTTAGAGAGGTAACTGTGAACAAAACAAACGTCTCTCTTCTCATTGAGCAGATGTTTTGGAGAGGGTAACGTTTAGACAAAATAAGACTATGTGTGATGTGCCCAATATTGCAGATATGTAAATAACATGAAGACTAAACATTGACCATTGCGTTTAGAAATTTGCATGTTGTTGCTAATCTTGGCAGGAGAGGGTTTGGTGAAATAATCAGGGACCATAAGCCCATTGGGGTGATTTTGAAAAAGAGGAAAGGAATTTGGAGATAGTGAGCATAGACAGCTTCTTCTAGGAGTTTTGCTGTCACGGAGAGCAGAGAAATGGATACATAGCTGGAGGGGAAATTGGAGTTAAAGAGTTGTCTTTTAAAATGAGAGAAATAATTGCACACCTGAAAGAATATAATGTCATGTGTCAATTATGGTTCAATAAAAAAATAAAAATAAAATAGAAATAAGAGTGTATTTATATAATGCTGATGGAGAGGATCCATAGAGAAGGAAACAGTGCTGATGCAGAGGTGGGAATGGGGAATGGCTGGGCAATGGGGAATGGGCTTGGAATCTGGTATCCAAGTGGAGGCATTGGCCTTAGACAGGAGCAGTCAGCTCTGCCACAGTAAAGGACAGGGAAGACAAGGCAAATGGGAACCGATGCGGGTAGCGCTAGTGAGTGCTTCCTATTTCACTGGGAAATTGAAGGAAGGGCAGCAGCCAGGAGTGAAGATGGAGAGGAGGTGTTGGTGACTTGAGAGAGGAAATAACATGAAATGGGCCTGTAGGGGAGTGGGAGAACGAATGGATAAGGCAAAAGTCATAGGATTGTCACGTTGAGCCAACAGACCATTTGAAGTTAGTGATTGTGAATGTTTAAGTGAGATTGTTTGGTATGGTTATGTGGGTGTGTGTTTTTGTTCTTTTCATTTCAAAGCCATGTTTAGCAGCATTGGTATAGACACAGATTAGTGAGACAGTTGTATTTTTGTTTTTAATATGTTATTAGGGAAAACTTTAAATACACAAAGTAGAGCTCTCATGTACTCAGATGTACATCTCATGTACACAGTTTCAGCAGATATTAACTAGTAGCCAATCTTGTTTTATCTGTACACTTACCTATTTCCACCCTTCCATATTATTTTGAAGCAATCCCAGACATCATATTTTATGCATAAATATTTCATATTTTATGTCTAAGAGATATGGACACTTGCAAAAAATATTATTACCATGTAAAAAAAATTAATAATTCTTTAATATCCAGTTTCCTGGCAGTTTCCAAATTTCTAGTTGTCTTTTGAGTGTCCTAAAGTGTTTAGCTGTTTGATAAGGAGTTGTATTTAATAGGGGTGGGTGTTCTTGCCAGGGAAATATGAAGTGAGGGAGGGGTCAGGACTCTTGAGGTGCATGCAAGGAAATGGACCTCAATCTAAGCTATAATGGACTTTGAACTCTAAGCTAAGGTGGGAGATGAAGACATGAGAGGGGAGTGGGATCAATGACTTATAAGTCCTGGTGAGGTCAAAGTATTGTTGGAGTTGGGGTGCTAGAGGGAGCAACCTGAAAAGATAGGAAATAGTGATTGGAGGGTGGGTGCAGATGAAGTAGAGATTATGGAGGGACTGTAGTTACTGTGTTGGCAAGTTCTAGGACAGGGTATTGACTGAGGGAGTGAGTGGCCATGGTAGGGTAGAGGGTGGGGTTGTTGCATGTGAGGAGATCAAGGAGATGAAAGAGCCAAATAACACAGCAGTCATCTAGGTGAGCATTTAAATCATTTGCAATTATGACAGTCCAGTGAGATAGGAACTAAAATCTCGGAGGCTTAAGAAGTGGCTCAGGCATATCCAGATGAATGCAGCGGTGGGGTGGGAGGTGGTGGCATGGTCTGACAGGAGGCTTTTTTTAGGAAGGAAGAAAGAGGAATAATCTGGATGCAGAAGTGAGGGACAAGGTGAATACCTAACTCTTCTGCTCAGGCCCCAGTAGTATAAGGAGTGTGGGAGAGGAGGAACCACGGATAAGACTGTAGAAAGAGCAATGGCCTCAGCAATTTGATTTCAGCTAGAGCAGGAATTGAGGAAGGATGGGAGAGAGGGGGAGCAGTTCACAAAAGGGGATGTACCTAGGCATATGGGGATGAGAGGTTAGGGGATTTGGCATGACATCAGAGTCCTCGAATTCTTGTGGTAAGTGGCATAAAGAGATTAGTAATGAGATTAGTCTTGATGTCTCAGGTAAATTGTAGGATAAGCACATGAGGGATAGGAGTATGGGAAGAAGCTCTAGAGTAAAGGGTCTCTTCATTTCTGCCTGTGCTGGTAGAGAGGCTGGGGGAGTGGCAGAAAGAGCTGCAGCTCTATTACTTGCTCTCCACTCCTGGGACCAAGGTGTTTTACAGTAAGAAGCTGTTAATGCAGTTAGTCAAAAGTTAGAATTTCCTGTTCTATTCTCTGTTGTTTACCTTCCCTGCCTCTATTTTCTCCCCTTTCTTACTGAAAACTTAGAGTGAAACATCAAAATGTTTTCAGTGCCCTATTAAATACCCTAGCTATTCTGGAAACTGGTAAATGATGCTGTTTCTAGCTTGCTGGAGGAACGTCAGCAAGATTACAAGAAGGAATTGGGGAGGCTCACCATTAGGGTTGGAAAGAGAAAAGAGGGAAGAGGTTTCAGGGAGAGTTAACTTGAGATTCCTTAAATCTGGCCAAGGAAACAGGAGTTTTAAGAGAGAAAGAGTTTGACCTATGTCCTGGTTGGGGAGAGTAAAGTACTGCCTGGAAGGAGTGAACCTGCTTAAGGATCTGTGTTTTCACAGGTTCCTGAAAAAGCTGTGGCTGGATGGGGAGACTCAGCTATTGTTTGATTTGTTCATTTCAGTGGATATTAACTAACACTTACTATGTACCAGGCCCTGGTCTAGATGCTCAGGATATCACGTTGAGTATGTAGAAAGGTTCCCACTTACGTGGATTTACAATCTAGCAGGAAAGACTATTAAACAAGAAATTCCAATTTAATGTGAATGTTTTGTAGTAGGATTCTTTGGAATCCTGTAGTAAAAGCATCAGGGGGCACCTGGGTGGCTCAGTTGGTTAAGTGTCCAACTTCTGCTCAGGTCATGATCTCACGGTTCATGAGTTTGAGCCCCGCATCGGGCTCTCTGCTATCAGCACAGAACCTGCTTTGGATCCTCTTTCCCCTTCTCTCTCTGTTTCTGTCTCTCTCTCAAAAATGAATAAACATTAAAAAAAAAAAAAGGGTAAAGCATCAGATTAGTCTCAGGGATAGGAAGGGGGAAAAGTGCAGGTTCTGGAGTTAGTGATGTGGGAACAGAGACCTGAAAGATGAGCTGCAGTTAGCTAGGCAAAGAGAATAGAGAGGAGAGTTACATAGCTGATTTATCTGTGTCTCTCCAACTTCCAAACCTTATCTTACCCAGGGAACAGAATCATCTGTTCTGATCACCATATTCACCGCCAGTATTCTTGTATGTGTGAGGTTGGCAGACTACTGCTCATAGGTCAACTGTGGCCTGCTACCCGTTTTTGAATGACTGTCAAGTTAAGAATGATAAGCATTTCAAACTGTGAACCAATAATGGTGGCAAAATTCAAACCCAGGTACCTTAATTCAGAGTCTGTGTTCATTCCACTGATCATTGTGTTATAATTGTTTATATTTCCATCCCTCAGGAAGAGACTTGAACTTGAATGACAGCTTGCTTTTTCTTACATCCATCATTTCCAGCACAGGGTGAATCCAAAGTAAATGTTTATTAAATGACTTTTATGTATGTAATTTCATTTGATCCCTTGTAACAAATCCTGTGAGAATAACGCATACATGAAATTTTCAAATAATTAACACTTTTACATACCATTTCTTCATTTTTGAATTTTTTAAAAAGTTTATTTATTTATTTAAGGAATCTCCACACCCTGTGTGGGGCTTGAACTCCTGACCCTACCAAGATCAAGAGTGGCATGCTTTTCCAACTGAGCCAGTCAGGTGCCCCCCCTTTTTTTTCTTTTAAGATTTTATTTATTTATTTATTTATTTATTTATTTATTTATTTATTTACTTTACTTTACTTTACTTACTTATTTACTTACTTTTTTTTTTTTTAACGTTTTTATTTTATTTTTTGAGAGACAGAGTGCTAGTTGGGGAGGGGCAGAGAGGGAGACACAGAATCTGAAGCAGGCTCCAGGCTCTGAGCTGTCAGCACAGAGCCCGACGCGGGGCTCAAACCCACGAACCGTGAGATCATGACCTGAGCTGAAGTTGGACACCTAACCAATTGAGCCACCCAGGTGCCCCAAGATTTTATTTTATTTTTTAGTAGTCTCTACACCCAATGTGGGGCTCGAACCCACAACCCTGAGATTGAGAGTCACATGCTCTACTGAGCCAGCTAGGTGCCCCACCATTTCTTCCATTTATAATAGTAATATTTTAAAAATGTATGATGTGATTGAAAAATTAATTTCACTAAATGTAACAAAAGATAATTAGAAATATTTTGTGCTGTAACAAAAGGCCTTCAGGGACTACTGACTTACATTTATGTACAGCTGTTTGTTCCTATAGCAAATAATTTCAGAATGCTAGATATTTCTAGTTTTGTAATTTCTATTTCTTTGTCATCTCTGTTACAGCTGCTTCCCCCCTACTTTAAATTTGCTGCTTCTGTCTTTCATGAATTCAGAACCTAGAAATTTAATCTTACTAGAACTATGTGTAAACTAGGAGTAGATAGTCTTGAGGATAATACTTGTGAGTCAAGTGAAAGTGTGGTGTTTTTGTTCTTAAGGACTTTATAACCACTTGGAGAGCTCAAACATACTGGGAACAATCATAACATAAAAGTATGTTAACTTCAAACTTATATACCCTATTGCCTGCTTAACATCTCTACATGGATGTCTAACATGCATCTCAAACCTAATGTTTCCCCCAGGCTTCATCCCACAGTCATCCTCATATCAAGATATAGAGACTATCCTTCCACTTACTCGAGCCTCAAACATGGGAATCATCCTTGATGCCTGTCTGTAACATCTCATATCTGATGGTGTTTTACCTTCAGAATACATACTGAATCTGATCACCATCTCTGCTGCTACCACTAAGAGTCAAACTGCCATTCTCTCTTTCTTTGATTATTACATTTAGCTTTTTGAATGATTCCGTGCTTCTGCCCTTGTCTATGTATAGTCTGTTCTCAGCAGACCTCCAGAATGGTCCTCTAAAAAGTAAGTCAAGTTAGATTGTCACTCCTTTGCTCAAAACCTTCCAGTGACTTTCCATCTCAGAGTAAAAGACAAAGTTCTGACAGTGGCCTGAAAAACTGTAGAGTCTGTTCTCAGTTTACCTCTCTAGCCTAATTACCTATGACCTCTGCTCATGTCCTTTCAGCCTCAGTGACTGTTTTTCTAAGATGCCAAGTTGTTCCTTCTTTAAAGCCCTTATACTTGCTATTACCTCTCCTTGAAATGCTTTTCCTATGTTGGTAGCATGGCTTTTCCTCTTTTTTTAGGTGTAAGGCTCGTATGTCACCATATCAGTGAGGCCCTGGCTCTCTTTATCTCCTTTACCCTGCTTTATTTTTCTCCGTAGAATTTATCAGTATGTGATAGGCTGCATGCATTTGCATGTGTAAATAATTAATTTTAATTTTAAAAAGTGTTTATTTTGAGAGAGAGAGAGTGTGTGTTCGTGTGCACATACAAGCCCGGGAGGGGCAGAGAGAGGCAGAGAGAGAATCCCAAGCAGGCTTCACACTCAGTGAGGAGCCTGATGTGGGCTCGATCTTACAACTGTGAAATCATGACCTAAGCCAAAATCAGAGGCTCAACTGACTGAGCCGCCCAGGTGTCTCTTAACATTAATTTTTAAAATTTGTTTCACTACTGTCTCCCCATAGGTGTGGAATAGAGGTTGGTAAGCCAAAAACAGCCTGCTGTCTGTTTTTGTAAGTAGACTTGAATTAGAACACAGTCATGCTCATATATTAGTGTGTCTTCTGTGGCTGCTTTCACGCTCCAGCAGCGGAGTTGAGTATTGTGATAGAGACCATATGGCCTGTAAAGCCTAAAATATTTGCTGCCTGGCCCTTTATAGAAAAAATTTGCTGGCTGTTGGGCTAGAACAATATCTGGCACATAATAGTTGATTTAATGAACATAAAGTAAATGCTAATTGTCTGGGTACAAACTGTAAATTGCTAGTGAGGATATGGGTTAATATTTCAAAAGTTATTTTTTAGACTTTAATAATGAGGATAATTTGGGAATATGCCAACCATAATTATTTATTCAAGCTGAAGTTCTTGAATTTATTGCAGTCATTACTACCTGATAGCAGAGTTGAGCCAACTTTTTGAAGGATACACCTAAATTGGAGATGATAGCGTTCCAAAGGCGTAAGATCCTTTTAAATATTAGCTTTTAGGGGTGCCTGGGTGGCTCAGTTGGTTGAGCGTCCATCTCCAGTTCAGGTCATGATCTCCTGGTTTATGAGTTCAAGCCCCACATGGGGCTTGCTGCTGTCAGCGCAGAGCCTGCTTTGGATCCTCTCTTCCCCTCTCTGTCTCTGCCCCTCCCCAGCTCATGCACGCGTGCTCACTTTCTCTCTCTCTCTCTCTCTCTCTCTCTCAAAAATCAATAAAATTAAAATTAAAAAATTTAAATATTAACTTTTATATAGTGCTACAGAAAGAACTCCAAATAATGAGTTGCTGATAGTTGTTGGTTGCATTCTATGAAAAACGTGAACCTGACTAAATGTATATAGCTCTCAATCGCTTATGCTGAAGGATGGGCATATAGAATAATAATACATTTGTGTTTGACTGTGGAATACATTTTTGGATTTCAAATGGATTAACCTTATTATTCCAGGTACTTCTAATAATGTTTTTAAGTAGCACAATTAGATTAAACTGCAAAAGCCAGCTCAGAAGAATCTGGAAAATTGCATTGCTTCTGGCATCCTGTCTTTATTCAAATCTTACTTTATTTACTTATTTCTTTATTATATATATATTTTTAAAATGTTTATTTATTTTTGACAGAGAGAGAGAGACAGAGACAGAGCATGAGTGGGGGAGGGGCAGAGAAAGAGGGAGACACAGAATGGGAAGCAGGCTCCAGGCTCCGAGCTGTCAGCACAGAGCCTGACGTGGGGCTCGAACTCACAGACTGCAAGATCATGACCTGAGCTGAAGTTGGACGCTCAACCGACTGAGCCACCCAGGTGCCCCTATTTATTATATTTTTTAAATGTTTTTTTTTTTTTTCAACGTTTATTTATTTTTGGGACAGAGAGAGACAGAGCATGAACGGGGGAGGGTCAGAGAGAGAGGGAGACACAGAATCGGAAACAGGCTCCAGGCTCCGAGCCATCAGCCCAGAGCCTGACGCGGGGCTCGAACTCACGGACTGCGAGATCGTGACCTGGCTGAAGTCGGACGCTTAACCGACTGCGCCACCCAGGCGCCCCAATTTATTATATTTTTTAATGTTTGTTTATTTTTGAGAGAGAGAGAGAGAGAGAGTGTGTGTGTGTGTGTGTGTGTGTGTGTGTGTGTGTGTGTGAGTGGGGGAGGGGCAGAGAGAGAGGGAGACACAGAATCTGAAGCAGGCTCCAGGCTCTGGGCTGTCAGCACAGAGTCTGATGCGGGGCTTGAACTCACAAACCACGAGCTCATGACCTGAGCTGAAGTTGGATGCTTAACCAACTGAGCCACCCAGGTGCCTCCAGATCTTACTTTTTTAAAAGCTGCATCCAGGGGATAAATAATTTCAGTCAGGCAAAGCACCGTGTGGCAAGGTGGAGAAGATTTTAGAAGTGTTCTAGTTTTAAAAGGCCTTCACTGGTAATGAGTATAGAGAAGGAATCTTAAATCTGTTGGACTATATACTATATGCTTAGAAAACAAATCTAAGCAAATGAATAAAGAATTCTGGAATCAGAGCCAGAAGAAACTTCATTCAATATATATTTGAATGTACCATAGCCACTTTATTAGATACTGGGTTACAGAGGTGAATAAGATGGAGTTGTTGTCCTCCTGAGGCTTACTGTCTAATCCTCCTCAGTCTTCACCTCACCTCATTTTATGTTGTGCAGTATATTGGAATTTACAGCTTGAGAGAGCAAATACTTTTCCAGGGTTGTGTAGCTTGTTACTGGTAGAGTGGAACTGAAATGCAAGTTTCTTATAAGGGAGATAAAAGCAAAATATTTATTCATTTATGTAAAGTGTTTAGTGCTCACTAATGTGTTTATTATCCCTGTACTAGGTACTGGGAGATACAATGGTAAGTAGAAGGCCACCTTTTTTTGATGTAGAGCTTAAAAGGCATTTTTGGGGGGGGGAATCCAGAATTTTTTCCACTATGTTGCATTGTACTGTTCATAATCTTTTATCTCATGGGAGGGTTAGGGGCTCTCAAATATTCATTCTTAAGTGTTCAATGAATTTAGTGTTTTTCAGTACCTTCTGACAGTGAAAGACAGTTTTACTGAAGAACGGGGACTTTTGCATGAGGTAGGAAGAATTAAGTAGTTATGGATTCTCTTTGGGAAGTGACCATTATTTATTTCACAATTTGTATAGGGCCCAAGCTTTTGCCTACGAGTAAGAAAGAAACTTTTTCTTTCAAATGACTCTGCTATCAGGACCCAAAACCCAGGCTGATAATTAAAATCAGCCATGTCGGGGCGCCTGGGTGGCACAGTCGGTTAAGCGTCCGACTTCAGCCAGGTCACGATCTTGCGGTCTGTGAGTTCGAGCCCCGCGTCAGGCTCTGGGCTGATGGCTCAGAGCCTGGAGCCTGTTTCCGATTCTGTGTCTCCCTCTCTCTCTGCCCCTCCCCTGTTCATGCTCTGTCTCTCTCTGTCCCAAAAATAAATAAACGTTGGAAAAAAAAAATTTTTTTAAAAATCAGCCATGTCGTGTGGGTTAAATAGACTTTTGCATACTGACCTTCTCTTTCCTTTTAGTTACTCAAACTTTGTGTGTATTCAATACTCAGTGGTCAAAGAATCACAAAAAATATGCAGGATGCTTATTTTTTTCAAATTTCTTCTCAAACTGATTGTGATTATATTTGACTTTTTCTTCTCAGTGCTTGCTTACTAAATCAAACATTTGACAGTCTAGGAAAGAGTGAGAAAAGGTTAATTAAACTGCTAAATAATTTAGGATGTTTTAGTTATTTGGTAGCTATAGACAATTAAGGCTTTTTTCCTTAAAATGTCTCTTTGGGAATGCTTATACAATGGAGAATTTTAAGAGTAAGTTATCTTCACCTCAGGCCTCCTTGCTCTTCCTGTTCCAGAGTAACTTCTTCCGTTCTGCTGGAGCCAGTTAGTTCTTGGCTCAGTTGTTTTAGTTTCTCAGTGGAATATGAGCTTAACCATGTTTATAATCTGTGAACATCAAATTCCATTTTTTCTTCTAAGAGCTAGAACATTAAATTCCCTGCCAGTGATCTAAAACACATTGAATTGTATATATTCAAATGCAGATGATTTATTTTCTCTGAACTTACATCATAACATTTAAAAATAAAGAGACCTTAGAAATAGTGGTTATTATATATTAGTGAGAATTATTCTAGTTCTGTTGCAGGTATAACCACATTTTAAGACTCTATAAATTAGTGTTAAGTTACGGAGGAGGTTGTATGACTACCATTACTTGATCATTTCAAAAGTATTTGTAAAATAACTAAAATAATATGCTAGTAAGAAGCATGGACTATGTGTGTAAATATAGGTGGTTTCAAGTAACACTTAAAGTTAGATTGGCGTACAATTTAAAACATAATAATTATCACATTGTAATTGTGTGTATTAAGTCATAAAATATTTTTTTACCAGGGTCAAATCAAATATTTCAGTGGGTCTGGGGGAGGGGGAAGAAGGAGGAGGAGTTGGATGAGCTAAAGATGTTGTCTGAGGTCATTTGGTTGGTATATATAGAAAGGCAGGCTAAGTTTGACCTTCCAACATGCAGGCTAGGGTCTCCAGGCATGCTGTTGCAGTTATCTGTTGCTAAGGAACAAAATGACTACAAACATGGCATAAAAGTGTCAAGGTTCTGGGTGTTGACTAGGCTGATCTAAGTGATTCTTGCACAAGTTCTTTCATGTATTTGTAGTGTGATGGGTCTTGTGTTATCTCAGAGGCTTCCTTCTAGACTCACATGTCTGGCACTTGGGTGGGAAAGTCCAAATAGCTAGGAGCTGAAATAGCTCCTCAGACATCTCTGTCTCTATATTTCTGTGTAGTCTCAGCCTAGGGGCTTCATAGTAGCCAGACTTCTTACATAGAAGCATAGGCCTCCAAAAGCACTTGTTCTAAATAAGAGAGCGCCAGAAGGGAGCCGTATTGTTTTTTATGACCTAAATTCAGAATCAGTGTCCTTTCTACTGCATTTTATTTGTTAGAAGCGAATCACTAAGGCCAACCCATATTCAGAGGGAAGGGAATTAGACCCCACCTCTTTCTGGGAAGAGTGTCAAGAAAATGCAGACATATTTCAAAGCACCTCAGTCCTTCTGGCCACAACTTACTTACATTCCTCCCAAGTGCAAAACACACTTACTGCTTCTCAAGGGGGTCTTATCTAGGACAGCATCAGGCTCTGGCTTGAGGTCTAGGATCCTGTCATCTAAATCAGATCCAGGTTCAGATAAGGCTGTTTGGATACAGCTCCTTGGGTATGGTTCCCTGAGTACCATTGCTTTCATTTTGAAGGCCTGCAAACTAAAGAGGTATGTTATCTCTCCCCATATCTAGCCCACCCAATAAGAAACAGTGGACGGCATAAGATAACCACTGTGGACGTTCCTTTTCAAAAATAAAGAAAAATGTAAGGAACACAGTAGTCACTGATCCACAGCAATTCTGAAATCCAGCCAGGCCAATATTATCATTTCTGTGATTAGGGCTCAGCTTTATTGTCTAGGAATCATCCTCTATACTCTTGGTTTTGCCTTCTGAATTCTCCTTCCTTTTTTATAAAATGTATCCTTTGTTTGCAGTTCAGTCATTTCCTAAACCATAGTGATTTGAGCATGAATTGGGTGTGTGTCCCAAAAACCTCTTTTCATTTTGTACTGTCTTTTTTATTTTATTTTTAATGTTTGTTTATTTTTGAGAGAGAGAGAGCGAGCGAGCAGGGGAGGGACAGAGGGAGAGGGAGACACAGAATTTGAAACAGGCTCCAGGCTCCAAGCTGTCAGCACAGAGCCTGACGTGGGGTTCAGACTCACGGACCCTGAGATCATGACCTGAGCTGAAGTCGGACGCTTAACTGACTGAGCCACCCAGGCGCCCCTGTACTGTCTTTTTTAGTCCAAATGACATTGTTTCTGAATTTTAAATTCTCTAGGAATCTTTTTGAGGGGTTCACTCTGTTAGACAAAAGCCATACTTACACACTGACATCAACCTTTCTCTACCTTAGGCTCTGTAGAAGAGGAAAAAGGTTTCCTTGACCCTTTTAAGATCCCTGGCTGGGTCTGAAAATTAAACTGACAAAGACAGGGGCACCTGGGTGGCTCAGATTGGTTAAGCGTCCGACTTCGGCTCAGGTCATGATCTCACGGCTCCTGAGTTTGAGCTCCATGTTGGGCTCTGTGCTGACAGCTCAGAGCCTGGAGCCTGTTTCAGATTCTGTGTCTCCCTCTCTCTGACCCTCCCCCGTTCATGCTCTGTCTCTCTCTGTCTCAAAAGTAAATAAACGTTAAAAAAAAAAAAAAACTGACAAAGATTAAAAGGAGAAAAGCATACACATTTACTTAATATAAGTTTTATGTGACCCGGAAGCCTTTATAACAAAATGAAGACCTGAAGAAATGTTTATTTTTTAAGTTTAAATTTAAATTCTAGTTAGTTTACACACAGTGTAATATTAGTTTCAGGTGTACCATTTAGTGATTGAACACTTCTATACAGCACCTGGTCCTCTTTGCAACAAATACCCTTCTTAATCCCTATCACCTTTTTAATCCATCCCTCCCACCCATCCCATCTCTGGTAACTATCAGTTCTCTATAGTTAAGAGTCTGTTTCTTGCTTTGCCTCCCTCTCCCCCCCCCACCCCGTGCTTATTTGTTTCGTTTCTTAAATTCTACATATGAGTGAAATCATATGGTATTTCTCTCCTCTCCTGACTTCTGACCTATTTTATTTAGCATAATACTCTCTAGCTCATTCACTTTGTTGCAAATGGCAAAATTTCATTCTTTTTTATGGCTGAGTAATATTCCCTTGTGTGTGTGTATGTATATATACATGTATGTATGTATATATGTGTGTATATATGTGTATATACATATGTACGTATATACACAAATTATATTTTCTCTCGTCTTTATTTGTTCATCAGTTGATGGACACAGGCTAGTTCCATAGTTTGGCTATTGTAGATAATGCTGCTATAAATAAACGTTGGGATGCATGTATCCCTTTGAATTAGTACTTTTGTATTCTTTAGATAAGTACTTAGTATGTAATTGCTGGATCGTAGGGTAGTTCTATTTTTAACCTAAAGAAAGATTTAAACCTGAGTATTTTTATGCTAGGTTTGATGAAGATTGGGCAGTTGTGGAGAAATGTGATAGGACAAAGAATATGAGGTAAGTGTAGTTAACTGGAGGAAATTTAGCAAGGCTTATTCGTTAGGATTCTTTTCTATGTCCCTTTGTCTTCAGAGATAGGAGTGCTCTCTTCTTCCAGGTATAGGGAGGCTACCTCTCATGAGCATTTTATGATCTATTCAAGGGGAGAAGAGCAGAGGAAAGGTCAGGGTGACCTTCCTGTTTCTGCCATTTGCTCCAGCTTCTTCATCTTAAAATATTCAATATGCAGAGGTACCTTATTTTGGGGTAGCATGTCCTGAATCAGCTCCATTTAAGGTTTTTGTGGGACAAAACCTTTAAGATTCTTAGAAGGCCTTTTGTTTGAAAGGAATTGTAAGGCAACACCTTAAATCTCTTGGGAGTCCACACTAGGGTTGGTAAACTATTGCCAGTGAGCTAAGATTTGTTTTTACCTTTTTAAAGGTTGTGAAAAAAAAAAGAAGAATGTTCAACAGAGACTGTATATGGCCCTCAAAGCCTAAAATATTTATCTTTCCCTTTACAGAAAAAAAGTTTGCCAACCCTTGGTCCAAACAAAAGTTTAATCTTTAGTCTGTGTTTCCCTGACACTGCCTTGGATTTGATCTTTGTTCAGAGGGCATTTCTTAACTGGAGAAATGTTTGCTATATGGAAGTAAGAAACCGTTTTATTTTGTGGGTGCCTGGGTGGCTCAGTTGGTTAAGTGTCCACCTTTGGCCCAGGTCATGATTTCACAGTTCATGAGTTCAAGCCCACCATTGGGTTCTCTGCTGTTAGCACAAAGCCCACTTCAGATCCTCTGTCTCCCTCTCTCTCTGCCCCTCCCCTACTCACACTAGGTGGGCTCTCTTTCTCTCTCAAAAATAAATAAACACTCAAAAAGAAGAAACAGTTTTATTTTTGGACCTAGGAAGACCTGACTCCTTTATATTTCCTCTATATTCTTATTGAAAATTATATAATTCCTTCTTTTTCTCACTTTTCTCTACCTGTACTTTATGATACTTAGCTGAAAAAAACTAGTTGACAATTAATATTCTGCCTGGAAATCTCCTTATCCATACTTTTCAATTCATTGGTTATATTTTCTATTTTCTATTTTTTTTAATTTGCATCCAAGTTAGCATATAGTGCAATAATGATTTCAGGAGTAGAATCCAGTGATTCATCCCCTACTTTTAACACCCAGTGCTCATCCCAGCAAGTGCTCTCCTTAATGGCCCTTGCTCATTTAATCCATCCCTCCACCCACAACCCTTCCAGCAACCCTCAATTTGTTCTCTATATTTAAGTCCCTTATGTTTTGTCCCCCTCCCTGTTTTTATATTATTTTTGCTTCCCTTCCCTTATGTTCATCTGTTTTGTATCTTAAATTCCACTTATGAGGGAAGTCATATGATATTTATCTTTCTTTGACTAATTTCACTTAGCATAGTACACTCCAGTTCCATCCATGTAGTTGCAAATGGCAAGATTTCATTCTTTTTGATCGTGAGTAATACTCCATTGTATGTATATATATGTATGTATGTATGTATGTATGAAGAAATTCTTCAATTTCTTTCATAAGCTTTTTAGTTTTCAGTGTATAGATTTTTCACCTCTTTGGTTATGTTTATTCCTAGGTATTTTATGGTTTTTGGTGCACTTGTAATTGGGATCAATTCCTTGATTTCTCTTTCTGCTGCTTCATTATTGGTGTATAGAAATGAAATAAATTTACATACATTGATTAAAACAATTTTTTTTAAGTTTGTTTATTTTGAGAGAGACAGAGATAGTGCAAGTGAGGGAGGGACAGAGAGTGGGAGACAGAGAATCCCAAGCAGGCTCCGCACTGCCGGCCCAGAGCCCAATATAGGGCTCAAACCCATGAAACTGTGAGATCATGACCTGAGCTGAAACCAAGAGTTGGATGCTTAACCGACTGAGCCACCCAGGTGCCCTGTCTGTGCATTGATTTTACATCTTGGAACTTTGCTGAATCCATGGATCAGTTCTAGCTGTTTTTTGGTGGAATGTTTTCCACTATGGTGGGTTTTCCATATTAGTATATCATGTCGTCTGCAAAGAGTGAAAGTTTGACTTCCTCCAAGCTGATTTGGATGCCTTTTCTTTCTTTCTTTCTTTCTTTCTTTCTTTCTTTCTTTCTTTCTTTCTTTCTTTCTTTCTTCTTTTAATGTTTATTTATTTTTGAGAGAGAACAGAGACAGAGCGTGAGCAGGGGATGGGCAGAGAGAGAGGGAGGCACAGGATCTGAAGCAGGCTCCAGGCTCTGAGCTGTCAGCACAGAGCCCGATGCGGGGCTCAAACCAACAAACCATGAGATCATGACCTGAGCTGAAGTCAGTCGCTTAACTGACTAAGCCTCCCAGGCGCCCTCCCCCGCCTTTACTTTTAGCGCTTGAAAAGTGGGTAGGTGATAGAAATAATTTTAAACTTGAGGACTCCAGAGCAGATGGTAAATCAGGTTATAAAAGACTTATTATTTTTTTAAATGTTTGTTTATTTTTGAGGGGGCATGGAAGGGGCAGGGAGAGAGGGAGACACAGAATCTGAAACAGGCTCCAGGCTCTGAGCTGTCAGCACAGAGCCTGACACAAGGCTCAAACCCACAGACTGTGAGATCATGACCTGAGCTGAAGCTGGATGTTTAACCAACTGAGCCACCCAGGCGCCCCTGTTATAAAAGACTTAGAATAGTATTAAGGAATGGTCTCTAGAACTGCTCTACTGCCTGACCCCATCTGAAAAGATTTTGCTCACCTTGCATAGTGATCTTGCTATGGAGGTAAAATAGAAAAGTTGAGGTATTTTATGATATGTGTTATTGTCTTGTTTTTTTCCCTTTTTTCATTAGATGAAAGGAGCATAGCAGTGAATATGTTTTGCTGTATTTATGATTGAACAGGCAGTGTGAACATTACATTTTTGTATTTTTTCCATTCTGTTTTCTTTTTCTTCCCCTTTTACATCTTTCTTTACCTTTCTCTCTGGATTTGTACATTATGAGAGATTCACCCAAATTCTCTGATGATCTGAAAGAAGAAGATAGCTTAGTGAATAGGAAGTTATATAGAATTAGCTGCCTTCCCACTTCTGGAGAAGAAATGCCTGTACTTAATCATTTACCTGTTTTATATTTCTTGGTTTCCAGATTTATATGCATTGTTGAATTGGGGTAGGGGGGAAAAGCTTTTATTTTAAATGACTCAGTTATTTTTTTTTACTTGGTATTTGAAAGATACTTTTACAAAGCTTTAATAGACTCCTATAAACACATGCTAATTGGTGGCAGTAGAAGAACCTTCAGAAGAGTCAGAACAAGAAGTTTTGGAATGAGTTACATTCCTAAGAAGGAGGACAATACATATCTATCTTTTTTTTAAGTTTATCTATTTATTTTGAGAGAGAGAGAGAGAATCCCAAGAGAGCCTGGACACATAGGGTCAATCCCATGAACAGTGAGATCATGACCTGAGCTGAAACCAAGGGTTGGACACTCAACTGCCTGAGCCACCCAGGCGCCCCAATACGTACCTATCTTGAACTCCTGAAAATGGTGAAGACTTCTTATAGCCCTTTAAGTTAGGTTGCAACTTGGAAAAGGCAACATCTCCTTTTGGGATTAGCCTTCTATAACTCTTTCACTTGTTTGTCTGCGTTCTCTTTTTTTCCCAGTTGACACACATTACTACCTGAAAGGTTCCTGTTGGTTTGGAAACAGAGGTGAGGAGAAGAAAAAGTTAACTTTTCATGCTTTTAAATCTGATAGTATTACCTAACTAATTTCAACTAGATGAAAACTTTTAAAATATTTAATGCATGATATGCTGTATGCATTATGCATTAATTTTAGGAATTATAATACAGTAGTGTGGATTTATGAATGACATGGACAGCAAATTATTTCCAACCTAAATTGCCCTGTTCGTTTTTGGATAAAATAATTACTTGCTAGAGCAATATTTTTCTGGCATGTTATAAGCCAAGAGAGAAGTTTGGAAGGATCTGAATGAATGCTGAGTATAAAGATTTTGGTACAAGTTGATTTTATTCTTTCTTTCCTCAGAGTGTCAGCAATTAGTTTGATCCTGAGTGAGGAAAAAAGCTGCTTTGTGAAATCAGTAATTCCACTGAGGCTAGTAGTAGTAAAGATATTTTTAATTTGGGTCTTAGAAAGCCAGATCTGAGCATTGACAGACCTTTTCCTAATGTACCAGTTTAATGAGTTTAAAACATGTTGCAGATTTAATGTTTAGTTTGGATATTGATTTCTGGTTTTGTCTTTTTAAGCTATATATATATGTGTGTGTGTGTGTACATATATATATATTTTCAAGTTAAATTAGTTTTTATTTAATCATTCTGTCTTTTAATGCTACACACACCAATAGAAGACAATTATTATTTTGAAAACAACACAGATGTAGTTAATATTCTTATGATTATACAGATGTTGACTGGCAGAAAATCTTTTGGATTAGAAAAAGCATTTGTCAAATGTAGATTTTTAGTTCAGTATGAAAATGCATCATCTATTTTATTGGTGACTATAATTAACAAAAGTAGTTCAGACAAAAGATTCTAAGCATTTCTGAAATAATGAAGTTTCTTTTCTTGAGACAGTGCTACATTGACACTGTGCATTAGGGGGAAAAGGCAGTTGAGAATATCATTCAAATAATTTTTTTGTCAGTTATGGGCTCTTTCAAGAATGGCCAACTTTAACAATGACTGGTTCCTAGAGTCTTAAAATTTCAGAACTGAAAAGAGACAAGGTATGTTTTATCTGGCCTTAAATATATATATACCAGAGTAGAAAAGGATGTTTCCCTTCCTTAAGCTTTTGCAGTAAAATTTTCATTTATCATTGTATCTACTGCATATTTTATGAAATTCCTTATTAAAGGATTAAAAATTAAGCAAATCATGATTTTCACATGAGTATAAAATGCACACATGTAAAAGTTTTCATTTAATTAAATTAATTGGAGAACCTGTAAGATGTTAAAAGTGGTTTAAAGGAGAATTCAGATACTATACATACATATGTATGTATATATATGATCAAGAATGCTGAAATGGGGGCACCTGGTGGCTCAATCTGTTAAGTGTCTGATTCTTGATTTTGGCTCTAGTCATGATCTCACAGTTCATTGAGTTTGAGCCCCGCATTGGGGCTGCTTGGGATTCTCTCTCTCTCTGTTCCTCCCCCACCTGTGTGCACTCTCTCTCTCTCTCACTCAAAATAAAAAATGTAAAAACATTAAAAAAAAATGCTGAAGTGAATTTACAAATTGATGTAAAACTGGCTTTTTTTACATGGACATGAGGGAAATCATTCCTCCTTCCACTGGACAGAATTTTTTTGCATGTATATGGACAAGAATCCTTTGCATTGCTATCAGTTATCTACAACTTACATTTATAAAATAACTCAAAGATCATGGAAGATGCAAATGCTATAGGCTCAGATATTTAGGAAAGGCGTACATTACACAATGCCTAGTTTTCCATTGAAGATCCCTGGTGATCTTTTTGATCCATTTTAGTCTTTTGCAGTTTGTCATAAAAAGACAAGAATAAGTGGGCCTATATTCTGGTTTTTGACAACAGTTTTATGTCTGTTAGTGTTAGGCCTTACTCTTATTCCTTGTAACTAAAATCAGTTTTCAAAATGAAAGGAAAGTTATTCTTAGGCTGGCATTTTCTGATATTTTGATCAACATGAGAACCCTTCCTTAGGTTAGTGTTGAATTTTGGACTTTTTAAAAATTGAGAGATAGGGGCGCCTGGGTGGCGCAGTCAGTTAAGCGTCCGACTTCAGCCAGGTCACGATCTCGCGGTCCCTGAGTTCGAGCCCCGCGTCAGGCTCTGGGCTGATGGCTCAGAGCCTGGAGCCTGTTTCCCATTCTGTGTCTCCCTCTCTCTCTCTGCCCCTCCCCCGTTCATGCTCTGTCTCTCTCTGTCCCAAAAATAAATAAACGTTGAAAAAAAAATTAAAAAAAAAAATTGAGAGATAATTGACATATAACATTATATTAGTTTCAAGTGTACAACATAATGATTTGATATTGATATTTATTTATTTATTTTTTTTTAAATTTTTTTTTCAACATTTTTACTTATTTTTGGGACAGAGAGAGACAGAGCATGAACGGGGGAGGGGCAGGGAGAGAGGGAGACACAGAATCGGAAACAGGCTCCAGGCTCCAAGCCATCCGCCCAGAGCCTGACGCGGGGCTCGAACTCACGGACCGCGAGATCGTGACCTGGCTGAAGTCGGACGCTTAACCGACTGCGCCACCCAGGCGCCCCTTGATATTGATATTTATATACACCACAAAATGTCACCACAATAAGTCTAGTTCCCCACTATTACCATACACAATAAAAAATGTTTTTCCTTTGAGGAGAACTTTTAAGATTTACTGTCTTCGCAAATGTCAAATATGTGCTACAATATTTTGACTATAATGATACTAGCAAATATCATTCATAAATTGTAGCTTCAAGTGGTTAGGTAGCAAGTCCTATAAGACTACCCAGTGCCTAATATTTTGTAGGTAATAAATAAAGAACAATAAGAATTTGAAGGAAACTAGAACTCGCCTGCCCTATTTTAGTTCTTAAAAGTACATATTAGGGAACCTGGCTGGTTCAGTCAGTAGAGCATGCAACTCTTAATCTTGGGGTTGTAAGTTTGAGCCCTGCTCAAACCTGGGTGTAGAGATTACTTAAAATAAAGGAAAAAAATCGTTGGGAAAAAAGCACATATTTATTACAACCTTAGCAACTTCCCATTCTAAATACTTTTTTACTTGGGTAGTTGAACCCATGGAGGGGAGGGCATGGAATTGGCATTATTCATGCTAATTATAACTGGACCTTTGCAGCCTCATGATCCTTTTATTCCCTTGCACATTCCTGATTTTGAAGCAGCATTGTGGTATAGTGGAAAGAAACAGCATTTGTAGTCTTGTAGACCTGGGTTTGAATCACCACCCTACCACTTGCCAGCTGTTAGATCTTGGGACACTCTCACAATCTCAAATTCTTCAATTAAATGAATACTAAATACTAAACAGGATTATATGGAATTTATATGTAAAGATGTAACAGTGCCTGACACATGGTAGGCAGTAAATGTTAGTGCTCTGGTCTATTCCCGTCAAGCCCTCCTTCTTTCTCTTCTCCTGTTTCCATTACTGAAATTATTAGAGTCATTTGGTATGACCTCTCTCATCTTCCTTCCATCTCTGTATTTCTTTTTGTCTTTTTTTGTTTGTTTCAGAAGTTTATCTATCTTACAAGGTTGTCGTGAGGATTAAAGAAGATAACGTGTATGAAATTGCTTAGTGTATTTCCTAGCACGTATTAGGCATTAAATAGATTAATTGCATCTGAACGTAAGGTTGATTTTACTTCTGATATTTTTTACTTGTACAAGTATTACCCTTCTCCCTAGTATGTGTGATCATCTCGTCTTTCAAAAAGTATTCCCTATTTTGGGGGGGAAAAGCTCTTTTGCCTGGCCTTGCTAGAACTCTGGCTAATACCTTATTTCTTTCATTCCTTTATTTTCAAACTTCACATTTGAATAGATACAGGATTTGGCCTCCACTTTTTTACCACCTGCTCTCACATTAAACCCCTGCATTCTGATATTCCATAATTTTCTCCTGCATCTGAAACAGCACCCTCCCACTCAAGCTCCCACAAGGCTTAAATGTAGGAGGCCTTCAATGAATATTTGTTGAATAATGAATGCAATGAGAAGCTTTAGAGTACTATCACTGAGAGCTCTCTAATAGTTTAAATCAATAGGTTTTTAAGGAAATCTGGTAAGAAACTATTGTACCTAAATTCATTCTAACTGGATGCTTGTGTATGATGTGCATTTTGTTGTTTTTCTGAGAAAAACCCATGGTTTGTATCAGATTTGGAAATAAATTTTAATTTTTTTTAATGTTTGTTTATTTTTGACAGAGGCAGAGCATGAGTGGGGGAGGGACAGAGAGAGAGGGAGACACAGAATCCGAAGCAGGCTCCAGGCTCTGAGCTGTCAGCACAGAGCCTGATGCCGGCCTCAAACTCACAGACCATGAGATCATGACCTGAGCCAAAGTTGGTCGCTCAACCGACTGAGCCACCCAGGCGCCCCTGGAAAGAAATTAAAAAAAATTTTTTTTTTCCAACGTTTATTTATTTTTTTGGGGACAGAGAGAGACAGAGCATGAATGGGGGAGGGGCAGAGAGAGAGGGAGACACAGAATCGGAAACAGGCTCCAGGCTCTGAGCCATCAGCCCAGAGCCTGACGCGGGGCTCGAACTCAGGGACCGCGAGATCGTGACCTGGCTGAAGTCGGACGCTTAACCGACTGCGCCACCCAGGCGCCCCACGAAGAAATTTTAAATACTGTGTTGTAGAGAA
This sequence comes from Lynx canadensis, assembly GCF_007474595.2. Taxonomy (NCBI): domain Eukaryota; kingdom Metazoa; phylum Chordata; class Mammalia; order Carnivora; family Felidae; genus Lynx; species Lynx canadensis. Next base: position 75,815,456 of record NC_044309.1, read on the forward strand.
AGTTTAGGCCTGTCAAAAGTTCATAAAAAACTGTAAAATCGGTAATAATTAGTAAAAATTTACTGTGCACACTCCAAAAAAGACAGTTTGCAAACTCATACCGAAACATGGAATTGAAGCTCAGAGATCTATTGTTACAAAGCAGCTCACATAGTATGAAGGCAATGAGTATTCTTTATTGTGATTGGTTACAGTATTAGAATTTTTTCAAATGAAAGGGAATTGGTTAGTGGTTACTTCATACTGATTTTGGGGAACTATTTAACTTTTGCTTTTGATTTGCAGAGGCACTACCAAGAAGGGGTCAAGTTAACTTTGCTCGTCTTTGCAAAATAAGCTAACTTAAGCTTCGCTTGTGTGACTGGCTGGTTTTGTCTGCTCAGGAAATCAAGTCTGGTCTCCATTTGTGTTTGATTTTGACAGTTCCACCCTCTTTGGTTACTCTCTCAGCAGGTTGAGAGCATGACCAGCCAGTAGTGTTACTGTCAGTTGCCAGCGATGATGTAGTCAGGCCAGAGAGTCACATATTCACTGTTTCCATTAAATGAGTTGTCAGGCTGGAGGGCCATGTAGTCACCGTCTTCATCATTTATATTGTTCTTGTTTTCATCCAGTTGCTTGATCCTTTTGGATACTAATTTGGTGTACAAGTGGCTGCTGACAGGCATTTGAACTGGAGGCATTTGCAACACACTAGGGAGGTTAATATGATGACTGTAAGGAGGAAAATAGTCAAGGATTGAAAAATTTCCAGGATCCAAGGTTTGTTTTTTGTTTTTGTTTTTTTTTTCCCAGAGAGAGAGAGGAGAGGGCTCATGTGCATGAGTCACGGAGAGGGGAAGAGGGAGAAAGAGAGAATCTTAAGCAGGCTCCATGCTCAGCACAGAACCTGACATGGGGCTCTATCCTATGACCCTGGGATCATGATCTGAGCCAAAATCAGGAGTCGAACGCTCAACTGACTGGGCCACCCAGTGCCCCCTGGAGCCAAGGTTTAACAAAAGAACAGATCTGTGGAAGAGGTGTCACTTATTTGATGAAAAATTTTTATCAGGTATTTAAGATCCTTTAGATTTTGGATAATAATTCCTGATTGGTCAACATAGAAACAACATTTTTTTTTTTACCCAGTTGTAGCACAGGCAACTCCTTGTTGAGCAGTCAAGGCATCAAGGCCTATTCCATTTTGCAGTACCACTGGAGATAAACCATTTATTTAATAGTTTTTTATTTTTTAAATAGTTGGAGAAATACATGATTTTTCTAATTCATTAACTCATTTGAGGAAAAACCACTCTAACATATGAAAACCAGAGCTTTTTTTGTTTATTTGGGTTTTTTAATAATTATGTTAGAGAGAGAGTACAAGTGGGGGAGAGGCAGAGAGAAGGACAGAGGATCTGAAGCAGGCTCTGTGCTGTGAGCATAGAGACCGACGCAGGGCTCCATCTCACAAACTCTGAGATCATGACCCGAGCCAAAGTCGGAAGCCTAACCAACTGAGCCACCCAGGCACCCCAACCAGAGCTTTTTTTGAATAATAAAATGTGGAAGTTCATGGGAAGCTAACTTATGAGGAGTTACTTTATGTACAAACAATCCTAAGTTTATATAATTCAAAGAGTCCTTTTTAGTCATTTGGGGTATAAAATATGGTAAACCATACCATCCAGACCATTTGGGTGGGAAGTCTCTGTATACTGTGTTACTACCACAGAGGATGAATTACTCAGTATTATTAAGAGAGAGTTAGGGTGGATCCCATGACCCACCAGTCAGGGGTAACGTGGATATCATGGTTATTCTTTGCCATGTAGGCATCAGCACACTACCATCTTGAATGGCTGTAGCTTAAATTTAGATAGGAACAAAAAACATTCCTATGAATTTGGTTGGCTTAGCAGTCCATATGTCATGTTATTGTTGATAAACAATTGATTTCCTATCCAGTGGTGCCTTGAATATTTGTCTGTCCAGTAAGTGAAACTGTTATTTATATAGTAGGGTTATGGAGGCATTCCATTTGCCTACCAATTTTTCACTGAACCAGGGTACAGCTTCATTAATTTCTTTGGTAATATAATTAAAGGTATCATCATTCTCTAATTTTAAATGTGGGTCATTATATTTAGGAGTCTAATCTCCTTCATCTGAGTCAAACCAGAGGGTTTGGTTACAGAGTGAGTCTGGAACATGCCCCAAATCAAGTCCAGTATCAAGAAGGTTCTCTATGCATAGGCACGGGTTACCAGCAATGAAGTTTACAGCGGTTATGGGCCATTCCTTGGCCTTTAAGGCTTCTTCCCAGTGTCAGATTAATGGCCATAAATATTAGTTGAATGGCCAAGGGAAGGATATCAGACCTTTTCATAAAGCCATTTCCTGAATTAATCATTCAAGCATTTATAGAAGCTGGTTCTAATATTAATTGGAGTCTTCCTGAGCATTTAAATGGTAACATAATCAATGACCATTTTGAGTAGTAAAAGAAAGTATTTGTTGGATGGTGGACCTTAGTGGGTGTTTACTGTGGGTGGAGGAAATTTCCAATGCAAAGAGAAACCTAAGTTTAAATATTTACAATTAATTTTCAAGACAGTAATATACAACAATTGTTATAAATCAAGTCCTAGAAGTGAATGAGGAATTCTGCTGAATGTTCTGTGATTTGGGACAGAAACTATCTATACCATACTGTTGTTTGCTGCAGGGGAAGACTTTTTCTTGGAAATCTTTCATTTTTAGGCAGCTGTAGGTTTACAAGTTCCAGTGTCTGGGGGAACTCTATTTAGTTGAGAGTCATGGACCCATGTTCAATACCCTGTAATTTAACTGCTGTAGGAGAAGTTTCCATTGAGGTTCAGTTGCTATTTTTCATTGATGTCTCTTCCAAAACACCCACTGTCCAAGTTCCAAAGTATGGAGTACAAAGTCCTCTCATGTGGAGGGTGTTTAAGAGCTTCCTTGACCTGTTGAAAGTAAGGTTTTTTTTTCTTTCTTTTGTGTGTGTGTGTGTGTGTGTGTGTGTGTGTGTGTGTGTGTGTTTTAAAATGTTTATTTGGTTGTGAGAGACGCGAGTGGGGGAGGGGCAGAGAGGGAGGGAGACACAGAATCCGAAGCAGGCTGCAGGCTCTGTGCTGTCAGCACAGAGCCCCACATAAGGGCTTGAACTCATAAGCCGTGAAGTTTTACCTGGAATTCCCCATAATGGAAAACATTTTCTAATGAATTCTTTCCTCCTGTAGTGGCATGAGCTTTCCAACGATGGAAAGCTTTGACCCATCTAGAAAATAGACATGTCATGACAGGTACATATTGATAACCCATAGAAGGAGGCAATTGAATGAAGTCCAGTTGTAGATGTTCTGATGGTCTGGATGGTGGGAGAGCAATTCCCCAAAGCTACTTTAATAGTTTTAATAGAGTTATATGACTGACAGGTTAAACACAGATTATAAACCTGTTGTGCCGATTTAGAACAGTCACCTCACCAATAGTTTTCATAATTTGGGTCATTTTGTCAATTCCATGGTGGGTAGTCATGTGCAGTGCTCATAAGAGTGGCTGTTTGAGAGATTCAGGAAGCACTGGACAGTCGTTTGGGCCTTCCCAGGGTTTTCTTTTTTCATGGAACTTGCATCCTTTGTGGTGCCACTTTTGTTTTCTATTATCTGACACAATTTTTTGTCTGTTACACAAATTGTCATGAATAATGTGATTTGGATCTTTTTAGAACATTTATTTAAATTATAGAGTTTTGGTACATTAGGAATTTCTTGAATTAACAGCTTTAGCATGAAAGTTAGCCATAACATTTCTCTGATATTCAGGGTCTGATTAGTGGGTACGAGCCTCAGTTTTGATAATGCGATTTGTGAGGGTAATAACAGTGCCAAGAGGAAATCAGCAACCTGAGGTTCCTGTTTTTATAGGTGTGTCATTTGATGTTAAAAATCCTGTTTTCAGAGCATGCTAAATAAAATCTTGGACTCCTCCAAAAGCATATCTCCTATCATTGTAAATATTTGCAGTTTTTCTTTTTGCTAGTTTACATGCTCATTTGAGGACAAATAATTCTGCAGGTTGGGCTGAGTTAAATTGAGGAAAGACTCCTCTTTCTTTTTTTTTAAAGTATGCTTCACACCCAGTGTGGAGTCCAGTGCAGGGCTTAAATTCATGACCCTGAGATCAAGAGTTGGACACTTAATCCACTGAGCCACCCAGGCACCCCAAGGACTTCTCTTCCTAATAATTCATATTGAGCAGTTGCAGTATATCCAGCTTCATATTTCCCTTCAGAATTTTTGGCATAAGAGCCATCAATGTTAAGAGTACTAAATCTGGACTGGTTAATGGAGTTTCTTGTAAATTTAATCTAGGAGTCAGATTTTGAGAGACCAATTTGGTGCAATTATGAGTTTTCTTCTTTTTGGGGTAAGGGTAGAAGGGTAGCAAGATTTAAGGAGTTGCAAGGAAGAATGCACAGATTTGAAGGAGACAGGAATAGAATCTCATGTTAGTCTACTAGCTAAGAAATGCTGGGTTCGCTCAGTTAAAATTTGTATATTAGGAGGAACTTGCGGATTTAAAATACTTCTTTGAACAAGTTCTGAAGAGGATTCTACAATTTTAGCAGCTGCAGCAACTGCCTGTGACCAATTTGAATGTGCCCTGGCTGCTGGGTCCAATTGTAAACTATAATTTGCAGGTCTATTTTTTTCTTCCATGTTCTTGTGTAAGGACTCCCAGTGTCAACGTTCATGAACAGTGTAAAATGTTTGGTATATAGTCAGGGAACCCAGTGCAGAAGGATTTTGTAAGGCTTGTTTGATTTTAATAAACGCTTCCTCATATTTTGTTTCCTAAGGAAGTGGTTCCTGAGAGTTCCTTTTAGTCAGTTCATAGGGTGGAGAGGCCAATAAGGAAAAACTAAAGGACCCAGGATTGACAGTATCCTGCAAGTCCAAGGAGGCCTCTAAGTTGTCTCTTTGTTATAGATCTGAAGAAATTTTGGATGGTACTTACTCTTTCTGTAAACAGAAAGATTCCTTTGCTGATAAATCAGAACCAAGGTAATGTACTTTTTCTTATGAAAACTGAAGTTTATCTCAGGAGGCCTTATGGCCTTTTAAGCTAGCTGTTGCAGTAGATGTTTTGAGTCAATTTCAGTTTTGTGTGGATGAAGAGCAAAGAAGTAAATCATCTACATATTGAATCAGGATAGAATTTTTTGGAAATGACAATGTACTTAAATCCTGATGTAGAACTTGTGGGAAATGTGAAGGGTCCTCAATGGTTCCTGGAGGCATAACTATGTTAAGTATATTGTTGATTTTTCCAAACAAATACTGACTTTCCTTATCTACTGGGATGCTAAAGAAGGCAGATCTACAACCATGAACGATTCAAAATTGGTTGGAATGTCTGACAATAGAGCGTTTGGTTGGGTACTACAGGAAGCCTTGGAATGACAGTTTTATTTATAGCTCTAAGATCTTGTACAGATCTCCATCCTTGGCTGTGGGGCTTTTTTTGGGGGTAGGATAGGAGTGTTGGAAGGACTGGTACCAGGGAATAAGTAGTCCTTGATTTATTAAATCTTCTGTTATGGGGGTGAGCCCTTGTATGGCTTAGGGTTTTAAGGAATATTGGGGGCAATTTTGGAATTTTTCCCAGATCTGTGGAAGAAGAGGTCCATAGGATATTAAAAGCTTCAGAGAGGTCTACAGTATTTGCTTCATCATGGAGTTTGGCCTCTTCAGGACAATTATTTTGAGCTTATAGAACACATAATGTTTTGGAGTCTGTTGAGTCTGGAAATTCCAAGGTTATTTCTCCAGAGACAAAATATATTTGGTCTCCTAATTACTTCGAGGAAGTTCTTGATGTATCATGGTGGAGGTTTAAAGTGGAAGGAGTCTACTGGCACAGTACATTTTTCTCCATTTATTTCAGGTTTCATTTTACTCTAATGATTTATAGGAATTACTGGGAGTAGCTTACTGGGCAGTACCTTAAAGCCTCATCAGTGTTGATTATTATCTGGAGATCTGAATGGAGGTTGAGAGTTCTCTCTTCTTAGATAGTTGTCCTTTCTGTTTACAGTATTGACAGATATGCTTGTCAACAGGGGCAAAGTTAATTCTAAAGTTAGTTCTATAGTTGTTATAATCATGGGCCATGAGTTTATTTGCTTGATTAACACTTTTTGTGTTCTAAAACTCTTTCAAAATGCTCAGCAGAATGTTGGGGCTCAGAAAGGAGAGGGATCTTCCCTTCTAATTTATGTTTCCTTAATAAATCATTAAGCTCAAGGGTGAAGCCCATTAATAAAATGAGCAGACAGGTGAAGTTAGCGTCAGGGTCTCTAAGACCAGGATGCTGTCTAAATATTTCTTCTAGGGGCGCCTGGGTGGCGCAGTCGGTTAAGCGTCCGACTTCAGCCAGGTCACGGTCTCGCGGTCTGTGAGTTCGAGCCCCGCGTCGGGCTCTGTGCTGCCTGCTCAGAGCCTGGAGCCTGTTTCCGATTCTGTGTCTCCCTCTCTCTCTGACCCTCCCCCGTTCATGCTCTGTCTCTCTCTGTCTCAAAAATAAATAAGCATTAAAAAAAAAAATTAAAAAAAAAAATTTCTTCTAAAAGAATTCCAGTGTTTGCAACTAATTTATTCCTTTTCTAGTGACAGGATTGTATTAAGGCTCAATCATTTCTCACAGGAAAAACCCTGGGTATAGCTTTAAGAAGCAGTTGACCTAATTTTCTCTCTCTTTTTTATTCCATCTTTTGAGGCATACATGGTGGGATCGTCTAAGTTTTTAGAAGGATCTTTCCAACCTATTGCATGGAGCCACCTTTGGGTGTCTCCTTAACTTAGCACCATGTGAATGAATTGGTACAAATCCATGAGCCCAGGTCATAAGCTCCAAGAATTATCTTAAAATTTCCTATAAATTTAGTTTGATTCTTCTTTGGGTCTGGAAAATGGTTTATAATGGCTTGCAGCTCAGCTTCAAACCAGGGTTTAAATTCTGCTTTGGATTGGACCACTGGTTCATGGTAAGATTTTACTCTCAAGACCATTAGGAGCCTAGGAGGTTTGAGGGAAAGGGCGAAAGATCAAATAGATTGTGAGAATCAAGATAGGCACAGATGGGTTAATTGGAAGGTCATTCAAATCTTTAGACTCAGGGCTTTTGTCATAAGTTTTCATTGACTTGTTGTAATGAATCTTTTAGACTATTTTAGAGTCATTCTGTCTTCTGGAGGCCTCTGCAAACCAAGGAATGCATTTCCTTGTTTTTGAGAGATTTGAGATTCTCTTTTATTTATTTATTTATTTATTTTTTTTTAATTTTTTTTTTTCAACGTTTATTTATTTTTGGGACAGAGAGAGACAGAGCATGAACAGGGGAGGGGCAGAGAGAGAGGGAGACACAGAATCGGAAACAGGCTCCAGGCTCTGAGCCATCAGCCCAGAGCCCGACGCGGGGCTCGAACTCACGGACCGCGAGATCGTGACCTGGCTGAAGTCGGACGCTTAACCGACTGCGCCACCCAGGCGCCCCTCTTTTATTTATTTTTAAAGCTTACTTATTTTTGAGAGGGAGAGAGAGAGCAGGAGAGGGGTAGAGAAAGATAAAGAGAGAGAATCCCAAGCAGATCCCACAAACTGTGAGATCATGACCGGAGGTAAAATCAAGAGTCAGACATTTAACCAGCTGAGACACCCAAGTGCCCCTGGGATCCTCTCTTTTAAAGGGCACCCTTAAGAGGGATCATCTTTTTTTAAAAATAGCTCCCCAAAGTGGCCATTGCAATTCGAAATTATCCTTTGTAAAGCCCAACCATTTTTCCAGAAGGACACAAGATTCTGTTCTATAGTGGGTATACATGTAAGAGGGAGGGAGAAGAAAAAGAAGATTTAGACAAGTTGGAACCCTTTAGAATATCTGAAACAAATAACCTACGGGAGCCTGCTAGGTTTATCATTGTCTAAAACCCAAGGAATCATGCGTTTTTTTTTCCCTTAAAGGGTATCTTACTAAGAAGCTTCAACAGAGACAGAAAGCAAGTGTGCACAGTAAACTTGGAGAGCTCAGAATGCAAAGAGTAGAGCTCAGATCCTAGAAAGACTTACCCAAGAGCTCTGTAGTCTGCAAAAAAGCAGTGAGTGCACAGTGCTCTGTGGGTACTGGCATGTGGTTTGCTCACCGGTCACAGGGAGTCATTGGCTAAAGATCCCACTGCTGACCCCATTAACTGTCAAAAGTTCATAAAAAACAAGTAAAAGCAACAAATCACCGGAGTAGTAATTAGTAAAAGTTTATTGTGCACATACCAAAAAGACAACTTGTAAACTGGGAGCACTCAGATCAAAACATGGAATGAGGCTCAGAGGCATATTGTTTGTTACAAAGCAGCTTATATAGTGTGAAGGCAGTAAATGTTTATTATTTACAGTGATTGGTTGCAATATTAGAATTTTCTCCAAGGGAGTTGGTTAGTGGCTACATCATATCAATTTTGGGAAACAGTTTTAAGTTTTGCTTAAGATTTTCAGGGGCACAACCAAGAAGTGATCCAGGTTAAGTTAACCTTGCTTGTCTTACAAAAAAAAATTAAGGTCTGCTTATATGACTGACTGGTTTTGTCTGCTCAGGGAATTTTCAAGTCTGATTTTTGTTTGTGTTTTATTTTAACAACTTTCAAGGCAAGTTTTAACAAAAGCATCTTATCTATTTCTCCTATCAAGAGAACTCAGAACATTGTTTTCCAGTTCAGTAATACTCAGACCTTGATTCTTGGGCCCCTGGTGGTCTTTTCAGCAGCCATTTTCTTCTAAGACTTCCATAATATTAACCATGCTGGCCTTTTGATTAATGATAATAGCTAATATAGCAGCAGAGGCATATTTTAAAAACAGTAGTCCCAGCTTTGGTCAATTAGATTTTTCTTTTTGCCATTTTAATAAGTAGACTTGTTGATAGTTAATATTTTTGCTTTATGTAATAATAGGTAGTAGTAGTAGTTTGCCCAAAGTTATCTGTGCACTTTTTTTTATTATAGAAGTCCTCTTATCCATCACTATCTGATCTTCTATAGTGTACTGTTATTTGAAAAAGTTGGTTAAAGCAGGAAATAAAAATGATACATACATATCATAAGCATTTTATTTTAGCTTAAAACAAACAAATGTACACCAATTTTTTGATGTGTTAAGTATCAGTCTGCTAAGAGTTCTTCATCCTTTTGACATTAATGACACCTTGTGATGCATTGCTTGCAGCTTCCAATTACAGTTTTTCTATGTGAAGTGAGAATTCTTAGAGATTTGAAGCAATGAGTATAGGCTCCTCCTAGATTTTTAATTTTTCTCCAAGCTTATTTATATGTCTCATCCACACTTAATTTGATAGTTTTTCTTTTTTTTCTTTTCTTTTTAACGTTTTATTTATTTTTGAGACAGAGACAGAGCATGAACAGGGGAGGGTCAGCGAGAGGGAGACACAGAATCTGAGACAGGCTCCAGGCTCTGAGCTGTCAGCACAGGGCCCGACGCGGGGCTCGAACTCACGGACCGCGAGATCATGACCTGAGCCGAAGTCGGCCGCTTAACCGACTGAGCCACCCCAGGCGCCCCAATTTGATAGTTTTTCAAACGATTTATATCAGTCTTCCAGAACCTTCAATTTAGTTTTCACAGCAACTTTTTCAATATTCATAGTTTGTTAATGTATTTAATATTTCATTATAATTATGTAATTGTAGTTATGGCAAAACTGACATTAAGTAGGTTTGGAAACAAATAGATCAGATTTGGTGTGGTATAGTGGGAGCAGAGATGTACCAGTGTTCAACCAGGGGTATTAGTACATTGTAAAGGAGATGGAGAGTATCAGTTGACTTGTCACGTTAAGAGGTAAAAGGATGCCTTTTTTTCTTTTCTTTTTGTTAAACTTCTATGTGTAATATAAAGCAAACTGCAAAGTCTTTAAGGGTATAACTTAAATTTTTACACAGTGAACACACCCATATAACCATTACTCAGATCATGATGATAAAACAGTACCAGTTTCTTTCCCACTACTATTTCTTTCCTATCACTCTTCTGACCTCTGTCACTATATTAGAAGTTTTGCTCATTTATGAACTTCATATAAATGGAATCCTAGAGCATGTACTCTTTTGTATCTGACTTTTTTTGCTTAGCATGGCTTTTGAAATTGATCCATGTTATATCAGTAGCTTGTTCTTTTTCATTGTGGTATATAGTGTTCTACTTTGTGACTACATTACAATTTATCCATTCTCTCATTGATGTGTGTCATTGATGTATGTTTAGGTTTGTTTCTGGTTTGGGTCTGTTACAAATAATGCTGCTTTAAACATTTTTGTACATGTCTTTGGTGCATTTATACATGCATTTTTTGTTGAGCATACATTTATGAGTGGGACATCTGGTCATAGGGTATGCTCGTGTTTAGCCTTGGTAGATTTTACAAAATGGATTTTTATACTTTAACAATATGTGAGAACCAGTGGCTTCATTTCCCCAGTGGCCTTTTAAATTAAGAAACTTTATTAGTATTTATTTGTATCATTTTGTTTATGTGTGTATTTGGTTATTGAAAATATTGTAGGGGCACCTGGGTGGCTTGGTCAGTTGAGCTCTAACTCTTGACTTTGGCTCAGGTCATGATCTCATGGTTCATGGGTTGGAGCCCCGCTTCGGACTCCGTGCTGATAGTGTGGGCCTACTTGGGATCCTCTCTCTCTCTCCCTCCCTTTCTCTGCCTCTCCCCCATTCCCTCTCTCTCTCTAAGTAAATAAATAACTTAAAAAAAAAAACCCCACCATTTAACCTAAGAAGTTTAACATTGAATGTTCATAATATTGTACATGTTCTTCTTTCTAATGTCCTCTTGCTTTTCAAGGTAAATACTGTTCTAATTTTTTTGTTTTTTTACTCTTTGTGCTATCTTTGCAGTCATTTTATCAGATATATGTGTGTCTTAATAATATATTGTCTCGTGTTGATTATATTTGAATTTTTTAAAAAAGATCATGCTGTAATCTGGGAATTGATTTTCTTTAAAAAAATTTTAATGTCCATATTGTTGCATAGTTTTAATTGACTTGCTTCATTTAGCGAATACATCAAAATTGATTCACTCTTCCATTGATGACATGTGGGCTGTTTCTATTTCTTACTGTTGTGAGTTCCACATGTTTACTGGTGTATCATGAGCAAGAATTTCTCTTGGTACTTTGGAATGTAATTTCTGGATCATAGGGTTGATAAATGTTTTACTTTACAAAATAATGCCTGTATTTCAAAGAAGTTATACCAGTTTACACTCCTACCAGCAGTGGATGAGAGATGAGATTTTTTTCCGTATGAGAGTATTTTAAATTAGGATCTCAATACTTTGAGTTATAGGACTATTTAGATTTTCTGTTTTTTGCATGTATCTGTCTGGTTTTCAAGAAATTTGTTACCTGGGACACCAGGCTGGCTCAGTCGGTAGAACATGCAGCTCTTGATCCTTGGGGTCATGATTTCAAGCCCCATGTTGGGTGTAGAGATTACTCAAAAACCTTAAAAAAAATTTGTTACCTGAATTTTCAAATGAATTCACATGAGATTGTATGTATTTTTGCCTTACATTTTTAATGTTTGTGAGATCTATACTGATTCTTCTTTTAAATTCCTAATGGTATTTGTACTTTAGTTTTTTTTTCCTTTACCAGTATTTCTAGAGATTATTGGCTGGGTCAAGAAACCAATTTTTTCTCTGATAATATTTTTTCTTATTGCAGTAAAATTTTAAAAAATTATGGTAAAATACATATAACATAAAATTGGCCATATTAACCATTTTAAAATGTATATTTCAGTGACATTAAGGACATTCACATTGTTGTGCAACCCTCATCACCATCCATCTCCAGAACTTTATCATCTCCGACTGAAACTGTACCCATTAAGCACTAATTCTCCATTATACTCACCCCACAACTATCATTCTTCTTTCTGTGAATTTGACTGATCTAAGTATTTTATATTATATAAGTAGAATCACACAATATTTGTTTCTTTGTGCTGACTTATTTCACTTACTGTAATGCAAGGCTTATGCATGTTGTAGCATGTGTCAAATTTCCTTCCTTTTTAAGGATGAATAATAGTGCATCTTTTTTTTTTTTTTAACATTTATTTTTGAGAGAGACAGAGCATGAGCGGGGGAGGGGCAGAGAGAGAGAAGGAGACACAGAATCTGAAGCAGGCTGCAGGCTCTGAGCAAGCTGTTAGCACAGAGCCCGATGCGGGCTCGAACCCACAAACTGAGATCATGACCTGAGCTGAAGTCGGATGCTCAACCGACTGAGCCACCCAGGCACTGCAGTCTGTCTTTTTTTGTTGTTTCTGGTTGTTTTTTTTTTTAATTTTTTTATGTTTGCGAGAGAGAGAGAAAGAGAGACAGAGCATGAGCAGGGGAGGGGCAGAGAGAGAGGGAGACACAGAATCTGAAGCAGGCTTCAGGCTCTGAGCTGTCAGCACAGAGCCTGATGTGGGCCTCGAACCCACAAACTGTGAGATCATGACCTGAGCTGAAGTCGGATGCTTAACTGACTGATCCACCCAGGTGCCCCAATAGTCCATCTTTCATAATTTTTATCTCAAGTATGGGCACATAATAATTCACGTTAAATACTTATTAATTGATCAGTTAATATAGTTTTTAAGTTGGGGTATTAGAAATCCCTGTTTCTATATGCATGGAATCTCCTTTTAAGGATTAAAATCAGTGAATAAAGTTGCTCTTAATTGCCTTGTTTTGTTTTTGCCTAATAGTTGCCTCCATTCCCTTGAGCCGCTTGCACATCTGTGCTTTAGGGAGACGGAAGGAATGGAATTTCCGTGTGTAGGGGGGTGAGGATGAAGTGATCAGTATTGTTTAAAACTATTATTGAAGAATTTACACAGCTGAGGATAATTTGGCTTGATTGGGTTTGGGTTACAGCCACCTGCATGAGGAAAAGGGTACAGACAACTCTAACCACCCAGCCAGCAGTGAAATGGGAAGAGATAAACACATATGTATTCCTACTCTGCTCCTTTTGAGTTCCCTCTACTCCCACACTTACACCTGCCACTGATGACTAATGTTAAGCAATTTGGAGGGTCCTGTGTCTTTTAATAGTAGTAAAGAAAAGTTGTGGTATCACATGGTTTCTGATTTTCCACTTAGAATGCATTTTATTTTATTTTAAATTTATTTTTAATGTTTATTTATTTTTGACAGAGAGAGACACACACAGACAGAGCACGAGCAGGGGAGGGGCAGAGAGAGAGGGAGACACAGAATCTGAAGCAGGCTCCAGGCTCTGAGCTATCAGCACAGAGCCCTATGTGGGGCTCAAACTCACAAACTGTGAGATCATGACCTGAGCCGAAGTTGGATGCCTAACCGACTGAGCCACCCAGGCGCCCCTAGAATGCATTTTAAATTTCCAGAAATTTGGGGTGCCTGGCTGGCTCAGTTGGAAGAACATGTGACTCTTGATCTCGGAGTTGTGAGTTCAAGCCCCACATTGGGTGTAGGGATTACTTAAATAAATAAACTTAAAATAAATTTCCAGAAATCCTGTTTTGTTCCAATATCCAATTCTGTGTTGTTCCAAATCGAGATATTTATTTGTTTGTTTGTTTGTTTATTTATTTATTTATTATTTTGGTGTTTATTTATTTTTGAGACAGAGAGAGCATGAGCGGGGGAAGGGCAGAGAGAGAGAGAGAGAGAGAGAGACAGACACAATCTGAAGCAGACAGAGCTGTCAGCACAGAGCCTGACGCAGGGCTCTAACTCAAAAACTGTGAGATCATGACCTGAGCTGAAGTCAGACACTTAACCAACTGAGTCACCCAGACACCCCTATTTATTTATTTTTTTTAAAGAATTTACTGATTTTGAGACGCCTGGGTGGCTCAGTCGGTTAAGTGTCTGACTTCAGCTCAGGTCATGACCTCGCGCTTTCTGAGTCAAGCCCACTTCAGGCTCTGTACTGACAGCTGAGAGCCTGGAGCCTGCTTTGGATTCTGTGTCTCCCTCTCTGCCCCTCCTCCTCTCTCACTCCGTCTGTCTCTCTCTCTCAAAAATAAATAAACGTTAAAAAATTTTTAAAAAAGAATTTACTGTTTTTCTTGGGGCACCTTGGTGACTCAGTTTATTAAGCGTCTGACTTTCGCTCAGGTCATGATCTTACAGTTTGGGTTCAAGACCCTCCTTGGGCTCTGTGCTGACAGCTCAGAGCCTAGAGTCTGCTTCTGATTGTGTCTCCCTCTCTCTCTGCCCCTCCCCCCCCTCTCTCTCTCTCTCTCTCTCTCTCTCTCTCTCTCTCTCAAAAATAAACATTAAAAAAATTGCTTTTCATAATTTACTGGTTTTTGTAAATGAAAATTTCATTTTCCAAAAGAAAACTTATGGTGGTTAGGCCTTATAATAATGGGAAAGTGTTTTTTTTTTTAAATTTTTTTTTTTTTTCAACGTTTATTTATTTTTGGGACAGAGAGAGACAGAGCATGAACAGGGGAGGGGCAGAGAGAGAGGGAGACACAGAATCGGAAACAGGCTCCAGGCTCTGAGCCATCAGCCCAGAGCCCGACGCGGGGCTCAAACTCACGGACCGCGAGATTGTGACCTGGCTGAAGTCGGACGCTTAACCGACTGCGCCACCCAGGCGCCCCAATAATGGGAAAGTTTTTAATTAGAGTGGCGTATTGATTAGAAAGTGCCAATGAGTAAAGACATTTATTAAGAAAACAGATTTGGGGGCACCTGGACAGTTCAGTCGATTAAGTGTCTGACTTCAGCTCAGGTCATGATCTCGCGGTTTGTGGGTTCGAGCCCTGTGTAGGGCTCTGTGCTGACAGCTCAGAGCCTGGAGCCTGCTTCGGATTCTGTGTCTCCCTCTCTGTGCCCCTCCCCTGCTCATTCTCTCTCTCTCTCTCTCTCTCTCTCTCTCTCTCTCTCTCAAAAGTGAATAAACATTAAAAAAAATAAAAAAAAAGACTTATACTCACCTTCACTTTTTAAAAATAATTTATTTTACCATTTTATTTATTTTTTAAATTTACATCCAAGTTAGTTAGCATATAGTGCAACAATGATTTCAGGAGTAGATTCCTTAATGCCCCTTACCCATTTAGCCCATCCCCCCTCCCATGACCCCTCCAGCAACCCTCTGTTTGTTCTCCATATTTAGGAGTCTCTTATGTTTTGTGCCTGCCCCTGTTTTTATATTATTTTTGCTTCCCTTCCCTTATGTTCATCTGTTTTGTATCTTTTAATTTTTTTTAATGTTTATTTATTTTTGACAGAGAGAGAGAGAGACAGAGCATGAGCGGGGGAAGGGCAGAGAGAGAGAGAGACAGAATCTGAAGCAGGCTCCAGGCTCTGAGCTGTCAGCACAGAGCCCGATGCGGGGCTCAAACCAACAAACCATGAGATCATGACCTGAGCCAAAATCAGTCGCTTAACCAACTGAGCCACCCAAGCTCCCCAAGACTGACCATTTTGAATTTGCTTTACTATCTGATAAGAAGTAGCAAATTAATATAAACATCCAGATTTAATATTTAAAAATTTTCTTTACTAGTTTCTCCACATTTCAAACTTTAATTAATATAATATGGTATTCCAGGGCGCCTGGGTGGCTCAGTCGGTTTTTTCTTTGGCTTTTTTCTTCTAGTTTTTATAGAAGAGAAATTTTAGATTCTTGAGTTTCATGTATGGTAAAATACACAAATCTTAAGAGTAAATAAAGCTCAATGAATTTTTACATATGTATGCACCCATGTGAAGACAACCTGGATCAAGATCTAGAACATTTGCCTTCTCAGAAAGTTCCCTCATGTTTGTTCTCAAAGGGACACCCTCCCTCCAGAAGTAACCATTATTCTGATTGCTATCACCAGATAGTTTTTGCCTGTTCTTGTGCTCATTTGCTTCACTTTTATTTTTTTATTTTTAAAAAATGTTTATTTACTTTTGAGAGAGAGGGAGAGGGTGTAAGCATGCACACAAGTTGGGGAGGGGCGGAGAGAGGCAGGTCCAGCCTCTGAGCTATCAGCTCAGAGCCCTACTCAGGGCTCGAACCCACAAACTGTGAGATCATGACCTGACCTGAAGTCAGACACTTAACACTTAACACTTAACTGACTGAGCCACCCAAGGCACCCCTTCCCACCTTCACTTTTTATTTATTTATTTATTTATTTATTTATTTAAAATCCAAGTTAACATATAGTGTAATAATGATTTCAGGAATAGAATTTAGTGATTCATCACTTACATGTAACACCCAGTGTTCATCTCAACAAGTGTCATTCTTAATGCCCATCACCCATTTAGCCCATCCCCCCACCCAACACCTCACCAGCAACCCTCAGTTTGTTCTTTGTATTTAGGAGTCTCTTATGGTTTGTCTCCTCTCTGTTTTTATCTAATTTTTGCTTCCCTTCCCCTATATTTATCTATTTTGTTTCTTAAATTCCCTATATGAGTGAAATCATATGATTTGTCTTTCTCTGACTTATTTTGCTTTAGCATAACAAATACACTCTAGTTCCATGCACGTTGTTGTAAATGGCAAGATTTCATTCTTCTTGATTGCCCACCTTTACTTTTAAAAGATGGTTTTGCTAGATATAGAATTATTGCTTGACAGTTTTTTCTTTCAGCATTTGAATATGTCATTTCACTCACTGTCTTCTGACTTTCCTTGTTTCTAATGAGAAATCAGCAACTAGTTATATTGTTGTTTCCTGGTAAATGATGAGTTTGTTTTTTCTTGCTTCTTTCAAGATTTTCTGTTTTGGGCTTTCATCAGTTTTACTATATATCTAGGTATGGAACTCTGTGTTTATTGTAGTTGTAGTTCATTGAGCTTCTTGAGTCTGTAGATTAATTTTGAAAAATATATCAGTTTGCATTGTTTTTGGTCCTTATTTCTGTCCTTTCTCTCCAATTCTGGAACTCCTAAGTTGTGTATATTATACTCGATGTTGTTCCATAGGTCTCTGGGCTTTGATTTTCTTTATTCTTTTCTTTTCAGATTAGATATCAAGTTTTCTGATTTTTTCCCCCCTTATACTCCAGTGTTCATCTCTAGAGTTTCTATTTGTCTCTTTTTTATGATTCAATCTTTTTATTGATATTTCCTGTTTGGGACATTGTCTTCATATTTTTCTTTAGTTCTTTAAAGTAGTTGGAAGATTTTGTTTAGTTTGCATTTGGTCCTACTTAGGGACATTTTCAGTTCCATGAGAGGTTTTATTTCCCTCTTCAGTTTGGGTCATACTTTCCTGCATCTTTACATGTCTCATAAATTTTTGTTGAAACTAGACATTTTACATAATATATTGTAGCAACTTTGGATTCTGGTTTGTTTTTTCCTTTGGGAGTTTTTTTTTGTTTTATCGTCAGGACTAAATCTGTGGAATGTTTCTTCCCAGTGTGTGGCTGGTAATATCTGCTCGGGTTGTTTTTGTTTTGTTTTGTTTTTATTTTTTTTAAGAGTGTTTTCCTGGAATCACACCTATATCCATATGGCTTAGTGGTCAGTTAACCATTTGTCAAAGATTGTGCTAAACACATGTGAGCTAGTAGGGCTACCACTCTGTGCCAGTAGATCTTTGTGTGTGTTAGGGAGCTCCTTTTAAAATCTGCTCAGACTTTTACTTTCCACTGAGCCCTCTCCTGTTTCTTCTTCCTGTGTGTACAGGCTCCTAGTAGGTCCTCTCTAGTCTCTCTAGTGTGGCTATGTGAGCACTTATCCTTTATAGTCTTGTTTCCAGATTTCCCTTTTAAATTCTGTCTAGTCTGCTGGCCCATTGCTTGTACCAACCAAGACAGCATCCTTCGGCCCTTTGCCACCAAGAATACACATTGTTACTGACAATGCTGATGGGCGTGGAGTTCTGTGCTTTGACTCAAATGGAGTCAGCCCTCTCTGTGAGTGAAGCTGCTAGTTTTTATGGCTTTCCTCACCTTGGTAGAACTACTTTCCCACTGATGTGGGGTAATGGGAACAGCCTTAGGCAGTAATGCCATGGACTCTCGCTTTTCTTACCCCAAGTTCAGTAGGTTTTCATGAATAACCACAGAGAAGGTAGCATTTGAGAAAAGACCTGAAGGAGGTGAGGAACTATTTCATGTAGATAGGTATCTAGGGATGAACATTCCTGACACAGGGAGAACCTCAAGGGCCTGAAGGTGAGAACATATCTAGGATATAAAAGGGGCAACAAAGAGGCCAGTATGGCTAGATGGAGTACTGGAGGGAGAGAATAGTAGGAAATTATGTCAGAGAGATAAAGAGAGGATTGGGACAGGGTACTAGAACAGATAAGACCTTTTAGGCTACTTACTGTAAGGACTCTGATTTTTACTTTGAATGAAATGGGGAGCAGCTGGAGGGCTTTGAGCAGCAGATTTGAGACACAGTTTGTCTTAAATTTTAAAAGCAGCTAAAGTGAAATGGAAGCTGGAGAGTGGCATGATAGAAGACTCGGGATGCCAGTTAAGAGACTGTTACAGTCCTGATGAGAGCAGTGTAGGGGAGAAATGATTGTGGCTTAGATGAGGCTATAGCAGGAGAGGTAGTGAGAAATGGTTCAATTCTGGTGTATTTTATTTTTAAATTTAACTATTTGAGAGAGAGAGAGAGAGCCTGATCAGGGGAGGGGCAGAGAGAAAGGAAGAGAGAGAGAATCCCAAGCAGGCTCCATGCTATCAGCACAGAGCCCAACGTGGGGCTTGAACTCACAAACCATGAGGTCATGACTTGAGCCGAAATCAAGAGTCGGATGTTTAACTGACTGAGCACACAGGTGCTCCAATTGTGATGTATTTTAAAGGTAGAAAAGATGGGATTTCTTCTGGTAGATTGGAGGTGGAGAGTGGACAGATTCAGATCCCTTATTTCAATGGAATTTTCTTGCATATTATCTGTAAATGCTTTTTTGTTTCCTTTATTGAGTTCTTTATTTTCTGAGTAGTCCCTGTATTGATCCTAATTATCCTTAGATTGGGTCATTTTAGTGCTCTAATATTCTTTTCTTTTCTTTTTTTTAATTTTTAAATATTTATTTATTTTTGAGAGAGACAGAGACAGAGACAGAGCATGAGTGGAGGAGGGTCAGAGAGAGAGGAAGACACAAAATCTGAAGCAGGCTCCAGGCTCTGAACTGTCAGCAGAGAGCCCGACACAGGGCTCAAACTCGTGAACCATGAGATCATGACCTGCCTGAGCTGAAGTCGGATGCTTAACCAACTGAGCCACCCAGGAGCCCCTCTAACATTGTTTTCTAGTTGCAATCTCTTTTTTCTTCTTAAGGCTTTGCTCCATTCCATTTTTTCTATTTTCATCTGTACTTTTGAAAGTTTTATTTAAGGAATCCCTGTAGCCAACATGGGGCTCAAACTCATGACCCTGAGATCAGGAGTCACATGTTCTTGTGACTAAACCAGCCAGGCGCCCCGATTTTCATCTGTACTATTCTGTTTCTTGCTGTTTCTGACTTCTTATTGGATCTATAATGGTGTTGTTTTGATTTTTAGTTTTTCTTTAGTTTTGCAATCTACTTTCTTTCATTCTTTTTTTAAAAATTTTTTTCAATGTTTATTTATTTTTGAGAGACAGAGCATGAGCAGGGGAGGGGCAGAGAGACAGCGAGACACAGAATCCAAAGCAGGCTCCAGACTGACCCGTCAGCACAGAGCCTGACATGGGGCTCGAACCCATGAACGGTGAAATCATGACCTGAGCCGAAGTCGGACACTTAACCGACTGAGCCATCCAGGCACCCCTCATTCTATTTTTATCATTTATTTTCTAG
Organism: Lynx canadensis; assembly: GCF_007474595.2. Lineage (NCBI taxonomy): Eukaryota > Metazoa > Chordata > Mammalia > Carnivora > Felidae > Lynx > Lynx canadensis. Next base: position 75,835,357 of record NC_044309.1, read on the forward strand.
CTCTTATTTTATTGAATCCCATTTCTTGAAGTATTCAACTTAGTATTCAAGGGAGAATCCGCTTTTGGTTTTGGGGGGTTATATTGTTTCCCTGATTTGTTTCTTCCTCTGCTGCATGGTAATTTCCTCTCTCTTGTTATCTCTTTTGTTATAGATTTTATAGTTACTATGTTTTTTTTTATCTTCTTTATGTTTTATGTGGACAGCTGTGTTCACAATTTTCGTTTGTAATTACAGAGTATGGATGAAAATATCTTTGATATGTTTCCCACCTTATTTGGGACCTATCCCCACCAAACCCTGCTCATCAGCTACAGTTAGTTGTTGACTTTTGCTTTCATCCTCTTTTCTTTAGGCTGAGGACATGAGGGTAAAGAAGAGCTTGCCATTGAAGAGTTTAATCCTTTGCAGTAGATCTAAATTCTGTTCTTTCTTCTAAAATCTCATAAAATGTTTTCTCTCAGGCCCACTCTATCCAGTGGTAAATTCCACGTACTTTCACAGGCTTTGACTGATTCTCCCAATTTGACTCAATTCTCTGAAAGATAGTAAGCTCCTGAGGTTCACCCTATCTTTCCTCAAGTCCTATAGTGGTTTGTAGAGAATCTTACTCTTGGGATGTAAGTGACATGACATACTAGTTGTAGGTGTACAGTCTAATAACGCAGTACTTATATATATTGCAAATTGATCACCACAATTAGTCCAGTTAATATCTGTCACTGTACGAAAATTTTCTTCTTGTGATAAGAACTTTCAAGATCCACTCTTCTAGCTACTTTCAAATATGGAATATGGTATGAACTAGTCATCTTGCTGTATGTTACTTCCCTGTGACTTATGCATCTTTTAACTAGAAATTTGTACCTTTTGACCCCCTTCACACATTTTCCCACCCCCTCTGCCGCAGGTAACCACTAATCTGTTCTCTGTGTCCACAGAGGCTCTTACTTTTGGTGGATTTTTTTAAACTTTACCACAGCTGTCTACTTATTCCTTCCTTCTCCTCCTTCCACATTGGAGAGTATTTCACAGAGGGTTGCTCTCATTTCCTTCTTGGGTTGCATTATGTAAAATGTTTTTCCTATCATGTGTCTAGGTGTAAGAGTTCTTTGATCCTCATCATGCTTTCTTTACCCCAAAATCTTAGGCATGTATTTTTTAAAGTTAAGTAATACAGAAGAAAATAGCATTTTGTATCTTTACAACTTATAGAAGCTTCTTGCACTATGGAATAATCCAAATTTTGATGTTTCAGTTTTTATTAAAATTGCTTTGTTCTTTCCCCATTCACCCACCCCCTTCCCCAGTTTTCTTGCAGCTGTATTTGAGCTGGGATGCCTGAAGAGAAGTTAGATAGAGGAAATCCTAGAGGCAGAAAAAGATCCTTGATTTGGGCAGGAAGAGCAGGTGATGAGAAAGGTCTTAGGGAGTGACAAGAGATAATATTTTAGTTTGTGAAGCAGAGATGAGGATAAGACTTTTGAGATAGATACAAAAGATAAGAGTTAGACAACTTTTTTTCCTGAACTAAGGAGATGTTCTGATTCTAAGATTAAAGTTTCTTTTTCTTTAATTCCAGTATAGTTAACATACAGTGTTGTATTAGTTTCAGGTGTACAATATAGTGATTCAACAATTCCATACATCATCCAGTGCTCATGACAAGCGCGCTCCTTAATCCCCATCCCCTATTTCACCTATCCATGCCCACCTCCCCTCTGGTAACCATCAGTTTGTTTTCTATAGTTACGAGTCTATTTTTTGGTTTGTCTCTTTCTCCAAGATTAAAGTTTCTCACAGACTAAAATATTGCTTTTTATGGCTACATTCTTTCTAGAGTACTATTCTTTTTTTTTTTTTTTTTTTTTTTTAATGTTTGTTTTTGAGAGAACGAGTAGAAAGTGAGCAGGGTTAAGGGTAAAGTGAGAGGGAGACAGAATCCCAAGCAGGCTCCACGATTTCAGCACAGAGCCTGATGTGGGGCTTGAACTCATGAACTGTGAGATCATGAACTGAGCTGAAACCAAGAGTCAGATGCTTTACCAACTGAGCCACCTAAGTGCTCCTAGAGTACTTTTAATAGCCAGTTTTCTTTAGAAAAAATACAAACTAAATTCTGTGGTATCGGTTAGAAATTTTGTACAGATGGCTGTTACTGTAACAGTGAATGTGTTTGTGTGTTTTCCCTCCAGAATCTCCCTGGAAAAAGAGACATGAATGTCTGCGATGATATTTCCTGACAAGTTGATAGAAGAGAAGGAAAGGAGATCAACAGCTAGTGAGCAGAATTTCAGATAACCAGGATTTAGTATTTATCATCTCCAACTACAGACTTCCATTGCCTACTTTTAAATCAGAGAGAACTACAGTCAGAACCCAGACAAGGCAAAAGGATATTTTTCATCTGTATTTTTTGAGATCAAAGAAATCACAATGTCTAGGAAACAAAACCAGAAGGGTAAGATTACATGTGGGCATAAATTGTTAAAAGCATAGTTATGAAATAATGGTATATATATTTTTAAAAGGTTCTCTTAATGTGTTTTGAATGGTCATATTTTCCCTCACCCAATGCAATACTACTGATAGGTATAACTTATCTCCTTGTCTTGACTGCCATTAATTTTAGAAGAGTATACAACATTCACAACTTAATCTGTTGTCTCTTTAAGTATTTGTAGATATTAGAGTATAGTTTTGTGTGTTACTAGTTTGGGAATTAACTCATATAACAATTGCTTTTCTACTTTTATATTAAATTGGGATATATTTGCCAGAAAGCCAACTGCGTCTAGGAAATGCACTCTCTGGAGTATGAACACATGTTAGGGGGCATGGTGGGAGATAACTTACTGCAGGATATTCTATATCTGATGAGTTGATTCTTTCATTGGAGACAGGAAATGAAGCAAGAGTAAGTGCTTCCAGTTTTAGATTCCTTCTTTAGCTTTCCTTCCAGGATTATTACTCTAGCTTCTTGTCTAAAGTAAAATATAAGATTCAGAGAATCAGAAATACCAAGAATAGTTATGAGAAGGGGAAAGACAATAGAGACTCCATAAAATCACTTTTTCAACTTTTTTAGAAGAGCTGGAAAAATGCAAAGGAACAAATTTAACAATAGCACTAGAACTATTTATTATACATAACTGGAATATATTTGTTAAAAGAATGACCGTAGCTATCCTGGCTTTTTTCCGCCTCATTCAATTTAATTTTAAATTTATTTATTTATTAAAAAAAATTTTTTTTTTACTGTTTATTTTTTATTTTTGAGACAGAGACAGAGCATGAACAGGAGAGGGGCAGAGAGAGAGAGGGAGACACAGAATCTGAAACAGGCTCCAGGCTCCGAGCTGTCAGAACAGAGCCCAATGTGGGGCTCGAACCCACGAACTGTGAGATCATGACCTGAGCTGAAGTCGGACGCTTAACCAACTGAGCCATCCAGGCGCCCCAATTTTAAATTTAATGTTCTTTAATTCAAAACAAAGCTATAGATTCAAGTGTCATGTGTTGAATATGAAGGAAATGCTTTTATTTTTTAATTTTATTTATTTTAATGGGTTTATTTATTTTTGAGAGACAGAGCAGGGGAAGGGCAGAGAGAGAGGGAGACACAGAATCCGAAGTAGGTTCCAGCTCTGAGTTGTCAGCACAGAGCCTGACATGGGGCTTGAACCTACGAACTGTGAGATTGTGACTTAAGCCGAAGTCAGATGCTTAACCGACTGACTGAGCCACCCAGGCACCCCTATGAAGGAAATGCTTTTAAACTTAATTTTGACCTGGTAGTTCAAAAACCTATTTCTAAGAAAATAATGTACCAGAGCTGCTTGTGTTTGTGAAAGCTGTAGTTTCATTGTATAGTAAATCTATATAAAGGAAATCTGAGTTCTAAGGAATGGTTAGATTACTAAGGAAACTGAACTGTTTTACGCAGTGAGATTATCCACTGAAAAGTTTTTATAATCAAAGTTTGTTTCTTCTTAATCATCATGATTCAGTTTGCTTTCTTCCTAGTTATGCTGGAAACATGGAGTATCTGTTTTCCTCCGACAAATGAGAAATACAATAGTAAAAATAGGACTCTAGACTTTAAAATAAAACAATTTCTTCTAAAAAGTTTAGCATTTAATTTTTCCTTAAAAAGTTAACTTCAGCAGATTGCTTTGACCTTGTTAAAACTAGAGTCTTTGTTTAATTCATGTCTGTGTTTTTCCAGAACTGGAAGAAAGATTCATTGCTTTTTTGTAATTGCTATCTAATTACTATAAAATGAATTTAGATTTTTGACCATATCATAGGTATTAAGTGCTAACAAATTTTGATTGAACGTAGCCTGAATTAAAACTTAGTTGGAAACAAAAGAAAGCTTATTTGTTGTTAGGACTTTCTCTGAAGTAAATCTGTATGTATAATCTATTTGAATAAAAAAAGTACAAAATATTTATATAATTTTATTTCATGTATTCATTTATATATTTAAAATTTGATTGTTGTGGGCTTTGTTAGTCCAAATAATTATACTGACTCTATAAACTTAGCTTTTAAAACATCAAAAAGAGAGCTAATATGGTAGTTTTTGTTTTCTAGTGATACTCATTTACAAAGAGTCATTTTATTTATTATTTTTTAAAGTTTATTTATTCTTGGTGGGGGGAGGGACAGAGGGGGCGTAAGAGAGAGAATCCCAAGCAAACTCTGCACTGTTAGTGCAGAGCTTGACACAGGGCTCAAACTCATGAACCGTGAGATCATGACCTGAGCTGAAATCAAGAGTCAGACACTTAACCGACTGAGCCACCCAGGCGCTCCACAAAGTGTCATTTTATAATGAGTTATGGAAACATGGTCTATTGTGGAATGAAAACATTTTCCTTTTGTCAGTGATACATGTAAATTTCTTATTTAATGAAATATTTAGTGGAGTTAAACTTGGAATGGCTTAAATTAAATTAAGGTCAATTTCACTTACAACTATTGATTGTTCCTTTTAGCCATCCTGGCAGAAATCAGTTAGATTAGTGCTTCTCAGAGTACGGACTGATATCTCTCTGTGCATTGGAGAAATATTTAGAAATGGAGAGTGTCTAGAAACTTATGGTGATTTGACAGTCTGCAACATCCAAGCCCTTATCAAAACAGTTTTATTGAGGTATAATTTAAATACCATAAAAATCACCTTTTATAAATGTGCAATTTGATTATTTTTCAGTAAATTTATGCAGCTTTGCAGCTATCACTACAATCCTGTTGTAAAATATTTTTCTAACCCCAGAAAGTTCTTTATTACCTGCTTACAATCAGTTCTTGCTCCCAACCCCAGTTCCAGGCAAACACTGATCTACTTTGTCTCTTGAGTTTTACTTTTTCTATAGATTTCATATAAACAAATTAATACAATATAGTTTTGTGTCTGCCTTCTTTTACCTAGTGTAGTGTTTTTGAGTTTCATCAGTTGTTGACTATATCAGTAGTTTGTTCCTTTTTACTACTAAGTAATATTAAAGTTATGAAAAGGAAAAACTTTTTTCTTTTACAGTCTGCTACTCATAACACTTTTGTAACCAGATGATGGGTGTTTTTCCCACACTGACCAATTCTCTGATACTAGCAGATGTCCTACAATTCGATTAAGTTCTGGTACCACCTACCAGGAGTTAGTGTTTGATCCCACAGGTTAAGGCCTCAGTCCCACAAGATTCCCTTACTTCAGATGCCAATGGCAAGAAGGTCCCCACGTTACTGACACTTTGGTCCAACCTGGCTGCAAATGAGCAGTTTTCACGACTCCTCAGGTTCAGTAGCTCACAGAATCCAGGAAACACTTATATTCACTGGTTTATTAGATGGCAGAGGATATGATAAAAGATACAGATGAACAGCCAGATGAAAAGCCAGGTGAAGAGCTACGTAGGTGGGGTCTGGAAAGTTCCCAAACACAGGAGTTTTTCTGTCCCTGTGAAGTTGGGGTGTGCCCCTCTCCCGGCATGTGGATGTGTTCCCCAACCCAGAAGCTCCTGAAATCACCATACTTTAGGGATTTTAATGGAGGCTTTATCACCTGTGCATGATTATTAACTCTAGCTCTAGCTCTGCTTCGCTCCTGGAGTAAAGTGTGTGAGGCTGAAAGTTCCAAGCTTCTAATCATGGTTTGATCTTTCTGGTGACCAGTCCCATACTGAAGCTATTCAGGAACCTACCAAAGTTGCTTCATTAAAGTAAAAGATGTCCCTGGGGCGCCTGGATGGCTCAGTCAGTTGAGCGTCCGACTCTTGGTTTTGGCTCAGGTTATGATCCCAGGGTCGTGGGATTGGGCCCTGCATTGGGCTCTGAGCCAGGTGTGGAGCCTGCTTGGGATTCTCTCTTTCATTCTCCCTCTGCCCCTCTGCCCTGCTCGCATGTGTGCTCTCCCCTTCTAAAAATAAAAAATTAAAAACAAAAACGTAAAAAACCCAGAACAATTCTCTTTAAAAAAAATATAATAAAAACAGAATAAAAGACGCTTCTATCACCCAGGAAATTCCAAGGGAATTAGGAGTTCTGTGTCAGGAGTTGAAGTCAAAGACCAAATATTAGAACAAAAGATGGTCCTAGCACCTTTATTGCCTAGGAAATTACAAAGGTTTTAGGAGCTCTAGCCACGAGCTGGGGATGAAGATAAAAATATTTATTTCCGATTATGTTACAATATCACAGATTATATCACATTTTGTTTATCCATTCAGCTGTTGATTATTCATTTGGATTATTTCTGGTTTTAGCTATTATAAATAATTATAAAGTTTGCTCACAAGTCTTTATATAGGCATATGTTTACATTTCTCATGGAGACGTACCTAAGAGTAAAAATGTGTAATTTTCAAAGAAAAGTGCCCAAACTGTTTTCCGAAATGGCTCATACCATTTACAGTCCCACCAAAAATATATATGGATTTCAGATGTGCCATATCCTTGCCAACACTTGGTATGGTCAGTCTTTTTTATTATAGCTATTTTACTGGGTGTGGAATGGTATCTCGTTATGGTTTTGATTTGGGTTTCCTTAGTGATTAATGATGTTGACTATCATTTCATGTGATTATTAGCTATTGTGTTATCTTTCTGGTGAAATGTCTGTCCAAATTCATTACTCACTTTTTCGTTGAGTTGTTGGTCTTACTATTATTGTGTTGTAAGAGTTATATATTATGGATACAAGTTCTTTATCAGGTACATGATTTTTGAATATATTCTCCCAGCCTGTGGTCTTGTCTTTCTGTTTTCTTAATAATCTCTTTTAAAGAGTAAAATTTTTTTTTTAATGTTTATTTCTGAGAGAGAGAGAGAGAGAAAGAGAGAATGTGGGAGAGGGGCAGAGAGAGAGGGGGACAGAGGGTCCGAAGTGGGCTCCGTGCTGACAGCAGAGCCTGATGTGGGGCTTGAACTCACGAACTGTGAGATCATGACCTGAGCCAAAGTTGGTCGCTTAACCAATGGAGTCCACCCAGGTGCCCCTCTTTTAGCCTTTTTTTTTTTAATGTTTATTTACTTTTTTTTTTTTTTTTTTGAGAGAGAGAGAGAGAGAGCTAGCCAGCGTGAGTGGGGGAGGGGCAGAGAGAGAGGGAGACACAGAATGCAAAGCAGGCTCCAGGCTCTGAGGTGTCAGCGCAGAGTCCAATGCAAGGCTCGAACTCACAAACTGTGAGATCATGATCTGACCTGAAGCTGGACGCTCAACCAACTGAGCCACTCACGCCCCTTAGCTTTTTATTTATTTATTTTTTTAAGTGGATAGTTAAGGTAATGTATTAACTCTGGATTCTTTATATTCTTGAGGGTATTTTAAAAATAATTAGCTTGGACATAAATTGAGGCATCTACCTCTCTGCCTGTCCCATGTGTACAGTCACAAATGTATCTGCACATTTTTTTTAATTCTAATTTTTATTTTTTATATTTAAATAAATATATATAAATTATATATAAATATATTTTATATATTAAAATATATTTATATATTTTATATATTTATAAAATATATTTATATATTTAAATATATAAAATATATAAATATTTTATATATTTATATAGGGGTTGTCCCTGCATCTGCAGTGTTTATTGGTCAGCCAGTGATTTGGAATGAGGTTTTGCTAAACATCTCAAATGCATAAGCTCTGATCCTCTGCTGACTGAACCATATGGGTTGAGGAGGATGTTCAAAGTTCAGGCAGTTCTTAAGTTTGTTTTCACTTTTACTTTCCACTGGCCTCCTGGGTTTCCCTGTGCATGTGCGTAGTTTCTCATTTAGCTAGGAATGTGTAAAGAGCTAATCTAGCTTTTCTGTGTTTTTTTCCAGGATTTCCCTGTTAACTATCCTACTTATTTACCACTCACTCAACCAAGACTCCAGCTTCAGGCTAACAAAGCAATGAGTTATTTTTATTCATTTCCAGCTGAGTTCTCTACTTGAGCTTGACAGAGCTGTGGAGTTTTGCCTTCCTCTCTAGTTAGCCTTCTTTGGCAATAAAACTGCAGATTTTTATGGCCAGCCCTGCTCTGGTAAAGCCGTTGTTCTCCACAAAGCTGGAGATAGGTGAATGGGATCAGTCCTAGGCAAGAAGCATACAGACTTCATTGTTCTTACTTAAGGCTCTAGCAATTTCTCAATTTGTCATGTGCCTTTGGTTGAATTCTAGAGCCCTGAAATGGTTGTTGTTGACAGTCCTGTTCAGTTTAATACTTGTGTTTTCAGGAGAGGACTTGCCAATCTCTTCACACCACTCTCAAGCGCAGTTTTATTGTTTTATAAAAGCATTGGTCCTCAAAGATTAGAGATTAACAAAATAAAAACAACAACTAGTTCTTTATCCCTGATGGTTTGAATAGCTCTGAATTAAATAGTGGCAACAGTGGGCAGGTCTTTAGACCCTAAGTGGCCTACTAGTTCATGTGGCCTACTAGTTAATTAGGTAAAAAATGCTTCTGCCAAAAATCTCTTGTGGGCCTTACCCTTGGATTACTTGAACTGTTTGTTGGGCAACCAAATGTTGAAAATCATGAGCTAAATAAAAGAACTTTTGGGTAGAACCCATAGCAAATATTTGAGAACCTGTTAGGTTCATAATATGAAGTTATAGTGAGATAAATAAGCATAGTTTTTACCTTTACATCTGACTGATGTCTGAATCCAGCACTAGATGAAAGAAAGCCAACTCTGGGGTAATCCAAGGTTGGGAGTAGGTTTAGTTCTGAATCCCACAGATTACTTATGATCCTAATTTTCTCTATAAATAGCCTTCAGAGACTAAAGAAGGATAAGACTGAACGATTATAATAACTTGAGTGTATCTCAGAATCATTCTGGAAATTAAAAAAAATTTTTTTTGAATCACTATCTCTGGGGATGGTACATTAGACTCTTTTAAACAATCACATTTGCTAATATTTTTCTAGACCTAAAAATCATGTTTGCCTGTCCATGTGTGACTGTATTTATCAAGTTACAGTGATAAGAGCAGATTCACAAGTATTGTACTTTTTTTGTTGACTTCATTTCACACTTAACTTTGCTTCTCTCTCTTCCTCTTTTCCCACTTGTAAAACTATTCAGCTACAAAACACCTTCACATTTGATAGTTAAACCTCTGAAACATTAAAATAGCTGACTTGAATTTCATAGTTGATCATGCATGAACAATTAATTTCTCTATCCCAGTACTATAATATTGCTTAATTGTTTCACTACTTACAAAAAGTTTTTTTAAGGTTTGTTTATTTTTGAGAGAGAGAGAGAGAGAGCACGTACACACACGTGAACAGGGGAGGGGCAGAGAGAGAGAGACAGAGGCACAGACTCTGAAGCAAGCTCCAGGCTCTAAGTGGTCAGGACAGAGCCTGATGCAGGGCTTGAACCCACAAATCATGAGATCATGACCTGGGCCAAAGTCAAACACTTAACCAACTGAGCCACCTAGGTGCCCCGCTTTACTACTTTTTGTTTTATACAGAACTGCCTAAATGTCTCTCTCTTTCCTCTTCCCTCCCCAACTGTTTTTCATTTCACAAAACTGAAACCCTGTATCCATTAAACAATAACTCCCTACTCTCCTTATCCTAGTCCCTGGAAACCACCGTCCTACTTTCTGCTTTCTGTCTCTGTGAATTTGACTACTCTTGATAACTCATACAAATGGAATCACATAGTATTTGTCCTTTTATGACTGGCTTATTTCACTAAGGATAATGTCAGAGTTAATCCATGTTGTAACGTGTCAGAATTTCCTTCCTTTTTAAAGCTGAATAATATTCCATTGTATGTATGTATTATATTTTGTTTGCTTATCTGTAGATGGGCACTTGAGTTGTTTCCACTTTCTGACTATTGTAAATAATGCTGCTGTGAACTTGGGTGTACAGATATCTTTTGAAATCCCTGATCTCACTTCTTTTGGGTATATAGCCAGAAGGGAATTGCTGGATTTACAGTAATTCTGTGATTTGGGGAGGAACTGCCATTTTGTTTTCTGTAGCAGAGGTACCATTTTACATTCCCATCAGCGGTGCACAAGGGTTCTGGTTTACCTACATCTTCTCCAACACATGTTGTGTTCTGTTTGCTTTTTAAATAGCTTCCCTAATGGATGTGAGGACTTCCTTTTCAAGAGAAGATCTACAGGGGCATCTGCGTGGCTCAGTCATTTAAGCGACTGACTCTTGGTTTTAGCTCAGGTCATGATCTCACAGTTTTTGGGCTCAAGCCCCACATGGGGCTCTGTGCTGTCACAGTGTGGAGCCTGCTTGGGATTCTCTCCCTCTCTCTCTGCTCTCCTGCGTGCGCTTTCTCTCTCAAAATAAATAAACTCAAAAAAGAGAAAAAAAGAGAAGAGGTAAAAACTGCTTTTATTTTTTATCTTGAAATTTTTATTATTTATTTTTAACATTTTTTTTTTTTATGGACCACTTCATGGATTTGCATGTCTTACTTGTGTGGAGGCCACACTAATCTTCTCTGTAACATTCCAGTCTTAGTATATGTGCTGTCAATGTGAGTACTACAAACTATAAAGTCATAGAATTTGTATTTTTATTTTTTTTTAATTAAAACCATATTTCTGAGAGAGAGAGAGAGAGAGAGACAGGATTCTAAGTGGGCTCTGCACTGACAGCAGCTAATCCGATGAGGGGGTTGAACTCACAAACCATGAGATCAGGACCTGAGCCGAAGTCCGACGCTCAACCAACTGAGCCACCCAGGTGCCCCTGAAGTCATAATAACTATTGGAACTGACTTCTTTATTCTTTCTGCCTCCCACTTCATCTGCTATACCTATAAACATTCACTGTTAAACTCTGAGCCTGTTGGGATAATAACTGGGTTTTATTCTTGTTTGTCTTTCTGACACCTGGCTCAGTACCTTAGTACACTGTAGACTATCTAGAAACAAATTTTGTTAAAATTTTAAAAATATTTCAGATTTTTTTCTTTTTTAAATAAATTATTTCTTAAAATTTTTAATTACAAATTTTTTATTGAATTATGGTTGACACTCATTATTATGTTAGTTTTAGGTGTATAACATGGTGATTTGAAATTATACAGCTCTGTGCTCACCACAGGTGTAGCTACCATCTGTCACCCTGCAACACTGTTAACAATACTATTGTCTATATTCTCTGTGCTATACCTTTCATTCCCATGACGTATATATTTCATATCTGGAAGTAATTTATAATGTTAATTAACTACAGAGCTAGGAACCTATGGTAGGCTGAATAATTCTTCTTCCCCCGTTTCCAAGATACCCATATCCTAAATGCTGTGGGTGTTACCTGTATGGATGGCCAAGACTTGGCAGATGTGATTAAAGATCTTCAGATGGAGAGCTTATCCTGGATCATCCAAGCAAGGCCTAAATGCAATCACAAGTATCCTTATAAGAGGGAGACAGAAGGAGATTTCAGATAGAAGAGAAGGCATTATAACTATGAGGGTAGAGATTGGAGTGATATGGCCATAAGCCAAGGAATGCCTATATACCCACCAGCAGTTGGAAAAGGCAAGGGACAGATTCTTCTCTAGAGCCTTCAGAGGAGTGTGGCCTTGCCGTTACTTTGATTTCAGTCCAGTGAAACTGATTTTGGACTTGTGGGCTTCAGAACTATGAAAGAGTAAATTTCCATTGTTTGAGCCACCAAGTTTGTGGTAATTTGTTATAGCAGCCATGGGAAACTAATACAGAACCGAAGCACGTCTTTGGGTCTTTTAGTTCATTGGGTTCAACCACGGTTCTTTTTTTTTTTTTTAATTTATTATTATTTTTTAAACTTTTTTTCTTTAATGTTTATTTTTGAGAGAGAGAGAGAGAGAGTACAAGCAGGGGAGGAGCAGAGAGAGAGAGGGAGAGACAGAATCTGAAGCAGGCTCCAGGCTTTCAGCACTGAGTCTGACGCAGGGCTCGAGCTCACGAACTGTGAGATCATGACCTGAGCCAAAGGTGAATGCCTAACTGACTGAGCCACCCAGGCGCCCCAACACAGTTCTTTTTGTTGAAAGTCATTTACTCACTCTTAATATACTTTTCTAATGTCATCTCTTTTTAGAAATTCAATAAAGAGGACATTTTATTTTAGGCTCTAGCTGACTGTTCTACAAAAGGTATCTGGAAATAATTGGCCATGTATTTCTTTTTCCCTTCCTTTTAGGAGTAAAATATCTAATATATCTAAAATATCTAATAATAAGGTGGGAAAGAAGTAAGTAAATGTGGTTTGTCTTTCTACCCTCGGCAATTAAAAAAATAGGTTATTCTTAGAATCAATTTAAGTTTTTTCTTACACTTCTCATTTATATGCTTCCTACAAAAAAAAAATCTTCCCAAGTTTTTCTAATGTATCATTTTCAAAATTAGTCCAAGAGAGTTGGTTTGGTGCATGCAAGAATCCATTAGACTAAAGACAGGGAAGATAAACATTTTGAAGGGAGAGTAACAGGCAATTACCTGGGTGATGCAAAGAGGATAGAGCAGTTGAGAAGCCAATGGTGACAAACTCCTGGAGCCAAGAGGACAGTGATTGATGTTAAGGGCCTTCTGGATTGTAAGCGGGGACTTGTGACCCCCCACCCTTTGCTCTGGCATAGGACCCCAAGAGACTGAGTCCTAGTAGTAAAAATGAGTGGAAATAGACTCACCTTTGTAGGAATTGCAACTTAGTTTCAAATTATTTCAGTACCTGAAATTGGTTTGAGGTAACTGGGTGCCTTGGTACAAAGCAAACAGATCCTCTCTGGAAATCCTCACAGATTATTTTCACTATCAGGTTTTTAAATAGATTATTTAGTACACACACACACAAAAAATAGTTAGAACATAAGAGGATGAAACAATAAATACGGAATAAGAAACATTAGACAATAGAACAAATTCACAGGAGATCCAAATATTGTAGTTACCAGATTTAAAATAACTATTCTTGGGGAGCCTGGGTGGCCCAGTTGGTTGAGCATCTGACCTTGATTTTGGCTCAAGTGATGATCCCAGGGTGGTGAGATAGAGCCCTGTGTTGGGCTACACACTAGTGTGGAGCCTGCTTAAGATATTCTCTCTCCCTCTCCCTCTCCCTCTCCCTCTCCCTCTCCCTCTCCCTCTCCCTCTCCCTCTCCCTCCCTCCTTCCCTGTCCCCCACTTGTGCTCACTCTCTCTTTCTAAAATAAACAAAATAACTGTTCTTAAAAAAAAATTCTTAAAATGTTCAAGGAAATAAAGACAACTTGGAGAAGTTCAGCAGCCAACTGGAAAACTATTTTGTAATGCATATTTTAGAGCTGGGAAATGTAGTAATTGAAACTAAGAACTCAATGTATGGTTTTAAAAACAGATTGATAGTATCTGAGAAGAGTCAGTGAATTAATTGCAGGATAAGTTAGAAGAAACTAAATGATATGGAAATTCAAAAGATTAGGAAATACAGAAGAGGAAGTAAAAAACATAGAGGCTACAGGGATAGGTATGCCATACATGTAATGGGAACCCCAGAAGAAAGAGAATAATGTAGAGTATTTGAGGAGATATTGTTGATAACGTTCCAAAATTCATGAAAACCATCAAGCCACAGATTCAAGAAGTGCTAGAAATCACTAGCAGAATAAATATAATAAAGAAATCCACCTAGGAACATCATAATAAAATTTTGAGGGAGCAAAGACAGAGAATCTTAAAAGCAGCTAGAGAAAAACTATGCAATTTTGAAAGGATCACAGTCAGACCTAGAGCTAACTTCTCAACAGAAAGAAGTCAGGAGAGTGGGATGATATCTTTAAAGATCTGAATAAAAATAACTGCCAGTCTGCAACTCTACACACCTCATATACAGTGAAAATATCCTTCTAGAATAAAGTGGAAATAAACAGTTTTAAAAAGCAACAAAACAAACAAAACCAAAAGTCCTCACCCCATTGAAAAAAATTTAAAGGTACTCTGAGATAGAAGACCAATTGGAAAGTTGGAGATGCAAGAAGGCATGAATAGCAATGCAGACCACAAATACATGGTCAAGTCTGAAGATTGATGTATAAAAGACTAAGAATGTTTTATTAGGATTTAAAAATACATAGAGAATTAGCATGCATAGTAGCCATGGCCTATAAATTGGGAGGTGCATAAGCTCCCTTGCTTTTTCAAAGAAGAGGGTAAAACTGCCAATTAGTGTTAGAATTTTGCAAGTCAAAAATTGATGTTATAATCTCCAGGGAAGCTATTAAAATAGTCACTACATACTACAATATGGATGAACCTTAAAAACATGGAGTGTCTGGGTGGCTTAGTCAGTTAAGCAGCCAATTCCTGATTTTGACTCAGGTCATGATCTCATGGTTGGGAGATCGAGCCCTGAATCTGCCTCAGTGTTGAGAGCCTGCTTGGGATTCTCTTTCTCCCTCTCTGTCTCTCCCCCATTCACTCTCTCTCTCTCTTTCAAAATAAACTTTAAAATAAAAGGACATTATGCTAAGTGAAATAAGCTAGTCATAAAAATGTAAATATTACATGATTCCACTTATAGAAGGTATCGTCAATAGTCAAAGTCACAGAAACAGTAGAATGGTAGTTATTAGGAGTTGGGCTTATGGGGAATTAAGGGACATGGGGAGTTGTTATTTAATAGATACAGAGTTTTAGTTTTGTAAGGTGAAAAAGTTCTAGAGATTAGTTGTACAATAATGTGAATATACTTAACACTACTGAACTGTATACACTAAGAAATGGTTAAGAAGAAATGGTTAAGAAAGAACATGTAAGTTTTATGCTATGCCTTTTTTTTTTACCAGAATAAAAAAAAGAATTAGAGACTAACAAAAGAAAACTGTTCTGAATGTTTATGTATTAATATTCAGCCAATGTAGACTTTAAAGCAAAAAAGCATGATTAGAGATAAAGGAGGGACACTTCATAATGATAAAGCATTTGATTTAACAGAAAAAATAATTCTAATAGGTTTTAAAAAAATTGACAGAATTAAAAGGAGAAATACACAATTATAGTAGGATATTTTAACACAGATTTCTTAGTAAATGATAAAACAATCAGGTGAGGGATTAATAAGGATATAAAATATTTGATATACTAGCACATGTGACATAATTATCATAATTAGAACAAATTGTATCCAACAGCTTAGTATATATATATTTATTATTTTATAAGTGCATTTAGAACATTTTCAAAAATTCTACTGGCCATAAAGCAAATTGCCACAATTTTTAGAGAAAATCATACAGCTTGTTTTTTTACTACAGTGCATTTAAGCTAGTCATCCAAAAGTTAGTTAGAAAATCTTCAAATATTTGAGTATTAAGAAATATACTCCTAAATAACAGTTGGATCAAAACAGAAATCAAAATGAAATTAGAAAATGCTTTAAACAGAGCAATAATAGAAATTTGTATACAAAAACCTGTAACATGCAGCTAAAATCATGCGTAGAGGGAATTTTAATTTTTTTTAGCTTTAAATGTATATATTAGAAAGGAAGATAGGCTACAAATCAATGAGCTAAGTTCTAAGGAAATTAGGAAAAGAACAGAAAATTAAATCCCCTCCAAAATGTAGAAGAAACTAAATAAAATGATCCATGAATAATGGGGTTCCAGTATTTATGATATTTGTCTCTTTTTCCTGCTTTGTTGTAGTTATTAGACCTCCAGTTGTCTAGAAGTAATGAAGCAGAAGAGTTAACTATGTGAGGTGATGAATGTGTTAATTGTTTTGATCTTGGTCACTTATTCCAACAGTACACATGTATATCAGCTCATCACGTTGTATACTTTATATATAATCATATTTGTCAATTATTTCTCTGTGAGGTTGGAAGGAAAAAAAGTAACAAAGCAAGCATTTTTGTTTTGTTTTCTGGTCTCAAAGGAAAAGGTCTTAGTATTCACCATTATGTTGATGATTGCTCTATGTTTTTTGTAGATACCCTATGTAGAAAGCCCACAAGAGCTTAAACTACTAGAATTAGTGATTTGAACAGTGTTGCTGGGTATAAAATCATCCCACAAAAATCGATCACACCTGTTTATACCAGCAATAAATCATTAGAAAGTGAAATTTAAAAACAGATGCAATTACACTTGTACCAAAAGTATAACATGGAAATAAATTTAATAAAGGATGTATAAGAACACTATTAAAAAATGATAAAGCATTGGGGCACCTGGGTGGTTCAGTCAGTTAAGTGTCCGACTTTGGCTCAGGTCATGATCTCACGGTTTGTGGGTTTGAGCTCCGCACCAGGTTCTGTGCTGACAGCTCAGAGCCTGGAGCCTGCTTTGGATTCTGTGTTTCCCTCTCCCTCTGTCCCTCCCCTGCTTGCATTCTGTTTCTCTGTCTCTCTAAAATAAACATTTTTAAAAAATGATAAAGCATCATTGGAAGAAATGAAAGAACACTTAAATAGAAGGGTATACCATATTTATGGATTGGAAGCCTCAATATTTTGAAGATAACTGTCCTTCAAAATGGATTCATAGATTTAATGCAATCCTTATAAAGGCCCCAACATTATTTTTATTGAGTTTACTTTTTTTCTTAATCTCTATATCCAGTGTGGAGCTTGAACTCACAACCCCAAGATCAAGAGTTGCATGCTTTTCCAACTGAACCAGCCAGATGCCCCTCCCCCAACATTATTTTTTATGCAGCTTGACAAAGTGATTCTGAAATTTATATGATAATACAAAGGGCCAAGAATAACTGAAGAATTCTTAACAGCAAGGTCAGAGAACTCACTGAATCCAATTAAGACTTACTGTAAAGCTACAGTAATTAAGACAGTATGGTTTTCAGAGTACAGATCTTTTACCTCTTTAGTTAGGTTTATTCCTAGATATTTTTTTTTTGTGCAGTTGTAAATGGGATTAATTCCTTGATTTCTTTTTTCTGCTCCTTCATTATTGGTGTTTAGAAATGCAACAGATATCTGCATGTTGATTTTATATCCTGCAACTTTGCTGGGTTCATGTATTAGTTGTAACTATTTTTTGGTGGTCTTTTGGGTTTTCTACATAGAGTATCATGTCATCTGCAAATAGTGAAAGTTTGATTTCTTCCTTGCCAATTTGTATGCCCTTTATTTCTTTTTGTTGTCTGATTGTTGAGGCTAAGACTTCAGTACTGTTAAATAGTAATGGTGAGAGTGGGCATCCTAATCTTGTTCCTCACTGTAGGGAAAGGCCCTTAGTTTGTCTCCATTGAGGATGATATTAGCTGTGGGCCTTTCTTATATGGCCTTTATGATGTTGAGTTATGTCCCATATATCCCTACTTTGTTGAGAGTTTTTATCAAGAATGGATGCTGTATTTTGCCACATGTTTTTACTGCATCTTTTGACAGGATCATATGATTCTTACCCATTTTTTAAATTTATGTGGTGTATCATGTTGATTGATTTGTGGATATTGAACCAGCCCTGCAGCCCAGGAATAAATCCCACTTGATCATGGTGAATAATTCTTTTAATGTACTGTTGAATTTGATTTGTTAGTATCTTGTTGAGAATTTTTACATACAGGTTTATCAGGGAATATTGGCCTGTAATTCTCCTTTTTAGTGGGGTCTTTGTCTGGTTTTGGAATCAAGGTAACACTGGCCTCATGGAATGCATTTGGAAGTTTTCCTTACATTTCTAGTTTTTTGGAACAGTTTGAGAAGAATAGCTATTAACTCTTCTTTAAATGTCTGGTAGAATTCCCTTGGGAAGCCATCTGGCCCAGGATTCTTGTTTGTTGGGAGATTTTTAATTACTGATTCAATTTCTTTGCTGGTCTTAGGTCTGTTCAACTTTTCTCTTTCTTCTTGTTTCAGTTTTGGTAGTGTGTGAGTTTCTAGGAATTTGTCTGTTTTTTTAAATGTTTGTTTATTTTTTGGGGACGCCTGGGTGGCACAGTCGGTTAAGCGTCCGACTTCAGCCAGGTCACGATCTCGCAGTCCGGGAGTTCGAGCCCCGCGTCGGGCTCTGGGCTGATGGCTCAGAGCCTGGAGCCTGTTTCTGATTCTGTGTCTCCCTCTCTCTCTGCCCCTCCCCCGTTCATGCTCTGTCTCTCTCTGTCCCAAAAATAAATGTTGAAAAAAAAAATTTTTAAATGTTTGTTTATTTTTGAGAGAGAGAGAGAGAGAGACTGTGTGCAAGTAGGATGGGTCAGAGAGAGAGGGAGACACAGAATCCTAAGCAGGCTACAGGCTTTGAGCTGTCAGTATAGAGCCCAGCACAGGCTTGAACCTTAAGAACTGTGAGATCATGACCTCAGCTGAAGTCGGAAGGTTCCCCCGAGCACTGGGTATTGTATGTAAGTGATGAATCACTGAATTCTACTCCTGAAACCAATATTGCACTGTATGTTAACTAACTAAAATTTGAAATTAAAAAAAAAAAAAAAAGACAATATGGTATTACCAGTAAGATGGAAATATGGACAAATGAAACAGAGAGCCCAGAAACAGAGCTATTCATATATGGAGATTTTATTTGAAAAGTAGTACTGTAGGCCTTGAGGAAAAGATGATCTTGTTTCAATTAGATCTGAGACATTTGGAAATCCATATGGAAAAAATACAACTCTGTTCCTTACTTACTTCATGCCTGTAAATCAATTCCAGGGTTTAGATTATAGATCTAAATGTGAAAGGTAAAACAATAAAGCTTATAAATGTAATTTAGAAGAGTATCTTCATGGGCTCAGAAAAGGAAGGACTCTTTCCTTTTTAAACTTTTTTCCTCAATAGTGTTTTTTAAATGTTTTAATAGATTATGTGTTTTAGAGAAGGTTTAGGTTTACAGCAAAGTTAGCAGAAGGTACAGATTTCCCCTATACCTCCTACCCCCACACATACCCTCCCCCATTATCCATATCCTCCACCACAGTGACACATATGTTACAATTGGTAAACTTACATAGACACATCATTGTCACCTAAAGTCTGTAGTTTACATTAGGATTCTCTCTTGGTGTAGTATATTCTTTGGATTTGGACAAATGAATAATGACCTGTATCCACTATTACAGGGTCATATAGAGTAGTTTCACTGCTCTAAAAATCCGGTGTGCTCTGCTTTTTAATCTTTCATTCCACTTAACCCCTGACAGCTACTGATCCTTTTACTGTCACTCTAGTTTTGCCTTTTCCAGAATGTCATATAGCTGTAATCATACAGGATGTAGCCTTTTCACATTGACTTATTTCACTTAGTAATATGCATTTAAGGTTGTTTCATGTCTTTTCATGACTTGTTAGCTAATTTCTTTTTAGCACTGAATAATATTCTTTTGTCTGAATCTATCATAGTTTATCCATTCACCATCATAGTTTATCCAAGGACCTCTTGGAATTTTGGGCAATTTTGAATAGAGTTGCTATAAACATCCATATACAGGTTTTTATGTGGGCATGTTTTCAGCTCCTTTGAGTAAATACCAAAAAGATTGATTGCTGGATTGCATGGTAAGTTTTTAAAGAAACTGCCAAACTGTTTTCCAAAGTGCCTGTACCATTTTGCATTTTTACCAGCAATGAATGGGAGTTCCTGTTGTTCCACATCCTTGCCAGCATTTGGTGTTGTCGGTGTTCTGGATTTGGACCATTCTAAGAGATGTGTAGTAGCATCTTGTTTTAATCTATATTTCCTTCATGACCTGTGATGAGGAGCATCTTTGCCATCTGGCTTGTTTGCCATCTGTATATCTTCTTTGGTGAGGTGTCTCTTAAGGCCTTGGCCCATGTTTAAATTGTATTGTTTCTTATTGTTGAGTTTTAAGAGTTCTTTGTATATTTTGAGTAACAGCACTTTATCAGATGTCTTCTGCAAATATTTTCTCCCAGTCTGTGGCTTGTCTTTTCATTCTCTTGACAATGTCTTCTGCAGATCAGAAAGTTTTAATTTTAATGAAGTCCAGCTTATCAATTATTCCTTTCATGGATTGTGCCTTTGGTGTTGCATCTAAAAAGTCACTGCAACACCCAAGGTTATCTAGACTTTCTCTTATATTATCTTCTAGTTTTATAGTATTACAGTTTACACTTAGGTCTGTGATCCATTTGGTGTTAATATTTGTAAAGAATGTAAAGTGTGTCTAGATTTTTTTTTTTTTTTTTTTTTTTTGCATATGGATGTCTGGTGGTTCTAGCACCATGTTGAAAAGACTTCCTTAAGGTCCAATGTATTGCCTTTGCTCCCTTGTCAAAAATCTATGTTGGGGGGCGCCTGGGTGGCGCAGTCGGTTAAGCGTCCGACTTCAGCCAGGTCACGATCTCGCGGTCCGGGAGTTCGAGCCCCGCGTCGGGCTCTGGGCTGATGGCTCAGAGCCTGGAGCCTGTTTCCGATTCTGTGTCTCCCTCTCTCTCTGCCCCTCCCCCGTTCATGCTCTGTCTCTCTCTGTCTTAATAAATAAACGTTGGAAAAAAAAAAAAATCTATGTTGGTCTATTTCTGGCTCTCTATATTCTGTTCCATTGTTTGTTTGTCTGTTTTCTTTCACCAATACTATACTGCTTTGATTACTGTAGCTTTGTTTTTTTAATGTTTATTTTTGAGAGAGAGCATGAGTGGGGGAGGGGCAGAAAGAGAGGGGGACAGAGGATCCCAAGCAGCCTCTGTACTGACAGCAGGGAGCCCGATTTGGGGTTCGAACTCACAAACCATGAGATCATGACCTGAGCTGAAGTCAGACACTTAACTGACTGAGCCACCCAGGCTCCCTGATTATTGTAGCTTTATAATATGTTTTGAATTTATGTAGTGTCATATCTTCAGCATTATTCTCCTTCAATATTGTGTTGACTATTCTGTCTTTTGCCTCTCCATATAAACTTTAGAATCATTTTATCAATATCCACAAAATAAATTGCTGGCATTTTGATTGGGATTGTATATAATCTATAGACCAAGTTGGAAGGAACTGACATCTTATCAATGTTGAGTCTTCCTGTCTACAAAGATAGAATAGCTCTCCTTTTATTTAGTTCTTTCTTTTTTTTCCTCAGGATTTTATTGTTTTCCTCATATATGTCTTATGCATACTTTGTTAGTTTTATATGTAAGTATTTTACTTTGGGGGGTGGTAACATAAATGGTATTGTGTTTTTAATTTCACATTCAAAAAACTTGTTTATTGCTTTTATATGAGAAAGCAGTTGACTTTTGTATATTGACCTTGTATCCTGCAACCTTGCTATAATCACTTAAAAGTTCCAGGACTTTTTAGTGACATTTATTTTCTTTTAATTTGTTTTTGAAATTTTTAAGCTTATAAAAGTAGACTAATACAGTGAACTCCCAAATACTCATGACTCAGGTACAGTAATTAACACATGGCCAATCTTTTTTGTCTGTACTTCCACCCATCCTCAGTGGATTTTTTTTTATGTTTATTTATTTTTGGGAGACAGACAGAGTGCAAGCAGGGGAGGGGCAGATAGAGAGGGAGACACAGAATCCGAAGCAGGCTCCAGGCTCTGAGCTGTCAGCACAGAGCCTGAAGTGGGGCCCGAACCCACAAAGCATGGGATCATGAGCTGGGTTGAAGTTGGACCCCCCAACCGAGTGAGCCACCCAGATGCCCCCTCAGTGGATTATTTTGAAGCAAGTCTCAAACATTATCTCAGGGAAAGAGTTTTTAAATAGACCTGAAAAGCACTAATCATAACTGGCATAAAAACAGACACATAAATCAATGAAACAGAATAGAAAACCCAGAAATGGACCCACAAATGTATGGCCAACTAATCTTTGACAGAGCAGAAAAGAATATCCAATACTGGAAAAAAATAACAGTCTTATCAGCAAATGGTGTTGGGAAAACTGGACGGCAACATGCAGAAGAATGAACCTAGACCACTTTCTTACTCCATACACAAAAATAAACTCAAAATGGATGAAAGACCTAAAGGTAAGACAGGAAACTATCAAAATCCTACAGGAGAAAAGAGACAACAACCTCTATGACCTTGGCTGCAGCAACTTCTTACTAGACATGTCTCCAGAGACAAGAGAAACAAAAGCAAAAATGAAGTATTAAGACCTCACCAAGGTAAAAAGCTTCTGCACAGCGAAGGAAACAGTGAACCAAACTAAAAGGCAACTGATGGAATGAGAGAAGGTATTTGCAAATGACATATCAAATAAAGGGTTAGTATACAAAATCTGTAAAGAACTTATCAAACTCAGCAGCCAAAAAACAATCCAATGAAGAAATGGGCAAAAAACATGAACAGACACTTTTCCAAAGACGACATCCAGATAGCTAACATACATGAAAAACTGCTTAACATCACTCATCATCAGGGAGATACAAATCAAAACCACAGTGAATGAGATGCCACCTCACACGTGTCAGAGTTGCTAAAATGAACAACTCAGGAAACGACAGATGTTGACGAGGATGCAGAGAAAGGGGAACCTTTTTGCCCTGTGGGTGGGAATGCAAACTGGTGCTGCCACTCTAGGAAACAGTATGGAGGTTCCTCAAAAAAATTAGATAGAGCTACCCTGTGACCCAGCAATTGCACCACTAGGTATTTATCCAAAGGATACAAAAATACAGATTTGAAGGGGCATATGCACCCCATTGTTTATAGCAGCACTTTCAACAATAGCCAAATTATGGAAAGAGCCCCAGATGTACATCGACTGATGAATGGATAAAGATTTGGTATAAATATACAATGGAATATTACTCAGTGATCAAAGAGAATGAAATCTTGCCATTTGCAACAATGTGGGTAGAGCTAGAATGTATTATGCTAAGTTAAATAAATCAGTAAGAGAAAGATATCATATGATTTCAATCATATGTGGAATTTAAGAAACAGAACAGATGAGGGGCACCTGGGTAGCTCAGTCGGTTAAGCGTCCGACTTTGGCTCAGGTCATGATCTCATTGTTTATGAGTTCAAGCCCCACATAAGGCTCTGTTGGACAGCCTAGAGCCTGCTTCAGATTCCACATCTCCCTTTCACTTTGCCCCTTCCCTGCTTGCATTCTGCGTGTATCCCTCTCTCTCTCAAAAATAAACATTAAAAAAGAAAAAAGAAACAAAATAGATGAACATAAGGGAAGGAAAGGAAGAATAAGATAAAAAGAGAGAAGGAGGCAAACCATAAGAGACTCTTACATACAGAGAATAAACTGAGGGTTGCTGGAAGGGTGTTGGTGGAGGAATGGGCTAACTGGGTACTAAGGAGGGCATTTGTTGGGATGAGCACTGGGTGTTATATATAAGGGATGAATCACTAAATTCTCCTGAAATCAGAAAAATAAAAATAAATAAATGAGTGGCGCCTGGGTGGCTCAGTCGGTTAAGCGTCCGACTTCGGCTCAGGTCATGATCTTGCGGTCCGTGGGTTCGAGCCCCGCGTCGGGCTCTGTGCTGACAGCTCAGAGCCTGGAGCCTGTTTCGGATTCTGTGTCTCCCTCTTTCTCTAGCCCTCCCCTGTTCATGCTGTCTCTCTCTCTCTGTCTCAAAAATAAATGTTAAAAAATTTTTAAAAAATAAATAAGTAAATCAATGAAACAATCATAAAGGGAAAGAATGTCAATGCATTATTACATTAAAATTAAGAACTATTCATTGAAAGGGGCATTTAGGAGAGCTAACAGGCAAGACACAGAATGGGAGAAGAAATTTGTATCATGTTTAAATCATTTAAACATGATACAGAGAAAAAGACCATTCTTCCTCCAAATACAGGGCATTAGTAGGCATTGTCAGGAGAGAGAATAACAAAATGGCTAATAACATATGTGAGGGCACTCATTCTTTTTAGAAATAAGTGAGGGGCACCTGGGTGGCTCAGTTGGTTAAGCATCTGACTTCAGCTCAGGTCATGATCTCATGGTTTGTGGGTTCAGGCACTGCATCAGGCTCTGTGCTGTCAGCACAGAGCCTGCCTTGGATCCCCTGTCCCCTCTCTTCCCCTCCCCTGCTCGCCCTATCTCCCTCCTTCCCTCCTTCCCCCCCATCTCTTTCTCCTGTCAAAAATAATTAAACATTAAAAAATATTAAAAACAAAAAAAGATGGGGCGCCTGGGTGTCTCAGTCAGTTAAATGTCTGACTTCGGCTCAGGTCATGATCTCACAGTTTGTGAGTTCGAGCCCCACATCGGGCTCTGTGCTGACAGCATGGAGCCCGGAACCTGCCTCAGATTCTGTGTCTCCCTCTCTTTCTCTGCTCCTCCCCCACTCGTACTTTGTCTCTCTCTCAAAAATAAATAAACATAAAAGAAATAAAAATAAACTAAAAAGAAATGAAATGAAAATTGAAACAAGATACTACTTCTCTTTGTACTGGAATGGCTACAATTAAAAAAAAGATTAACAATACCAAGAATGTGAGTCTGTGGAGTAATAGAAACTTTCAAAAACTGCTAGTGGAAGTTTAAATTGGTACAGCTACTTTGAGAAGCTGTTTGACATATATACTAGAATTGAAGATGTGCATACCTTATGACTTAGTTCTGTTTTTGAGTATTCAACAGCAATTCATTCCCAGGTCCCCAGGAGGTTTGTACAAGAATATTCAAAACAGCATTATTTGTATTGGCCAAAAACTAGCAGCAAGCCAATTGTCTATCATTTGTCTAGTAAACAGCCGAACTGTTCACCATTTTGTCCATCAGTTGTTTAGCGGAATAGATAAATCAACAATGGCATAATCATACAATGAAATAAATATTCAAGGAAAATGAACAAACTACATTTGTTTGCAAAAACATGCATGAATCTTACAAACACAGTGTTGAGCGAAACAACCCGCGGCACCAAAAATAAAATACAGAATTATTCCTTTTATAGATAAAACTATACAATAATATTTAGGTGTGTCTTCTTCGGTGATACCAGCTATGAAGAAAAGTTTGGAGAATCATGCCTTTGGTGAATG
The DNA here is from genome assembly GCF_007474595.2 of Lynx canadensis. Taxonomy (NCBI): domain Eukaryota; kingdom Metazoa; phylum Chordata; class Mammalia; order Carnivora; family Felidae; genus Lynx; species Lynx canadensis. The sequence goes on from NC_044309.1 coordinate 75,860,775, forward strand.
GTGAGAGACAATAATGGAAGGATACATAAGGAAAACTTCTGGGGTACTGGCAGTTTTATTTCTCTAACCTGGGTAGTAGTATTTGAGTGTTTGTGATAAATTATCAAGCTGTGATACTTCATGTGTGTGTGTGTGCACTGTAAATGTGTTATATTTCACAATAAAGTATTTTTTAAAGATGTTTTATTAGGACAGAATGGGCCTAAACAAGTGTGTTATGTAGGTAATGTGTGTCTTAAACCTTCACAAGTATAACACTTAAAAGCTAGTGTCTACCTTGTGGTAATTATAACAATTATGTGGATATAGAAATATTTATAATCAAAGTAGATAATTGATTCATAATTTTTGCGGTTTAGGAAAGAAGAAACATTTAATTCTTATTTGCATAAAGGTTAATGAGTAAAGAGTGACAGATTTGCAGTGCTGTGGTTTTAGGAGAAAGGATATTGTTTTGTTGGAGACAGAGCATGAAATTAGGGTTACTTGTTCATTTCTGTACCTTGAAGCACAGGGGATGGGCTGCGCTGGAAAGGGAAGATAATTCATTGTTCTATGGTGCTAGAAGGAACATCCAAAGCAAAGTCTTTTACAGTGACAAAAGAATATCTCTCAGATCTAAACTGAAATTAGAGGGGCGCCTGGGTGGCTGAGTTGATTAAATATCTGACTTCGGCTTAGGTCACGATCTCATGGTTTGTGGGTTCAAACCCGGGTCGGGCTCTGTGCTGACAGCTCAGAGCCTGGAGTCTGTGTTGCCCCTCTCTCTCTGCCCCTCTGCCACTTGTGCGCGCGCTCTCTCTGTCGCTCTCAAGAATAAACATGAATTTAAAAAAAAATTTTTTTAGACTGAAATTAGGGGTGCCTGATTGGCTCAGTTGGTTAAGTATCTGGCCCTTGATTTGGGCTCATGTCATGATCTCATGGTTTGTGACATCAAGCCCTGCATCAGGCTCTGCCTCACAGCATGGAGCCTGCTTAGGATTCTCTCTTTCCCTCTTTCTCTGCCCCTCCCCAGCTTGTGCTTATGTGCATTCCCTCAAAATAAATAAAAAAAAAATAAACTTTAGTTCTATATATGAAATGAAACACACAGTTTAAAAAAAAAATTTCCTTCTCACTCTCCTTCAGATTCAGCAATTCTACCAGCTAGTCTGTACTGAGCTTAGTAATTGAAGATTTCTTTGACTTTTAAATATCATAGTTCTTAAATGTTTTGATTTCATTGACTTACTGGAATTGAGTTTCTTTCCTGAGGTAGCTGGTAGAATTCTTGAGAATCTGAAGAACAGTGAGGAGTAGGAACTAATTTTAAAAAAAAAAATAGTGCGTTCAGGGGCGCCTGGGTGGCTCAGTCAGTTAAGCATCCAACTCTTGATTTCAGCTCAGGTCATGATCTTGAGGTTGATAGGAACAGGCTGTGCATTGGGCTCTGCGTTGGCAGTGTGGAGCCTACTTAGGACTCTCTCTCTCTCTGTCTCTCTCTCTCTCTCTGTCTCTCTCTCTCTTTCTCTCTCTCTCTGTCCCTCTCACACTTAAAATAAGTAAATAAATAAACATTAAAAAAAAAAATAGTGCACTGGGTGTCTCAGTCGATTAAGCATCTGACTCTTGATTTCAGCTCAGGTCATGATCTCGCAGTTTGTAAGTTTGAGCCCCGCATCCAGCTCTGTGCTGACAGTGCAAAGCCTGCTTGGGATTCCCTTTCTCTGCCCTACCCTCCCCTGCCCACCCCCCCCCGAAATAAATAAATAAAATACTGCATTCAGTTCATCCAATCTACTTTAAACCCAGAACTATGGCATATATTGTATAACAACTAGGAGTTAATAATCTTATTAGAGAAATTTTATTGAAATCTACAAATGAGGGTTTGACTTGTAAGAGAGACTGAAAATATGCCCTTAGTAGCTAAAACTATGTTTTTCTTCAGACTTAAGTGAACAACTCACACAGAGGCATTTTATACAACTTGATTCATTTGCAAACTGATTTTCTGGTTTTTAGATTATCCAGATTCCTTGATTTCTTTTTTCCCCTGTTTTTACTGGCTATCCATCTTTTAGCCACATCACAATTTATTTTTCCCTTTCCCCAAAGGCAAGGAGAGATTAGCCAATAGAAACATAAAACTCATGACAGTTTTTCTCACTACTGAGAAGTAAAGATTTAACTAAGTATTTAATTTTTATTCTATTTTAGTGTCCCATTCCATTGAAAAGTTTGAAAGTTGGCTGTAAGATGTCATAGTAGTCATCATGTGGCTTCATAATTTTCTAAGTAACTGAATTCATGTAAACCTTGGAACTACATACAAGATTTTGTGAATAAGACATTAGCTCAGAGATGATCTAGAATCAGCAAAGAATGTATAGTTGATCTTAGTAATCGAAGATTTGTGTCTTTTATTTTTAATTTTTTTTTAATATATTTTTTTTTAGAGCGAGTGGAGGAGAGGGGCAGAAGGAGAGAGAGAGAATCCCAAGCAGGCTCCGTGCTCAGCACACTGCCTAATGTGGGGCTTGGTGCCACAACCCTAGGATGATGACCTGAGCCAAAATCAAGAGTCAGACACTTAACCAACTGAGCCATTCAGGCGCCCCTGTTTGTGTTCTTTAAAAAAAAAAAAATCACAGTTCTCAAATGCTTTATTCTTTTAATTTATGAAATTGAGGGTTTTTTCCTGGAAAAGCTGTAGAATTCCTCAGACTCTGTAGGGCAGTAATGAGTAGGAAAGAACTTTTTTTTTTTAATTTTTTTTTTCAACATTTATTTATTTTTGGGACAGAGAGAGACAGAGCATGAACGGGGGAGGGGCAGAGAGAGAGGGAGACACAGAATCGGAAACAGGCTCCAGGCTCTGAGCCATCAGCCCAGAGCCTGACGCGGGGCTCGAACTCACGGACCGCGAGATCATGACCTGGCTGAAGTCGGACGCTTAACTGACTGCGCCACCCAGGCGCCCCAGGAAAGAACTTTTTTTAAAGCTATGCATTTCATTTCATATGTGGGAGAACTGATTCCAAACTAATGAAAGGTGGCATTGAGACAGAAGAGGTGGGGCATTAAAATAAATATCATCGTCTCCTGGCTATTCTCTAGGGTATATTACTAAGAAGGTTTTGGAAAGGTGGACAGAATTTCCTATTCAATCACAATTCATAGAGAAATTGACAGAATTATTATTAGAACCAGTAAACCTTTTAAATAATGAGAACCTCAAGAATCCTTGTTAACTTAAAAAATAGAAGTTTATTCTAGGGGCGCCTGGGTAGCTTATTTGGTTAAGCATCCAATTCTTGACTTTGGCTCTGGTTATGATCTCATTGTGAGTTCGAGCCCTGTGTTGGGCTTTGTGCTGACAGCAGGGAGCCTGCTTGGTGTGTGCGCTCCCTCTCTCTAAAAAAAATTTTTTTTTACATTTATTTATTTTTGAGAGACAGAGAGAGACAGAACACAAGCAGGGGAGGGGCAGAGAGGGAGGGAGACACAGAATCCAAAGCAGGCTCAGGCTCTGAGCTGTCTGCACAGAGCCCGACATGGGGCTCAAACCCACGAACCGTGAGTTCATGACCTGAGCTGAAGTGGGACGCTTAACCGATTAAGCCACCCAGGCGCCCCCACTCCCTCTCTCTGAATGAATGAATGAATGAATGAAGCTTGTTCTGTTGCACTTGATGGAAACCTAGGAAAATCTAGTGGTAAGAATAAGGTAGGATTTAATTCATTTGTGTCGTTAATAAAAACTCTGATTTTCTAGCAAGCTTTACCTGGAAAAATCAAAACTAATTCTAGAAGTTTGTAAATTTCCCAGTGTAATTTCTTTGTCTTGTAAGAAGCAGCACAATATCCTTCAGAATGTAGTTGAAGAAGCACTCAAAGGAACAAAGTAAAAAAATTTAAACAGTCGTTAAGACTATATGATAAATGAAGGAGAAATAGGGAAATATAAGGCTGCTTTCTTCCATTGAAGACCCACTTAGCAGATTGACTGGTAGTTGAAGTGTGGATTTTTCAGAACCTGTAAACCATAGCAGTAGTCATCTGAGATGCCTGGAAAGGCCAGTTGATGAGACTGTAAGTCTATATCCTTGCAACCTACTGTGTTCAGGTTGCAAAGATTTTTGTATTTGGCCACTGACAACCGAGATGGAAGTTTCTTAAATAACTTTTAAAGAACTAAATATAAAAAAGTGTTAGCATTCCAGAAGGCTATAACAGTACTCCATAGTAGAATTACTTAAAGCAGACTAGACATCTTTAAAAATGGCATTTTGACATAGTTGTTTTTCTAAATTTCCCATTTAGGATTTGCTCCTCTTCCAAGCTTGATTTTTCATCACTTACACATTATCTTTTTTTTTTTTTTTAATGTTTATTTATTTTTGAGAGAGAGACAGAGTACAAGCAGGGCAGGGCCAGAGAGAGAGAAAGAGAGAGCGAGAGAGAGAGAGAGAGAGTGAGAGACAGAGTCCAAAGCAGGCTCCAGGCTCTGAGCTGTCAACACAGAGCCTGATGTGGGGCTCAAACTCACAGACTGCGAGAACATGACCTGAGCCCAAGTCAGACGCTTAACTGACTGAGCCACCCAGGCGCCCCATCTTTATCTTTTATATATGCCTTTTTTCTTACCAAAACAGTCATAATTCTTCCAAGCTTAGGTGGTAAATTGGCAGAAGAGAAAATTGACCTAGGAAATTGAAGTTGGTGTCCTCTTCAGTTTCGAGGCTGTGAATATACCCTACGCTTCATAGCTAGTCATGTCTGTGACAGTTACTTTCTTTTATTTGCAGTCACATTTATATAATATAATTCCTGTTCCCATATTTGTAATTAGTGCACAAGAAGAAACTGAACTCTATCTGCCATTTTATTGGTGATTTATACGTGGACTATTTTCAAAATTGGCATGAGAAAAAAATTTCAAGACACTGGTTGTTTTCTTTTAGGTGATTGAATGTAGGCTGTGTTCAGGCTAAAGGAGAACTTTAGGTTATTTAACTGTTCGTGAGATACACTTCTGTAAGAATTCACACTTAAACTCTTGAGTCTACCTTTAAATTTTTTTAATTTTTGATTTTTTTTTTTTTTTTTTTTAGAGAGTATGTGTGTGATCATGCAAGCAGGGGAGGGGACAGTGGAGGGGAGAGAGAGAGAATCCCAAACAGGCTTCATGCTCAGTGTGGAGCCTGATGCAGGGCTTAATCCCATGACCCTGGGATCATGCATGACCTGAGCCGGAATCAAGAGTCAGACATTCAACCCAACCGAGTCACCTAGGCGCCCCTACTTTTCAATTTTTAAGAGGAAGCTGATCTAGTTTGAGAAAATATGATAAGTGATCATCACCCTTGTTAGGTAATCTGTGCATCCAGGCTTTCTTCCTGTGGGCTTATCTGCATTTAATCGGAAGATCTTACCTCTCTGTGGCCTCTCTTTGATCGTGGTGAAATATGAATAATTTTGTTATCCCCTTTGTTTTATGCATGTGTAAGGAATATCAGTGAGTAATAACAAGAATCTGAGATCCATAGAAGAAAGGTGATATACCAAGGTACTGTTAAAATAATGGCAACTTGAGAACTAGTGTGTGATGAGTTACAGCACTAATGTATAGCATTAAGTTTGGAGTCTGTCCTTGATTCTGCTGTAGGTTTCTCATTGTGTGAGTTTGGGTGAGAAATGATACCATGACTGATTTTCTTATCATTGTAAAATTAAAGTATTCTGGGAGGTATTATAATTCCCTCCCAGATGTTTCTCTTCACTTGTCAGAAGGGATAATAATTTACCATCATCTATATTAATGGAAAAACATAATCTAAAATCATAAGTTTTTGTTGAATTCAAAGATACAAATTCGGTAGTTTCTGTAAGAATCCTTAGACTTATTCCATACCTGGCTTTGAGCCCCTTCTATGCTTCTCTCTACACACACACACACACACACACACACACACACACACACACACACACAGGAATATTATTCAGTATTAAAAACAAAGGAGGTCGCCTGGGTGGCTCAGTTGGTTAAACATCCGACTTCAGCTCATGTCATGATCTCGAGGTTCATGAGTTTGAGCCCTACATTGAACCCCACATCAAGCCCCACATCGGACTCCACGCTGACCGTGCAAAGCCTGCTTGGGATTCTTTCTGCTTCTCCCCCACTTGTGCTGTCTCTCTCTCAAAATAAATCCACTTCAAAAAAGGAAGGAAATTCTGACAGGGGAATATCATTTAGCCATAAAAAGAAGTAAATCTTGCCATTTGTGACAATGTGGATTGAGGGTATTATGCCAAGTGAATAAGTCAGAGAAAGAAAATATCATATGATCTCACTTATATGTGATATCTTTAAAAAAAAAAAAAAAAGAAAGAAAAAAAAAGAAACCAAGCTTGTAGATAAAGAGAACAGATTGATGGTTATGGGGAGGGGATTTGGGATGGGGAGTGAAATGGGTAAAGGGGGTCAAAAAGTACAGACATCCAATTATAAAAAAATCCTAGGGATATAATGTACAGCATGGTAACTCTAGTTAATAGTCTTGCATATTTGTAGGTTGCTAAGAGAGTTAATCATAAGAGTTCTTGTCACAAATATTTTGTAGGTATGTATGGTGACAAATGTTAACTGGATTTATTGTGGTGATCATTTCAAAATATATATAAATAGCGACCCATTACATTGTACACCTGAAACTAATATAGTGTTTTATATATATGTCAATTATACCTCAATTTAAGAAAACTTGTTCAAGTTTGGTATGATGCATGGTATAATCAGACTCAGATATTTCTGTGTAATCCTCAGTGCTTAAAATGACTTTTGCCTGATTTTTGAAGCCAGCAAAAACAATAATAGCAAAGCCTGCATTATTTACAAATATGTCAGTGACCCTGTAAATAACATACTTTATCCAAAATATTCCTAAATATATGCTATTTGAAATAATTCCAAGAAACTTCAAAGGTGGTCCCTGATAGAGTGAAATAAATGGTAAGAAAGCTTACTCTTAAGAATTCCTTGTATCCTTTATGAGTCTTATGTGAGACTTACGAGTCTTGTGCATTTTCTTTAAAAATTTATTTCTTGCAGAGTATACATACACACTTTGCTATCAAAGAATAGATAGCAAAGGATGAGATCCTGCCTGATTTCCTACCGGTGGAATTAAGTAAATCTTAAGCTTTCTTTGCATGAAAAAATGAGAGAATTGTTAAATATTGTTGATGGGAACTAAAAATGACTTTATCTATAATGCTGAGGGACACTTAAGCTCCAGTTCATGGAGGCAGGGTTTTGAGTGTACTTGAGTTGTTGGTTGTTAAAAGAGGCAATATTAGCTGATGAGTAGGCAAGATGTTAAATTATTGCTTTTTAGCTTTGGTGAACTTATGATTTAGAATGTAAGTATGAACTTGGCATTTATAACTTGGGAGACTGCCCTGTATGGTGCACTACCACAACAGCTCTCTTGCCCTCCGGCTTCTAGTTGGGTTAGATCAGTAGGCAACACACGCGGGCAATCAGAGGCAGGGAGATCAGTGAGGTAGTGGTATTTATTTCCCAATCTTTTCCTGAGGGGGTTACTATGGGCTTACCTTGTCTTTTGACCAAAGATCTTGGCTATAGTCCTCTGGCCCTCTCCATATCAGATGAAACAAAGATGAAAGAGCCTTGTGTCTCTGGCTTCCAGTAATTGCTTTCTCCTTACACCTCTTTATTTATTTATTTTTTAATGTTTATTTCTGAGACAGAGAGAGAGCATGAGTGGGAGAGGGGCATAGAGAGAGGGAGACACAGAATCAGAAGCAGGCTCCAGGCTCTGAGCTGTCAGCACAGAGCCTGATGCGGGGCTTGAACTCACAGACCTCGAGATCATGACCTGAGCCGAAGTCGGTCGCTCAACCAACTGAGCCACCCGGACGCCCCTCCTTACACCTCTTTAAAACCTCAGAGTAACAGTGTAGATTATTGTTATTAGCCAAGGGTACTGCACTGTATCTTTTGGTTTCCCCACTCCTTACTGGCACCTTTGAAAGCAGTCCCTTTATTAAACTCTCCTCAGATTCCCCAATTTGAGTGTGCCATTTGTTTCTTCTTGGGATCCTGGCTGCTTTATGTATTTTTAATCATTATCCTAACTGGTATGTATGCCAGACAAACCCTAATAATACTTATGCTAATTGGTGGGGAGGGGCAATAGCTGAAGGTGTTTACAGAAATAATCTTTATTTGCCTTGTACTTTGTCTCATCTAATGTGTTGTTAAAGGAAAAAAATCCCTATTTTTTCCTGGTTGGCCCAGTCAGTTTGGTTAAGTGTCTGACTCTTGATATCAACTCAGATCCTGATCTTGATCAAGCCTGCATTGGGCTTCATTCTGAGCATGGAGACTTCTTGGGATTTTCTCTCCCTCTCTCTCTCTCTCTCTCTCTGCCCCTCCCTCACACCCGAGAGCACATTCTCTTTCTCAGAATAAATAAGTAATCGTTAAAAAAAAAAGGAAAAAATAAAGTGTTAGATGATGTATATAAGAAGCTAGTAATACTAATAGTTCATTTAAATATAGGCCCCAAAATGCTGTTTTTCATTCACTCTACCCTCATTTTCTTAAAAGAAGTTGATGGTGTGATTCTTTAATAAGATTATCGATGTCCTTTGTATCATCTCATTGCTTATTAATATGTCTTTGGAGGAGAGTATTTATAACCTCCAAGTTAAATCATTTGACTAACCTATAGCAGTTGAGTAAGTTGCTGGGATAGTATTTTGACCGCATAGGATTTTCATCTTTATATACTGTGTTTCTTTTCAGTTAATAAAGATAATTGAGAATTAACCATATTATGTAGTCATCTAGAAAACTCAGGCTTAAACACTGAGTTTGTGGTAAGTGCAACCTAATTTTTAACTTAAGTAACAGTCTCAAAACTGCCAGTATCACAGAAGTTAAATCTAAATTAATTCATGGTTTTATTGGTAATTGGCAAGCATAGTTTTTCTTGGAATGACATTGACTCTATTCATATCCTCTTTTCCACTTCTGGTACCAAAATGCTGTTATCGTTCTACCTTATGAATTACCAGTCTTCCATAGGAATTAGGAAGTATTTGAAAACCAGGATTAAGCTGTAAAAGAGTTTATTCATTTTTTATTTGAAGTATATCTGACACACAGTGTTTGTTACATTAGTTTCAGGTGTACAGCATAGCGATTTGACAAGTCTATATATGATGCTGTGCTCACCACAAGTGTGGCTGCCATCTGTCACCATGCAATGCTATTACAGTACCATTGACTATATGCTTTACCTTTTATCCCTGAAAAGAGGCTTTAATTAAAACACATCTATAATCATAGCAAAAGAATTTGGAAAGTGTACTAAAATATTACTGTATTTTTTATACTCCATCTTAATTCTGTTTGGGCTGCTGTGATAGACTGGGTAGCTTATAAACAACAGAAATTTACTTCTTACGGTTTGGGAAGCTGGAAGTGTGAGATTAGAGTGCCAACATGGTTGAGTGAGGGCCCTCTTCTGGGTCATAGACTACTTCTCATTGTGTCCTCCTATGGTGGCAGGGGCTGGAAAGCTCTGTGGGGTCTCTTCTACAAGAGCACTAATCCCATCATGAGAGTCCACTCTCGTGACCTATTCACCTCTCAAAGGCCCCACCTGCTAACACCATAACACCATTATATAACACTAACACTTTAGGAATTCAACGTATGAATTTAGTGCTATGTGTTGGTGGGGCGGGGGGTGCGGTGAGTAGCAGCAGGAGAGATGCATACAAACATTTAGACCATAGCAGCCTCTTTTCTCAAAATTTCTCCTTTTACTTGCTTTGTTGAAATTCTAACTCCCAAGCTACTCCCAAGTATGGTGCATGGATCAGCAATGTTGATACTACCTTAGAGTATAAATCTCAGGTGACAAGCCAAACTAGTGAATCAGAACCTGCATTTTTAAAAATTTATTTACTTTGAGAGAGAGCACACACACTCGAGTGGGGGAGGGGCAGAGAAACAGGGAGAAAGAGAATGTCAAGCAGACTCCGTGCTGTCATCGCAGAGCCAGTGTGGGGCTTGCAAACCATGAGATTGTGACTTGAGTCGAAATCAAGAGTCGGATGCTTAACCAGCTGAGCCACCCAGGCGCCCTAGAACCTGCATTTGAACCTAAGTTTCCCCAGATAAGTATCCACATCAGAATTTGGGAAGCATTCTAACCATTTCCTGCCATTGCATCTCATTAGATTAAAACCAGGTTGTCAAGTGTTAAGGCTGAGGTAATTCATTGATTACGTAGTCACTGGTAAAGAAACTGACTAAATTTGCAGATCACCTTTTCTTTATAAGCACAGGGAAGCCAAACTCTTTTCTGTAATCAATTTGCGCTGAATTTTCCCGTATTGTGCTGGTAGTGTAAACTCAGGTACGTTGCTTCATCAAGCACTGTGTTGGGGATACAAACATGAATGTATTCAGGGATTTGTAGTCTAAGAACATGATATGTGTAGTGCAGTCTAGAAGATGGAAATTAGTTTCATGTATTGTTATTAATAGTGGTACAGAAGCTCTCAGGCTCACTCACAGTTTCAGATTCATTAGTGTCAAATTTTACCGTGGGGAACTATTTACTTGCCACATTTTAAAAGGGCCTTTTAAATTAAGATAGGATAGTTAAAGATATCAAGGATTACTGGACAGTCTAATATAGTTGATGTATTTAGTGTTTTTCTCAAGCTCTTGGCAGTTTCAGTTAAATCAGATTTTATAATTTTAACCCAAATGAAGTTATATATATATTATATATTTATATATAATATATATATTATATATTTATATATATAATATATATATATATAATAGAATTTGCAAAATAACAAAACTAAGTCGTTGTTAATTGTTTATGGGAGGAAATCAGCTGGTATGGTTTGGGGATGGATCACATATTAGTTTTGGATCATGTTGAATATATTTTTTCCTTCTTATTCTTTCAGATACATCAGGATTCATTTTTGATTTGCAGTCCAATACTGTACTGGCCCAAGGAGGAGCTTTTGAGAACATGAAGGAGAAGGTATGACTACTTACTGTGGATAGTAAGCTTGAATGTCACAGTAAAATTTAGGTACTAATACAATCAGTGGCTACACAAACTCATTTAGAAAGTGAAATATGATTTTCTTTGCATAACTAATATCACAAATATTAGTTAATATTATAACAAATAATACTTATGGCTAAGTGTGTATCTTATTTGGCAACATTCTTCAAGGAACAACTTGAATAGAATCTTTCATTTGGAGAGGATTTTTTTTTTAATTTTTTTTTAATGTTTGTGTGTGTGTGTGTGTGTGTGTGTGTGTGTGAGAGAGAGAGAGAGAGAGAGAGAGAGAGAGAGAGAGAGAGAGAATGAGCAGGAGAAGGGCAGAGAGGGAGGAAGACACAGAATCCGAAGCAGGCTTCAGATCTCCATGCTGTCAGTACACAGGGCTCAAGCTCACGAACTGTTGAGATCATGACCTGGGCCAAAGTCAGAAACTTAACCAACTGAGCCACCCAGGTGCCCCTGATTTGGAGAGGATTCTTAACTCCAGGAGAGTTTAGTGCAAGAAGATAAATAGCTCTTCCAAGTAATATTCCTATGGAAGAAAACCAAGTGTTTTTAGTAATATAGCCCTTAATGAGTTTTATTGAGAAAAACATAAGATAAAAGCTTTATTGCTTTCTCTGTCTTATTAAGAAAAGTATATTGTTGATTATAGAGTCATAGATATACTGTATTGGTTGAATAATATAAACACTTTCATATTTTAGGTTATCAGAATCTTACCTTATCATTGTATCTAAGTTTTGCCTACAGTTCATTTTATAGTGATCAGTACTAAGTATTTTGCTCATCTCAAAAATGTACATTACAGGGGCGCCTGGGTGGTGCAGTCGGTTAAGCGTCCGACTTCAGCCAGGTCATGATCTCGCGGTCCGTGAGTTCGAGCCCCGTGTCAGGCTCTGGGCTGATGGCTCAGAGCCTGGAGCCTGTTTCCGATTCTGTGTCTCCCTCTCTCTCTGCCCCTCCCCCGTTCATGCTCTGTCTCTCTCTGTCCCAAAAATAAATAAACGTTGAAAAAAAAATTAAAAAAAATGTGTATTACAAATTAGCCCTCTTTGGATTACACTTTATATACCTTCCCATTTCTATGGTTTTAAACCTTATCATTGTTCAGTAAGCCTGAAACAAACAAAAAAAAAAAGGGTAGAATGATATGAAAGCAAGTGTACTAAAAAGACTTAGGTTGTAATACAGACTCTGCTTATTACTTAGACAAGATACTTTACTTCTCTTCATATATAAAAGTACTTCCTTTTCAAGCAATATGGTTGACTGAAGAACCTGAAAACATTCCTGTTATAAAATACCTACAAATACAGAATGAAAAGTAACATACATGATTTAAAAATGCATAGCATGGGGGCACCTGGGTGGCTTAGTTGGTTAAGCATCCAACTTCAGCTCAGGTCATGATCTTGCGGTTCATGGTTTTGAGCCCCACATTGGGTTCTGTGCTGACAGCTCAGAGCCTGGAGCCTGCTTCAGATTCTATGTCTCCCTCTCTCTCTGCCCCTACTCTGCTCATGCTCTGTCTTTCAAAAATAAATTAAAACATAAATAAATACATACATACATACATACATAAACAAATACAAATTTAAAAAATGCATAGCCCAACACAAAAAAGTTAAGGAAATCCCTGGGGGCCAAAAATATAGAGGGCATTAAAAACCAGCGTGTTAAGCCTGAGCTAGGTAACTGTGAAACATTTTGCCAGTGTCAGTAACAAATGGGTTTTACCACTCAGGTCCCCAAGGCTTGTCCTAGGTTAGGAATTGGAGCTAAGATCTTACATGAAATTGAGATCCTAAAAATATTTCACCTTTAGGGAAAGGGTGAACTAGAACAAATCTTCCCACTGACTTCTGAACACAATATTCTTACTATGCATGTTTAAGAGGGATATTTCAAAAAACAAAGAGGGACGTCTGCGTGGCTCAGTGAGTTAAGCATCTGACTCGATTTTGGCTTAGGTCACGATATCACAGTTCACTAGTTTGAGCTTGGGGTTGGGCTGTGCACTGACAACACGTGCACAGAGCCTGCTTGGAATTCTGTCTCCTTTCTCTGCCCCTCCCCTGCTTGTGCTCTCTCTCAAAAATAAACAGACTTTTAAAAATATACAAAAGGATTGAAAATAAATCTTAAATTGTGTGTTTTATCATTATTAACATTATATTGTAGTTTATTAATATTATTTTTCAATATTATAGAATAAAGCAAATTAGTAAATAATTTAATGTTTTTAGGACCTGAAATAGCATACAGAGAAGAGAGATATGTTTAAAATTATATAAGAAAAAGCCTTTTAATGTTATGTTTGAATTGAAAGTATTATTTTGAATTCAAGTTGTAAAAAATGAAATCTCCTAACTCTATCCACTGAAAAAAATCTAGAAATAATGACTCCCCAGTAACAATAAACATACCTAGCTCTTAGATACTGGTTTCTAACTACTGCTGCCTACCAAAAAGAGCCAGGTCTTCTTGGAGAAATAGCCAATTTCACATTTTGCAGTGAGACAAGAAATGAAAATTAGAAGGATTGGAAAGAAAGAAAAAAATGGTTGTTATTTGTAGACCATACTATTATTTTCTATCTACATACACAAGCTAAGAAAGTTAGAAATTATAATAATTCATCAAATTCTTTTAATTCATTTAATTGCTGGGTATTAAATTGATATACCAAAAGGAAAACAGAATAGCAGTTGTAAATGGTGTATTTTTTATCTCCAATCTCCCAGAGTGGAGGTGGGTGGGAGGAGAATGGATGAAATAGATAAAGGGGATTAAGAGTACGCTTATCTTTTTTTTTTTTTTTTTTTTTTATGAAATTTATTGACAAATTGGTTTCCATACAACACCCAGTGCTCATCCCAAAAGGTGCCCTCCTCAATACCCATCACCCACCCTCCCCTCCCTCCCACCCCCCATCAACCCTCAGTTTGTTCTCAGTTTTTAACAGTCTCTTATGCTTTGGCTCTCTCCCACTCTAACCTCTTTTTTTTTTTTTTTTTTCCTTCCCCTCCCCCATGGGTTCCTGTTAAGTTTCTCAGGATCCACATAAGAGTGAAACCATATGGTATCTGTCTTTCTCTGTATGGCTTATTTCACTTAGCATTACACTCTCCAGATCCATCCACGTTGCTACAAAGGGCCATATTTCATTTTTTCTCATTGCCACATAGTACTCCATTGTGTATATATACCACAATTTCTTTATCCATTCATCAGTTGATGGACATTTAGGCTCTTTCCATACTTTGGCTATTGTTGAGAGTGCTGCTATGAACATTGGGGTACAAGTGCCCCTATGCATCAGTACTCCTGTATCCCTTGGATAAATTCCTAGCAGTGCTATTGCTGGGTCATAGGGTAGGTCTATTTTTAATTTTCTGAGGAACCTCCACACTGCTTTCCAGAGCGGCTGCACCAATTTGCATTCCCACCAACAGTGCAAGAGGGTTCCCGTTTCTCCACATCCTCTCCAGCATCTATAGTCTCCTGATTTGTTCATTTTGGCCACTCTGACTGGCGTGAGGTGATACCTGAGTGTGGTTTTGATTTGTATTTCCCTGATAAGGAGCGACGCTGAACATCTTTTCATGTGCCTGTTGGCCATCTGGATGTCTTCTTTAGAGAAGTGTCTATTCATGTTTTCTGCCCGTTTCTTCACTGGGTTATTTGTTTTTCGGGTGTGGAGTTTGGTGAGCTCTTTATAGATTTTAGATACTAGCCCTTTGTCCGATATGTCATTTGCAAATATCTTTTCCCATTCCGTTGGTTGCCTTTTAGTTTTGTTGGTTGTTTCCTTTGCTGTGCAGAAGCTTTTTATCTTCATAAGGTCCCAGTAATTCACTTTTGCTTTTAATTCCCTTGCCTTTGGGGATGTGTCGAGTAAGAGATTGCTACGGCTGAGGTCAGAGAGGTCTTTTCCTGCTTTCTCCTCTAAGGTTCTGATGGTTTCCTGTCTCACATTTAGGTCCTTTATCCATTTTGAGTTTATTTTTGTAAATGGTGTGAGAAAGTGGTCTAGTTTCAACCTTCTGCATGTTGCTGTCCAGTTCTCCCAGCACCATTTGTTAAAGAGGCTGTCTTTTTTCCATTGGATGTTCTTTCCTGCTTTGTCAAAGATGAGTTGGCCATACGTTTGTGGGTCTAGTTCTGGGGTTTCTATTCTATTCCATTGGTCTGTGTGTCTGTTTTTGTGCCAATACCATGCTATCTTGATGATGACAGCTTTGTAGTAGAGGCTAAAGTCTGGGATTGTGATGCCTCCTGCTTTGGTCTTCTTCTTCAAAATTCCTTTGGCTATTCGGGGCCTTTTGTGGTTCCATATGAATTTTAGGATTGCTTGTTCTAATTTCGAGAAGAATGCTGGTGCAATTTTGATTGGGATTGCATTGAATGTGTAGATAGCTTTGGGTAGTATTGACATTTTGACAATATTTATTTTTCCAATCCATGAGCAGGGAATGTCTTTCCATTTCTTTAAATCTTCTTCAATTTCCTTCATAAGCTTTCTATAGTTTTCAGCATACAGATCCTTTACATCTTTGGTTAGATTTATTCCTAGGTATTTTATGCTTCTTGGTGCAATTGTGAATGGGATCAGTTTCTTTATTTGTCTTTCTGTTGCTTCATTGTTAGTGTATAAGAATGCAACTGATTTCTGGACATTGATTTTGTATCCTGCAACTTTGCTGAATTCATGTATCAGTTCTAGCAGACTTTTGGTGGAGTCTATCGGATTTTCCATGTATAATATCATGTCGTCTGCAAAAAGCGAAAGCTTGACTTCATCTTTGCCAATTTTGATGCCTTTGATTTCCTTTTGTTGTCTGATTGCTGATGCTAGAACTTCCAGCACTATGTTAAACAACAGCGGTGAGAGTGGGCATCCCTGTCGTGTTCCTGATCTCAGGGAGAAAGCTCTCAGTTTTTCCCCGTTGAGGATGATGTTAGCTGTGGGCTTTTCATAAATGGCTTTTATGATCTTTAAGTATGTTCCTTCTATCCCGACTTTCTCAAGGGTTTTTATTAAGAAAGGGTGCTGGATTTTGTCAAAGGCCTTTCCTGCATCGATTGACAGGATCATATGGTTCTTCTCTTTTTTTTTGTTAATGTGATGTATCACGTTGATTGATTTGCGAATGTTGAACCAGCCCTGCATCCCAGGAATGAATCCCACTTGATCATGGTGAATAATTCTTTTTATATGCTGTTGAATTCGATTTGCTAGTATCTTATTGAGAATTTTTGCATCCATATTCATCAGGGATATTGGCCTGTAGTTCTCTTTTTTTACTGGGTCTCTGTCTGGTTTAGGAATCAAAGTAATACTGGCTTCATAGAATGAGTCTGGAAGTTTTCCTTCCCTTTCTATTTCTTGGAATAGCTTGAGAAGGATAGGTATTATCTCTGCTTTAAACGTCTGGTAGAACTCCCCTGGGAAGCCATCTGGTCCTGGACTCTTATTTGTTGGGAGATTTTTGATAACCGATTCAATTTCTTCGCTGGTTATGGGTCTGTTCAAGCTTTCTATTTCCTCCTGATTGAGTTTTGGAAGAGTGTGGGTGTTCAGGAATGTGTCCATTTCTTCCAGGTTGTCCAATTTGTTGGCATATAATTTTTCATAGTATTCCCTGATAATTGTTTGTATCTCTGAGGGATTGGTTGTAATCATTCCATTTTCATTCATGATTTTATCTATTTGGGTCATCTCCCTTTTCTTTTTGAGAAGCCTGGCTAGAGGTTTGTCAATTTTGTTAATTTTTTCAAAAAACCAACTCTTGGTTTCGTTGATCTGCTCTACAGTTTTTTTAGATTCTATATTGTTTATTTCTGCTCTGATCTTTATTATTTCTCTTCTTCTGCTGGGTTTAGGCTGCCTTTGCTGTTCTGCTTCTAGTTCCTTTAGGTGTGCTGTTAGATTTTGTATTTGGGAGTTTTCTTGTTTCTTGAGATAGGCCTGGATTGCAATGTATTTCCCTCTCAGGACTGCCTTCGCTGCATCCCAAAGCGTTTGGATTGTTGTATTTTCATTTTCGTTTGTTTCCATATATTTTTTGATTTCTTCTCTAATTGCCTGGTTGACCCACTCATTCATTAGTAGGGTGTTCTTTAACCTCCATGCTTTTGGAGGCTTTCCAGACTTTTTCCTGTGGTTGATTTCAAGCTTCACAGCATTGTGGTCTGAAAGTATGCATGGTATAATTTCAATTCTTGTAAACTTATGAAGGGCTGTTTTGTGACCCAGTATATGATCTATCTTGGAGAATGTTCCATGTGCACTCGAGAAGAAAGTATATTCTGTTGCTTTGGGATGCAGAGTTCTAAATATATCTGTCAAGTCCATCTGATCCAATGTCTCATTCAGGGCCCTTGTTTCTTTACTGACCGTGTGTCTAGATGATCTATCCTTTTCTGTAAGTGGGGTGTTAAAGTCCCCTGCAATTACCACATTCTTATCAATAAGGTTGCTTCTGTTTATGAGTAATTGTTTTATATATTTGGGGGCTCCGGTATTCGGCGCATAGACATTTATAATTGTTAGCTCTTCCTGATGGATAGACCCTGTAACTATTATATAATGTCCTTCTTCATCTCTTGTTACAGCCTTTAATTTAAAGTCTAGTTTGTCTGATATAAGTATGGCTACTCCAGCTTTCTTTTGGCTTCCAGTAGCATGATAAATAGTTCTCCATCCCCTCACTCTGAATCTAAAGGTGTCCTCAGGTCTAAAATGAGTCTCTTGTAGACAGCAAATAGATGGGTCTTGTTTTTTTATCCATTCTGATACCCTATGTCTTTTGGTTGGCGCATTTAATCCATTTACATTCAGTGTTATTATAGAAAGATACGGGTTTAGAGTCATTGTGATGTCTGTATGTTTTATGCTTGTAGTGATGTCTCTGGTACTTTGTCTCACAGGGTCCCCCTTAGGATCTCTTGTAGGGCTGGTTTAGTGGTGACAAATTCCTTCAGTTTTTGTTTGTTTGGGAAGACCTTTATCTCTCCTTCTATTCTAAATGACAGATTTGCTGGATAAAGGATTCTCGGCTGCATATTTTTTCTGTCTAGCACACTGAAAATCTCGTGCCAATTCTTTCTGGCCTGCCAAGTTTCAAAAGAGAGATCAGTCACGAGTCTTATAGGTCTCCCTTTATATGTGAGGGCACGTTTACCCCTTGCTGCTTTCAGAATTTTCTCTTTATCCTTGTATTTTGCCAGTTTCACTATGATATGTCGTGCAGAAGATCGATTCAAGTTACGTCTGAAGGGAGTTCTCTGTGCCTCTTGGATTTCAATGCCTTTTTCCTTCCCCAGTTCAGGGAAGTTCTCAGCTATGATTTCTTCAAGTACCCCTTCAGCACCTTTCCCTCTCTCTTCCTCCTCTGGGATACCAATTATGCGTATATTATTTCTTTTTAGTGTATCACTTAGTTCTCTAATTTTCCCCTCATACTCCTGGATTTTTTTATCTCTCTTTTTCTCAGCTTCCTCTTTTTCCATAACTTTATCTTCTAGTTCACCTATTCTCTCCTCTTCCTCTTCCATCCGAGCTGTGGTGGTTTGCATTTTGTTTTGCATTTCCTTTAAAGCGTTTTTCAGCTCCTCGTGACTGTTCCTTAGTCCCTTGATCTCTGTAGCAAGAGATTCTCTGCTGTCCTGTATACTGTTTTCCAGCCCAGCGATTAATTTTATGACTATTATTCTAAATTCACTTTCTGTTATATTATTTAAATCCTTTTTGATCAGCTCATTAGCTGTTGTTATTTCCTGGAGATTCTTCTGAGGGGAATTCTTCCGCTTGGTCATTTTGGATAGTCCCTGGTGTGGTGAGGACCTGCAGGGCACTTCCCCTGTGCTGTGGTGTATAACTGGAGTTGGTGGGCGGGGCCGCAGTCAGTCCTGATGTCTGCCCCCAGCCCACCGCTGGGGCCACAGTCAGACTGGTGTGTGCCTTCTCTTCCCCTCTCCTAGGGGCGGGATTCACTGTGGGGTGGCGTGGCCCGTCTGGGCTACTTGCACACTGCCAGGCTTGTGGTGCTGGGGATCTGGCGTATTAGCTGGGGTGGGTAGGCAAGGTGCACGGCGGCAGGGGGGGCAGGCTTAGCTCGCTTCTCCTTAGGTGATCCACTTCAGGAGGGGCCCTGTGGCAGCCGGAGGGAGTCAGATCCGCTGCCGGAGGTTTGGCTCCGCAGAAGCACAGAGTTGGGTGTTTGCGCGGAGCGAGCAATTTCCCTGGCCGGAACCGGTTCCCTTTGGGATTTTGGCCGGGGGGATGGGCGGGGGAGATGGCGCTGGCGAGCGCCTTTGTTCCCCGCCAAACTGAGCTCTGTCGTCCGGGGGCTCCGCAGCTCACCCTCCCTTTGTCCTCCAGCCTTCCCGCTTTCCGAGCAGAGCTGTTAACTTATGACCTCCCAGACGCTAAGTCGCGCTTGCTGTCTGAACACAGTCCGTCAGGCCCCTCCGCTTTTGCAAGCCGGACTCGGGGGCTCTGCTTGGCCGGCAAGCTGCCCCTCCGCCCCGGCTCCCTCCCGCCAGTCCGTGGAGCGCGCACCGCCTCGCCGCCCTTCCTACCCTCTTCCGTGGGCCTCTCGTCTGCACTTGGGTCCGGTGACTCCGTTCTGCTAATCCTCTGGCGGTTTTCTGGGTTATTTAGGCAGGTGTAGGTGGAATCTAAGTGATCAGCAGGACGCGAGGTGAGCCCAGCGTCCTCCTACGCCGCCATCTTCCCAGAATCCAAGAGTACGCTTATCTTGATAAGCATTAGAAATGTATAGAATCATCGAATCATTATGTTCTATACCTGAAACTAATATAACACTGTATGTTAATTATACTTGAATTTAAAAAAAAATCCTTAGGAATAAGTCTGACAAAATTGGCATATCTATTTCTTTTTTAGTTTATTTGTTTATTTTGAGAGAGAGAGAGGAAGAGGGAGGGAGAGAGAGAGACAGAGAAGAGGGAGGGAGGGAATCCCAAGCAGGCTCCGTGTGTCCACGCAGAGCCCAGTGTGGGTCTCAGACTCACAAACCATGAGATCGTGACCTGAGCTGAAACCAAGAGTTGGACGGTTAAGTGATTGAGTCACCCAGACACCCCGGCATATCTGTTTTAAAGAACATTTTGGCATTATGTCATGAATTTGTAGATGCTCTGATATTCAGGAATTCTAGTGGTTTTACACAATAGAGACCTTCTCTCATTGTTCCAAGAAGATATGATTTTTTTTTCTTTTTTTTAATTGCTTACAATATGATAAACATTGTTTTAGGCACTGAAGAATCAGCAGCAAATTAGCATAGGAATATTCATTCCAGCATTTTTCATAACAGCCAAATATTGGAAACAATGTAAGTGCCCATCAACAGAATGAATAAATTGGCTATATTCATACAATGGAAATGCTGTGTAACGGTTCAAATAAATAAAATATGCATTTATCAACACACACAAAAATCTAAAAAAACAATGTTATATGAAAAAAGCGAATTGCATATACACATGTATTGTATGATAATATTTATGTAAGGCAAACAATAGTATATATTACCTATGATATATACATACATCATAAAAGTGCGAAAACATGTATCAGAATAAAACCAAATTCAAGGCAGAAAATCTCTGTGAAGAGGAGGGAGATGGGATTTATGAGGGACTTCATGGGGGCCTCAGTTGCCATCTATTTTATTAAGCTGATTATCATGTAGTGAATGTCCATTATGTTTTGTATGCCTGAAACAGTTTATAATAAATTATCCTTATAGTGTTATTATATAATTAAATGATATGAAGTAAAAATGTTTTTGAGGGGTGCCTGGGTGGCTTAGTTGGTTAAATGTCGACTTTGGCTCAGGTCATGATCTCGCAGTTTGTGAGTTCGAGCCCCGTGTCGGACTCTGTGCTGACAGCGCAGAGCCTGGAGCCTACTTTGGATTCTGTATCTGTCTGTCTGTCTGTCTCTCTCTCTGCCCCTCCCCCGCTTGCGCTTCTTCTCTGTCTCAAAAATAAATAAAGACATTAAAAAAATAAATTCTGAATTATTAAATTATTAAAAAAAGTTTTTGAAAAATGCTACTGAAAAATCTAAGTTGTTACTGTTGGTGGCTATTTACCTTTCTCCACAGTATGCTGAGATGAGGAAATGTTGATGCTAAATTAATACCTGATACCTGAATAAACCACCCTTTCTTGAAATAAAATCTGGCACATACCTTCTATTTCTAGAAATGTTCTGCTTTTCTAAGTTTTGAAATTAATTTTCTGTGTGCTCTTATCGTTCATCTGTTAATCATTTTCAGTGAGATGGTTGTATGTACTCTCACTGTCACTAAAGAGTGATACATACTGTTAAACATGAAACATCACTTTTTCTGTTATTTTCTATAATAGGCATCAGTTGCCAATTGACGAACTGATGTTAGAATTAAATAACCCTGTCATCTTTTCCAGATAAATGCAGTGCGTGCAATAGTTCCCAATAAGAGCAACAATGAAATCATCCTGGTTTTGCAGCACTTTGATAATTGTGTGGACAAAACAGTACAAGCGTTCATGGAAGGTAATCCTAACTCCGTTTTTTAATAAGTTTGTATTTGTTCAAATAAACGTTGCTTCAAACTTCTATTAACATTCGTTCAGCAATCTGATGTTTTATAGATGATATAGCAAACCCCAGGATAACATAATGTACCATGCCATTTTTTTTAAAGATATCTCTTAAAGATACCTCTTTCAGCCCTAGAAGTATCATTCATAAGCTATGTGATATCTTAGAATAAAAGACAAGCTGAGAAAATGCCATCATTTTACTCAAAATGTTCTCTGTTGGTTTTAAGAACAAATAGTATGGCTAGTGGTATAAGGTACTTGATTGGAATTGGGTTGAATAAGAATTTAAGAACCTCTTAGTGACAAAGCAGTGATCCAGCAGCCCAGCAACGGATGTCAAATTCAAGGACTCCACATTCTCTTCCAGGCTGCTATGCCATTTAGTGTGGTTCCTGCAAGTGATTCAAATGTAAGGGTTTGAGTTTCCTTGTCTGACATATGGAAGATTGGTGGGGTTAGCCAAGGCTTCAGTTTATAGAGTTGAGGAGTGTTTTATAAACTTCTTTCCACATAATTTGTTTTGAGAAAAACTTTGCTTGAAGCTGTTGCTTCGTTAAATATCAACGTCAGATTAGGTCTCCCTGTTTCTATTGTCCTGAATTTGTCAGTGTAGAATAAACAGACCCAAATACTGTAAGGTTTTTCTTTATCATCATCTGTTTTCTTTATAATGTTAGTATTTGGGTCTAGAATAGTGTATAGCTCTCTCTCAAGCAACATAGCCAAATGGTATTTGATCTTCCAGAGGGGAGAGGATAGCATATTTGGGCTAAAACCAGTTATCTTTGTATACTGTCTAAGCTTTATAAATAAAAGAATCTTCCAAATGGTCAGGCTGCGTTTCTCTCTTCTTAGAAGAACTTACAAAGGAAATTACATGGAGAAGGGGGGGGGGCCTAAATGGACAGATATTCCAAAAGGTAAATATGATAGGATTATCTCATCATATTAGCACTTAGACTTGAACCTTAACCTTTCCTATTAGGAACTTTGGAAATTCTCCAGCAATTACAAAATGCAGGGACACTAATTACCTTGTTGACCATGGATGTGGTAGGAGAGAAAATCTGTAGTTGGTTTCTTTTACAGGTAGCGCCAGTGAAGTACTCAAAGAATGGACAGTAACAGGCAAGAAAAAGGTAAAAATGAATTAAATTTACAAGCATGGTATTGGCATTTTTATCATTAAAAAATTTAGGCCCTGGGGTGCCTGGGTGGCTCAGTCAGTTAAGCTTCCGACTTCAGCTCAGGTCACGATCTCATGGCTCGTGAGTTTGAGCCCCACGTCAGGCTCTGTGCTGACAACTCAGATTCTATGTCTCCCTCTCTCTCTGACCCTCCCCTGCCCATGCATGTGCGTTCTCTCTCTCTCTCTCTCTCTCAAAAATAAATATTAAAAAAAGTTTTTGTAAATTTTAGGCCCTGCAAACATAATTGAAAGAAAAGATTTACATAGAAAAGATTTACATATGCCACTTCACTTCATGTGGTTAAAAAAAGTCTTCTGTGACATTAAAACACAGCTGTGTACATAGAGTACCACACAGTCTCTTCCGTGTGATTTAAGGCAGGAAACAGAATGACTTTGCCAGGGTGTAGTTGCTGAGGTAATATTACGGATGAAATGAGAGCATGTCGAGGATAGCAGAGCTCCTCTAAAGAAAGTGATCTAGTCCAGGGGTTTTCAGTATCATTCATATTGTACATCAATTAAAATAGCTTAAGATTTTTAGGTCAGACAACTGTGTTATATAGTCTCTGATATTAATGAGCTTTGACTTAAAGCCTTAGAAGGGGCTTTGTACTATTAGCTATGCAGAGGGAGCTTATGTTTCAGTTTAGGGAGGTAGAAGTCACTTGGGCTGTGGAGTTAATCAAAACTGGATTTATATCCTGTTCTACTACTTAACTGGCTTTGTAACATTGGAGTATTGTTAACTTTTGTATGCCGTGGTTTGTTCATCTCTAAAATAGGAAAATAATACTCAGCAAATATAAGTACCTGATACAATAGCTAACATGCTCATTCCCTGCTCCTTATCCACTTAAAACTAGAATGCTTTTGGGGTGCCTGGGTGGCTCAGTCGATTAAAGTCTGACTTTGGCTCATATCATGATCTCATGGCTCATGGATTCGAGCCCGCATCAGGCTCTGTGCAGACAGCTCGGAGCCTGGAGCCTGTTTCGGATTCTGTGTCTCCCTCTCTCTCTGTCCCTACCTCACTCATGCTCTGTCTCTGTCTGTCTGTCTGTCTCTCTCTCTCTCAAAATAAATAAACATTGAAAACAAAATTAAAAAAAAAAACAAAACTAGAATGCTTTCCCTAAAGAATGCTGGCTCATCTCAAAATGCTCCCCACAGCTCTTTACTGTAAATGTAGCTCCTTTAGGGGCACCTGGGTGGCTCATTCCATTAAGCGTCTGGCTTTCGGTTTTGACTCAGGTCAAGATATCACGGTTTATGAGATTGAGCCCCGCATCGGGCTCTGCACTGACAGCACGATACCTGCTTGGGATTCTCTCTCTCCCTCTCCCTCCTTCTCTCTTTCTCTCTCTCAAAATACATAAATAAGTATTTAAAGATAAATAAATACATCTAGCTCCTTTAGAAAATGCTTAAAGTACAGATTTTAATCAGGTATCTCTGGGAATAATAGTCTCTTTGGGATGCTCTTTTCCTGTATTCAGTTAGTGCTGCAGTTCTGGAATCCTTTCTTGATGACTCTAAATCACTTCATTAGGAGTTCTGTTAGGTCTTGACCAAACCAGGTTTGGCCCTAATGACTCTTGAAATGTTTTCCAAGTGGAACCTAGTACTTCTACTGATTCCCCTGAAGCGCTCTCCATACCTGTAATTTTGAGTATTTGCTTAACTTCTTCCCATTTTTTTCACCCAATATAAATAGCTATGTGTGCTACGAAGAACAGCAGTGTATTAATTTATTGCCCCAGGATAATAAGTTATTAGTAATATAAGATATACTTGAAGCTGGAAAAGCATATGTTGGAGACAAATAAATTTCTTAAAATTTAAAGAAAGAAAAATGGCTTCAGTTTGACCATCCCAAACGCCCAAATCCAGTCTGGTTAACTGTTGGGATTAATTCAATAGGATGTGACCATGAGCAGTTACTAAGATAGTTATCATATATGCGGAGCAGTGATGTGAAAACTTAGTTCACATGGAGGAAAGTAGTTAAGAGAAAGAAATGAAAGCTGTGGGGAGGAGACAATTATATCTAGAATACCCGCAGTGCTCCTGTTAGGGCCATCGAAAACGTTTGGGGGGATAGAAGGGATTGGGGAAAAATTGATTCAGTAATGTCAGTCTAGTTTTTTTTTTTTTTTTTTAATGTTTTTATTCACTTCTGAGACAGAGAGAGACAGAGCATGAGCAGGGGAGGGGCAGAGAGAGAGGGAGGCACAGGATCCGAAGCAGGCTCCAGGCTCTAAGCTGTTAGCCCAGAGCCCAACATGGGGCTCGAACTCACAGACTGTGAGACCATGACCCAAGCTGAAGTCGGACGCTCAACTGACTCAGCCACCCAGGAGCCCCTAGTCTTACAAATAGAATTAAGATTGCTACTAGAGCTGTTGTTTGTCAAGGTAAAAGGCAAAGGAGTTTTTGTTTAATTTTTCTATTTTCATAGGTAATATATTCATGTGGCTCAAAATTCAAAGCTATAAAAGATAATACACTGAAACATCTTTATCCCTTCCCTATTCCCCAGCCATTTGGCTTCCCACCCCAGAGGTAAACAGTATTGCCAATTTCTTATGTATTATCTGGGATACTTTATGTATATATAAGCAAACATGAATATATATTCTTCTCTTTGCCTGCTCTTTTTTTCGTGTAATATATTTTAGAGTGTATTCCATGTCAACATACAAAGAATTGTCTTGTTCTTTTTAAGGATGTATAGTCATTCTGCTGCTTGGATGCACCATAATTTATTTAACCAGTCCTTTATTGATCAACATTTGGGTCATTGCCAATGTTTTGTTACTATTAACAGTATTTCAGTGAATAACCTTATATATAATTTTGTACATGTGTCAGTATCGCCTAGGATAAATTCCTAGAAGTGGAATTGCTGGATCAAAGGATATGTGCATTTGTAATTTTGATAAATACTACCATACCAGATGACCATAGAGAGTACCACTTTGCATTCCCACAAAGTAGTATAGGAGAATGTTTGTTTCTCCATATTCTCAACCCTGTCAACTCTTTTTGACCTTTGCTAGTCCAAAATGAAAAATGATACTATAGTACATCAATTTTTGGAAATTTTTGAAAATTGTTATTAGTTCTTCTGTGTTTGGTGGAACTCACCAGTGAAGCCATTGCATCCAGGGCTTTTCTTTGTTGGGAGATTTTTTTTAAGTTTATTTATTTTGAGAGAGAGAAAGCATGAGTGGGGGAGGAGCAGAGAGAGAGAATCCCAAGCAGGCCTCACTCTGTCAGTGCTGAGCCCAGTGCAGGGCTCGAACTTGTGAACCATGAGATCATGACCTAAGCCGAAGTTGGATGCTTAACTGACTAAGCCACCAGGTGCCCCTGTTGGGAGATTTTCGATGACTGATTCAGTCTCTTTACTAGTTATAGGTCTGTTCATATTTTCTACATTTCTTCATGATTTAGTTTTGGTAGGTTTTGTGTTTCTTTGTTGGCATGCAGTTATTCAAAGTGTTCTCTTGTAATCCTTTTTATTTTTGTAGAATCTATAGTAATATCGCCACTTTCATTTTTGATTTTATTTTTTTTTAAATTTTTTTTTTTCAACGTTTATTTATTTTTGGGACAGAGAGAGACAGAGCATGAACGGGGGAGGGGCAGAGAGAGAGGGAGACACAGAATCGGAAACAGGCTCCAGGCTCTGAGCCATCAGCCCAGAGCCCGACGCGGGGCTCGAACTCACGGACCGCGAGATCGTGACCTGGCTGAAGTCGGACGCTTAACGGACTGCGCCACCCAGGCGCCCCGTCATTTTTGATTTTAGTAATTTGGGTCTTCTCTCTTTTTTTTTTCTTAGCCTTTCTAACTAAAGGTTTGTCAGTTGTGTTGATCTTTTCAGAGATTCAGCTTTTGGTTTCATTGATTTTTCTCTATTGCTTTTCTGTTCTTTATTTCATTTATCTCTGCTCTGATCTTTATTATTTCCTTCCTTCTACTAGCTTTGGGTTTTAGTTTGTTCTTTTCTAGTTCCTTAACTGCAAAGTTAAGTTGCTAATTTGAGATTATATGTAAGATATATATATATAATATATATAAATACTTTCTAATGTCAGCATTTACAGTTAGCAGTTTCCCCTTTAGCATCACTTTTGCTGTACTCTTTGAGTTTTGGTATGTGATATTTTCATTTTCATTCATCTCTAAGTATTTTCTAATTCCCCTTGTTATTTCTTCTTTGATCCATTTGTTCTTTAAAAATGTGCTAATTTCCAGGAGCGCCTGGGTGTCTCAGTCAGTGAAGCATCCGACTCTTGGTTTCAGCTCAGGTCATGATCTCATGGTTTGTGAGTTCAAGCCCCTCATCAGGCTCTGTGCTGACACTGTGGAGTCTGCTTGGAATTCTCTCTTTCCCTTTTCTCTGTCCTTCCTCCATTCACATTCTGTCTCTCCCTCTCTCATTTCTCTCTCTCTCTCTCTCTCTTTCTCTAAAAATAAACATTTTTTAAAGAGACATAAATTTTAAAAATGTGCTAATTTCCATAATATGAATTTTCCAATTGTCCTTTTGTTGATGTCTCACTTTATCCCATTTTGGTCGGAGAAGACACTTTGTATGATACATATCTTTTTAAAATATCTGTTGAAACTTCATTTGTATCCTTATGTATGGTCTATCCTGAAAAATGTACCATGTACATTCAAGAAGAGCATACGTGCTGTGCTGCTCTTGTTGGGTAGAGTGTTCTGTTTATGTCTGTTAGATCTAGTTGGTCTCTCATGTTGTTGGGTTTTTTTTTTAATTTTTTTTTAACATTTATTTATTTTTGAGACAGAGAGAGAGAGCATGAAGAGGGGAGGGTCAGAGGAAGAGGGAGACATAGAATCTGAAACAGGCTCCAGGCTCTGAGCTGTCAGCACAGAGCCCGACGTGGGGCTCGAACCCACAGACCGCGAGATCGTGACCTGAGCCGAAGTTGGACGCTTAACCGACTGAGCCACCCAGGCACCCCTGTCATGTTGTTTAAATTCTCTGTTTCTTTACTTATCTTCTGTCTGGTTGTTCTGTCCATTGTTGTGAGTAGGATATTGAAGTCTCCAAGTATTATTGTACAACCGTTTTTCCCTTTAATTCTGCTGGGTTTTGCTTCACGTATTTTGATAGTCTGTCATTAGGTGTACACATGTTTATAATTGTTATATCTTCTTGTATTAAGCCTTTTATTAATATATAATGTGTTTCTTTGTCTCTTATAACCTTTTTTAATTTAAAGTCTATAGGCTTTATTTAAAGTCTAAAGGCTATATTAATAGCCCCAGCTCTCTTTTGGTTACTATTTGCATGGAATACATTTTTCCATCCTTCCACTTTCAGTCTATTTGTGTCTTTGAATCTAAAGTGAGTCTCTTGTAAACAGCATATAGTTGGATTATGTGTATTTATCCATTTTGTCAATCTCTGTCTTTTGATTGTAGAGTTTTATCAATTTACCTTTAAAGTAATTACTGATAAGGAAGGACTTCTGTCATTGTGCTATTTGTTTTCCATTTGTTTTTAACTTTTTTTCTATCCCTCATTTTTTGCATTACTGTCTTCTTTTGAGTTTAATCTGTTATTTATACTGAAATGTTTGAGTTCTTTTCTCATTTCCTTTTGTGTATATTTTATAGCTATTTTCATTGTGGTTACTATGGAGATTACATTTAATATCCTAAAGTTTTAACACTAATTTGAAATTATACCAGTTTATATTCAATAACATACAAAAACTCTGTTCCTTTACAGCTCCATCCCCACTTCTTTTGGTTGTTGATGTCACAGAATTATATCTTAATACATTGTGTTCCCCAAAGCATAAACTAATAATTCTTTTATTTTTATTTACTTATATTTTTTTATTATTTTTATTTTCTTAATGTTTATTTTTGAGAGACAGAGAGAGTAATAGTGGGGGAGGGGCAGAAAGAGAAGGAGACAGAGGATCCAAAGTGGGCTCTTCACTGATTGCTGTGAGCCGGAGGCAGGGTTTGAACTCATGAACCTCAAGATCATGACCTGAGTTGAAGTCTGATGCTTAACCAACTGAGTCACCCAGGTGCCCCAAACTAATAATTCTTTTAAATGCATTAGTCTCATGGGGCACCTGGGTGGCTCAGTCAGTTGAGCGTCCGACTTTGGCTCAGGTCATGATCTCGCAGTTCCTGGGTTCAAGCCCCGCCTTGGGCTCTGTACTGACAGCTCGGAGCCTAGAGCCTGCTTCAGATTCTGTATCTCCCTCTCTCTCTGGCCCTTCCCCTCTCGAGCTCCGTCTCTCTCTCTCTCAAAAATAAAACATTAAAAAAATTTTAAATGCATTAGTCTCTTAAATTATGTACAAATAAGATCTGGAGTTACAAACCAAAGTAGATTTTAGATTAATAGTTTTTTTTTTTTTAACATATTAGTCTCTTAAATTATGCACAAAACCAAATATATAGTTACAAGCCATTATAATAATGCTGGCCTTTATAATTGCTCATGTACTTACCTTTACTGAGGTTTTTATTTTTTCATATGGCTTAAAATTACTGACTAGTGTCCTTTCATTTTATGTTGCAGGACTCCTTTGAACATTTCTTATAGGGCAGATCTGGTGGTCATGAACTTCCTCAGCTTTTATATATCTAGGAATATCTTAATTTCTCCTTTACTTAAAAAAAATTTTTTTTTAATTTTTTGAGAGAAAGTGAAAGAGTACATGAGCAGGGAGGGTTAAAGGGAGAGGGACAGAGAATCTCAAGCAGGCTCCATGACCAGCACGAAGTCTGACATGCGGGGCTCAGTCTCACAGACTGTGAGATCATGACCAGAGCCAAAATCAAGAGTGAGACACTTAACCAACTGAGGCACCCAGGCACCCCTCTCCTTCACTTTTGAAGGATAGTCTTGCCAGTTATAGGATTCTTGGTTGACCATACTTTTCTATTTCAGCGCTTTGAGTATATCCACATACTGCCTTCTGGCCTTCATGTTTCTGATGAGAAATCTGATGATTTTATTGAAGATTCCTTGTATGTGATGAGTGACTTCTCTCTTGCTGCTTTCGAGATTCTGTCTTTTGAAAGTTTGATTATAATGTGTCTCAGTGTGAATCTCCTTGAGTTCATCTTACTTAGAGTTAATTAGGCTTCTTGGGTGTTTATATTCATGTTTTTCATTAAATTTGGGAAGTTTTCAGCCATTATTTCTTTTTTAGATATCGTCAGATATTATTTCTGTCCCTTTATCTTCTTTTCAGACTTTCATGATGTGTATATTGGTCTACTTTTTGGTGTCCCACAGGTCCCTTAGATTCTATTCACTTTTCTTCAGTTTTTTTTTTTCTTTCCTCTTCCTCAGACTTTACAGTTTGCATTCTCCAATCTTCAAGTTCACAGATTTTTTTTCTTCTGCTGCTGAAATCTGCCTTTGAATCTTTCTAGTGAATTTTAAAATTTCAGTTATTCTATTTTTTAGCTCCAGTATTTCCTAATTAATTTCTTATTTTTTAATGTTTTTTTATAAGTGAAATCACTTGTTTGTTTTTGTTTTGAACGCTTATTTATTTTTGAGAGAAACAGAGACAGTGTGAGCAGGGGAGGGACAGAAAGAGAGGGAGACACAGAATCTGAAGCAGGCTCCAGGCTCCAAGCTGTCAGCACAGAGCCCGATGTGGAGCTTGAACTCATGAACCACGAGATCATGACCTGAGCTGAAGTCGGATGCTCAACCTACGGAGCCACCCAGGCGCCCCTTATGGATTTTTTAATGTATTTTTTGAGAGAGAGTGCAAACAGGGCGGTGGGGGGCGGGGGGGCATTCAGAGAGAGAGGGTGACACAGAATCTAAAGCAGGCTGCAGGCTCTCAGCTCTAACTCACAAACCCTGAGGTTATAACCTGAGCCGAAATCGGACACTTAACCAACTGAGCCACCTAGGCACCCCTCTTAACTAATTTCTTTTAGGTTTTCTATCTCTTTATTGACATTTACATTTTGTTCATACTTTGTTTTCTTGGCTTTGTCCAGATCTTCTTTTAATTTTTTGAGTATCTTTAAGACAGTTGTTTTGTTTTTTTTTAATTCCAGTTAACATACAGCATAATATTAGTTTCAGATGTACAATATAGTGATTCAACACTTCCGTATATCATCCAGTGCACTCTTTAATCTTCATCACCTACTTAACCCATCCCCCTATCCACCTCCCTTCTGGTTACCAAAGGCAGTTACTGTTGATTTTTTCCCTTTAAGTAGATCATACTTGTTTTTTGTAGTTGTGATTTTATGTTGAAAAACTGGACATTTGAATCTAATAATGTGATAACTTTGGAAATCAGATTCTGCCCCTTCCTCAGGATTTGCTATTTTTTTTATTATTGTTTGCTTTCTGGGGGCACTGCTCTTTTTATTTCCCTGGAAGTCACTCAGCCAAAGCTGGCAGGGCTTACAACAATGGGAGAAGGTGCAATAACAATGGATGCCTGACTCTTTGTCTACACTCCTGTGATCAAAAAAAGCAGCAGGGATCAGAGTGCAGATCCCCAAAATTTGGAGGACAGGGTCCTTTTTGTCTGCCCTGGCTCCCACAATGTGTGCGAGCTGCTCCAAGAACAGGTGCACAGCTGCCCGCACCCTAAGGTAACTGCTTCTATGAGAGGAGCTGATACTGACTGAGATTAACCACGATTTACTGTCCAGGTCTTCACCTGCAAATTTTAAGTCTTCAGTAGACTCCAGAGTTCCAAAATAGTTACATTACACAGATTCTGCCAGTGTAATTATTGTCTAGTGAGACAGATTACTAGTGCTTCCTCCTCTGTCATTGTCCCAGAATCCTCTGCAGTGCAGTTTTAATTTATGTCTCTTATTAGACTGAGGTTGCACTTCATTCCATGTGTTTGTATCCTACACCATTTTTTTCTATTGGGCTGTTGTTTTGTTTGTTTTTTGTTAGAGCTCTGTATAAATTTAACTTTTTGTATATAAGTTGGACGTATTTCACATTTTGTAATTTATCTTTTGATTTGGTGGGTTTTTCCATGCATACATTTTTTATATTTATGTGTTTGAGTTTATCCAAAGTATTTTACATACTTATTTTAGTCAGTAGTTCAAAATATACAAGAATGTGTTCAATTTTGGGGAGGGCATACGAGAAATTAATAACATTGATTGCCTTTGGGTAGCTAGAGTTACTTCTCTGGGTTGTGGGGTCTTCTTTTTCTTTTCTTTTTTTTCAAATCTTGAATAACCATTAGAACAAAAAGAAGAAAAGCAAACCAAAGCCTACAGCAGAAGCAAGTAACAGTATCCCAGATTCCAGTAAATCGGTTTCCATTCAAGAGGAACAGACTGTGCCTTCTTCAGAGAAAGGTGGTATTAATGGTTACCATGTCAACGGTGCCATCAATGATACTGAGTCTGTGGACTCACTCAGTGAAGGTATGGAGACACTTTCAATAGATGCCAGAGAATTGGAAGATCCTGAGTCTACTACACCAGATGTGCTGGATAGAACAGGTGAGTTTATTAACAGGTCTTTGAAAAGTTGTTTTCTGTTGAAAAATATAGGGGCTTCCTGGTTGAAAAAGCAGTCAATAAATTGAATTTAGTTAGTCTTTTATTTTTTAGTTTTTGTTGCCTTTTATATGAAAGAGTCAAATTTTGTACAGTTGATTCTTGAACAACGCAGTGTGGACTATGCAGGTCCACTTATTTGTGGATTTTTTTCCCCGAAAAAATATAATACAGTACTGCAAATATATTTTCTCTTCCTAATGATTTTTTTTTCCCAATGGTTTTCTTTTTTTTTTTTTTTTTTAATTTTTTTTTTTTCAACGTTTATTTATTTTTGGGACAGAGAGAGACAGAGCATGAACGGGCGAGGGGCAGAGAGAGAGGGAGACACAGAATCGGAAACAGGCTCCAGGCTCTGGGCCATCAGCCCAGAGCCTGACGCGGGGCTCGAACTCACGGACCGCGAGATCGTGACCTGGCCGAAGTCGGACGCTTAACCGACTGTGCCACCCAGGCGCCCCCCCAATGGTTTTCTTAATAGCATTTTCTTTTCTCTAGCTTACTTTATTGTAAGAATATTGGATATAATACATATAAAATACAAAACATGTTTATTGACTGTATGTTATTGGTAAAGCTTCTGATCAACAGTAGGCTTAAGTTTTGGAAGAGTCAAAGTTATATACAGATTTTCAACTGCAAGGAAGGGGGTCAGTGCCCTTAACCCCCACATTGTTCAAGGGTCAACTGTAGTTACCAAAGGCCTAACAAATATAGTTGTTATTCCATTGTCTTATATTTTAATTTTAGTTTAAGTCAGTCTTGTGGAAATCTTTTAACATAATAATCCCTCAGTAGTTAGAGATTATAGAAGGTGACCTTAAGACTTTTTAAATTGCTTATTATTAAGGACAATGATGATGATGAATTGATGTTGATGTTACTATTTTAGGGCCCAACACAGTGAGGAATATATAATAGTAACTGTAATCCCATGGCTTTCATGAGAAGTAGACTGTTGGTTTTTATTGTCCCACATTTGTTTTCTAGTAAAGAATTAAGATTAATGTTGTCAATTCAAATATCTTGCACATTTTTTGTTTTATTAACCATTTTGATGAATGTTGGGAAGATACTGGGAATATGTCTTTTAAAATTGGCTTTTTAATTACTTGGTTGTTAATCCATTTCCACTTGCTCTGTTGCTGCTATAGTTATTATGTAATGACAATTTAAAAGTTGTTCTGTACTTCTCAGATGTTCTTTTATTGATTAGCTTGCACACACAAAAAGACTTAGAGAAAAATATAGCACCTACGCTATAACCTCAAATAAACCAAAGATAGTCAGTGGCTTCCTTTTTTTTTTTTTTTTTTTTTTTCCTGAGCTAGCTCTTCTTTGATATCCTAACTCTTTGTGCTTTCCCTAAAGCTTTTAAAACTCTTGGGGTACCTGGCTGGCTCCGTTGGTGGAGCATGCAACTCCTGATTTGAATATTGTGAGTTCGATCCCCACGTTGGGTGTAGAGATAACTTTTTTAAAAAACTTAATAAATAAATAGATTAATAATAAAACTCTTCCTTCCCTGGAACAGTGTAAAACTCTTTTTTCCTCAATATAACTTACAGAAGTTATAAGAAATTAGTGCTTCTTTGTGCCCAGAGCTACCATGGTACAGGGAACAAGCTAGCTTATCTTGAGATGGGTTAACCCAGACTCATCCTTTTCATTCAGGATGAAGTTTAGGGCTGAGCCAGATGCTCCTGATAGTCTCGTCCAACTGATTCTGCTCTTTGTTCTATTTTGTCAGTTGTTTTTGTTCATAACCTTTCAGAGGCATAGTTTTACCTGAAACATTTTTACCTTTTTTATTTGTTTATACTTAAGACTGCTTGATTGATTTCCTCCTAACTTTTACTCTAAAATACTGGCCTTTCTTTGACAGGGTCCATGCTGGAGAATGGCATCTCTGATTTTGAGCCCAAGTCTTTGACTATGCAGTCTACTCAGAATTCTCAACAAAATAGGAATGCTGCGAAATCTCTCTCAAGACCTACCACAGCACCTCAGTTTTCAAATCTGGGGATGGAAGATTTTCCACTCTCTTCCACCAACAAAAAGCTAGGTAAATCAGAAGGCTACCTTTGAGAGAAAACAAAAAAAAAAAATTGTGCTTTTGGCTAGAGAGGGCAAATTTTCTCCTTGTTCCTCAGATAAGATCTCAGAGGTTAGCAGGTAATACTTTTTCTGTTTTTGAGGCAGCAACTACCCTTCCCTAACTCCCTGTACACAGTTGGAGTCTGAGAGTATTTTAGATGCTGTACAGTCTTGTTACAATGACAGGGATCCTTTTAGTGAATGAAAGTCAAACTCTACTGGCCAGAACGACTTTTCTACTAACAGTAACTTGTTTCTTTTATTTGCTTTACTACAACATTTTTGTACTGTTTCCTTCATTTTTATCTCCTGGTTGATTTAATAGTAAAAAGCTCTGCCAACTCTGACATGACGTTTTAAAGAAATCTTTTCATTTCTCTTCACAACTTCATGCGCTTACTAATATCTGTCAGACTGTAGCTTTAAACAAGATCGTTTCCTCTTAAGTAAGTGTGCAGTATCGACTGGTGGTAGTTATTTGCTTTTTTTTTTCACTATACTCATCATTTAAATAATCAGCCAGTAATTAAACAGGTAGAGATGATAGCCCCTCTGAGTGTCATACATCTAAAGCATCGTGGTCCACTCCACTAAATGTACGAAACAGAAATGTAAAAGACACTTGTAACCTGTAGCTCTTTATTGAATTATTTATTCCACATGAGCTAAATTTAATTAGTGAAGCTTTCCTTTTAAATCTAACATGACCCTCAGCTTGGTGCAGAAAGCACATCAAAAATACTCAGTCAAGCAAAAAGAAA
This sequence comes from Lynx canadensis, assembly GCF_007474595.2. Taxonomy (NCBI): domain Eukaryota; kingdom Metazoa; phylum Chordata; class Mammalia; order Carnivora; family Felidae; genus Lynx; species Lynx canadensis. The sequence continues at coordinate 75,896,165 of NC_044309.1, forward strand.
AGCACAAGGCTTGAAAGCTTTTTAGATTTGGAAAGAAATCAAGTTACGATGAGGAAGAATTTAAATAAAAAATTGGAAATCTATATCTTGGCACATTAAACTTCTTAGATCTATGATTTCACCTATAAATTGTATATATAACTTTGACATTGGTGAATATAGAAAGGTTGGTAGAACTTTTGGAAACTGATTAGAATATGTTGGGTGGTAAATATATTTCATCTTTACCTATAAAGTTGGCTTATCCACATACAATGTTTCGAACTACTACACAGAGAATTTTATTAATTTTGTAATGCCTGCATGGTGAATTATAGTCCAAACCCTGTCATTTAGAGAGTTTTGAAACACTGGTACCTATTCAAATACTTTACTTCATTTTGGATAGTTTCTGAAGTTGCTGTTGTCAAATTCATTAATCTTTTTTTTAACAGTTTCTAATCTGCTGTTAATCCTATCCAGTGAAATTGTCATCTCAGACATTGTCTTTTTTCACCTCTAGAGGTTCAGCTGGGTTTTTTAAAGTATCGACCATGTCTCTCCTTAACATGTTTATGCTTTTCTCTGCCTTCTTGAACTTACGGTATCTGATTGTATCAGCTGTTTTGAGGTCTTTATTTACTTGACTCTACATCTATGACATTTCTGCATCTGTTTCTGTTAGTTGATTTTTCATTATGGATCGTGTTTGTCTGCCTCTTTGTATGCCTAGTAATTTTTCATTGGGTGCCAGACATTGTGAATTTTGCTTTGTCGATTGCTAGATAGTTTTTGTGTTTTATTTAAGTACTCTTATGATTTGTTCTGGGACTATTTGGTAACAGTTTGAGGCTTGTTTTTAAGCTTTGTTAGGTGGAACTAGAATAGCCCTGAGAGCTAATTTTGCCTCATTACTGAGGGAGTACCCTTCCAAGTGTTCTACCTGGTGCCCTATTCTGGCTGGTGTGAACATGAACTATTTGTGGGCTGGGTGAGGTCTGAGGCTTGTTCTGTGTATTCCTTTCCAGTGGTTCTTTTTCCTGTCTCAGGTAGTTTCCTCACACCGCTGCATTCAGAATCCCCTGCAGATCTCTGTACAATTTTCTCATCTTTGTGTAGCTCTTTCCTCTCTAGTATTCTGCCCTTAGAATTCTAACCACCTTGGCCTCCCCAAGTTCTTAGCTCTGTCCTCTCAATTCAGGATTAGGATTTCTCCTCCTTGCACTGCAGCCTGGAAACTCTTTCATGGCAGTAAGTTGAGGCAATCGTAGGCCTCACTTCGTTTGTGTCTTTTCTCAGGGAAAAAGTACTGTCTATCGTCTATTGTCTGAAAACCAGGTTTCATATGTTTTGTCTGTGTGTGTTTAGTTGTGTAAGACAGGAGGGTAAATCCAACTCCTAGTACTCCATCTTAGCCAGGATACTTAGTTAAAAACAAAAATCTATGAAAACATCAATTTTTTGGTGAGGAGGGTGGCCATTAAGGAAACATTTTTAGTCCACATGACATTTGTTACTTTACATGCTTAGGTGTTCATATCTAACTTTCAGGTTACTTGTGCTCCTTTTTTTATATTAATCCTTGGGTTTTCTTCCCAAGGTTCCAATATTGAAAAATCTGTGAAAGACCTCCAGCGCTGTACAGTGTCTCTCGCACGGTATCGAGTTGTAGTTAAAGAAGAGATGGATGCTTCCATTAAGAAAATGAAACAAGCTTTTGCTGAATTGCAGAGCTGGTAAGTTAAGTTGCATTTGATCACATGGCACAAAGATGATCATTTATAAACATGGTCTGCCATTCACCAGGTCCTTTAATTTCTGACTCTTAACTGCTCAATGTAGTGGGAAGAAACTTAAAAATCCTGAGGTATATTTAGCTTTCTGCTTCGTTCAACTCCTTTTGGTCACATGGCCATTTTGCAAATGGGTGGTACAGAGAACTCTTTGTGTTCTAGGAATGGGCTTGAGGTTGATATTGTTCAGAAAAGGACAAATAATTATAGAATGGACCATACATCCTTACTTTAGGGTCTGTCCTTTAAACCAGGAACCTGCAACAAATGGCATGATGTTTTTGAACAAAATTATGAAGTAGAAAAGACCTGTCTTTGCTTTCCCACCTCCTGTGATCCTTCCTAATGCACTCTGCCCTAAACGTATCTTTGGTGCCTTATTATTAATCGATTTGTTTTACTTTTGTGTTTTTCAAACTGTGTTCTAAAAAAAAAATACTCTTAACTAGGGGCACCTGGATGGCTCAGTCTGTTAAGTGTCCAAATCTTGATTTCAGCTCAGGTTATGATCTCACAGTTTTGTGGGATTGAGCCCTGCATCAGGCTCTGGAGTGACAGTGCACAGTCTGCTTGGGATTCTCTCTCTCTCTCTCTCTCTCTCTCTCTCTCTCTCTCTCTCTGTGTCCCTTCCCCACTTGCATGCTCACTGTCTCTCTCTCTCTCTCTCTCTCTCTCTCTGTGTCCCTTCCCCACTTGCATGCTCACTGTCTCTCTCTCTCTCTCTCTCTCTCTCAAAATAAACTTTAAAAATAAAAATAAAACAATAAAAAATACTCATATCTTAAAATATATTAATATGTGTTCTGTAGGGGAAATAGGGTTTGGTAGTTAAAGAGGTTTGAAAATACTTTTTTAAAAATTTTACCACTGGACTTAAGTGCTTTTTCAATGCTAATGTGCACTGTGAATCTACAAGAGGGAGCTATACTATGCTGTTTCTCAAGCGTATTTGACTATAGAATCTTTTGCGGGGAGAAATATATTCTAATGTTTTTTAAAATTACTGAAGATAGTTTTAATCATTATATATTGAGGTGGTAACTAATACTGAAGCCATAACTCCTTTCTGGGGAGGTATTTGCATTTTATAAGGGACTTGTTTGCAATGGAAAAGCCCTGAGGACCAAATTCAGTAAAGTGATGGAAAGACCAGCAGCTAGGTTGATGTTTGGAGGTGTAAGACTGTCTACTTTCCTTCTCTGTAAGACTTGCCTAGATCTGAAATATGAGAGGAAGTGTTCGTGAATAGAGGAAACCTACCCCACTCTTCCTCCCAACCATCCATTTTCTTGCCTGTTTGTGGTTGTATTCAACCACGTCTCTGTTCATCAGCTTAGTATGGTTACTTCATGCCACAAGAAACAAGAGACAAGGGAGTGTAGGCAGCCTCCGTCCTGTGGAATTGAAGAGGGCATGAATTAATGAAGATGTAGAATAAAGCCTCCAAAAAGTTGCTGACACATACTTTTATCATTTGCAAAGTGTAGAATGGTCCATTAAATCATCATAACCAAAAGTACATATATGTTTGTGTATATAGTTTTAAGTTTATTTATTTACTTTGAGAAAGAGAGGGCAGGCACATGCATGGGGTTGGGGGCAGACAGAAAGAGAGAGAGAGACAGAGAGAGTGAGGAAGAGAGAGAATCCTAAGCAGGCTCTTTGTCCTGAATCCTGAGTTTTCCCTTTCAGGTTTTATAGCTAGAAATTTAATGTCATATCTTCTGTCTTTCTTACATACATGTTTGCTTCAGCCAGAAGACTTAACATTCACATTTCCTCTTCTATATACTTGTTGATGCCACTTTTCTATCCTAATATGTTCTTCTATATCTTTATACTTCTCTAACTCCAAGCAGTCTTCCCAAACTCACCTTAAATTAAGCTCTAACTTCTACGAATATTTCTAAGTAACTGGTTTCTACTCTTTATGAACCTTTTGGGAGAAAGTACCATGCCCTTCGCCCTGGATTACTATCATATCAGATATTATTGACTCATTTGGAAAAGAATAAAGAGCTAAGAGTAGATCATCCCAACTTTGCTTTGATAAGCCTCTGGTTTCCATGACTGTTTAGCTTACTGATTACTTAGCCACAGGATCTGATTGTATTCAGAACCAGCCTAAACCAGGAAATGCAGTTCCGGGAGAGAGATTTGTGAGTTCCTGTTGACTTGGAACCCAGCCAAGGAGAGCCTCCTTCGATAAATGACAAATGAAATGGTTTCCTGCCTGGGAACTGTGTATTTAGGATTGATTAGCAGATGTGACAACTGGGTCAATTTAACTTGAGGAAAGAGATTTACCTGCCCTTTCCTGCTGGTGCCCTTCTCTCTGGCTGATTGGGTTTTTATACTACCTTATTTCAATGCCCCTTGTAGTTGCTACTTCAAGACATAATTGGCAGGTAAGCTAACTCCATTTGGCACTGAACCAGAGCTTAGAGTTAATGTCACTCAGGAAGCCATTTTTTGTGTTGGTTATAGTATAAAAGAAAAGAAAAGGGTTTAACAAATTTGCAACAGTAAGATTACATTGATGGGGCACTAGGGGAATTATACAGATAACTGCTTTCATTTTGGGGCCAAATGAAAGCAGACACATACCTGTGGGAAGGTAAAATCAGAGGCTTTTCCAGTATGTAAAACTCAAAATCCGTTTGTTGGTGATCCAGTAATAATCATCTCTAGACCCAAGTTTACTTTTCTTTTCCATTCATAAAATTTGTCTGACTTACATTGTTGGAGCTATTAGTTGACTTAAGTTTAAAGTTGTTAAGGAGCAGGATATGGAATGGAACATGAAGCTAAAGTAGATAAATCATTTTGGACAGTTATCGTATAATATGTTGGTGAAAATGCCAACAGGAAATACACTCAACTTGCCTTTGTAAAGCAACTCAACTCCTTGTTAAAGGAGAAAATGGAGAGGCATCTCTTAAACACACCCAACTCTTTGTTAAAGGAGAAAATGGAGGGGTGTCTGGGTGGCTCAGTTGGTTAAGCATTTGACTTTGGCTCAGGTCATGATCTCATGGCTTGTGGGTTTGAGCCCCGCATCAGGTTCTGTACTGACAGCTCAGAGCCTGGAACCTGCTTCGGATTCTGTCTCCCTCTCTCTCTCTCTCTCTCCTCCTCCCCTGCTCATGCTGTCTCTCTCTCTCTCTCTCTCTCTCTCTCTCTCTCTCTCTCTCTCTCAAAAATAAACGTTTTTTTTTAAATAATTTTTTAAGGATAAAATGGATAAGAAATTTGAAATTCTAAACATATAAAGTTAATGTAAGTCTTTGCTTATGACTGAAATTTTTCATAGCTGATTCCTCATTCACCTTAGAAAAGTTACTTCTTGGCACAAAAGCAGACACTGAGATCAATGGAACAGAATAGAGAACCCAGAAATGGACCCACAAACGTATGGCCAACTTATCTTTGACAAAGCAGGAAAGAATATCCATGGAAGACAGTCTCTTCAAGTGGTGCTGAGAAGACTGGATAGCGACATGCAGAAAAATGAACCTGGACCACTTTCTTACACGTACACAAAAATAAACTCAAAATGGATGAAAGACCTAAATGTAAGACAGGAAGCCATCAAAATCCTCAAGGAGAAAGCGGGCAAAAACCTCTTTGAACTTGGCGCAGGCAACTTTTTACTCAATACGTCTCTGGAGGCAAGGGAAACAAAAGCAAAAATGAACTATTGGGACCTCTTCAAAATAAAAAGCTTCTGCACAGTGAAGGAAACAATCAACAAAATTAAAAAGGCAACCGATGGGGGCGCCTGGGTGGCGCAGTCGGTTAAGCGTCCGACTTCAGCCAGGTCACGATCTCACGGTCTGTGAGTTCGAGCCCCGCGTCAGGCTCTGGGCTGATGGCTCGGAGCCTGGAGCCTGTTTCCGATTCTGTGTCTCCCTCTCTCTCTGCCCCTCCCCCGTTCATGCTCTGTCTCTGTCTGTCCCAAAAATAAATAAAAACGTTGAAAAAAAAAAAATAAAAAGGCAACCGATGGAATGGGAGTAGATATTTGCAAACGATATAACAGATAAAGGGTTAGTATCCAAGATCTATAAAGAACTTATCAAACTCAACACCCAAAAAACAATCCAGTGAAGAAATGGGCAAAAGACATGAATAGACACTTCTCCAAAGAAGACATCCAGATGTCCAACCAACACACTAACAAATGCTCAACATTACTCATCATCAGGGAAATACAAATCAAAACCACAATGAGATACCACCTCACACCTGTCAGAATGGCTAACATTAACAACTCAGGCAACAACAGATGTTGGTGAGGATGCAGAGAAAGAGGATCTCTTTTGCACAGCCGGTGGGAATGCAAACTGGTGCAGCCACTCTGGAAAACAGTATGGAGGTTCCTCGAAAAATTAAAAATAGAACTACCCTATGACTCAGCAATTGCACTACTAGGTATTTATCCAAAGGATACAGGTATACTATTTCAGAGGACACGTGCACCCCAGTGTTTATAGCAGCACTATCAACATTAGCCAAAGTATTAAAAGAGCCCAAATGTCCGTTGATGGATGAATGGATAAAGAAGATGTAGTATATACATATATACCTTCTTTTTGATTACTCAGCAATCAAAAAGAATGAAATCTTGCTGTTTGCAACTACATGAATGGAACTGGAGGGTATTATGCTAAGTGAAATTGGTCAGAGAAAGACAAATGTCATATGACTTCACTCATATGAGGAGTTTAAGATAGGAAACAGATGAACATAAGGGAAGGGAAGCAAAAATAATATAAAAACAGGAAGGGGGACAAAACATAAGAGACTCTTAAATATGGAGAACAGAGGGTTGCTGGAGGGGTTGTGGGAGGAGGGGATGGGCTAGATGGGTAAGGGGCATTAAGGAATCTGCTCCTGAAATCATTGTTGCATTATATACCAACTAACTTGGATAAATTAAAAAAATAAATTAAACAGCAAAAAAAGTTACTTCCTTTTAGTTGAGCTTCTCTTTTAGAGAAGATGTTAAGCTACAGGTAGTCTAACCTAAGGCTTTTAGATCCTTAAAGTCCATATAAACTTTAAATTTATATGGTGAAAACTTACATATCATTTTAAGAACCAAAGCACTTTCAAAAATGTCTATTTTAGAAATAAAGGAATGGGCTAATGTAATAATGTGTTATCAAAAATCTCCATAGCACTCTATACCTTTAAATTATTCTTCAGTTGTTGCATATTTAGTACATTGATACCTTATTTCTACTAGTAGTTGGCCTTCTTGGTTTTTGATATCCTTTAATTTAAATTTTTCACTCTTTTTTTTTTTTTTTTGAGAGAGAGAGTGTGTATGCATACAAGCGGGGGAGAGGGAGAGAGAGAATCTTTAGCAGGCTCCATGCCCAACAAGGAGCCTGATACAGGGCTTGACCTCAGGACTGAGATCATGACTTGAGCCAAAACCAAGAATCAGACACTTGACTGACTGAGCCAACCAGGCGCTCCTAAAATTTTAACTCTTTAACCATCTGTGAAAATATCTAGTAACATGATAATTATCAAACAGTGTACCAAACATTCAGTCATATTATCTGACTTATTTATCTGGATTTCTATCCTGCTAAGTAGGAATTTTAAATTCAACTTTACCGTTTAAAAGGGATTTGAGTCTTAAGCGATTTGCCTAACATAACATCATAAATTGCAGACTCAATATTTGAATCTCTGTATTCTGACTCCCTGTAACCTATGATTTTCATCCCATCTCTCACTGATGGCTCACTTCTCACTAAAGCTTAGGAAGAATGCTAGAGACTTGGTACTTGTCACATATATTATTTCCTTCTCAGCTTAAAGGCTATATAACAGAGGAAATTTAGGGACTAAGAAATTTTGTCATTATGGAACAGAGTTAGATTGAGCAGGACCAAAATTTTGAGTGAGCCTATGAAAGCCTTTATAAGGATTCTTTTAAAATAAAACTTTAAGAAGGAATATTCCATCCAAACATTGCTTTGTAATTCAGAAGCCTTAAATCACACCTTAGAATGATTTGTGATTCACCTATCCTTCAAGTCAGATCCTAGTTGTGGAGAAAATATAAAGATTAAGGGAAAGGTAACTAGGGAGTGGGGTCAATTAGAAAAGATTTCTTAAAATAAATGAATCATTATTAAGGTTTGAAGGACAGGAATTTACACTGGCAGAAAGGATGGGGCTAGAATACTGCCATTAGGAGATCTGATCTAAGCAAAGGCATAGAAGGGACATGTAGGGGCTCCACCTGGTATAGCTATAGCTAAGGGGGCAGTAGTTGAAAGTAATATGGGAGGAAGTCAGAGACCAAGGTAAAATGAGAGCATAACAGCAGTTCTTTAAAGTAGAAGTAAAAGTCATGTAACTCTACCAACTTAACTTTCTGTGTCCTCTTGTGTCCCCCATCTGTATGCACATATAATCTTAATAGTTGTAATCATAGTGAGTGTACTTTTGTGGTATATTCTTTTCGTTTAAAGTTTTCTTTGATTCACCTCTCTGTAACTGCTTACACTGTCCTAATATGTGTATGTGTTCATTTAAGAATTTCTAGACAATGGATCTGGTATATATAATGATTTACCAAAGTTAATATGAACATATTTTACTAAATGGATATTCTGCTGAACTGAGAAGTCAAGATGAACACAGATATTTGAATAGTAATTTCTGCTGCTATTTATTGAGCCATTATTGCATGTCAGAAGCTTTTATGCACATGTTTCTAATCTGTATAACTATTATACCCAATTTATAGATAAGAAAAGATGGGCACAGTAAAAACTAATTTGCCCAAACATACTTGGTATTAAGTGACACTTTTCTACTTTCTGCTTTCTTTTTCATTGTCTTATCAGGTATCTCTGTTTGCCTTTGTTTTTTAGTCTTTGCCTTTCTAGTCTATATATGTCGTCCTTTAGACATTACTGTCATAATTTGAGAGAGAGGATAAAAAAAAACCCACAGTTTTAAGTGGGGATGTAGCCAGCTGCTCTCTAGATGGCTTAACACTAACAATTTTTCCTTACCAACTGGAAACTTGAACAATAAACTCCTTGGTAATCTAGATTGCTACTGGTTCTTTTTTTCCTAAACATATTATAAAATATCATCGAGTCATATGGTCTGTAATATTACTTCAGAACTGAGATGCTTTTGACCACTGGAAAAGAACAGTCCCAAAGGAACAGCTTATATTCACATCCTAATTTCTTAAAAGCTACTTCAGACTCTTAAAATATGAAATCGCATGTCTACATGCTTTGTGAGGACTCCTGATTTGATAAGATCCAAATATGATTTAATAAGCTAGTTCTTTCAGTTAATTTTACCACTGTTGTTCAACTCTGTGTGATGACCTGACTTACTGGTGTTTTTTGTTTTTGTTTTGAGCCTATGCACGTGTACCATACTCCATTAAGGCCAAGTGCCGGGAGTATGGAGTTCTACAAAACATATGAAGCATCATTAATTTTCTGCTAATAAAAACTACTGACTGTTCCCTTTTTTGATTGTTTTCTTTTTTAATTTTTTTTTAACGCTTATTTATTTTTGAGAGAGAGAGAGATAGAATATGAGCAGGGGAGGGGCAGAGAGAGAGGGAGACACAGAATCTGAAGCAGGCTCCAGGCTCTGAGCTGTCAGCACAGAGCCCGTTGTGGGGCTCGAACTCACGGACCGCGAAATCATGACCTGAGCCGAAGTCGGCCGCCCAACCAACTGAGCCACCCAGGTGCCCCTCTTTTGATTGTTTTTATGAGAAGAGGGAAATGTCTTCAGAGAAGTAAAGGTGTTTGCTTTGGCTTTGCTTGGATTTCTCCTTTGATTGGCCAGAGGTGTTAGAATGAATAAGTTTTAGGTTTTCAGCAAATATAATCAGGTACAAATATTTTCTAACATTAGTGAGTGGTTTAGAGTATTATCCCTTGAAATAGTTGGCTGTGGAATTGCCAGAGATGTGTTTCCATTATAACATTATTTTCTTTAAAAAAAAAAATTTTTTTTTAATGTTTATTTGTTTATTTTGAGAGAGAGAGCTCACGAGCAGGGAAGGGGCAGAGAGAAAGGGAGAGAGAGAATTCCAAGCAGGCTCCCAGCGCAGAGCCCGATGTGGGGCTTGAACTCAAAAACCGTGAGACCATGACCAGAGCTGATGAAATCAAGAATCGGATGCTTAACCGACTTGAGCCACCTACGCACCCCATAACATTGTCTTCTAATGCAGCAACCATAAACAAATGATAGTTAACATTTTTTTGGTACCAAGGAATACTGAAGGCAATAGCTAGAATCAATAATCTACATGTTAAATGCGTTAATTAAAGGGCTTGCTTCAAATGATGGACATGTAAGATATCTTAGAGATATGAATAGTACTACAGGCAAAACTATTCTGAGCAACTAAATAAATTACATAGAAGCTTTAGAATAAATTAAACAAATGTGAAGATAGTAAAAAGTCCTAGTAAGGAAGGAAGGCAATACAGAACGTTCAGACATTTACCAGTCTTTTCCCTTAGTGGCAGTGACAAGTCATCTAAAACCATCTTTCATGACTGAAGAAATGATGTGGAAATTCTCTACACTGTTATAAGGCATAGGCTTAATAAGACCTAGTGTCTAAGTCCCCGCAATATTTAGCCAAATTTCATTAGCAGTTTCAGAATCCAGTGTATCAGATGCTGATTATGGTGTATTTCCATTCAGGAAAACCTTGAGACAACAACTGCAAGCTCAGTGTCCTTGTGTATTGGCACGAGCAAGGTAACAAAGTCTGACTGTCTGAATGAGCTTTTCATCACTCTCTGAGAGGACTCATTGCTTGCAGGTTATGGCCTCTAAAAAACTGTTACCTCAAACCACAGGTACTTTTGAATCTCTTGGCCACAGATCTATATGAAGACCATCGTTTAGCTGAGGAACAGATGAAAAACTTGAGCTTAAGTTTCCGCATTGTTAGAAAGCAATATTACGATAAACTCTTGTTTTTAATCGTAAAAAAAAAAAAAAGCCTCTGCTATTTATCTTTATGCTTACCCTACTGTCCACTTTTGAACTCTTCCCACCTTTTCTATTTGTGATGCACTTATTTCAACTTTTTATTATGAAAACTTTCAAAGAGACAAAAGACATGGAAGGATGGTACAGAGTGTGTGTGTGTATGATGTGTTTTGGTGGAACCATTTGAAAGCTGCAGGCATTATGACATGCCACCTCTAAAATGCTTTAGCATTGATGACCTAAAGATATGGTCATTCTACACAGTTGCAGTACATTATGTGATGTACTTTTAGGAGGCAAGTTATTATTATATTGCTTTGGTCAGTCTCGGCCTATCTATGGCAATGCTCTCAGCTACAAACGCCCGGGGGGCATTCACCTGGGCCGCATATTACTTGTAATGAGGCCATATTTGAGCTAGCGTTGTGGCTGGATCAGCCCTGGCGGTTCTTAGGATTGTAAGACACCTCAACAACTGCCATCAGGGATCTTGGAAAAAAAACAAGCTTTTATTACTTACATGTCCTAGAGGGGACATGGCACGTCCAGTGCCATACAGCACAGGGTGCTTAAATAGAGCCCAGACCGGGGTTATGCCTTTATTGCAGGTGATGGTGGGTTACCTAAGGTTTTGTGGGTTCATTCTTTATTGGTGAATTTAAAACATAAGAGCAGGAATTAAAGCGTGGGAAGGGAAAGTAGGGTTACTCAAGTTATATGGGTCACTCAGGGCTTTCTAAAAGAGGAACTTCCTGTGTGGGGTAGCCTGACTTTTTATTGTGCAGCTGGCAGTCTGTTTATCTGAGATGTCTTTGAAATGGAGGTCTGGACAATCAAAGCTTAGTGTCAGGCACTGAACATTACAATGACAAAAGCTAACTATCAGGCATTTATATTTTAGCATTTATTCGTTTTTGTGCTTTTCTTTAAACTTTTTACTTTTTTCTTTTTTAACGTTTATTCATTTTTGAAAGAGAGGTGCAGAGAGACAGGGAGACCCAGAACTGGAAGCAGGCTCCAGGCTCTGAGCTGTCAGCACAGAGCCTGACGCGGGCTCGAACTCACTAGCTGTGAGATCAAGACCAGAGCTGAAGTCGGACGCTTAACCGACTGAGCCACCCAGGCGCCCCATATTCATTTTTGTGTTTTAAAGACTTGTGAAAATCTTCAGGAAAATTGCAAATGTTCATCAGGCTTTTCTCTGAGAAAATATCCCAACAGTCTCGGTTAACCAGTAGATTGCTCTATTTAATACTTGGCCGACGACATAAGACCTTTTGTAGATGTTATCAATAGATGGCAAGACAACAAACAAGAAATAGAAGCACTTACTGCTTTTTATAGTGGGGTTTTTGGGCACGAAAATATGCACTTTTTTTAATGGCATGGGCAGATAGTTGTCCATACACTGCCTCTGAATTTCTTACGATCACCAGTGAGTCAATCAAAAAAACAAACTTTATTTAAATGGATTCCAGTCATCCCTACAGGGGGAAAAAAATCCAACACAGTGTACTTCGTAGCTCCTACTGCCACAGAAAAGTCTGATTGTGATGACGCAGAATTTTTTTTCTTGCTAAACATGTCATGTGACATTCTACTTTTTCATAATAAAGATCGTAAGCTGCAAAAAGCTTACTTGTTTGCGGAAGTCTTAATAAATATTTTACAAGCTTTGCCAGAGACAAATTTGTCATCTGGTGGACACAGCGTCTGCATCTTAAGGTGATTCAGCAACAGAGAGGAGGTAGGGTCAAAATTGAGGCCTGGCAGCTCCTGTCTCAGTTGTGCTTTTGTTTTGCTTTTAGGTATTCCAAATGCTGCTAGAGTTCTCGGAGCAAAGTATTGCCAAGGTTTGGAGAATGCTTTCTTAGCAGAGTATTGCTACCCTACAATAGTTGGATCTTCTCTCTTGTCTGGTGCTTCTGGATTAATATGCCATCCAAATTTGTTTCATTACAAGTCTGTTTATTAACATCATGCATAATGATGTTTTTTTTTTTTTGTTTTTTTTTTTTTAGAGAGCATGAGTGTGCACGTGCACGCAGGGGAGGGGCAGGGGGGGGGGGGAGAGAGAGAGAGAAAACACCAAGCAGGTTCTGCTCTGTTAGTATGGAGCCCAGGGTGGGGCTCAAACTCAGCGAACTGTGAAATCATGACCTGAACTGAAACCAAGAGTCAGATACTTAACCAACTGAGCCACCCAGGTGCCCCACATCATACATAATTCTTATCAAACCTGTGTTCTCTGGCACTTCATATAAAGGAATTTGCTCCTTGAGAAATGACCCTGCCTTATCTTTTTTGTATACCTCACACTATAGTCCCTGTATTAACTACTTTCTGCTAACATCACAAAATATTGAGCTAATTGAATCAGCATTCATATATATGTATACGTATATGTTTATGTATGTGTGTCTATGTGATTAGTTTACAATCAGAAACAAGAGTAGAACTTTTATTAACCCTGTAGATCTATTCCTTTGCAAAAGGGGAAATCAGAATGAATAGAAAATTCAAAGAGAGTTGGAACATTTCATGTCTGGGCAAGTATCAAAATTTTAGATTTTTATTTCACCATTGAGTAAAACTGATACGGTAAGGAAAATTACTTGTATCCAGAGGTTGCAGACTAGGGCAAACTACTGTCTTTCTATATGTTGAAGGTAGTGGGCTCTTTTACAAGAACATAGAAAGCTTTACGTGCCATTTACATTTGCAGTTGGAGAAAATTCCAGTACCCATTTGATGTTCATTTTCTGTAGAAAGCCTATCAGAAACCTTTGATTTCATTTTTTCTGGATTATTAAATGTTTACCTGAAACCAGCACAATGTATATATGTCTTTTAACTACTCTGCCTCTTTAAGACTAAAGTGCCACAAACAAAAACAAATGAGCAAAGGGAAAAAAGAGAGAGAGAGAGTGACAAACCAAGAAACGGACTCAACTACAGAGAACAAACTGATGGTTACCAGAGGGGAGGGATGGGCTGACCAGGTGATGGGGATTAAGGGGGACACCTCTTGTGATGAGTACTGGGTGATGTACAGAATTGTTGAATCAAGGGGCACCTGGGTGGCTCAGTCAGTTAAGTGTCCAACTTTGGCTCAGGTGATGATCTCCAGGTTGGGTACTTCGAGCCCTGTGTTGGGCTCTGTGCTGTCAGCTCAGAGCCTGGAGCCTGCTTTGCAGTCTGTGTCTCCCTCTCTCTCTCTCTGCCCTCCCCTGCTTGTGCTCTCTCGGAAAAATAAAAATAAATAAATAAACAAATAATAAATAAACAAACATTAAAAAAATAAGAATTGTTGAATCAAAAAAGAAAAAAAAAGAATTGTTAAATCACTGTATTGTACTCCCAAAACTACTGTTACGCTGTATGTTAACTAACTGGAGTTTAAATAAAAACTTTGACAAAATAGACTAAAGTGCCAGTGGACTTGGTGCAACTGTGGTAAAGTGTTGAGAATATACAAAATCCTAATTGTGGATAAATTTACCATGCCCTAGTACGGATATTGCCTGGTAAAATGTATTAGAAGCAAAGCTGTCTGATTTTATAGACCAAAATATAAAATAAAAAATATGTGACTTTGTATGTGGAAATACGTAACTTCCAGAACTTTTGCTTTAGCACAGTTTAGCTAGAAGTGTTCTGTAGCTCGCTACTGCCACCTACTGGTTCTCAATTCTTGGACTTCTAGCTACTGGTTACTGTATACCCAGAAATAAAGGGAATTAAAGAAAAAAAAGAAATAAAAGGGAATCAGGTCTATTATTGGAATCCTTAAAATATCCTTTGCTGAGGGTAAGACAATTTTTATGTGGTCCACACAGGGTTTACTTTGTAGTATACTTCAGTGAAACAACTCATAAGTCTGTCTCCTCTGTTAACAATGTGCTAGTTCTGTTTGAGGTTCTGATCAACCCTTTTTTCCTTTGTCATGTTTTCCTAGTTTAATGGATCGAGAAGTGGCATTGCTTGCTGAAATGGACAAAAGTGAAAGCTGAAGCAAGTAAGACTGATCTGTAGTTAAAGCTATTACAGTTAGTAGGTACTGGCCTTTCAACCCTCATAACAAAAGCTCAATATAAATGTCACTGTAGGAGTTTATATATTTATTTGAAGAATCTTGAGAAGCTGTACTGCCCTGGCATATGAATCCTGTCAGGTGAAACAACTTTACAAGAATCTGGTTTTTAATATTTTTGAATGTTAATATTTTGAATGTCAGTGTCTGAGGGACTGGCATCATGGTATTTGCCACCACACATCATCTTAGGAAAATAAAGTATCCTTGCCAGGTGCCTGGGTTTTGTCTTATTTGGGGTTTTACTTCCAGTGATTGAATAATTCCATTGGGTTTTTTTTTTCTACTTGGAAAAAAAAATTGTTTGGGCATAATCGAGTTAACTTCACCAGCTTGCCCACAATTTAGTGTATGCATCACTGTCATTACCTGTCTGAGAACTTTCTTGGTTTTCTCAGTTTGTAGAACAGTCTTCACTCAGTGTCTGTTATCATTAGTTAGAGGAAGTCAATGAAATGAGGGTTTAGGATACCATGACTAGGATTCCTTGAAAGCTTACTAAAATAGATTCTGGAGGAATAGAGTCTAACTTGGGTAATTTGTGGGGTTTTGTACCAAAGAACCAGATACCTGTTTTTTGTCATTCCTGTTGAGGGTAGGTACAAGATACACAGCTGTATGGAAAGAAGGGAGTATCTGTTACAGCTTCTACAATGGGATTGATGTGGGCTTTTCAGCAGCAGGTTTGACCTTCATGCTTTGAATGCTAGATTTGTAATTTGGAGGGTTGTTTCTTTTAACCTGCTCTCAGACTGTTACGAATGGCAATAGGTTGAGGTGATGACTCACAATTAAACCATTTGTGTTGATGCTCATGGGCCAGAGGAGGCACTGAGCTGAGTTCTCTTTTGATCTGTTTTGACCTGAAATGTTGAACAGGTGCTGTCCATTGTTTTTTCAGAGGTGAGATTCATTTAAATTGAGTGGTATATCCTGAAATTTCTAAATGTGACCATTTCGGTCTATTCGTGTACTGTGTGTTCTATTTTGAGCATAAAGTTTCAAATAAAGCTAGTAAGAAGACATAGTCCTTACTTTTGAGAAGAAGGTGCTTTTTAAAAATATATCTTTTATAGAAAATGCCAAACATTTCAAAATGGCTGATATAATTAACTGCTACCGTCCAGCTTCAACCAATTATCAATTCATGGCAAATCTTATTTTATCAAATTAAGAGCTACAGTTTTACTTAATTTTGTCAGTTGTATATCTGTATCTCCTTTCTCTCATGCTAAAATCCTGGATCTCAGTGTTAGTAAATGTAATTATCATTTACCAATACTATCAAGAAGGTGCTTCTTTTTTTTCTTACACGTTTAATAGTTTTATTAATTTGTATGTTCATAGTACTTCACAGTTCAGAGTTTTTTCATTCATTTCTCTATGATCTTCATATTACCCTTATGAGGTAATTAGGTTTTCCTTTTTTTTTTTTTTTTTAATAAATGAAGAAATGAGTCCTTTGGAGAAAATGTGGCTTGTCCAAAGTTGTGTAATTGGGTCCACTGATTTGTGTGGAGTTCTTGACGTGACACATTTCCTCCATGATGGGATCTGTAGTTTTGTCTTAGAATCCTAGAATGCAGATTCCTGAGAGCAAATGGATTTGACACAAAATGGCAGACAGGTTTTATCTTGGGAGCCAGACCAGTAGATCATTTGTAACTATTGGGCCTTAGTGTCAAGAAACTTTTGTAGGCATATCCCTCACTTACTGAGGAAAGTGTGTTCTTATTAATTAAGCTCATGTGGGGAGGGCAGCCCATGGGTGGCATATCCGTGACAATCAGGCTAATAAGTAAACTTGCTAAAGGCATTCAACTCTCTGGAATACCTGATGTAGCTCTTGGAAAATTCTAGTTATTTTCTAACATAAATTTGGCTGATTTCTAAGTGGGTTACAGGATTCTATGTATAACAGTTAGGAATTGAGTTTGACTGCATGCAACAGAGTGGCCTAAATAAATGTGAGTTTATTTCTTTCTCTCATGAAATGAAAAATCCAGAGGTAAGTGATCAGGGCTGGCAGGGCGTCTCCAAAATGACATGAGGGACCCGGGCTTCTCTGTCGTTGTACTCAGCCATCCTTAGAGTGTACCTATGGTCAAAAGATCCCTGCTAAGGCTCCAGTTGAGGAGAGGCAATATGTTACATGCTGGCTAGGACTCCTATAAACCTCGCCCTGTGAGTTCTGCTTAGATCTCAGTGACTAAACCATATCACACGACTGTCTTATCTAGCAAAGCCAGGAAATGTAGATTTTTACCTAAGCAGATTGGTACCCAAAACACTGGACTTCCGATAGGAAAAAGAGGAGAATGGATATGCAGTTGCTAACAGTCTTTTTGCTACTGTCCACCCCTCAGCTACCCAATATCCTCTTTTTTAAAAAATGAGAACACACTCCCCTCCTCCTCAATGACAACACCTCCAAAGTCTCATCTAGTTAGTATATTTAGCTGAAAGTCCAGGGCTTCGGGGTCATTTCAGATCTTTCAACAGATCTGGATATGGCATGTTGTGAGACCCCCATGAACTAAAGGAAAAGTTAAATGCCCCTACCTCCAATATTATATAAAGAAGAGCATAATTAGAGTAAAAAATTGCCACCTGGAAAAGCAATGATCAAATTGTACTGGGCAGGAGTAGCAGAATCCCTGGCCTTGTGGCAGAGAAAACGCCTTTCGTTCATATGGCAGCACCTAGTTCTGCTTCCTTGGAGGATTTCTTTGGCTCACATCCTCTGTAACCCCTGGTTCTCTGCTCTGAGAGATTTTTTTTTTCATATTGTCTGTTATCCTCTGTGGCCATATCTGAGTTGTACATCTGGGAGCATGCCAAAGATTATACTTCTTAAAAGGCTGTCAACAACCTAAGTATCCACCGTTAGGGGACTTAGTAAATAATTGTAGTATACCTAAGTAGTAGAAAACCATGTGGCTGTTAAACAGTGAAGGAGAGCCAGTGTATTAATAGGCAATGAACTTCAAGGTATGTCAAGTAAAAATAGCTTAGGTAAAGGAAAGGACCACATATATGACATACTCCTATCTGTAAGGAGGGGAAAGAAGGGAGAGAGATATTGCTGTCAGAAGTAGGGGGGATGCTTTTACTTTTCATTTATACCCATTTATTCTAGGTGAATTTTTTTTACCCTGGGTACCTATTTCTGTTTTAATTTATATGTTTCTTGATTAAAAAAAATTTTTTTTGACTGGAAAGAGAAGAAAGAGAAATGACAAATGATTTATGAGTCTTATGATTCATAAAAAGTGTTTACCATTTAACTGCCTTCAGAGTCCTCAAGAAGCTGGAAACTGGACCTTTGGTATTTTCATTTTCTGGATGGGTGGGCAGCTAAAGCCTTTGGCTGTTCAAATATGTACTGCAAGGCCCATATTTCCAATTCTCCTTTATCCTATTTAGCAGAAGATAAGAGTCCTACTCTCTTTTCCTCCACAGTGGAAATTTTGCTCAGCCGACAAAAGAAAGCCGAACTTCTAAAGAAGATGACTGATGTGGCTGTTCGAATGTCAGAGGAGCAATTGGTTGAGCTCAGAGCTGATATCAAGGTAAAACTTCTTTCTCCTTTCTGCCTTTCTTCTTACCCTCAGGGACTGAAGCAGCAAATCTCCATAATTCATCGCCATATCTAATATATTGAACTCATGATCTTCCCTTCTCAAAGCTAACCGTCTTCCATGTTCCCTTTCTCTGTAAATGGTACTGTCATCTATCCAGGTGTCCAACCTGGAAGCCTTAGGAATTTCTCCTTTCCCATATTAAATCTGTCAGCAGACCCTGTCTGTTTGACCTCCTCCCAAATCTCAGATCTGACCTTTTCTCTTCAATCTTCACCACCACCGTGATCCAGCTACTGTTGTCTCTTGCTTGGACTTCTGTAATGGCCTCTTAACTGATTCCACCCGTCTATTCTGCCACTGCCCCGCCCTCCCAGCTCTCCATATCTGTTCTCACACCACATTAAACTGCTTCAAACCTCCCACTGCTTTTAGGATAAAGACTGTAATCCTTAACACGGCCTCTAAGGGCTCTGCAGGGTCCGGCTCTGCCACCATCTTATTTCACACCATACTCCCCTTGTTCTCTGGCCATCTTTGCTTCTCCTTCCCACAAACATAGTCTCTTCCCTCCTGCTGGAGGGCTATATGTATGCTTTTCGATCTGTACAAAACGCCCCACCCAACCACTCCCAGCACACAGATAACTGGCCTGCTCGTCCTTCCTAACTTTCATGTCATGCCCCCTATCTTGTATGTTCATAGCATAGTTATCATTTTATATGCATTTGACTGATCTGTCTTCCCAACTAGATTGTGAACTTTACAGTGGCAGGAACCAGTGTGCCTCCAGTGTCTAGCATAGTGCCTTGGCATGTAGTAGGGATTCAGTAAATATTGAAATGGTTGGTTGGTTGATTCTGATTTTAGAAGAGAAAAATGAGCAACTTGAGATATTGTATTGTATCTGTTTGTGAAGATTACTTAGGTTCGACACTCATGTATTTTAAATTCTTAAAAAAAATTTTTTTTAATGTTTATTTCTTTTTTGAGTGGGAGGGGGAGAGAGAGAGAGAGAGACAGAGCATAAGCGGGGGAGGGGCAGAGAGAGAGAGGGAGACACAGAATCTGAAGCAGTCTCCAGGCTCCGAGCTGCCAGCACAGAGCCCAACAGCAGAGCTCAAACTCTAAAATCATACCGTGAGATCATGATCTGAGCCAAGTCCCAGACGCTATTAACAACTGAACCACCTAGGCGCCCCTCATACATTTAAAATTCTTACTATAAAGAACAATGTTTCTGAGACTAAGCATGGAGACCTGAGAGACGTTGGGATATTTGTGGGTAGTTGTAGGACACTGGAATTCTAAATAATTGTGTATAAACCGTTAGCTGTGTGAAGAAGAGGAGTTGCTGTTCCTACTCCTGAGCCCTAACCTCTGCTCTTTCTGAACACATGAGACTTCTTGCCATACTTAAGAGGAACACTTGCTGCACAGGCTATATAACAGCCTTTGTAAAATAAAAACCTAGATGGGAAATCATCTAAGACCTTCCAGGTATCCTTATTGTTCTGACCCAGTCTTTCACACTCAGTCTTTCACTTCTCCCCTTAGACGCTATTGGGGTGAAATAGCAAAACGATGCCAGTAGGAAATTACCATTTCTGATTAACTAGAACTATAATACTAAAAATTATAGAAAGTCTTCTTCACTGACATGAAGATGCCAGTCAGTCTTGTTCAACTATCTGGGAGAAGCCGGAAACCCCTTTGGAATTAGATGAGAATCCTGGCTCTCACAGGCTTCATCTGTTCTCCTTCCCACGTGGTTGAAAAGCTGCTAGAAATATTTCTGCAGGCTGACTAAGGATCTGTTTCTCTCCACATATTCAGTGTACTGAAGTGGGTGCTGTGCAATTTAAATGTCTTATTTCCAGATCATGTTATTTCCGTCATTCTTGTTATGTCTCTGGCTTAACAAACCCTAGAATTTGTTTCAGAATTACTCTCAGACTGATATTACATGTCTGAAGGCTCTATGTTACAGAGGTTCATGTGCTTTCCTGAGCCACAGTGTACTCTCAGGACTTCAGGGTTCACAGGGAATTTTGATTTCTCCTTTACCATCTACTGCTTCTAGATCCATCCCAAGGATTCTGATGTTTTTGATTATACCCCTTGAAAATCCAAAGTGGAATTAGACCACCTGCTAGAGGACTGTTCTGAGGAGTTTGATTCTTGTAAATGATATGTAGGCTTTTAACTTTTCCTTTTGCCTCCTTTTCATCTGGGGGTAAAAAAAAAAAAAAAAGATTCCGGCTACTTTGGAAATTGTTATTTGAAAGACACCCCCAGAGCACTTTATTCCTGACTGATAGTTAGTTTTGACCCAAGGGGTTGGTTATGTCTCAGCTCAGTCTGCTTAAAAGGATTAAATTACTTGCAGCATAAACCCTTCTCATTTGCAAGGTTGGATTTTCACATGAATGATTTTCCATCTCAAGAAGTTGTCCCCACTTCAAGGACTAACAAATCCTACTTTATAAAGGGATGAAGTGGGTTGCCTAAGGAGGTTCCTATTAAAGAACACCAAGCCCTCTATTTACTGGAATCATTGTTGTAACGTACGAGCATTTTTGCTGCCTTGCTTCTGTATAAAATGGAACAATGTGGAGAGTAGCCAACCAGTGAAAGATGGCCCTCTACTGGAAACTTTTTCTTCTTTCTTTACAATTTCTCTTCATCATCTCTGATGGGCTTTGGCCATCAGGTAGCATTTCATAAAGCTCCCCAACAGACTTACCTTTGAACCTTAGGAAAATGGCTGAATTCCATCAGTCACCTGGCATAGGCAATATGATGGCCATTTAGTAAAATTGAAGCAACAAAAAGACAATGGAAAATAGTTTTTTTCATCTGTTTATAAGAGGCCATGGATTCCATGATACCACCTGTCTCACCTGGAGGCTTTTCTTTGTCCTTTCTCCAGCACTTGTAGTGAGCGTAAATACGATGAGGACCTGGGACGAGTAGCTCGGTTCACCTGTGATGTAGAGACGCTGAAGAAGGACATTGAGTCATTTGGACAAGGTAGGATGGCGAGAGATTCTGGGCGCTGGAGATGGTGAGGAGGGGACTCCGTCTCCTGATCCGAGACTAAGTTTTGGCTTGGCTTCTCCCCTGATTCTGCTTTAATGCCTCTTGTGTTTTGTTTGCTTTTGTGAAAAGCAGTTCTGAGATACCTTAAGAAGTCACAGGATGCAGATTCTTTGAGCTTAGAAGATGGGCATTTTCTGGCTCCCTAAATTTGCAATGTTATTTTTTCATCCTTTTCTGCTGGGTTGAGTTGTGTGTGATACATAGTGTAAAGAGCGGGAGCTCTGAGTCAGACCGAGCTGGAATCCTTGCCTTTACATTAACCTCTCAGAACTTTATTTTATTCCTCTCCCAAATGGAGATAATAACACCTACCTTTCCTGGCACATAATAGGTGCTTAAATAATAGCTTTAAGGCTGGGGTGGGGGGGCGGTCCTTAAGGTGAGAGCTTATAGGGGCACACCGGTCAAACCCTGAGCTCAGCTCCTTTGTTCTTTCTCTGTCAGTATAAAAGTGAAAGGTCGGACCTAGAGCAGTGATTGTGAACTCAACATTAGACCAGACTTAAAACCAAAAAAAAAAAAAAGGGGGGGGGGGTAGTTTTAAGCCATTGAATTCTGACAAAATTTGAAGTGAATATATTACTATTTTTTCAGATGTTTTGAGTTGAGGATTATTTTTGCAGAAAGAACCTGGGAAGATACATGTTATTATAAAGACTAGTTCTGTTCATATTTAATCCTGATTATTTATACCTTGCATCATTCAAATTTTTAAAAAGGGATTTAGCTTTCTATTTACCTTTTTCTTTCTTTGTGAAGTCTGTACTTCAGAATGTTCCTTCATAGGAAACTGAACATATGGCCCATACTATTGTTCCTAGGCTTAGTCAGCTGCTGGAGCCGCAGCCAGGAGTTTAGTAGGAAATGCCGAGAAGTCATGAGTTGGTGGGGGAATGACTACTCCGATCTTACACTGTCCTCCTGTCTCTAAGAGTTCCTTTACAAAGCAGTGGGGGATTCACTAACTGGAATTTAAATAAAAACTTGAAAGGAAAAAAAAAAAGCAATAGGGATTTGGAAGGAGTGGAGGAAGAGGGCAGAAGGGAGATTTTGCTTCCTGTTGCTTTTTTATAAGCTTATCTTTACAACTACTCCAGTAGACAGTTCTTTGTCCCAAATTGCTTATCGTGAAGTGGAGAAATAGGGAAAACCTTACCATCGTGCTCTTCTGTCCTATGACAACCTATTTCTCCTATTTCCGTCCAGTGTCCCATCCAAAGAACAGCTACTCAACCAGATCCCGATGCAGCACAGTTCCGTCTATGTCCTTGAGTAGTCCGTGTGATGCCTCTGCCGCTTCCTCTTCCACCTGTGCCTCTGCTCCCAGCCTTACAAGTGCTAACAAGAAAAACTCGGCACCAGGAGAGACTCCTGCACCCATAGCAAACTCCAGTGGCCGGCCCTACCAGCCTCATCGAGAGGTAACCTAGCTTCCACACCAAGCCACTTATAGAGAAAAGTTACCAGACTGTCACAGTTAGTTGCTGACAGCTCAGTACATTACCTTCCTCTCTTTATGGCCATTCCACACCTATTTTGAATCCCTCCAGCCCCAGTTAGTTCCAGAGAAAGCATTTGGTACTTCTGTTCCAAACCACCAGCTAGCTTAGACTTCCTGTTGCCAAGACTGCTGACTTTCTGATGTTGGCGGGAGTCCTAGCTATTGTAGGTAGTATCGCCTGGTAATTAGTCACTGTGGGAGTCATGCACCCATCTCGAGGTAGATGAGTACACAGTGGCAGGTTCACCAGAGTGCATCTGAAGCAGCAGCTCCCTAGGAGCACCGCGTCGAATATATCCGGGAGAGAGAGTGAACCTGGTGGGGTGGAGGGCAAACACCAGAGAGTTGAAGCATAATCCAGAGGTTCTTTTCTTGGTTTGAAGAAGATGCACAAGAGCAATCCAAGGCAGCGCTGTTAGCAATCCTGCAGAACTGGTATTACATTGGAAGTGGAGGACAAAAATAAAACCACATGCCATAAGCTTTCTGGGTTGTAATGTGAGAGATGTCCTAAATGTCACAGCAGCATGATTTAATCTGTGCTTCATAATGTATAGCCAAGCAGATTATAAAGACGTTTATTTTATTATTCCAGGTGTTCACTATCTTTACAAATGGCTTACAGTCCTCAGAGTTCAGGCATGTGATAAGATACTTGCCCAGTCAAGGGCTTGTAACAGCCCAAGAGTGTTCTTTCTTCCTCCTTAGCTTTCTTTTTGTGTCCAGCTAAAGAAAAGTGAAGTCCTCTTCAGTGGAGAGCCTAGGGATGAAAGGCGGGGTAAAATAGTGGAAGATACATTAATTCTGGAGTAGTGGCTAAGTTAGATTGGCTGACAGAATTCTGGGAGTCTCGAGAGAGAGCTGAGTCCCAACTATGGGATACCACAATTTAGGCTTTAAGAATACTCCTGTAAGCTGAACTGGAACAGACAGAGTGCCATAATGCCAGAGTTCTTTGAACATTGTATTCTTTTATCCTCAGGTATTGCCGGGGAACAGACGAGGAGGACAGAGCTACAGGCCACAAGGCCAAAAGTCGAATGACCCCATGAACCAAGGGCGACATGACAGTGTGGGTCGTTACAGAAATAGCTCATGGTATTCATCTAGTTCCAGGTATCAGAATGCTCCATCCCAGGCATCAGGAAACATTAGTGAACGGGGCCAGGCCCACTCTGCAGGGACCAATGGAACTGGAGCCAGCATGGAGCCCATCCCCCCCAAGCCCTCATTCAAAAAGGGGCTCCCCCAGCGCAAACCTAGGACCTCTCAGCTTGAAGCTGTGAACTCTTGAAGGCAGCTCCAACTGGCCTCTCTCCTCTATCCCACACAATTCAACTTGGTAACTGGACTTTAGGAAACTTCTAGTTAGATGTAATAACAAAAAGAAGTTTACACATACCACTTTTTATGCCATTCTGAATATTTTGGGTTTCTTCTCTCCTCATTTCCTCTTTACCATTTTTGGAGGGGAAGCTGTTTTTTCCCTTGACCTTTCCCAATGGTACGGATTGAGTCTGATTGGTCACTTCCACCAGGAATCACAGGCAACCGATGCCAGGTTTCCCAAGGGTGAGCGATGTTCTTCCCAGTGCACCCGACCTTTCAGTTCCCCGAAGAGGCCTTCCTCAGCAACTCCCTACTCTTGAGGCTCTCAGGAGGAGATGGATCAGAACTAGTCCAGTTGCCTTTGCAGCCTAAGCAGAAGCGACACGTTCCTGGCAGGTTCCCTCTACACAACAGTATAACCAGGAAAGGCAGCGAGGGGATTGTGTACTACACTGAATTAGCCAGAGAAGCGGAAATTTAATTGGTAAAAAGGAAGGAACGCTGGGAAACATTTGAGAATCTGCCTCTGCTCCCAGAACATGCCTAAGATTGACACAGTCAGGTCAGGGTTTTAGTCTCCTGCTTGGCGCCATAGCTTAATCTGCAGTCTCTTCAGAATGCCCAAAGCCTCGTTTCCTATGGCCTTAGACTGCAAACCAGTCTAGGGAAGTCTGTGGGAAAGAAGCATTTAATTAAAGGAAAAAAAAAGTGTTTCTTTGTTTCAAGAATGTTTGAAGATTTTTGTTGTTATTGTTCTCCCTTGTTCCTGAATCCTATTCTTATCCTCAACCAAATTTATAGCAATATAATTAGTGTTAATCTAAGGTGTTACCCATCGACAAATTGCCAGTCTTTATAGTTGGAAAAATAAAAACAACTGCATAATGTTCCCACATTTGTTTCACGGCAGCAAATGACTTCATTTCATTCTCTGGTTTCCTTTGGGCCTCATGGGGTAGAAGTCACCCGGACAGCTTGTTCGGGGCTTAAATGAGGATGTCAGAGACCTAAGTCATTTGTCCACTGCTTAGCTTCGGAACCAGAGGAAAATGCGGAAGCCAGCATGAGCAAATGCAGCTGTACCTTGTGGGAAAAGATTCCTAGTGTAGGGAACGGTGACTTTCCAAAGGAAGCTTGCCGGTTGAGAAAAACCACAGCTGCCAGCAGCTCTCCCGAGCAACCCCTCTCCTCCACTGCCTGTCCCTTGACAGGAGTAGTGAGTGTAACGGTATAATTGAGCTCCTGCATGTAGCAGGTGGCAGTGGGGCCAGACCC
This sequence comes from Lynx canadensis, assembly GCF_007474595.2. Taxonomy (NCBI): domain Eukaryota; kingdom Metazoa; phylum Chordata; class Mammalia; order Carnivora; family Felidae; genus Lynx; species Lynx canadensis. Next base: position 75,921,836 of record NC_044309.1, read on the forward strand.
CTCACCCCGCCCCCACCCCCAGCATCTATGATTTAGCAACAGCAGAGCTTTTTCTTTCTCCAGCATTTGTTCTCCCGAGTCTGAAGCCCAGACTGTAAGTGGCAGTGGTGCAGAACTTAGCTGCCTCAGGGCTTCCCTTGGCTCTTTGGCTGAAGCTGAGCTGCCAGGGTTCAGGTTGGTTGAACAGATTGAAAGAGGGAGAGAGAGAGAGAGAGTGAGTGTGTGTGTGTGTGTGTGTCTTTCAGTAAAGAAAACAGTAGTCCAGGAATACTAGGAAGCCATTTTAAAGGGCTGATCCCCTCATTTTGGGGAATTTGTCCAACACCATCAACCTGCTGGGTATCCAGGAAAAGCCCTGCTTTTCTGATTAATTGCTTCCCTATACTTTATAGAAAGTCCAGAGATTGAAGTGATCTTGAAGGGTCATGTGGTCTATCCCTGTATCCAGGCAAACCAACCTTCTAAGATGGGAGGCTGCATGTTTGTCAAAACCACCTTGAAGTTGAGGAGCACCTTGCTGGCTCGGTCCATAGAGCATATGATTCTTGATCTCCAGGTCATGAGTTCAAGCCCCATCCTAAGTGTAGAGATTACTAAAAAAAAATGAAACATTTTCATGTTAAAATTAAAACCTCATTATAGAAGAATATTTGAAGATGTTTTGGTATGATCATAAAAAGTTTAAAAATTACACTTTTTTTTTACATTTTGTTTTTAATGACAGAAGTAGTGTTTAAAATATTTAAATGTTTAAAATGCGCTGACAGCTTAGAGCCTGGAGCCTGCTTTGGATTCTGTGTCTCCCTCTCTGTCTGCCCCTCTCCCGTTCACACTCTCTTTCTTTCAAAAATAAATAAATGTTAAAGTTTTTTTTTTAAGTCAAATAATAGCAATTATAAAAGACAAAAATTAAAGTTTTCCACCCTCCCTTTCTATTCCTCAGGGGTAATTACTCAATAATTTGGGATATATCCTTATAGACCTTTTTCAGAACATATATATACGTATACACATGCATATATAGGCTTTTAACTTTTTGTTTTGTCTTTATAAAACAAAGATACTATATGCATTCAATAGTTCTTTTTGAAAATAATATGTCTAAGCCATAATTCATTTAGGATTTCATGTTTCAGATATTCTCCTAAATTTGTCAGTTGGACCTTCTTCCAGTGAAGAGAGGTTAGGCTTATCTTTTTTTTTTTTTTTTAAAGGCAATTTTTAAGCTTATTTATTTACTTTGAGCGAGACAGAATGGAACGGGATGGGGCAGGGAGAGAGTGAGGGAGAATCTCAAGCAGCCTCTGCACTGTCAGTGTGGAGCCCGACGTGGGGCTCAAACTCACTAAACCGTGAGATCACTCAACTGTGAACTCACTAAACTGTGACCTGAGCCGAAATCAAGAGTCAGACGCTTAACTGACTGAGCCACCCAGGCACCCTGAGGTTAGGCTTATCTTAAGTTTGAATTGTACAGCCCATCTCTTGCTCCCTGTAGTAGCTCTGGGTTTCCCAAGAGAAGGGAGGCTCTGTGCCCACTGTGTTCAGAGGTGCCCGGCCTAATTGTCATTTCCCTTCCTTTCCCCTTCCTCTTAAAGATCAGTGTCTTGCCCTTTTCGCAGCCTAACCATAGGACTGAAACTTCAGGTGGTTTAGCACTGTCAGTTGTATACCACTTGAGAGAGAAAATTTAAATTAGCGTGGCTTCATTAGGAACACCAAATACTTCCTAGGCCCCTTATTTATGGCAATTTTTAAAATTCATTTTTTGAAAAAGTTGTATGTTTTTTTCTTTTTAACCTTTAAAAAGGATACATGATGGAAATTAAAAAATCCTCCCCTACCTGGTCTCACTCCTGAGAAGAAATCACTGATAAGTTTCTTATATATCTTTCCACAAATTTTCCAAATCCAAACATGCAAATATGTATTTTTCTTTCATTTACATAAATGGGAATCATATTGTGCATACTCCTCTATAGCTTGCTTTTTTCACTTGTCCTCTTTTTATAGCTAGTATTTGTTTTAAGAAAATCAATATATGTAAATGGTAAAAAGGAAAAAATCTGTAAGCAGTTCAAAAGGTTATATGGTAAAAAATAAGCCTCCACCCCACTCTGGACTATTTGTCCCTTCCCCAGAGGCAGCCACTGTTAAGCTTCTTGTGGACCCTTCTGGAGATCTTCTATATTAGCATACCTACCTCATAAGAATATACACCACTGAGATCTCTTTCCATGTCAGTACTCATAAATATACCTTGTTCTTTCTGTGGTTGCACAGTATCCCATTGTATAAACTCATCATAATTAGTTTAACCAGTCTTTAATGATAGTTTTCAGGTTTTAAGTATTGCTGAAATGAGCATCTTATACATATATCATTTCTTACTTGTGAGAGTATATCTATTGGGCAGATTCCTAGGATGGAATTGCTGGGCCATATGGTTATTGGTAAGTTCTCTTAAAGATGCTTGGATTTATACTCTCACCAACTGTGCTTTGTACAGTTGCTGAGCTGGAAGCTAAGGAGAGGTAAAGATAAGTAAAATACAGCCCTTCATGGGCTGATAAACTAGTTGGGGCAACTGACGCATTGAATAAAACAATACTAGGTAGTGTCGCATGAAAGAGCCATCCTGTCTGGTGTGAGTAAAATGGAAGAAGCACTATGCTAAGGCCTGGGTCCTCGGCTTATAGTAGGACTATACCAAGGGGTGGTCAGGCCTTTTGTTCAGTGGTTTATAGGTAGGGTGACCTCGTATTTCAGAATCCCAACCCAGGGTACAGTCATATGATGATGTATGTGTTGGGAAGAGCAAGATAAACTGTTTTAGGTTGGAGGTGGCCTGGAAAACCCAGCATGCATGGTTAATCAGTCTGTGAACTGACCTATGCTTCTTGGTTATCCGTGAAGTCATGACTTGTTACCCACTGGAAATTCTGCCATTTGACCTAACAAAATGAAGATTTGTCTTGCCTACTTTACAGGATTCATCCCACCTTCTTGTCCCACCTAGTAGGGGTTGTATCCATGAGGTAGCATACTTCATGGAAGAAAAAGTCGTTCAAATCAGCACATATTGTGAGGTCACCAACCAAGGAGCTGTTTCATCACTGTTTTAGCCAATTCAGAGTACCAGACCATAATCCTGGTAGCCAGAAGAAGGGAACTTTTAAATCAATCAAGTTTGACTTCGGTTGCATGAGCCACCCGAGCACGTTGTTTCCTTCGAACATTGAGGCACCTACTGTGTGCTGGGAACTATGCTGAGTTCTGAGGCATAGACACATGATTCCAGCTCTTTCTTCAGCCACTTGGCAGGTGAAGGAAACAGAGCTCTCAGCTCTTCCTTAAACTCTTGGAAGCCATGCGTGGTGGCTACGCAGTATGGTAAGGTGGAAAGACCCTGGACTTTTGAGACATACACTTGGATTTTAATTCTGGCTTCAGTTAGGTAGCTCTGTGTCTGACTGACCTTGGGCAAATAACATTTTTGAACCGCTTCCTGAACTGTAAAGTGGACACAGTGGCAACTACTCCATGGATGGGTGAGAGGAGGTATCTAGCCAGGTGCCGCACAGCAGTACCCTGGTGTCTAAGCTAACCTGTGACAAGTTGAACTTACCATAATTCTTCTGCTCTTCTGTCTCTCCTGCCCCATTAAAAAGTGTATAAAAGACTTCCCCTATTTCCAGCCAGACAGACTTATTAACCAAAAAAATAATAATGGCTCAGTTATCCTATTCCTTCTGTAGGTTTTCTCCTGAGCGCATATCCCTCCAGCGTGGTGAGCTCTGTGCCCTCTTGTCTGTCTGCCATACGTGTCGGAAAAGCACACCCTCATCCCCAGTTTCTGAGCTCCTGGGCGGGGTAGGCCAGAGGCTGATGGCGTTCACACGGGTAAACAGTCACCCTTGCAGCAGCGTGCAGGAGTGAGGCTGAAGCTGGGGTTTCCCAGGGGAGAGTCAGGGAGCGTTATTTCCACCCAGGTGCTGAGGCAGCTTTGTCACCTACTTTGCTCCTTAACCAAGGGGGAAACATGATCTGAAGATCTTTCTGGGTGAGGAAACTCACCCACCGTCACTACCACCAGCGCAACTGTTCTCCAGCCCACCCGCCCCTTCACTGCCGTCAAAACAGCAGGAACAAATACCACCCACTCTGATTCCTCAGGGAAAAGTCAGGTCTCCTTTTTATGTCTCTCTTCAACTTAACCCAGTTAGGCTTTCCCTGTAACTGGATTTCAAACAAATCCGTTTTCTGGTGTTGCTAGAACACGCAGGTTGAGATTGAGATTGAGATTTCTCATACTCACTCCCCTGCCTGCCACAGGCAGGACTGCAGTGGGTTCCCCTCCCCGCAGGGCTGATGGGGCTCCCCGCGGTTCGTGGTTCGTGGTTCGAGGTCCGGGTTGCCAGGCACTGTGGGCACTCGCTACAGGTCACTATCTGACCTCCCGTCAAAATGACCATACCGTCCCCTTTGAAAAGGCTGTTTACCAAAGGACAGGACAAAGCACCCCAGCAAGATGGCACAGTGACAAACTCCTGTCGACCTCGTCAAATCATGATTCGCATCTGGTTCCTCCACTTCCTAGCCATATGATCCACAACAGTTTGCAGATCTGTAAGTAAAACCATGTATCTTCCATGATTCCCTTGTTGGAAAATGTATTGTGGTTTACTCAACAACAGCTAGGATCCTCCACTGACAGAAAAGGAATGACCTAGAATGACACAGCCAAGGAGTGGCCAAGTAGTGGAGGCCTCAAAGTTTTCCAGAATGTTTGTTTGTTCTGAGATGGCGAACCTTCAGTGAGGCTTCATCCTGAGCTCATTTCTGCATTCCCAGGGCAAGCACTTAGGAGGACTTTGATAACAATCCCAACCACTTAGTTCGTCTCACTCAACAATCCTTTAAGGAAAGATCATTTCACAAATGAAGGAACTGATGCTCTTGGAGATTAACACCCACCCCCACCCCACTCCTATTGCCACCCAAGGTCATCAGTGGAAGAGCTAGAATTCAAGTCCAGACTGGTCTGACTTGAAAGGCTAAGATTCCCATTGCTCACCACAGCCTTAGAAGCAGAACCTGCCCCATTGGCTGAGAGAGCAAGGCTGGAAACAGACCTGGGGACCTCCAGAAAGGAGGAAGAGAGTGGGAAGAGGGGAGGAGAAGGGAGGGGCCCCTGGGCTCTGTTCCTCGACAGCCACCTGCTCTCACCCCCTGCACACAGTGACTCTGCCTGCGCTCTGGGGGGCAGGGTGCTTTTTCCATCTTTTGTGTCTTGAGCGGTTTTTCCCTTGCTTCACTCTTCTCTCTCTCTTAGTTCCTTTTGTAGATAATACTCCCACAGGCCTCCCACGGCAGCTCCAAAATGCAGGCTCCCGAGTTTCTTCTTTTTGACAATGGCTTTGAGCTGTCTCTGAACAGGGCTCCCCCTCAACCTTCCCCTCCCTGTGACTTCCCACCGTGGCCCAATAATGGGTCAAGAGTTGGGGGAATGAGAGAGGAAAGGGGCTTACGGTGCTCCCTGACCTCCCAGTACCCTGTTCACTTCTCAGCTCCTCCCCAACCCCCATTCTCTGGTCTCCTAAATGTGAGTCCCTGCCCCTCAGATAATAAACATTTACATGATGTAAATGTCACACACTGTTCTGTATTGGGGCTGGGGGAGTGAGGGAGGTGTGGAAGGAGGAGGCATGGAATTTGTTAGTGTTAGCTGAGAGGAAGACCTGAGGGACAAGGTGAAGTGAAAGAGGGAAGAGAGCGGGAGGCTCTATGCCTGAAAATTTGCCTCTGGGCTGAAGGAGCATCTTAAACCCAGTCAGTTCAGAGGAAGGACTTGGGCAGTGGCTGCAACCCCCACCCCATATTCACATTCCCACAAATTCTTTGAAGGGCAGTGGGGAAAGGGATTTAAAAACCAAAACATTATTGTTTCATTCTGGGATAAGAAGAGTGATCATAACATTCAATGAAGGTTAGTATATTTTCTAGTATTGGGAGGACTAGGGCGCCAAAATAGGCTGGAGTTGCAGGAGGAGGCGGTGCATCTTAGAAATGTAGCCCCTCTGCCTCAGCACGGTGCTTGGCACCCAATGCTCAATAAATGTAAACTACTAATTCTTTGGGGGCACCCCCACATGCCATCTACTGCCTGCTCACACCGACCCAAGGTGTCTGGTTTGGGTTTGTCTTAATGTCCAAACCACTGTCTTTAATAACCAAGACCAGCCCAGGCTGAAAAGCTGGAAGCCCGAAAGCCTAAACACCTGGCACTTACACCGGGCGACTGGAAGGCCACCTGGATCTGATTTACAACCCAGATAACCGGTCCCCAGCTAACCTTAAGCTCTTTCTGGGTCCTCGGTGGGGACGGCTGTGCTGCAGTGAGGCAGACTCTGGACCTGGGTTTGGAAGATTGTCATGGTTGGAACCTTAGTTCTGCCAGGTACCAGCTCGGTTACTGTGAGCAAACCTCTCTCCCTCTCCCATTCTTTCTCTGTCTCTCTTCCTCTGTTTCATTTGTGAGTGGAGTGTAAGTAGCATCTACCTTATTTCATAGGGGTTCTATGAGATTCAAAATCAGATAATAAACATTTACATGATGCAAATGTCACATACTGTTCTAAGTCCTTTACTCATTTAATCTTCCTAACAACCCTCTGAGGTCGTTATTATTTATTATCTCCATTTCACAAAGGAGAAAATTGGGTCCCGAATGAAAATCACGCAGCAAGTGGCAGGACTATAGTCAAACCCAAGTTGTGTGCTTTCAACCACCTCCTGGTCTGGTCTCCAAGCGAGCAGACAGACTCCTACCAAACAGCACCCTCTCCTAGCAGAATGCTTGAACTTGGCGTGGAGGGTGTGATGATGGGCTGGAGGAGGGCTGACTTTGCTTGTGGAGGTGGGCGTGGGGAACAGGTTGGTTCCTTGGGGTCTTTCTTCCTGGGAGCGGGATTCCAGGATTCAGAGGACCTGGGGAGGAGGACGCTTCCTCCCTTTCCTCCTAAAGCACCAGCTCATTTAAATACAGGTGCCTGGGGCTTTGGCCCGTGTCGCTGACGAGGGGTGGGTGGAGCGGGCGACACTCCTTTCTTTCCGAGGCTGGTGGCTGTGGATGTGTTTCTTTGAGGGGCGGGGGTGCTGGGCCTCCCGCTTCACCCGTTGGGGAACAAATTGCTGCTTTGGCCCCGGCGGCTCCTCTGGGCGCGGGCGGTAGCCGCGCTCGCTGGCAAATCGTGGGAGGGAGGAGGAGCGGCGCTGGCAGAGCGAGCCGGGGGGACCGACGCAGCGCGGAGACAAGCTACAGACTGCCGCCCCGGCCCCGCTCCGCTCGGCCCCGCCTGGCCCCTCCTCCCACCCTCTCACGGGAGGGGGTCCCTGCAGCCACCGCTCCCCCCACAGCGCAGAGCCCGCTACTCTGGGACTCGAGGAGTTGGGGCAGCGTTGGCCGGGTCCTTCTCACTCCCCGCTCGCTCGCTCGCCAGGGATCCGCACGCACGAGGCTAAGAAGTTCTCCCAGTGTCTGACGTCCTACCCGTCCGCTGTATTTGCAACCTGACCCTCGGGAGCTGCCTGAGAGGCAAAAGGTGACAAAGAGTAGAAATATCCCACACCCTTCCCGTACACACACCCACCACCACCACCGGCACTCACCGAGAGCGTCTCAACCTTACTTCCAGGGCTACCCACCCTCCCGTTTCCTGATAGCTCCTGTCTGCAGCTGCACCTCCCAGTGACGAGGGTCAAGTTGAGGCTGACAAAGGCTTGGATGCCCAGAAGCTGCGTTTAGACACCCTCCAGCCCATCTCCTTTTAGACTTTCCCGTACAGTTGGGGTCCCTCTGCCTGCCTTCCCCACCTCCCACCACCGCCCAGCCCCCTTTCCCTTTACATTTTTTCCTCGGGGAAAGCGTCTTCTAAAACACAGAGCCCCCTCCTCCCCGCGCACCCCCCCCCCGCCGGAGTTCTCCTCTGGTCGCTCCGGGGGAGGAGAGTCTGCGAGGCTCTGTGCGAACCCCCATGCTGCAGAGAAAGACGCCTCGCCCCTGCGCTGAGTCAGCCCGAGCGGGACCAGGCGCTCGCCGGTCTTCTCCGAGGGGCGGGCGGGGCGGCTTGGGGCGGCTCGGGCAGCAGGCTCGGCGGGGGTAGGGGGGCCGCCGCCTCCCCTGCCCCCACCGAGGTCCCAAGGGGAGGGGATCCCTAGGCGGGAGGCCTGTCCCTTTAAGGAGGCGGCCCTGCCTGGGTGTGCCCGTCTCCATGGTTACCCCGGTGCAGGCGGCGGGCGCCGGAGGAAGGGAGGGAGGCTGCCTCCTCTCCCCGACAGACCGAGGGAGCTGCGGGGACCCGGCGCCGAGCGGAGCCCGAGCGGGAGCCGACCCGCAGCCGAAACGGGAGCCGCGGCCGCTGCTGCCGCCGCCGCGAGCGGAAGGTGCGGAGAGCGCGGCGAGCGCGGAGTCTGGAGCCCGGCATTCGTGGGCGGCCAGGACGCGAGAGGCCGCGCGCCATGCTCCGGGCCCCGACGGCGGGGACGCCCCCTCGCGCACCGGCTGCTGGCCGGGCCTGCGAACCCGGGGTGGGTTTCAGCCTCCGACGGCTGCGCTAGGGGGCGCGGGGCCCGGTGGGGGGCGGCCGAGCTGGGCGCCCTCCCCCGGCGCTGAGCCCCCGCGCCCCGGAGGGATGGGGCAGGCGGCCACGGCCGCCTAAGATGCCGGCCATGCGGGGACTCCTGGCGCCGCAGAACACCTTCCTGGACACCATCGCCACGCGCTTCGACGGCACGCGTGAGTCTGACCTTCACTCCACTGGCTCCCAGAGAAGCCGTTCCCTGCCAGGGTTCCCGCAGGTCCCGCTCCCCGACATCTCAGCCTGGCTCCTTCCTGTTCTCACCCTCTGTCCCCAACGCCCTGATTGTAGCCGGGACCACCATCTCCTTCCAGACGCCGTTTCCCAAAAGGTCCAGGGTCAACTTTACACGAGGCTGGGCAAGACGGCCAGAAGTCTCAGGGTTTGGGGCCCCGGATGCTATTTGTTTGCTAGAGATCGAACCCCTACCTAGTGAATCTAACCCACCCTGTTCCTGAGTCTGGCGCTATTCCCCCGACTAACATAGAAGTGGAGGGGCGGGGTGGGGGACGAGGGAGAGGAGCGGTGCTCAGGGACAGCCCGAGGGTTCAAAAATCAGATTTAGGAAAAAGGTTTGCAAAGGAGATAGAGTAGGCAGGATTTAGGAGCACACTGTTTGTCCAAGCTCACCTCACCGCCTAAACTCACCAGCCTAAACCCACAGGACCCCTCTAGACCCCCAAAGATAGGTTCGGGTATTCCTACCAAGATTGGGGAAGTTTGGAGTAGGCGACCAGAGCTTCTGGATCCTGGGTTTCCAGGGCTCTGAGCACAGGGAAAGTCGTGAAAACCCCCTCCCTCCTTCTCCCGCTCCCTCACACTCACCCCCAGTGGGGCTTCCCAGCTCTCTGCTTGGCACACTTCATGGTCTTGCAGTTCCTGATAGGTGGTGGGAGCCCATCACTGAGCAGCCCCCTGCCCCAATACACACACACACACACACACACACACACACACACACACACACACTGGCTTCTCCATCCTGCAGCCTGCTGATTCAGTGCCCCCCACTCCCCAATACATTGCTGGCTTCAGGCAGTGCTGTGCAGCTACCATGCTTACACCCCCATTTTTTATCACATTCACTAATTCCTGAGCCCCATCAGGCAGCTGGGGTTCAAAAAAGTGCAGGCTGAATGGTGGCCTGGACCGCCTCCCATCCAGGTGGGTTCCAGTGAGAGGAGCCAGACAGCCATGAATGGACCTGGCAGAGGTATGAGTGGGGCTGTGGCTGCCTAGAGCTGGTTGTACAGCCCTCTTTGGGCATCCCAGCCCTACCCTATACCCCAAGCTGCTCAGGACTCGGTCCAGAGGGCACAGTTCCCACACAGGGCCCCATTCACCAACCTCGGTGTTGATTCCTGAATATACACATACACACATGGCTAGGAGTGGACCCTTGCAGGGCACTGGTACACAGGTGACACACTGATTCCTGTTTATAAACCGCACCTGCCTGCCCTAACCCCAGCCACACACACACACACACACACACAGAATTCTTGGGTTTCGTGACACCCACCCTTTGGTTGCAGGCATTTAAGAAAGAGGGGTGGTAGACCCTGTGCCCCCCCACCCCATGCCTCCTCTGAGAGGTGCTCTCTTGCAGACAGTAACTTCGTGCTGGGCAATGCCCAGGTGGCGGGGCTCTTCCCCGTGGTCTACTGCTCTGATGGCTTCTGCGACCTCACGGGTTTCTCCCGGGCCGAGGTCATGCAGCGGGGCTGCGCCTGCTCCTTCCTCTATGGGCCAGACACCAGTGAGCTTGTCCGCCAACAGATCCGCAAGGCGCTGGATGAGCACAAGGAGTTCAAGGCTGAGCTGATCCTGTACCGGAAGAGCGGTGAGGGGCCACCTGGCCAGCCCACCTCACTTTTGAGGCCTCACCCAGCCTGGCACCCACTCCATCCACTGCCCCTGTGTTCCATCCCCATCTTCTCCATCTCCCCATCCCGTCCTGTCTTCCCACATCCCCTTACTTTCCCCGCCCCATCCACTGTCCCTTGGCTTCTCTCTTCCATCCCCACCTCAGCCTCAGTCTCCACTCAATTTCCAATCTTGAGTTTCCCACCTCAGCGGAAAAATGTCCCGGTCTCAGTAGGACAGGTCTATGAACACACATGTCTGATGGTCATTTCTGCTCTCCTTTGCCTTCCCCCACCCTCTCTGTTCCATCAAGCCCTGTCCTAAATGGAGCCAGGCCGCCGCTCCACTCCCAGAAAAGCCCCCATCCTGCTTGTGTCTTGGCGGGGGGGTGGCAGTGGAACCTCTGTCACCTCGGGCAAGGTGGAGAACAGGAGCTAGGCTAAGTCTGTCTTTGTGCCCAGGGCTCCCATTCTGGTGTCTCCTCGATGTGATACCCATAAAGAATGAGAAAGGGGAGGTGGCCCTCTTCCTGGTCTCTCACAAGGATATCAGTGACACCAAGAACCGAGGGGGCCCTGACAATTGGAAGGAGACAGGTGGGTGCCCGTGGGGCTGTTGATTTTAGCTGCTGTGGGTGGGGCCTTGGCACCCAGCTTGGGCTCACGGGTCCCCCCACCCTCTTGCACTCATTGAGTCCCACTTTGCTGGGTGAGAGAGAGGCTCTCATCTCCACATGCCCAGATATGGAAAGCTTGTTTCCAAAGAGACCAGTTGAGACAAAGTTGGAGTTTTGAAGTCAACTTTACTAAGAAACGGAAAGCAAACAAACTCCGCTAGTGCCTGCGAAGTACCATTTTCGGACCAATTAGTGGGGCCCAGTGCAGACCCACTTGGTACCTTTCCCTCACACAGAGCTGACTGGGAGCCCCATCCAAAGCCCTCTTTTAGTCCCTGGGACCTTTCCCCTCTTGTATCCTCCAAGGACCGGGGAGGCCTTACGGCCAGCTCACAAGGCTGTCACTGGGGGCAGCTGGGGATGCTAGGGGTACTCTCCATCCCCCCTACCCACCCCCCAGCCCTGGGAACCACCTCCCCACTCCTGTCTCAGGCCTTTCCCTATGGAGATCCTCTCCTGACTTTGCCTTAATCCAGACCTCCTTCTCCTGCAAGTTGGCATGGGGAAGAGTGTCTATAAGTGCCCCTGGAAGTGAGGATGCTGGAGTCCCCAGCTCTAAACAGACTAACCAGTCAATGAGTCAGACTGGCCCAGGTCATGGGCCAGCAACTGGTGTCCTCCACACAAGACCCTAGCTAGGGGGTGTGGGCACTCCCCCCACCATCCTCACGGGCCGCTCTTTTGCAGGTGGTGGCCGGCGCCGATATGGCCGGGCAGGAGCCAAAGGTTTCAATGCCAACCGGCGGCGGAGCCGGGCTGTGCTCTACCACCTGTCTGGGCACCTGCAGAAGCAGCCCAAGGGCAAGCACAAGCTCAATAAGGTGGATTGCACATAAGGGTGTGTGTTTGGGGGGCAGGGCACCGTAGGGGCAGGCTGAGGAGATAGAGGAGGGGAACTAAGCCCAGCACAGAGAGGATGTCCAGGGGACCACCCAGGCCCCACCAGCACTTTGGGGTTGTGACTGAGGGAGGGAATGTCAGATGCCTGATCCATCAAAGATAGAGTCTTGGCCCTGGAGTCAGATGGGACTTGGATCAATGTCGGCTCTTCCCCTAAACGGCTGTGTGCCCTCAGCTAAGTCAGTGGGCCATCTGATCCTCAGTCTTTTGATCTGTAACATGAGGGCTCTAATGCCCGTGTCAGAGGTTGCTTTGAGTATGCAGGGAGAGAAAGGAGGTGGCTGCCTGTCCCAGACCCTATCCAACTCAGCTTCTATAAATTTCCTGTCCTCCCTGGCTGGACCTGCCCTGCCCCTCTCAGGGGGTGTTTGGGGAGAAGCCAAACTTGCCTGAGTACAAAGTAGCAGCCATCCGAAAGTCACCCTTCATCCTGCTGCACTGTGGGGCACTGAGGGCCACTTGGGACGGCTTCATCCTGCTTGCCACCCTCTACGTGGCTGTCACCGTGCCCTACAGCGTGTGTGTGAGCACAGCCCGGGAGCCCAGTGCCGCCCGCAGTGCCCCCAGCGTCTGTGATCTGGCTGTGGAGGTCCTCTTCATTCTTGGTACGTGTGCCCTGTGCCTCCCACCCCACCCCATGCCGGGCACCCCTCGGGCTTTGATGGGGATAGTCTGCATGGTTTCCTGTGCCTGCTGACAAGTGTCCCCCACGCCCTCCCCCTGTTTGTGACCTGTGGGCTTTGAAATCAAACCTAGGTTCCAAACATACCTCTACTGCTAACGGGTTATATGACCCTGAGCTGATGATAGCCTCTCCAAGTCTCAGTTTCTCCCTCCATCAAATGGGCATAACAGTATCCACCCTTTAGAGTTCTGTATGAACTACGATGGTAGGGGGCCCCAGGCCATGTCAGATACCCAGTAAAGTGTCAATGCCCAGTAAGGTGTGGCCCCTCCGCTACCCCATGCTGAGTCCCACCCCAACTTCTTGCAGACATCGTGCTGAATTTCCGCACCACATTTGTGTCCAAGTCAGGCCAGGTGGTATTTGCCCCAAAGTCCATTTGCCTCCACTACGTCACCACTTGGTTCCTGCTGGATGTCATCGCGGCGCTGCCCTTTGACCTGCTACATGCCTTCAAGGTCAACGTGGTCAGTGTGGCTGGATTGGGTGGGCTTTGGGGCAGGGCTGGCGGGGCCGGCCCTGGGGTGACCTCCCTGTCTCCCCCCACCTCAGTACTTTGGGGCCCACCTGCTGAAGACGGTGCGGCTGCTGCGGCTGCTGCGGCTGCTCCCGCGGCTGGACCGCTACTCGCAGTACAGTGCTGTGGTGCTCACCCTGCTCATGGCTGTGTTCGCCCTGCTCGCCCACTGGGTGGCCTGCGTCTGGTTCTACATCGGCCAGCTGGAGATCGAGAGCAGTGCCTCGGAGCTGCCGGAGATCGGTACCAGAGGCTTCCGGCGAGGGGTGGGGGGGGGTGGGAGGGGAGAGTGTGTGTGTACATATGTAACAGAGGAATATGTCTGCTCGAGTGTGTGTGTGTCAGGGAAATGTGAGTCCACGGGTGTGTCTGTGAGCTGATATGGGGGGTCAGGGATGTGTGCAAGTCTGCATGTGTATCCGGGGCATACATGCAAGTAGGTGTGTGTTTGTGAGAAGAATGTGGGGGCTGGTGTGTGCGTGTGTGCACACGTGCACACAGGTGTGACTGTGACAGAGCCACTACCTTGAGGTAGGCCTGTTCTTCAGCAGCCAGGCATAGTGGAGAAAGCCTGGTGGGCCCGGGGGAGTCCTACTCACCCATCATACCCTCCTTGTGGCCTTAGCCTTTGTCACATTCTTCAGGCCTCTGCCCAGCTGAGAATCAACCCTTCTCAGGAGAAGGCCATGCAGGGAGCCACTGCCCTGGGTACTTCTGGTGCCTGGTGCTTTTGCGCCACCCTCTCGGAATCCCGCCCCCCACACCTTGCCCTCTAAGGCCTTTCCCCACTCTTGTTATATGCAGGCCCATCCCTCTCAGCTGCTTCTCTGCCCTCCCCCAGGCCTAAAATGCAGCCTTTCTCTCTGCTCCGCTGGTGTACTCACTCTCCTTCACTTCACCTCTACTTCCACTCCTCCCTCTGCTCGCCTCCCACTCACATCTTAACTCCTGCCAGGAAGGCTCCCACCCCCACCTCTCCACCCAAAATGGTACCTGGCAGGTTGCAGTGACCTCCTAGGGCCAAACCCGCATCCCCTTGAAGTCCCTGTGGCACCTGACTCTGCTAACCACACCCCTTTGAACTGCTCTACCCCTCTGCCCTGAGCAATGAGGCCCTCCGTCAGCCTCCTCCGCCCTGGCCCTGTCTCCTCCCCTCACCTTGTCCCCTGTCATTCCATGGTGCCACTACACCAGCTCAACCTCCATCCTTCCTCTAACTCTGAACCATTCTGTTCCAGCCAGTTCTAACTCTTCATACCCTGAGGCTCCAAAACCGAACACACCTTCTCCCTCCCTTGCCCTCCAGCCCTCTGGTGGCTTCCCAGGAACTGGCCTGTATGCTTGTTCCAGTCCATGGGCAGCAGGCCAGCTACTCAGATGGCCTTGCATGACCATCTGCTCCTTGGTGGGGTCACCAGGAGTCCAGCTGGGCCTTAGAAACATGCTCCGATCAGTTCTCAGGGCCAAGGAGGCTCTTGCAAATCCTCTGTCCCTTGCCAAGCCCGCGGAGACTGGTGTGTGGCCCAGAGGCCCACTTGGATATTCCCCAAAGCTCTAGTTGCCGAGCACACGGAATCGGGCTGCTGCAGGCAGTGTCAGCTCCTTGGCACCTGCCCTTCCCAGAGGGAGGCTGTGATGGAGGCGGACATGGCGACACGGTCAGTGGGCCGGGAGATAGATAATAGTGATGCAAAGCCCTGATCCCAAAGTGGGCTGAGACACCATATCCCCAGGTCAGTTTGCGCCCAAATAGGGCCACTCTTGAGTCTCCGGTCCCTGTGGCTCCTTTGTTCTGACCACCTCACAGAGGCTGCTCAGCTGATGGGAAGAATGTCTTTGGCTCTTGGAGGGGCTCTGAGTCCCGCCATGGAGAACATGGGCAAGTGGGGGCCTGGCTGTTTTGCAGATATTCATATTAATTCTTGCACCCTAAGTTCTGGAGTAATTTCATTCTATTTTGGGCTGGTACTAGCTCACATTAGGGGAGTTTCCAAGTCCTTCTTCACATCATCTTCCCCTTCTTGTTTCTCCAGAGAAGCGACTCCCCAGCTGGGTCAGAGCCACACCCAGACCTCCCAGAGTCCAGACCCAGAAGGGATTTCTGGAGGGGAAGTGGCGCCCCCTCCTGGTCTGGCTCTGGGAGGTCCCTGCCCTCAGCTTCCCTGCCTGGGTTCTGCCTTGCTGTGGGTGGTGTCGACACAGAGTTCCTTCCCCCTATTCCCGTTAGCCCCATAGAGATGGGCTGCATTTTCAAAAGATTGTACTAAATGCTGAGGGAGATCACTCGGGGCATTTCTCAACGAAAGCCACTGGCCTCCGGAACAGCTTCCCCGCACCACCAGCTCCAGGAGCTGCCAATGCCCCATGGCCAAGACAGAGAGGACAGGCCCCTCTGGAACCTTCCCCTCATCCTCCTGCTTCTCACCCCTTGCTGCCCACTCTCCTTACCTGGAACTGGCTTCAACTCGGGCCCAGCTGAAGAGCGACTGACGAGCTTGGCACACTCCCGTGAATCCTTGCAGCACACGTCGAGTCACAGGAGAGCAAGTCCTCACCTTGGCTCAGGCCTTGACACATCCCCTCAAATTCCTTAGCAGGGAATTTGATGCCCCCAGTATGAACCGCACACTCCAGCTAAGCTGAGCTACTGCTTGCACGTGTCACCATCCCTAGGGATGGCCCAATATGGTCCTTCCCTAAATCGGGAACAACCTTCTCTCAGTTTCTCTGAGTCAAAACTCTAGCCATCCTTGGAGACCAAACACCAATGTCCTCTCTTCTAGGGAGCCCTCTAGCCCTAACCCATAGCATGTCCGTTTGAGCCCCATCACATGGCCCTCGGGTGTTGTGCATGAGGCACATGTTTGTGAGATCGCTGAATAAACAGGTCTGGGGGTGAGGAGGGGCGTAGAGATGGCAGGGAGAGTGTGTGTAAGGTGTTCGGGAGAGTGTGGAGCAGAGACGCTGGGTGTGTCAAGGTGGGAGTGGCAGAGCGCGTGTGGAGAGGTGAGTTCCATTGCAGCCACAGACCCTGAGCCCCCTCTCTGCACCTGCCCTCTGTGTCTCCACCCTAGATCAGCCCTCTCTCCCTTGCTCCCCATGACCCCCGGTTCTGCCAGGATCCCTGGGACCTCTGTGGACCCCAGGAACCCCCATCCAACACCCTAGAGTTCCCACAACCTTCCAGCTGGGCTCAGAGTGACTGTGGGTAGCCAGAGCTCCTGAGAGAGCCCAGTACTCAGCTCCACCTCCTGCCAAGTCCAAGCCAGAGAGTGTGGGATTGATGGGGGGAACTGGGGCACTCTCAGCTTCTGCCCAGTGTCCCAGGCTGACCCATGTCTGCATGTGTGCTCAGGAGCCTCTGTGTGTGCACAGGTGCCTGCCTGTTTGTGGCCTTTGAGTGTGCTTACCTGTGTGCTCGTGTTCGCCTCGCCTACCTGGGTGTCTGAGTGCAAGCACCTGTGTGCCCTTGTCTCTCTCCCAAGTGCGCTCAGGCTTTTCCTGTGTGAGTGGCTGTGGCTGTGCACCTGTGAATGTGCTCATACGTGTGTGTCCTCATCCTCTCAACTGCAGAGCACGTCTGTGGCCTTGATGGTGCGTATGCACGCGTCCACGGTGTGCTTGAGAATGCGAACATGGGGTTGGGTGGTTTGTGTGGTCGTGGGAGGGGTGAGGGGGAAGCAGCCTTTGGGAGCAGGTGAGCCCAGAGAAAGAGCAAGAGGAATCTGGGTGGACAGGGCAGAGGAGGTGGCCTCACCTCTCCGTCCCTGGGAACAAGACTGGCCGGTGCGGGCCCTGTGCCCCTCCAGCCGGGCCCGTTGGCTGGGATCAGTGGCAGCCACGGGAGAGAGGGTGCAATGCGCCTTGCTCCCTTCTCGGCACCAGCAGATGCCGGCTGGAGAGACGACAGCCTCGTCCTCACGTGCTTGTCTTGGTCAGGGTTGAGGGGGTGGACAGGGTGTGCTGGACCGGCAGAGGAGGAAAGTGGTGGGAAGACATGGGGGGGGGGTCTGCATCCACATGGCCCCCGCCCCGGGGGAAGCAGTGGGCACACGTGCGCCTGTGGTGTGGCAGTGCCATCCCGCTTGCTTAGGTGTGCCCTGTCCCCTCCCCAGGCTGGCTGCAGGAGCTGGCCCGCCGACTCGAGACCCCCTACTACCTGGTGGGCCGCAGCCCTGTGGCAGGGAACAGCTCCGGCCAGAACGACAACTGTAGCAGCGTCAGCGGGGAGGCCAACAGGACGGGGCTGGAGCTCCTGGGCGGCCCCTCGCTACGCAGCGCCTACATCACCTCCCTCTACTTCGCGCTCAGCAGCCTCACCAGCGTGGGCTTCGGCAACGTGTCCGCCAACACGGACACCGAGAAGATCTTCTCCATCTGCACCATGCTCATTGGCGGTGAGGCCTGCTGCTCTCCCTGTCTTGGGCCCACTCTCAGACTTGTGGCTCCAGGTGGCCCCAACACCCCACCTCCCCCCAGGGCCCCAAGGTCCTTCTCAGAGGTTCTTCTGCTTTTGGGGACTGAAGGAACACAGAGCCAGGGCCAGGGGAGTCCCATGTGGCTCTGCAGGACTCCCTGCCACACAGCGGCCCGTGTCTTGCCTAGGAGACTTGGATGGTGGGAGGGAGGACAGATGTGTCCAGAGTGGTGTCAGGCCGGGCCTGGAGGTGACCCCCTCTCGCCACCCTCCCCAGCCCTGATGCACGCGGTGGTGTTTGGGAACGTGACGGCCATCATCCAGCGCATGTACGCCCGCCGCTTTCTGTACCACAGCCGCACCCGTGACCTCCGAGACTACATCCGCATCCACCGCATCCCCAAGCCCCTCAAGCAGCGCATGCTCGAGTACTTCCAGGCGACGTGGGCTGTGAACAACGGTATCGACACCACTGAGGTGCGCAGGCCTCCAGAGCTGTCCCTTCCAGCCTTTGCTCCTTCCAGGAGTATGCGCTTGGCCTAAAATTCCCAGGAGTGGGCTGGGGGGCAAGGAACACAAAATTCTGGCTTCTGCTCCCCGGGAGTGGGCAGTAGCATGGGGCAGAGGGCAAAAAGCCTTGAAGGCCTTTCTCCACCCTTGTTAGGCCTGGAGGCTCTGCTCACCGACATCCGGCTCTGGGCCTGGGGGAGGAAAGCCAAGCAGCTCACGGTGGGCTAAAGTGATGGGAGGGGGGCAGAGGCAGCCTCCCGCACTGCCGGTACAGGCTACAGGCACGGAGCCTCAGGTCCCTCCCACACTTCCCCTTGCTCCTAAGGCCTGTGGGATGGATGTAAAGAGGGCTGGCTGGAGGCTGCCTTGCATTCTGCCCCCACTAACCTCCCCACCTGCTTCCCCCCTGCAGCTGCTGCAGAGCCTCCCAGACGAGCTTCGAGCAGACATCGCCATGCACTTGCACAAGGAGGTTCTGCAGCTGCCTCTGTTTGAGGCCGCGAGCCGTGGCTGCCTGCGGGCACTGTCCCTGGCCCTGCGTCCCGCCTTCTGCACCCCTGGCGAGTACCTCATCCACCAAGGGGACGCTCTCCAGGCCCTCTACTTTGTCTGCTCCGGCTCCATGGAGGTGCTCAAGGGCGGCACCGTACTTGCCATCCTAGGTTTGTGAGGGCAGGAGAGGAAGCGGGGGTTTTGGGGGAGGTGGGTGGAACCAGGGCCCCATCAGCAGAAACGTGGACAGGGGGCACAGGCAAGGCCACCCGTGGAGAAACAGCCAGGACGGAGTCAGGAGAAGCCATGGCGCAAAGCTCCAAGCAGACAAAGCTCAAAGCGGACCTAGTGACCACCGGGTGGCAACACAAGGAGGTGTTCAAGGCCCCCTGAGTGAGTGGAGGACCACCAGCCTGCAGCCTATGAGGGGATGGGGGGGATCAGCAGTTCCTGCCAAGGAGAAAAATCAAATACTAGGGATGGCAATGTTGGAGAGAGTGCTTAGGCAGGGCTGCAAGAAGGGAATGAGAGCTGTTCTTGTGGGGCCCCTCCACCAGGTCAGGGGAGAGGGGGGGTTGTGCTTTCCTAGGGCTGGTCACAGAGCAGGCCCAGGGTCCCAGCGGGCAACAGCAGGGCTCGGACTCTGCCTATATACTTCCCTTCTTGGCAAAAGAAAGAGGTGGAAATGGGTCGAGTCCCTGGACAAGGAAGAAGAGATTGCAGTTGTGGGATGGACGTCAGAATAATGCTGATCCCAAGGGTCTCACTGTGGGGCTTAGGTGTTTCAGCTCACACAAACCTCACAAAACCCCTGGCAGAGGCACTGGTGTCGTGCCTGTTCTGCACGGAAGGAGCAGGAGGCTTGGAGAGGTTCATGAATTGGCTGGTGGGGTTAGAACCTAGTCTGCCAACCCTAAGGCTTCAAACACTGTGCTTTCAGGAGCTCTGATCAAGGGAGCGCCGTGTCCCCAAGGAAGGGCACAATTTCAGGATGGCAGGCTGTACACACCGGGCTTTAGGAAGGCACACGCAAAAGCACTCCTGGAAACACAGAGCTGAGGGTGTCCGTGGCTGTGGGAGGCTCCCAGCAGCGCCCCCAGCAGGCAGGAACTCTGTGACCTGTTTGGGTAATGGAGGGCCTCACAACAGGGGATGGAAGGGAGCTGAAACCTCGGCCAAGTGCTTGTAGACTCACCGTGGGGGTGGCTGACGCCTGGAGGGGCTGAGGTTTGTCACCAACCTGGAGAATTAAGAAGACTAGATGCCCAGAAGCTACTGTGCGTCCCTCCCCGCTCCCCCGAGGAGGATGATCTACCAACAGGAAAAAGAAATACCATCAAGGGGGTCTTGGAGGTAAGAGAGGTGAGAGGCTGCCACACCTTTCACCTTGAGTCTTCTGGGAGTTTGGCTTCCCGACCTAGATGCCTTTTATGCCAGGACTCCCAGGAAACGGAATTATGGTCCCCCACATATAGCTGGCAGTCCTTGAGAAATGCTGGAGAACTGGAGAGATTCGGAAGGGCAAACAGACAGATTTTGACAATTGCAGACTGGTCAAGACTGACGAGCGGATTATTAAACAGATGGTTTTCATCTCGGAGCCGAGGAAGCAGTGTGGCTGGGAGCTGGCATTGGTCCTGTAAGAACATCTCCTCACTGCTGCCACGCACCAGGTTGCAAAATAATCCTGTTCACTATTAAGACGAGCCTCAAGAATGTCCGCCACCTTCACCTCACTGCCTGCGTCCCCAGCACTGGAGCTTTTGCCACCTTTGATCCATCCTGTGCCTGCATACACGTTCCAGAGGAATTGTTTCCTCTGTTGACTTGATGGCTCCGGGTGCCCCGATGTATGCCCGGTTCCCCACAACCTGGTCTTCTGCTTTGCCTTCACTCCTGCCCCCACCTGCCTCCTTCGCTGGACATCCAGGGGCCTCCTGCCTGCTGCTGGCCGCTGAGGCTCACCGTGCAGCTCGTGGCGTCAATTCTGGCCCCTACCTCTGCGTACGAGCTAACAGCTAAGCACACACAGTCGGTTGTGGGGGAAGGAGGCAAGAGAAGAGAAGTGGGCTGGGTGACAGTACCAGGAAGACCTGAGGGGGCTGGAACGCTGAGCTGGAGGTTCCGGCTGCAATGCCGGCCTGGAGGGCAGTCTCTGGTCTGAGACTGATGGCATGGAGGCTCTGTCATTGGTCTTGTCCTATTTCTCGATTCTATCTCACCTCTTGGATGAAGACAAAAAATACACACTTCTCTTACTTCCAGATGACACACAGGAGAGAGAGCTCATTCATCAGATGAGCACATTGAGATCCAAACAGCTCTCAGAAGGAACCAGAAGGATGGCCCGAAACCAAGAAAATACAATTTAACAGCAATGCTTTCTACACTTAAGTTTGAGCAAAAGTCCGTGAACATTTACAGGAGCTGCTAAGCTCAGTCCTGCTGGCAGCACGAGCCAGCCCACGGTGGAGGGTGGCAGTGATCCATCTTCTTCCTTGAGGGTAAGGAAACGCTTTCCAATCTTGCGAACTCCGGCAGTGGGCTGAGCTGCCTTGTGAAGGCGGTGAGTGCTCTGCCTACGGCAGGCCGTCTCTGTTGGGAACGATCTACAGGGGACTCTTGTCCAGAGGGAGAGAAAGGAAACGAACTTTGATCGTCTCTGTGTCAGTCACTTTACCTACACTAACTTGCTTACTCCTCACATGTCCGTGATTGGAGGCACCCTAGTTCATTGATTGTAAGATGCACATTTTCCCCCTATAATTTAACATCTCTGAGATTGGGATACGGACTCTAATTGATGCCATTTTACAATTGCTGTCAGCCAGGTGGCAGTCCCAGCTGGGTGGTGGGAAAATCCTACATTGACACCTGGTAAGATCAAGAAAGCACCAGGACCCAGTTCAGTACAAAATCCGTCCCGCAAGAACCAGGGTTCAGGGAGATGAAGAAGCGTGGCTGCCTGACCTCTTCACTGTGCCGAGCTGGGCCCTAACCTGCTGGCTCCTGGATGAGCCCCACCTGAATCACGTGTGAGGCTTGAAAGATACCGGATTGTGGGGTCTCCTGCAGATGTTATAGGTAGAGATGGGGCCCGGGTTCCCATCTACAGACAGCCTCGGAACCACCAGAATTGTTGACCGCTCAGTTAATCTCAGAGCTAGACTTCAGGTGTGTTTCAGGACAGTGGCTTCCATCCCGGAAGTGCTTGAGCTCCTGGGCCTCAGTGCTTTTCACTCCAAGTCTGTCTGAGGAGCCGGAGAGATAAGGAGCGGGGGTCGGCCGGAGCCTGGGCCCCTCTGCCCGTCTGGGTCTTGGCTCCGAAAGCCCCACTCACCTCACAAGAGAAGCTCAGCTGCCTCTGCTTGACCCTCTGTACGTGGGCTGAGGGGCAGGGCTTGCTGACCTCTACTTCCGCTTCCCAGGGAAGGGTGATCTGATTGGCTGTGAGCTGCCCCGGCGGGAACAGGTGGTCAAGGCCAATGCTGATGTAAAGGGGCTGACCTACTGCGTCCTGCAGTGTCTCCAGCTGACTGGGCTGCACGAGAGCCTCGCACTGTACCCCGAGTTTGCCCCACGCTTCAGCCGGGGCCTCCGAGGGGAGCTCAGCTACAACCTGGGTGCCGGCGGAGGCCCCGCAGAGGTGAGGGCACCGGGAATGTGTGCGGAGGGGGCTGGGGTGGTGGCTGGTGAAGTGGGCAGAGGCTGGGGTTTGGGGAGGAGCCGTGTGAGCGCCTGGCCTGGTGTTAACACCCCCACACGTTGTGGGGGGTCTACACTCTCCCGTCTCCTGCCCCTATATACCCACGCTGTCCTTTAGAGCCCAGCCCAGCCGTGCTCCGCCAGCCCTGCCGGCTCTCCCCGGCCCGCCCGAGACGGCCTGGCCTGGTCCACAGCGGAGTCTTAAGGGATGGAGGCTGAGGCCACACGTGAGGGATGGGGCCCCTGGGCAGGGCCGGGCACTAGTCCTCCAGGCTGCCTCCGAAGAGAGCCCTGCGGCTCTCCCTGCTTCCTGCTTCCTCACCATGAGAGACAACTGCTCTGAGGGGCTTCAAATTTTCCTGGCTTCTACCACTAGTTCTAAACCAGTTTTTAGCACTGTGTTCCCGCGGATAGTTCGGTTAGCCTGAGGGACCAGGTAGAGGGGTGATACATCCACATTTGGCTAGAATTTTGAAGGTCAGCAAATTCCTCCAGGGCTTGGTGGCTTTGTGGTGGCAGCAGAAGAGCAGTCCCCCACCCACCTCCTTTCACTGCCACGAGTAACAGCCTCTGCCTCCGAGGGTGGGAGATCTTGGGCATCCAGTTTAACAAAGATGGCTCCTTCTAGGGAGATGAGGTCACGGGGGGCAGGTGACTGGGACACGGTAGGGGTTATCCAGGCTGGTTCCCTGTGCCCCACTGTCCCCAGGCAGACACCAGCTCCTTGAGTGGTGACAACACCCTTATGTCCACACTGGAGGAGAAGGAGACGGATGGGGAGCAGGGCCCCGCGGCCTCACCGGCCCCAGCGGACGAGCCTTCCAGCCCCCTGCTGTCCCCCGGCTGCACATCCTCCTCTTCCGCTGCTAAGTTGCTATCCCCACGGCGAACCGCGCCCCGGCCCAGGCTAAGGAGCAGAGGACGGCCGGGCAGGGCAGGGGCTTCACAGGCTGAGGCCGGCCCCTCTCTTCACCCTCGAAGCCTAGAGGGTTTGCAGTTGCCCTCTGTACTGTGGAATGTACCCCCGGATCTGAGCCCCAGGTAAGCAGGCCCTGGGCCCCTGTGATCTGGCAAAGATGGTGGCGATAGCCCTGGGGTCCAGCCAGGCACATTCCTCCCCTGGGTGTCCATCCTTCCATCCTAACCGGTCCCAGCCTCCTCCACGAAGCCTTCCTGGACTCCACCTTCCTGCGGCCCCTCCCTAACCGTTTGGTCCATGGCCATTTACTGCTCAGAATTCCTGCTGTGTCCTGTTGCTCAAGCTTGGAGCCCCCGGCAAAACTCCAAGCTCCTAGGGAAAGGGACCACGTGTTACCTTTCCTGGGCCCCGAACTCCAGGGAGCTCCTGTGTGTGGACACTAGGGCACCACAGTGGTTGCCCGTGGATTGATTTGTTGTCCTGGCACCCGTGTCCATAGGGTAGTAGATGGCATTGAGGATGGCTGTGGCTCCGACCAGCCCAAGTTCTCTTTCCGTATGGGGCAGCCTGGCCCGGAATGCAGCAGCAGCCCCTCCCCTGGACCAGGTACTGAGGCCCGCTCCGAGGTTGGGGGATGGGAGGCGGCGGCAGGTGGGCAGGGCTGCCTCTCTGCCCTGCGCACCCCTGAGAAACCGGCGGGGTAAAGACTTCTTGCCTCTTGTCCTTCCCAGCCTGCATGGTTTGGGCATTTTGGTGGTTAAGACCAGCACTTTGGTGGTCGGGAAGGGGTTTGGACCCCTGCGGTCAGCTCTCCAGCAGCAAGATCTCGGTTCTCGCTCCAGCTTCTGGTCTGCAGTACGGTTGTCGTGCATGTTAAAGAAGATAATGTTGCTAAGACCCTGGGGAGGATAGAGGGCTAAGGGGGAAGCAGAATTGAAAGTGGTCCCCAGGCCACGCAGCCCCAAGAGCGGACCAGGTAATGAGCTCCTGGGAGCGGTCGTGTGTCTGGAGGACAGGCACAGAGGGCAGCGTCCTGAGGGGGAAAGTGTGGGGCAGCGTGCCCAAGGGCTCCTTGCGGTTTGGGTAGAATTCGGCAACTGGGGCAAGGCTGGAAGTGGCCGTGGCTGGCATCAGGCCCCGCCAGGCCAGTGTGGTCTGTGCTAACTGGGGCAGAGGCCTGGACCCCACGCCTGGCCTCTTCCTGGTGCTGGCTGGTAACCCTAGTCTACTCTTTGCAGAGAACGGCCTGCTCACTGTCCCCCTCGGGCCCAGTGAGGCAAGGAACACAGACACACTGGACAAGCTGCGGCAGGCGGTGGGTGAGAGGCAAAGTGGAGGTGGGGAGGGGAGCCGAGGGGAGGGGGGTGGGCGCTGCCGTTGTGTGAGGTCCAGACTCCTCTCTAACCTCGCCCTCTTTCCTGCCTCGTTCCCTAAAGGTGACAGAGCTGTCTGAGCAGGTGCTGCAGATGCGGGAGGGTCTGCAGTCACTTCGCCAGGCTGTGCAGCAAGTCCTGGCGCCCCACGGGGAGGGTCCTTGCCTTCGGGCATCGGGAGAGGGGCCGTGCCTAGCCGGCACCTCTGGGCTCCTTCAACCTCTGTGTGTGGACACTGGGACATCCTCGTACTGCCTGCAGCCCCCAGCTGCCTCTGTCTTGAGTGGGACCTGGCCCCACCCTCGTCCAGGGCCCCCTCCCCTCGTAGCACCCTGGCCCTGGGGCCCCCCGGCCTCTCAGAGCTCCCCTTGGCCTCGAGCCACAGCTTTCTGGACCCCCACCTCTGACTCAGAGCCCCCGGCCTCAGCAGAGCTCTGCCCCGAGCCCAGTACCCCTGGCTCCCCGGCCCCCGAGGAAGGGGCTAGGACTGGGCCCCCGGAACCCACTAACCAGGCCGAGGCTGCGAGTACTGGAGAGCCCCCGCCAGGGTCAGGGGGCCTGGCCTTGCCCTGGGAACCCCATAGCCTGGAGATGGTGCTTATCGGCTGCCACGGCTCTGGCACAGTCCAGTGGACCCAGGAAGAAGGCACGGGGGTCTGACTGCCAGCCCCAGAACCCAGTGTTGCCAGACACGCTGCCGTCTGCTGCTCTGCCCGAACTCGGGGCGGCAGAGAGAGTGGCAGCCGCTCCCCAGGACTCTGTGCTGGTCCCCGGCTCAGGGCAGGGAGCCCGAGACTTAAAGAGGGCCTGGCCCCTGACTCTCACGAGTGGGCTGGAGCTTCAGGGGCAGGCCCCAGGCTGGGAATCTTGGTGCCCCACCTCAGCCTGCTCTCTGACCTGTCTCTGCAGGATGGAGGACAGGCCTGAGGCCGAGGGATTCTGCCATCCCCTGCATGTGTCCCTGCCTCACCAGTCCCATTTTTTATATTAAAAAATATATATAATAAAAAGAACTACTTTGGAACTCGGTGCTTTTTATTTACAAAAGAAAAATAATAAAGGAAAAGTCTGAAGCCAATCAGCTGGAGACAAAGGGAAAAGGTGGGAATCTGAGGGGCAGAGGAGGGTGGTCTGCAGAGAGAGAAGGGGAGGGGCTCTGGCTCTAAGGAAGCCGGAGGGTTCCAGCCTCGAGGGGCTTCCCAAGGACCAGCCCTGCCCTCCCACAGAGGCTCAGATCAGTGGGCCAGTTGGGTCTCCTCCTGCCCATGGTTTTTCCAGGAGCCTGAGTTCCTAGCTCCTAGGGGCTGGAATGGCAGGGGAACCGGAGGCCAGAGAGAGCACACGGGTCCCGCCACCACTCCTCACTGTGGCGTTATCTTGGCGGCCTCGGCCCGAATAAGGGCAATGAGGTCTTGGTTGATGAGGAAGACGAATCTCAGGCTGGCGATCTGTGGGCAAGAGAGAAAAGCGGCTGAGGACAGAGGTGGGACTGGGGGCCAGGCCCACACACCGGCCTCCCATGCCCCGGGTCTCATCATGACCTCTTCACCTCCCTCCCAGCTCACCTCCACCACGGAGTTGTTGCTGAGGCGCCATTTGGAGCCACACAGCACAGGCCGTCCATCGATGTAAATGGGCCGCCGACCCTCATTGGCAATGAAGAAATCACCATTATTTTTCAGCTTGATGACACCTGTGGGGATGGAGAGGCAAAAGGGATGAGGAGACAGGGGAGGCCAGAAGAGGGCCTGCAGTCCCCACACACACTGCTTCCCGGGAACAGGCTAGAAGGCACCCATGACTCCCAAGTTAGAGCTCTTGAAATGCCAGCTGCTCAACCCTAGCGGGTTCCCATGGAGACCAAGCTGCAGGGCCGGAGGGCAGCGAGAGGCTGGGAGGGACACCCCCACACTGCCGCCTGCCGGTACCTTGCTTCCGGGAGATCTTCCAGGCCGGACCCTCCAGAGACAGGTCCACATCAATCTGGTTATCCTTGGTTGCTCTGCCCAGGGTGATCTGGGGAAACGGGGTAGGTGAGGGCTGGGACCTGAGGAATGGGTCTACACAGGTCAGGGAAAGACGAGAGATCAGGGGCCAGACACAGAAGAGGTCAGCGAGGACAAGACTGGCGGAGGAGGGAAACCCGGGGAAGCAGGGGCCGGGCCCGCCTTACCTCTCGGGAGCGCATCAGGTATCGCACCATGCGGCCCCGCAGCACCGCCAGAGTCTGGTTGTCGAAGTCAGGAGAGCTCATGCCTGCGAGGGGGAGCAGCTGGTGTCACGCAGAGCCCGCCTGAGGGCCGCGGGGTGGAAGGCAGGGAGCCAGGGCGTGGGAAATGAGGGCGCAGCCAGCCAGGCAAGCACAGGGGCTCTGGGTGGGGCAGAGGGAGCTGGAGCAGGCCCCCCGCCACCCGGGTCCCCCGCCGCCTCACCTGTGATGCTGTCTACCAGCACCTGCCACTTATGCAGCTCCTGTTCCAGCTGTCGAATCTCTCGCTTCTGGCGCCGGTCGGCCACCGTCAGCTCTGGGGTGAGGCAGGGTGGTAAGCGGGGATGCTCTGAGGTCATCAGCACCTCATACCAATGCTTTGTGCTGGCAGGGGCTTCCACCCCCTAACGGTCCCCACCAGGGTACACTTACCATGTTCTAGGACCTCATCCCGCATGTCCCTGTGGGAAGAAGGGGGAAGGAGGAGGAATCAGGATCACCTGCTATTACCATCAGGTGCTACTTGGCTCATTAGGGTGTTCCTCAGTCTCTCCGCTGAACAACCCAGGAGGCTGCTCCTATGACCCTGGACTAGCCTCCTTCCCGGGGGGGGGGGGGGGGGGAGGGGGTTGCTGAAGGGATGGGGCTCAGCAAAGAGACCAGGTGCCAAGAGCGGCAAGCGGTGCACAAGGATGGGTGTGGGCTGGGCCCGATTCTCAGCAGCAGGAGGCCAGGTTGGGCAGTGCTGCCCAGGGAGCTCTGGCCCACCCAAGGGGGTGGGGGGGGGCACACTCCACTCTGTACCCTGTCTGTGGCCCCAGCCACTCACTTGAGCTTACTGTCATCAATCAGGTCTTCTGCGTCGGAGAAGTTCAGCACTTGGTCCCCCTTGGGCAGCGGCTGCACTGAACAAAGGACGGGGGGACGGTCAGCGCCGCCGCTCCTACTCCACCCTAAGCTGCCGTGCAGCAACTGAACTAAGGGGACAAACTGTGAAGACAACCTGTGGCAACAGTTTTGCACTGCAATCAATAGGCAACAGAGCACAGACCAGATTAGACACCCTCTTTTGGCACAAAGAATTCCTGACATTAGCTAAGGGCAGAGGTGGTTCTAGAAAGAAAAGGGAATTAAGGCTGACTTTTCGTGTGTGCTTTTCAGTGTGCAAGGGTTCTCACACAGCCTTGAACTAAGGAGGGAAGGCATCGCTGTCAGTTCCCCTGTGCACACAAGGGGACAGACACAGGAAGCAGGGTTAAGCCATGTGACTCAGGGTTAGGACAGAGGCAGGACCCAAGCTCTATTTTTCTGACTCCAAATCCAAAATGCTCCTCCGACACATCATACGCTCCCAAATATTCTCTGCCACACTCAGCAGGGGGCAGAGAGAGGCACATGCCGGTCAAGTGCTCCTCAGGATGTGCCCGAAGTGAGCTGCCCCCCCGTAAGCCAGTATTTTTCAAACTGCGGGTCATGAGGTATTAACAGTCATGAAATTAGTTTCATTTCTTCCTCCGCCCCCCCCCCCCACAAAAAAAGAAAAAGAAACAGGATAGAATAATATCAGAGTCCATTAGATGTGTTGAGAATAAATAGTTTCGTGGAAGTTTTTCCGTTTTTTTTTTTCTGACCAAATTGCAAAAGGGGATGGGGGCCCACAAACTCTGAGAACTTCTGCCTTAAGGCCAGCTGTTCCCAGGACTGCAGTGTCGCTCAGTAGTTAGTGGCTGTGAAACCGTCGGCTGGGGAGTTTGTCAACACCCGGGGTGTGGTCACTGTCTGCCCGGGGAAGTGAGGGGGGCTGCACAGGAGTCACAAGTGCTCCACACCCTCAACCCCCTTAGGTCAGATTGTGTGGGAAACAAGGGACTGGGACAGTCATCCGCCCCGTCCCCGACTGCTCCCCCACTGCAGCTGCCTGAAATCCCACCAATTTAATACTCAACCAACTTGAGAGCCAAGCAGTATATCTACCCAGTTCCTAGGACCTCCCAGCACTAGACAGCGAAGGAGAAATCAAATACCCACAGAAAAGACTCTTGGAGAGAAAAATTAAACCTCTGAGTTAATAGAGACGTTTACACAAGATAACTTTCAAAGAAGCCAGCTACAGCAGCATAAATCAACTTTATCTGGTGTCCACTCTCTGTGGGAATTCAGGGACGTCGGAGTCTGAGGCACAAGCAGAGCTGTGGAAGCTGCAGGAATAAAGAGGGCTGCCCACTAACTGCAGAGACCCTCAGGAAGGAAAGACAGGGCATCCCTGACACGATCTCCTCAAATCCTCTTGCAGGAGTGTCTTCTGATAACCAGGAGCAGTAGGACCCAGGGAGTAGGCGGAGTGCACAGGCAAAGCCTCATTTCCAGAATAGTGCGGACAACTATGGAGACGCTAATGGGCAATACCATCCAGGAAGGGAGGGCAGAGTGTGCCTACACTACGCTGCACCACGAAAGCCTGATCCCAAATCCCAAGTCGAATTGAAGAGCCTCCCGCACTTTAGTCAGCTGACTTTCCCCGAGTTTGTCATCAGGAGCGAGAACTTGCTGGTGAGGAAGAGGTGGGCAGAGAGTGTTCTGGCCCCTGGGAAAGGAGGAAGGCAGGGGGGCCTGGGTGTGAAGGCCCAATGGGAATTTCCGCATGGCTCCAAGGCAGCGAGAAGGAAAGTGGAGAGAGGGAAGGGGCAGAAAGACAGAGACCCTACCATCTCTGGGGGGGAAATGGGGAAAGATAAAGCAGTGCAGGGGACTTTCACCTTTTATTCACTTTCAACATTATTCACGAAGACTATGTTAGCGTATTGTTTACATAACAGCGAAATATGTTAAAAACGACAACAAAAACAGGAAGTGGGAGACAACACTGCCATTTAGACTTTTTGCTCAGGATTGCAGACGGTTTGGGCTACCCTTACCATGCTGCTGAGTGTCATTCCAGCCACTTTCCTTCCTCCTGGAAGGAAGTTTTGCTGCCAAGAGATGCAAGACACTGGGGGCCACTGAGGGATCCGTTACTGGGCACCTGAGGGCAACTGTGCCCAGACAGCTTCACACTTACACGCACACACCCACTCCGCCAGCTCCTGGAGCCAGTTACCTGTCTGGTCCTCCAGTAGGTAATACTGCTTCATGAGCTGCCAGTGGGCCTGCAGAGCCTTGGCAGTACGGGCCAGGTAGAAGGCATCAGGGTGTCTGTGCAGCAGGTCCTGGAAGGTCTCCAAGGTGGGCTGGCTGGTCTGGAGGGCAAGAAGCGTGTTCTCGGCATTTGGGTCTTCTCATTCCTGTCTCCGCCTCGTCATCCCCACCCCCTGTCCCCACCAGGAGCTGGGAGAAGTGAGAGGGAGCCAGTCTTGGCTCTTCCTAAGGACCCCATCCACAAAGGCCCCTACCAATATACGAGACCTGCCGGGCACGTTTCCGGGCAGTGGGGCCTCCCCACATCCGTAGTTTTCCCAGTGGTTAGGTCCCCACCCTGCCCTTCTCTGCTCCTCAGCCTTACCGATCCCACTTTGCTCAGCAGCTGCTCCTCAGCCTTGCTAAACAAGGCCTTGCTCTGGATGGCGGCAATGGCTTCTGGGTGCAATTGTCTCATGGCCTGGCAAGCCAGCCTGAGGGGGTAGAGGGAGAAAGAGGGCAGGGTTGAAGGGAGGGGGTCAAGCAATCAGGGATTCCTATAGGCCTCTGAGATCCAGAACTAGAGGCCAGGCCCTCAGCAGCACCAGCCGAAGGCTTAGCACTGCACCTGTGGCCTCATGCGTTTGTTGAAAGCGTAACAGGCAACTCAACAAACCGAGTTTCCAGTGTTCACCTCCTCGAAGACACTCAAGGCACAGCCTCCAGAGACCAGTCCCGAGGGAGATCCCGAGACCACCCACTGCCCACCACATCCTCTCTCCAAAGCTGAGCCCTGCCCGCTTCCTGTCAGGGCCGTGGCTACAGCTTAAATGGTGTTAGAGACCGTGGAACAGAAGATGGGTGGTAAGCATCCCGCCAGCAATGACAATGCTAAACGAAGTGGCTGAGGAGGAAAAGTGTGCACGGCGTATGCACACAGGCTTACTTGAAACTTGGACTGTTAGGGGCCTTGGTGTTCTTTTGTTCCAACTCCTTGTGGAGGTCAGTGGGGAAAGGATGGAAAGTGACCTGCCCAAGACCACCCTGGTGGAACGAGGGCTCCTGGCGCTCATTCGGATATTTTTTCCAGGCTGCTTCTGCAGCTTCCAGATCCCCTGCTTCTGGCATCAAGCCAGGACTAGCCGGGTTGGCAGCAGGAAGAAGCTTCCCTCCCAAGCCTGCCTGGTTTCAATATCATCCCAGAGGATGCAAGGCCCCATGAGTCCTGCCTCCCAGGCCCCTCCCTTGGTTCCTTGTATAGTTCTCTCTGTTCCAGGAGCCAAATTCTAGTGTTCCTCGTCCCTCCATGCTGCCAGAGCTGGCCCCACTCACTTGGAGATGACCGGATCGTAGAGCAGGGCGTACCAGCGCTCCTGGACTTCCCGAAGGGTGAAGCGGCAGCTGAACTTCACGCCCAGGTGGACAGATGTCAGGTCGTTGGTCTGCAAGGCCCCAGATGGGTTGGTCCCAGCCCTAGAGCTGGGAAGGACCCTTCCCCTGCCACCCCCAGGGTGCTGCTGGGCTAGTGCAGGGGCTGGGAACCGCAGGCCGGGGGAGAGGGGGGACGTGAAGCCTGCAGTGGGAAGCACTACCTGCAGCACAGCATTGATGAGCAGGAGGTCATCCGCTGGCTTCCAGCGGCCCAAATCCTTGGTCACCTGAAGTGGCTGTTTGCTCTTCTTCACACGCTTGGTGAGTCCAGGGGTTGGGGCTGGGCTGGGCGGCACGGGAGTGCTAGGGGCCTTGGACACCTGAGCAGAGGACAGGAAGAGCTCAAAGCCGGCATCAGGGCAGATGGGGCTTTGGACCCTGAACTTCACACACTGTGTGGTGGCCCTGGTCCCACCCAACCATAAGCAACACAGGCAGGAGCTCGGCTTTCTAGTCCCCACCCCTCCCCCTCCCACCTCTACCAAAGTACTTCTACATAATCCTTGAACATATGGGGTCTTCTCTTTGCTGGTGGCACCCTCAACCCCAGAGTGGAGGGTGGGTGGGGAGGATACCAGGAAACCACTCTTATTGGTACGGTGTCTAGGGCCAGAGCAATGCCACCTGGGGGTTATTTTTACACCCAGCAATGCTGGGAACAGGCTGTCTGCTCCCAGAATAGATGCACGCTCCATGCCTCCCACACAGAATGTGATACAGGACGCATTGACAGGGTGTGTGTGTGTGGGGGGGGGGGGGTGCAGCAAGAAAGGGGGAGTAGGGAGCGATGGGCTCTCAGGAGGGAGGCATCTGAGGTTGGGGCTGAGGCCACCTGATTTTCTCACAAGTCTCCTTTGCCAGGGCCCCTGTCAGCTGGCAAAGGTGGTGGGGAAAAACAAAATCTGGCCCTGGCCCCCACATCTCCCAATCCCTCACCTTCTTCTTCTCACTGGAGGAAGGTTCACTCCCCGAACAGCGCCCTGGTTCCACCCCACTGGCTCCCTTTGCCCGGGTAGAGGACTTAGCCAGGCTGCTCTCCACTAGCTCATCATCAAACTTCTTCCTCTTGATGAACCTGTGGAGAGTCCTACCCAGTGAGCATCCCTTGCCCCTTCCCTAGGACCCACCTGCACACACTCAGCCTCTGAAACAGAGCAGGTTCCCGGCTGGGCGCTAACTGCTCCGGCTCAGTGGATGGGGCACGGAACTGCTATGCTCCATCCCTCTGAGATGACAGGGTATTGCACCACAAAGATTCCATGTCAAAGACCTCAGATCGCCCTCCCTTGGCCCATATCCCACAAGGGGGATTTGGTAGGGAAAGCACAAGGCTCTGCCAGTACTTAGGCTCCAGAGCTCGGGTAGCCACCGCAACAGTGGTGAAGACATGTAGCACCTAATGCCCTTGCCCAGTTCCTGGCCCTTCGAACCCTTACTACCTGGAGGAGCTTCTCCGTTTAGGGATGGTGCCCAAGGCCTGGGAGGAAGCCCGCTTCTGCCCTGCCAGCGACTCCTCATCCTCTGAGCGGCTGGCAGTGCCTGATGCCATCAGAGATGAATCTAGCAGCCCCTGAGAATCTAGAAAAAGAAAAGCAGTGAACTCAAGTCTCCTAAGTGCCTAGTAGAGCCTTGAGCCTCTGAACATGGGACCCCTCCTCTGCTCCTCCTCCCCCTGCCAGCCCTCCTGGCCCTTCCCCTGCTTCCTTGACATTTGAGGTTTTAAGGTGGGAGTTCCTTGGCCATCCAGATCCCATCTGGGCTCAGACCTGGCCCAGACCTTCCACGCTGGGCAGTTCTCCCGGTGCCACGTGTCATGTCGTGCAGCACATGGTGCTCAGGTCAGACTGGTGATGCCGACACACCGGGCTCTGGGCATAACTGCTCCCTCTGCCATCAAAATGCAGCCGTGCCAAAGAGCGGCAGCTCAACAGCAAGTCAGTCAATTGTGGCCTCTGCCGAGAGGTACGTGGGTGGTGCTGGCCCAGGGGGAGGTGGCAATGCCCAGTCAGGACGAAAAGACATACGTGCCAGGCACGGGGTGGAATCAGCAGATGCTTGGCGCCTGAGCGTTTGGGGAGCTGGCCTGGCCTCATACTACCTTTGTCCATCCTCTTACAGTCCCAAAGCCACTGGTTCCAAACCACAGGGCTAGGAGGAAGGGTCCCACAGGCTCATCCAAGGATTCTGACCAGGTGAGCTTAGAGGCTGAGAGGAGATTCTGCAAAGGAGAAATAAGGCTCCCTGAGGCACAGGTTTCCAATGGGCCAGCCCCACCTTCTACTGGAACAGCTCCCCCAGGATCCCATAAACTAGGGAAGACATAAGGAGAAGAAACACAAGGCTCTATTCTGCCATGACCCTGATAAACCAACAGCTTTCTAAAGGTCAGCGACATCTTTTAGAATATAAAAGCTATGGACTCCAGGAAAATGTACAAACACATAGCATTTTAGGGGGTCCACAGACCTCTATGATTCTACTCACAGTCGCTAGGAAGGGCCTCGACTATAAACCAGCAGGAAACAAGGGATTAGTGGCTCACTTTTTCTTATCTTCGCTGCCCACTCAGTTCAGCAGCACCACCCTTGCCCTTCCAAGCCAAAGCAGGGAAATGGAGATCGAACTCTGATCTGTCCATCTAATTTTTATTTTCATTTTCAGCTTTGGCTGAAGATTTACCGGGTGGGACTGCGTGGAACCTAAAAAAACGCGGTTTGGTAACTGAGCGAATTTCCACCGCCCTGGGGCGCCTGCTCCTAACCCCAGAGAACTCAGGTACTGGGGACTCTCTGGGCGTGCCGCTTGCGGGCCCCGCCCCTTCAGACCAGGGCGGCTCTCCGCACAGTTTTCTGGCCCTGCCCCCAGGTGCTCTAGTCGCTCGGCTCCATAGGATACGGCTGGGAATCTTGACACTTGGGGGTCAGGTGAAGAGTAGCCTGAGGCTAAGTCTGGGCCCCCTTCCTTCCCTGGCCCTCGTTCTCCGAGTGCACACCCGAGGTGGGGGAGTAGTGCCGGTCTGTTTCTGGAGCTCGGAATAAGAGTGGTGAAGTCAGCCCTGAAACTCAAAAGCAAAGCACCGAGTGCACCAAGATGTCCTCGCTGCCTTGGGTTAAGCCCCACGAACTGGTGGCGAGGGACAGGAGACTAACTCCCAGGTCAAGTCTCACCCCACCTACGCCTTGCCCACCTTTGCGCATGCGTAACATCTCGGACCAGATTCTGGCCCGGTCCGGCCCACGCATGCGCAGATTTTCGGGGCGCTACCGGGGCGGGGCCCCAAACATTGTGGGGGGGGTCTTCCCCGGCGGCACTCTGGAAAACTCCATTTCGCCCCAAACTCTGCTCAGAACCCTCAGAAGCGAACCGCGAGGTCTCACCATTCCTAGGCTGCCAGCTCCAACAATTTCTCCGCGGCGACGGCAGCAGCCGCAGGGCCAAACCCGGCTTCCGTGAGACACATCTACTTCCGGGCCTGCGAACTAGGGGAGGCGCGATCTCTTCCGGTTCGCCCCGGGAGTGTGATGAAGGGGGCGTGGTTACGGCAGGGAATGGGCCGACTTTTTGCTAACAGTCGAAATAAAAGGTTTTCACAATTGGGACAACATAGGGGGAAACATGAGGGGTTATAGGCCTCAGAAAGATTACTCGCTTGAAGAGAGTGATTAATGGAAAGGCGAGACTTGGCGTAGGATAGACTGAGAGGCGGGCTGGAGGTAGGGTGGGCGGGGGACCCCACTTCGGCTTTCGAATTCCCACGGGATATAGGAGCCTTTGATGGTTTCCCAGGGGCAACGATGTATTGTTTGATTCTCCCAGCGGTTTTAAAGAAACTGCTGTGTGTCGGGCCCTGTGCTAGGCACAACACGGGAGATGATGTGGCGTTCG
Source organism: Lynx canadensis (assembly GCF_007474595.2). Taxonomy (NCBI): domain Eukaryota; kingdom Metazoa; phylum Chordata; class Mammalia; order Carnivora; family Felidae; genus Lynx; species Lynx canadensis. The sequence continues at coordinate 75,957,174 of NC_044309.1, forward strand.
CTCCAGCTGGAGAGGTGTGGCGTACAGAAGGCGGGGAGGTTGATGTCTAAGGAACGGACGGAGGGTCGTGGGCCTGAGGTACAAGTCCTGAGGAAAGAGCAATGCCCAGTGGCAGCCCGATCCCATCAGGACTGCTGGAAGCAGTTGTGGACCTCGGTAGGTAAGAGAGAAGTCCAGAGGAGAGTGCCCTGGAGGGAAGCTTGGGATGGGAGAACAAGGCAGCGGGCAAGTTTGGCCCTGAGAATCCAAACAGACCACTAAAAGAGGGTTTCTGTTTGTTTTATGTTTCCTGAGAGGGGCACGAAAGAGTAGTAACTGCGGAGAATCATATCACAGCTCAGATTAAGGGAAGTCCCAATTCCAAAGCTGTCCAGCATTGGGTAATCCTTTCAATGGAGATGTCAACCACACGTCACCTGGACATTGTCAGGGGATGTCAGGTGGGAGGCTAGCCCTTCTGGCCCTGACAGTGTATGACAGCCCACTGCTTCAAAAGCCCTCAACTCATTTACTGTCCTGTGATCTTACTTAATAAGTATTAACCTATTTTTCTCCCCTGAAAGACTGTGAGTTTTCTGATACAAGGTGTGTGGATTTTATGAGGTCTAGTATAGTATCTATGCTAGGTGAGAGTTATCAGGGAGGTTTCTAAGGAGAGGACAGGTGAACTGAGATTTGACAGTTGATAGAAGCCAGTCATGAAAAGAGCTGGTGTATGATGACCTAGATAGAGGGGACAGCACAGCTCCAAAGCAGAAATGAATTTGGTGAGTTTGAGGAACAGGAAGGAGCCCAGGAGAAGGATGATCAAGAAAAAGAGGGATGGAGATGTGGATAGAGGTCATCAGGGGCAGATCACATTAGCCTTTGCAGTTCTTGCTGGATTTGGGCCTTTATTCTTAATGCTTTGGAAAGCTCTTAAAGGATTACAAGTGAAGGCATCCTTGCTGTGATATGATTTAATTTTTAAGATGATGCCTCCAGCTGTTTGTGGGGAAGGATTGTAAAAGAGGAAACAGATCAGATTAAGAGGTTACCTTGCAGCAATCCAGGTGAGAGGTAAATTCGGGTGGTTTAGTTGGGTTGTGGGGCAGTGAAAACGGACAGAAACAGTGACTTTGATGTATATTTTGGAGCTAGAACTACAAGGATTTGCTGATGGATTGCATATGGGATATGAGGGAAAGGGAAGAATCAAAGATAAGACCTAGGTTTTTGGCTTGAGAAATTGGGTGGATGCTGGAGCACCCTTTAGAATATATCCAGAATCTGGCCCTATCCAAGTCACCTTGATGCAGGCCGGCTGGGCCTGAGGACCCAGAAGGGATCCTGCAAGACCAGCCAAGAAAATCCTTGGCTTTGTGCAGGGTAGAAATCAAACACAGCTGAGGGGCGCCTCGGTGGCTCAGTCAGTTAAGCATTGTACTCTTGATTTTGGCTCAGGTCATGATTTCACAGTGTGTGAGATTGAGTCCCTCATCAGGCTCTGTGCTGAGCGTGGCACTGCTAGGGATTCTCTCTCCCTCTCTTTCTGCCCCTCCTGTGCTCATGCTTTCTCTCTCTCTCTCAAAAATAAATAAATAAACATTAAAAAAAAAAGAAACACAGCTGAGAGGAAGTGAGACCAGTTTGTTAAAGACACAAAAAGAGTGTAGATACTGGCATAGAGTCTGGGAGACTCAGAAAGGAAAAAAGAATGAATCTCGTCTTTGCTTGGGGCCTGGAGTTCCTGCATCCAGGAACAAAGGCAAGTGTTTAGGTGTCTTCCACAAGTTACTTATGCCCTGGAGCCAGAGGTCTTGATGAGTCAGTGGTCTTGGAAAATATTCATGGTGACCCTGCCCAGTCACTCTTTCGATGTTCACTATTGTGCTGGAAGACTGCAAAGAAATCTAAATTCTTGACCTTTACTAGGAGTGGTTTTTCTCTGATGATGGGGACCTCTGATGATGGGGGTCTCCTAATGTGGAAGAACCCAATCACAACCCAATCAGATGGACCTGGAAGCTGCGGGCAGGTGGGGAGGGGGACATGGAAGGATTCACTCAACGCAGAACAAAAGAGATAAAAGTTTATGGAATACACTGTAAAGGAGTGGCAGGCAGGACAGCAAAGCAGAGACTGTCTGCAAGGAAGCAGTGGGTGGGGACTATTTAAAGGAGGCAGGTGAGCACTGTTGTTTAACATAGTGTTGGGAGCCCTAGCCTCAGCAGACAACCAATCTAAATAAAAGGCATCCAAATTGTCAAAGAAGTCAAACTTTCACTCTTTGCAGATGACATGATACTCTACATACCCAAAAGACTCCACCAGGGGCGCCTGGGTGGCGCAGTCGGTTGAGCGTCCGACTTCAGCCAGGTCACGATCTCGCGATCTGGGAGTTCGAGCCCCGCGTCGGGCTCTGGGCTGATGGCTCAGAGCCTGGAGCCTATTTCCGATTCTGTGTCTCCCTCTCTCTCTGCCCCTCCCCCGTTCATGCTCTGTCTCTCTCTGTCCCAAAAATAAACGTTGAAAAAAAAGACTCCACCAAAAAACTGCTAGAGCTGATACAGGAATTCAGCAAAGTTGCAGGATATAAAATCAACGTACAGAAATTGGTTGCATTTCTATATACCAATAATGAAGCAACAGAAAGAGATATCAGGGAATCATTTCCATTTACAATTGCATCAAAGCCATAAAATACCTAGCAATAAACCTAACCAAAGAGGTAAAAGGTCTGTATGCTAAAAACTACATAAAGCTTATGAAAGAAATTGAAGAAGACACAAAGAAATGAGAAACATTCCATGCTCATGGATTGGAAGAACAAATATTGTTAAAATGTCAATATTACCCAAAGCAATATACACGTTAAACGTACTCTCAATCAAAACAACACCAGCATTCTTCACAGAGCTGAAACAAACAACCCTAAAATTTGTATGCAACCCCAAAATACCCCAAGTAGCCAAAGTAATGTTGAAAAAGAAAACCAAAGCTGGAGGCATCACAATCCTGGACTTCAGGCTGTATTACAAAGCTGTCATGATCAAAACAGTATGATATTGGCACAAAGACAGACACATACACAGATCAGTGGGATAGAATAGAGAACCCAGAAATGGACCCACAAAAGTATGGCCAACTAATCGACAAAGCAGGGAAGAGTATCCAATGAAAAAAAGATAGTCTCATTAGCAAATGGTGCTGGAAGAACTGGACAGCAACATGCAGAAGAATGAACCTGGACCACTTTCTTATACCATGCACAAAAATAAATTCAAAATGGATGAAAGACCTAAATGTGAGACAGGAAGCCATCAAAATCCTACGGGAGAAAACAGGCAGCAACCTCTTTGACCTCGGCCACAGCAGCTTCTTACTTGACATGTCTCTGAAGGCAAGGGAAATAAAACTTTTTTAATGTCTATTTTTGAGAGAGAGAGAACCAGAGTGCGAGTGGGGGAGGAACAGAGAGAAAGGGAGACATAGAATCTGAAGCAGACTCCACGTTCCGAGTTGTCAGCACAGAGCCCGGAGTGGGGCTCTAACTCACAGACCGCGAGATCTGACCTGAGACGAAGTCAGACCCTTAACTGACTGAGCCACCCAGGCACCCCAAGGGAAATAAAAGCAAAAATGAACTATTGGGACCTCATCAAGATAAAAAGCTTCTGCACAGCGAAGGCAACGATCAACAAAACTAAAAGGCAACCAATGGTATGGGAGAAGATATTTGCAAATGATATATAAAGGGTTAGTATCAAAAATTTATAAAGAACTTATCAAAGTCAACACCCAAAAAACAAATAATCCAGTGAAGGGGCGCCTGGGTGGCGCAGTCGGTTAAGCGTCCGACTTCAGCCAGGTCACGATCTCGCGGTCCGGGAGTTCGAGCCCCGCGTCAGGCTCTGGGCTGATGGCTCGGAGCCTGGAGCCTGTTTCCAATTCTGTGTCTCCCTCTCTCTCTGCCCTTCCCCCGTTCATGCTCTGTCTCTCTCTGTCCCAAAAATAAATAAACGTTGAAAAAAAAAATTAAAAAAAAAAAAAAAAAAAACAAACAAATAATCCAGTGAAGAAATGGGCAGAAGACGTGAATAGACACTTTTCCAAAGAAGACATCCAGATGGCAAACACATGAGAAGATGCTCAACGTTGCTCATCATCAGGGAAATACAGATCAAAAATACAGATATCACCTCACACCAGTCAGAATGGCTAAAATTAACAACTCAGGAAACAACAGATGTTGGTGAGGATGTGGAGAAAGGGGAACCCTCTTGCACTGTTGGTGGAAATGCAAACTGATGCAGCCAGTCTGGAAAACAGTGTGGAGGTTCCTCAAAAAAAATTGAAAATAGAATTACCCTATGACTCAGCAATTGCACTACTAGGAATTTATCCAAAGGATTCAGGAGTGCTGATTCAAAGGGGCACATGCACCCCAATGTCTATAGCAGCGCTATCAACAATAGCCAAATTATGGAAAGAGCCCAAATGTTCATCAACTGATGAATGGATTAAGAAGGATGTGGTGTATGTATGTATGTGTGTGTGTGTGTATACTACTACTCTGCTTTGAAAAAGGATGAAGTCTTGCCATTTGCAACAATGTGGATGGAACTGGAGGGTATAATGCTAAGCAAAATAAGTTAGAGAAAGGCAGATATCACATGATTTCACTCGTGGAATTTGAGAAACTTCACAGATGATCATAGGGGAAAGGAAGGAAAAATAAGATAAAAACAGAAGGAGGGGCAAACTGTAAGAGACTCTTAACTACAGAGAACAAACTGAGGGTTGATGGGAGTGGGGAAAATGGGTGGTGGGCATTAAGGAGGGCACTTGCTGGGATGAGCACTGGGTGTTATATGTAAGTGATGAATCCCTGGATTCTACTCCTGAAGCCAAGACTGTATGTTAGCTAACTTGAAAATAAATAAGATTAATAAATAAAATTTTAAAACTAAACTAAAATAATAAATAAATAAATAAATAAATAGGGCAGGTGAGTAGTAATGGGGACATATGGAATTTTCCCTTTTTTGGTAACTTGCCTGGTTGTAAGTAGCCCATTGGTTAGTTAAGGCCTGTGGATATTTTGAGGTGGGTCACCTGATATTCAGCCAAGGGGTTGCTGTGAGTGTTTTTACATTCCATTGCTCAAGCCCGTTGCCTAAAAGCGGCCTCTAAGAGGGCATACGTTATCTGTTCTATATGCATGTGTAAGGGAGAGGTGCAGTTCCTAGCAAGAATAGAAGCAGGAAAAGGAACAATAAAAGCAGTTTTTCATGGGCTCCCTTTAGTTTTCCTGTCTCACCCTAAGTCCATCATCTCTCATCTGGACTATTGCAAGAGCTGCCTCACTGGTCTCCCTACTTTGATCTTCCTGCCCCTCCCCTGATTTCTTCACAGAAGCTAGGGCATGCCCATTAAAATGGAAATCCACTCATGTCAAGCCTCGGTTCAAAATCCTCCATCTTCTTTGAGTACACCTAATGGTCTAGCCCTTGTTACCATGACCTCATCTCCTGCTCCTCCCCCTTGCCCTTTCTAACATCTCCGTCTCCATCCCTTGCACACTCTGCCCTTTCCCTGCTTTGTTTTTCTTCTTAGCCCTTATCTTTTAATGCATGACATACTTTGCTTTTCCCCCTTTTATTTTATTTTTTAAAAACTTTTTTTAAGTTTATTATTTTGAGAAAGAGAGACAGTGTAAGTGGGGGAAGAGAAGAGAAAAAGGGAAATAGAGAATCCCGAGCAGGCTCTGCATTGTCAGGGCAGAGCCCAATGCAGGGCTCAAACCCATGAACCAAACTGTGAGATCATGACCTGAGCTGAAACCAAGCGTCAGTCAACTGACTGACCCACCCAGGCAGCCCTCTCCCATTTATTGTATGTCCTCCCAACAGTAGAATGTAAACTCTATTAGGGCAGGGGCTTTGTCTATTTTGTTCACTGCTATAGTAGGTGCTTAACAAATATGTTAAGTGTGTTTTTTTTTAAATTAATGTTTATTTATTATTGAGAGACAGAGAAAGACAGAGCATGAGCATGGGAGGGGCAGAGAGAGGAGGAGACACAGAATCCGAAGCAGGCTCCAGGCTCTGAGCTGTCAGCACAGAGCCCAACATGGGGCTCGAACTCTAACCGTGAGATCATGACCTGAGCCGAAGTCGAACGCTCCACCGACTGAGCCACCCAGGAGCCCCACGTTGAGCAAGTGTGTTAAATAAACTCACTGAAAAGGAGAATTCTGTGGGAGGAGGAGGAGGTTCGTGTAGGGGTAGATAAGAAGGGTTCTGTTCAGACATGTTAAGTTTGAGATGCCTGGGAGGTATTTGGGTGGAAGTGTTGAGAGGAGAGGTGGACACACTAGTCCAGTCAGGCAAGAAGTCCTACCCTGGAGCTACACACAAAGGAAACATTATCATGAAGATGTAGATGCCAGTGTCTAGGGAAGAGTATAGACAGAGAGTGAGGAAGGTCCAAAGCCAGTGCCTGGGGCACTCCAATGTTTAAGGTTAGGTAGAGGAGGAGCCAGAAAAGGGGACAAAAAGAAAGAAGAGTGTGGATAAAAGGAAAAGCTAGCAAGGGCACCAATCATCCTGCTTCAGTTAACCATCCTGGCTCCAGAATAGTCTTTCACAGTGTGGCCCTCTTTCCCTGGGATGGGTGTGGTTTACAATGGAGACCATACTCATGATTTCTCCTAGATCTGTGTTCAGCTGCTCAGGGCTCCAGGCTGCTCCTCCTGGGAATTAGACTATGGTGGTTAAGAACATAGGCTCTGGAGTCGAACAGCCTGATTTTAAACCTTAGCTGTATCACCTACTGACCTGTGACCTTGAGCAAGTTACATTTCTTTGCCTCAGTTTCATCATCTTTTGAGAAATAATAGTACCCACTTTGTAGGATGGTTCTGAGGAGTAAATCACTCACTACTTAAACAAGTAGCAAGTGTTCAAAAATGTTAGCTGTTGGTACTGTTCTTAGGGCCTGGGTCTTAGTGTCACCTGCCAGGTTATCAGAGTGTAGGGCCCAAACTGATAGCATAGCCCATCCCGACTCTTGTCCACTAGAGAAGATTCCCTCTCACCTAAGGCTGTTACCTCTGGGCGCTCAGCCAGAAGACACAGGATCTGCTATTGGCTCAACTATACCATCTTAGGAAGTCAAGTTTAATAAAGCTGTTGACCACTACAAAGTTATCTTTGGGTTCGCAATGCATTTTAAGTTAACATATACTTGATATCTGTACATGTTTTTTTTTTTCTCCAAGGGAGGAGAAACTGTCTGCAGAGGAAGAGCCTTACACACAGCCTGGAGCCTCCCAAAACAGCAGTCTTCAGGATAGAGAACCACAGAAAAATGATGAAACACCCAACTTCACAAACGTGACAAAGTTTACACATCGCCGTCCAAAAGCCAGAGTCACAATTAATCAGGAAACCTAAATTATTCTCATTAAAGTTAGGTATTCCATAAGGATGGCCCCTGTGACTATTTTTCTTTTAGTATTGCTTTGGAAGTACTAGCCTACTTAATTGCAGAAGAGAAAGGAATAAGGTTGATCAACTGGAAAAGAGGTAAAATTATCATTATTTATTTATGAAATGATAGCCTACCTGGAAAATCAAGGACATCAACTGCAAAACTAATACAAATGAGACATTTTGGCAAAGTGGGCACAAGTTAATATACAAAAAGCCAGTGAACAACAGCCAGTTAGAAAATATAGGGGAATAAAATATATCATTTACAATAGCAACAACAAAGTAAACTAACCAAGAGTAATCTTAACGAATGTACTAGGTCCAGGCGCTCAATACTAAAATGCTATCAAATAACACAAAAGGAGGCTTGAAAAAATGAAAAGTCATATTCTATTTTGGGGTAGAAAGACTCACTATCATAAAGATGTCAGCTCTCCATAAATTAATCTATAAATTTCACACAACCTAATAAAAATACCAACAGACGACATAATCTGAATATAAAGTTCACATGGAAATTTCTGCATCAAGAATAGCCATGAACATTCTGAGAAAGAAGGTTAGTGAGAGAAATAGTTCTACCAGATATAAAACCATTAAATGCTACAATAATTAAAGTAATGAAACCCAGGGGACACTAGCACATACACAGGCAACTTGATCAAGAGAACCAAATAGCGAATCCAGAAATAGACTCAACATTTAAAATGTTAGTGTGCGATGAAGGTAGCATCATCTATCAGTAGGGAAAAATGGATTATACAATAAGTGGTATTAAGACAATTGTGTAACTGCCTGAAAAAAAATAATATGGTATCTCTGGCTTGTTCTTTACCCTAAAAATAAATCCATGTGAATCAATTGTGTTTAAATAAATGTAAAAGGATACAACCATAAATGTATAATGTCACAGTGGAGAAAGCATTTGTCAGAAGAGCACAAAATTTCCCAAAGCATAAAAAAAGGACAAGTTCAGTCAACAAGAAAATCTATAATTTCTGCAGAGCAAAAAAACCACCATGAACAAACACAAATGGTACACGGAGGGAAATATTTGCAACTCATCTCACAGACAAAGGGACTAATGTGCTTAATATATACAAAATCCCCTCAAATCAATATAAAAAAAAACAAAAATCCAATAAGAAAATGGGACGAGCAACATAAAAGGAAAGATAAATGGCTCTTGGACATATGAAAAAATACTCAAGCTTACTCACAAGAAAGTTGAAACTACACTTAGATATTATTTTTGGCAAACAATCCAAACATTTGACTGTATACCCTTGGCACGGTTGTGGAAAAATAGGCCCTCTTATATGTTACTGGAGGAACTGTAAATTGTTAATATTTGTCAAGATTAAAAATGCATATGATTTCAGATCCAACATACTTGCACACATGCAAGATAAAGTATATACAAAGTTATTAACTATAGCATTGTTTATAGTAGCAAAAATTTGCAAACAACTCAAACATCTGTCACTAGAAGACTAGTTAAAGAAGTTGTGGTCCATCCATACAATGGACTACCATACAGCTAGGCTGAAGAGCTGTCACAAAAATCTTTACAGGCCATGATTAAACTCATGAAGAGCCATTAAAGAGTTTTTATGCAGGGGGTATGGTATGAGATCTGGATTTGAGAAAGATCTCTCTGGCCTAGTATGGAACATAAATTGAAACAGTAAAACTACAGACAGGGATGTCAGTCAGTGGCTAAATTAGGGTGGTCATCTAAGACACACAAAATGTAGACTGGATACAGCTTGGGGATAAACTGGGTGTAGAGGTGCAAGAGATGAGGCATGGATCCCTGGTCTCCAGCTTTGGCAGTAGAAGGAGAATGATGATTATACTTTGAGACAGGGAGTGCAAGTGGAGAAGTTGGTTTGAGTGAGAAGGAAAGATGAGTTTTATTTGGATGAATTGAGCTAGAGGTGCCAGGGGGCAACCAGTTGACACATTCAGATGGGTGTCTGGATATACAGCTCTATGACTCAGGAGAGAAGGGGATTAGGGATAAATTTGGGAGTCATTATCATATAGCTGATGTTCAAAGCCATAGGGGAGGATGAAGTCATTTGGGGACATCATACGGCACGAAGAGAGGAGAGAGTCCAGGCACTGGTGCAACCCACAGAATACACTGGCTGAAGATAATGAACTTCTTGAGGAGCCAAAAGAGTACAGGGAACATAGGAGGGAAACCAAATATCACATGACAGAAGTCAAGGAAAGAATGTAATAGCATTTTTTTTTAATTCCTGGGTTTTTTAAATTATTATTTTAAGAGAGTGTGTGTGCAAGTGGGGGAAGGGGGGAAGAGAGAGTGGGAGAGAGAAAATCCCAAGTGGGCTCTGTGCTGTTAGTGCAGAGCCCAATATGGGGCTCAATCCCATGAACTGTGAGATGATGACCTGAGCCAAGATCAAGAGTTGGACACTTAACGGACGGAGCCACCCAGGTACCCCACTGCAGTAGACCTTTAGTGGTCTGTGTCTCTCACTTGATTATAATATCCTTGAGGAAATAAAACTGGGTTTTATTTTTCTTTCTTTCCTCCCTGTCTGCTCCATCCCTATCTTCAATCAATACAAGGTTTTGTACATAATTGTTTGTGAACAAACAAGGGCATGAATATATAAATTCAATCAAAGCTGGTTCCTTTTTTTTTTTTTTAATGTTTGTTTTGAGAGAGAGAGAGTTCGAGCAAGGGAGAAGGGGCAGAGCAAGAGGGAGAGAGAGAATCCCAAGCAGGCTCTGTGCCTGACAGGGCTTGAACTCACAACGGTGAGATCATGACCTGAGCCAAAATCAAGAGTGCGATGTTTGGGGCGCCTGGGTGGCGCAGTCGGTTGAGCGTCCGACTTCAGCCAGGTCACGATCTCACGGTCTGTGAGTTCGAGCCCCGTGTCGGGCTCTGGGCTGATGGCTCGGAGCCTGGAGCCTGTTTCTGATTCTGTGTCTCCCTCTCTCTCTGCCTCTCCCCCGTTCATGCTCTGTCTCTCTCTGTCCCAAAAATAAATAAACGTTGAAAAAAAAATTAAAAAAAAAAAAAAGAGTGCGATGTTTAACTGACTGAGCCACCCAGGTGCCCCAAAGCTGGTTCTTTATACTACTTTGGTTCAAGCCTTCATTGTTGCTCCTCGAATTGATTTCATTCTCTAATGTCTCTGCATTGCCACAACTGCCTGTCTAAAGCAAGATCTAGAACTACCACTCCTTTTCTTGAAAATCATCAGCTTGGCCTTCAAGCCCATCCAAACCCAATTCCAGTCCAGCTCAGCTCCTACAATACCTGGCTCTACCCAATGAACCACAACCACAGGGACCACTTTCTGGCCCATAAACAGGGTCTAAGCTCATAGTGTTCTATTCCTTTGGATTCCTCTGATTCCACTCCTTCCTCCTATGATAGTTCTACCCATCCTTCAACATTCTATTGAAAACCCACTTAGCCCAGAAGGCCTTTCCAGACCCTCACTGCAAAGAACATCTCCTTCCCCTGTTCTCCATTTTACTTTGTACCTATACAACATCACTTACCCTGAACTGTGTTTGTTGCATATGCCAGCTCCCCACTATTTGCTGTTTCCACACCAGAGTGTGAGGAGGGATTGTGTCTCAATGCCATCATCACATATCCAGTGTAATGCACATTGCACTCAGTGCACTCAGTAAGTAACTGCTAAGTGAGTGATAGACGGATGAGTGGATGGGGAGTCCTTGGTGCAGTACAAGGACGTAGTTGTCTTTATTTTAGCACTGTGCTTTGCATATGGCCTTTACTCTGTGTTTGCAGTAAGATCCTTGGAAGCTTGTTTTATTCACTTTTATACCCTCACTGCCTAGTGCAGAACACAGCCCCACAGTAGGTATTCAATAAATGTTTAAGGACTCAATAAGTACTCATTTAATTTGCTCTCAAAAGCCTCCAGAGAAGCCAATGGCTTTGGCAAACAATATTTCGTATGTGCTTTCTGCCAGCTTTGAGAGCCTGCCTTTGCAGGGCAGTGACAAGGGTGGCGTGTAAACATGGCACGACTGAGGGACTGTGAAGGTGGCCGACAGACAGAATTAGGGCTGTTATAGTGGTAAAGTGTTTCATACAGAGAGATGTGGCTCTCCAGGCAGAAATACAGCCCAGAAGAAGCTTCTGAGGCAAGAGCAGGCAGCTCAACTAATGAGGGATGGGATAACTCATTCCTTAGGGAAAGTCTGACTTGGTTTCTGTGTGTACAGCACTCTGTTCCGGGAGAAGCTACAGCTGTCAAAGCAACTGGACATCTGCTCCTAAAGAGTCTGAGGTCTAGGGGGGCTGAGGACAGGCCCAGCACTAATCCTAGAACAAAGGCAAGGTTGGCCAAGGCTGGGCGATGCATGAACAGAGGGTGGAGAGAGGTCCCAAGAGAAGGGGGGGATCTTAGGGAAGATTGGGGGGGACTTCACTGGAGGAGGGCATTTGAGCTCCCTTACTAACCTTTCCTGAATGGGATGGAAATTGTTAATAGCTTCCAACTGGTCTCCCTGCCTCCGCCTCCCAGCCTTCAGTCTGTTCTCATCACTGCAGCCAGAGCGATGCTCTTTTCTTTTTTCCAGTTTTTTTTTAAGTTTATTTATTTGTGAGAGAGACAGAGTGCAAACAGGGTGGGGCAGAGAGAGAGGGGAACAGGGGATCCCAAGCCGGCTCCATGCTGACAGCAAAAAGCCCAATGCAGGGCTCAAACTCATGAACCTCAAGATCATGACCTGAGCTGAAGTCAGACGCTTAACCAACAGAGCCACCCGGGTGCCCTTCCAGTTTGTTTTAATTGAAGTACAGTTGACACATAATATTACGTTAGTTTCAGGTGTCCCAGAGCAATGCTCTTGAGGTGTCGCTCAGATTATGTCCTTCATCTTCTCAAAATTCTGCAATGGTTTCCATTTTCAAAGTAAACATGGCTCCTATTCAACCGGAGTAAAAGGGAAGTCCTTACTGTGGCCTGCAAGGCACTGATCTGTCCCCCGGTCACCTCTCCCTCATCATTCCTTCTCTTCTCCCACTCACTCACCTGGTGCCAGACACACTGGAGACTTGCTGCTTCTGGAGTTTGCCAGGCATGCTCCTACCTCAGCTGTTCCCTTGCCCGGTATGCTCTTACCCCATGGCTCACTTCTCACCTCCTCAAGACTACTCAAATGTCACCTCAGGGAGGCCTGATATGACATATTTTATTTTTTTAAGTTTATTTTTTGAGAGAGACAGAGATAGCATGAGTGGGGGAGGGGTAGAGAGAGAGAGGGAGAGAGAGATGGAGACAGAGAATCCCAAGCAGGCTCCGCACTGTCAGTGCGGAGCCCAACATAGGGCTCAAACTCATGAAACTCTGAGATCATGACCTGAGCCGAAATCAAGAGTTGGACACTCAACTGACTGAGCCACCCAGGCGCCCCGACGTGACCTATTTTAAATTGTAACCCCTGTATTCTGGTACCTTACCCTCTTCTGAAATTTGTGTCTCTCCATGGCATCTTTTACCATCTAACATTCGGTGTATTTTAGTTCTAATTTCTTATCTGGTTTCCTCCAAAAGAATGGAAGCTCCATGAAAGCACTTTAAAAAATCTATTTTCTTGGGGCGCCTGGGTGGCGCAGCCGGTTAAGCGTCCGACTTCAGCCAGGTCACGATCTTGCGGTCCGTGAGTTCGAGCCCCGCGTCAGGCTCCGGGCTGATGGCTCGGAGCCTGGAGCCTGTTTCCGATTCTGTGTCTCCCTCTCACTCTGCCCCTCCCCCGTTCATGCTCTGTCTCTCTCTGTCCCAAAAATAAATAAACATTGAAAAAAAAATTTTTTTAAAAATCTATTTTCTTCAGTACTGTATCCCTAATGCCTAGAATCGTGCCCAGTATTAGGTGCCCAATAGATATTTGTTGAATGAATGAATGAATGAATGAGGACATAATGCATGTTTGAGGAAGTCTCAAGTAGGGCCTCCTGGCAGAGTTCCTAAAAACCAGTTGCCTGAAGAATCATTTGCAAAGACAGCACTCTGAACTGCAGAGCTGAGGCCCCTGCTGGGGTGGTCAAGGGAGGATGAAGTGGCCCTGACTGAGGGAGAGAGGACCCTGGCAACCAGGAATTGTCTGCAGGATCCAGATGTCCAGGGAGGAGTCAGGAATCTCTTGTCTCTTTCCCCTACCTTTGCCATACTTGCTTTCCACACTCAGCCGAGTACTGTCTCAGGGAAAGCCCACCAGTTTCAGCTGTGTCCATCTTTCAGCAGTGCCCAGATTTTAAATTCAACCCCTCTGATTCTCCAGGCCAGCTGAGGCCCTGAAACAAGCTCTTTGCTGCCTCCTTGTGGCTCCTGCAGCAAAGGAACTCTTCTGGAAAGTGAGGCCACACAGAAGCCAACACAGGGACTCTCTGAACATGGGTCGTGGGGGAGGAAACCTGAATCTTCTTGACCACATGGCAACTCTGAATTACGGCAACTGGCTGCCTCTCACAGACTTTGCCACCAATGGCAGTGACCATCCACTCAGCAAAGTCCTGACAGGTGTCCCAACTGGACTCAGGCTTTGGTTGTTCCAGGCTGGTCACGCCTGGGGAAAGGCTTTGGAGCAACATTCGGATCCCAGGGCCTACCTCGATGGGCGTCGAGGCCAGTCTACTAGTATGTCTAGCCTCTCCCTACTCTGCCTCCTTCCAACTCACAGCCAATAAATAGTATTTGAGGGGTGATGTGGCCACAGCCAGTTCAGGGTGGGGTGTGTGTAGAGAAAGGGGCTGGGTGTGGCATGGGGTGGTGGTGGTGGGGCTGCAGGTGGTGAACTGGAGAGCCAGTGCCCTGCAGGCTGCTGCTTAGCTGAGCCACTGCTCGGCTGCACCCCACTGTTGTTTTTGCAGGTAACAGAAATCTGCCCAAGCTCATATCAGCCCCCCAGATGGGAGAATATTCTGGAATGTTACTGGGTTTATCTTGTGGACCTATATGGCAGGGATAGAGCTGGGCCTCAGGAACCATCTGGTTGAGTTTATTTTTTCTTGCTTTTCTTTGTTAATTAATTTATTTTGAGAGAGAAAGAGAGTGTGGGAGGGGCAGAGAGAAAGAGAGAGAATCCCAAGCAGGCTCCGCACTGTCAGCGCAAAGCCCAACATGGAACTGCGAGACCATGACCATGAGCTAAAACCAAGAGTCAGACACCTGACTGAGCTACCCAGGCACCCTGCTGAGTTTTTAAGAAGACTGCTTCTTGCTTCTTTATGTAATTTTTTCTTCTTTCTGGCTACTTTCAGGATGTTCTTTTATCTTTGGTTTCAACAGTTGGGACTATGCTATGCTTAGGTGTGTTTTTCTTCCCATTTATCTTGTTTGGGGTCCTCTGAGCTTCTTGGATCTGTGGTTTTTGTCTTTTGTGAATTTGGGCGATTCTGAGTGATTATCTCTTCAAATATTTCTTCTGCCCCATTCTGTCTCCCCTCTTCTTCTGAGACTTCCATTACATACGTGTTAGATCATTTGTCATTGTGCCATATGTCTCGGTGCTTAGTTTTGGGTTTGCTTAATTGTTTGCTTTTACTTTTGTGATACAGTTTGGTTCATTTTTACTGAGCTAGCTCCAAGTTCACAGGTTTGTTTTTTTTTCCCTCTGCTTTTGTCCAGTTTATTGATAAACCTGTTGAAGGAATTCCTCATCTCTGATATTAAGATTTTCACTTCTAGCATTTCCATTTTTCCATTCATTTTTACAATTTCCTACTCTTTACTCAAATTCCCCAACTGTTACACATATTGTCCACCTTTTCCACTAGACTAGTTTCTTTATGGTAAATATAGCTATTTCAAAGTCCTCATTGATAGTTACATGTTAGCCATGCTCTACTGTATTTATTTTTAATTTTTTTTTGAAGATGACTCCTCCAATCATGGAGTCAGTCATGCTCATCCTTTTTCTGGCTTACCAAGTTGGCCTCCCCTGTACATGGAAGACAAGACCCTGCATGGCTTTTCCCTCCCTAGCTCTTTGGCTGGGTTGTCTTCAAAAGGTTTTTGTCCTTTCCACTTTACCCACACCTCCTTGAAGGTCACACTTAAGGCTTAAAGTAAACCCTTTCCTCATGTCCCCTTCTTCACATTAGTGTTGGGTCATCATCTTTGAGGTCCCCAAGGCCATGGCCATGCAAGCAGAGCTATGGCCAACCCCTAAATCTGACTCGAAGAAATATGCCAAGAAGTATTCCTTCCCATGCCTTGGGTTCCTGGAGATTTTTTGGGGGTGGAGGCAATATCTTATTTGACTAAGTACATCAACTTTGCTCTGAAAAAAAAAAATGAGACTCATGTAATATCAAAAACCTCATCCCTGGAAAGCCACCATATATAGTGCTTTAAATAATTTGAAAGGATTTATATAACTCTGCCTTGAAAATAACTGGCCATGAGTTTTTTTTAACATGTCTTTGACTATGACTTCTCAACAATCATCATGCATAGGGCATGCCTGGGTGGCTCAGTCAGTTAGGTCATGATTTCATGGTTTGTGATATCATATATCATAATAAAGAGACATAGATAGAAACATATCTCCTTGGTGTCCAAATCTCTTGGCTTCACAGATTGGGACAATCCAGGCCCTCTTTGTCCTCAAGGGGATGACACCATTGACAAAGCAGAAGAATCAGTCAGACACTTTGCTTGCTTGCGAGAGAGCTTGCTAGAGGATGTCCGGAAAGTCAAAGTCCTTCATCACTAGAGCAGGTATAGCCACTAGGCCCCTTAAGCACAATGCCAAGAGCCTATGAAAATGTACAAAACCTTTAAGATATCATTGCCATCAAAATACAAAAATGTAAAAAAATTAATATGTAGTTGTTTACAAAACATAACATTGTCAGTTTCATTACACTGTCAAATTTAATATTAAAATATTTTCATTACATTTACAAAATTTGTTAGATTTCATCTCTATGCATGATGATGTTTTATAAATGTTTATTTATTTACTTGGAGAGAGAGAGAATCCCAAGCAGGCCTTGCTCTGTCAGCATTCAGCCCAACACAGGGCTCGATTTCACAAACCATGAGATCATGACCTGAGCTGAAATCAAGAGTCGGACACTTAACTGACTGAGCCACCCAGGCACCTCATATGCATGATGATCGTTGAGAAGTCATAGTCAAAGACGTGTTTAAAAAAAAAAAAAAACTCAGAAGATTAAAAAAAATTAAGAAAAAGGGGCGCCTGGGTGGCTCAGTTGGTTGTGTCCAACTTCGGCTCAGGTCATGATCTCATGGTTCATGGGTTCGAGCCCCTTGTCGGGCTCTGTGCTGACAGCTTGGAGCCTGAAGCCTGCTTCGGATTCTGCGTCTCCCTCTGTCTCTGTTCCTCCCCTGCTCTCATTCTGTCTCTGTCTCTGTCTCTCTCTCTCTCAAAAATAATAAAATAAAAGATTAAAAAAACCCCTCATGGCCAGTTATTTCCAAGGTAGAGTCACATAAATCCTTTCAAATTATTTAAAGTGTTGTATTTAGTGTTAGGGCATTTTATTATGTAGGATACAATTTGGGTGAGGCCTCCAAAGAAAGAATAAGCTCGAGACCTGAAAGGCCAGGAGCGGCTCTTGGCTGTCACAGTTGTCCTGTGTTAAGACCTGCAGCAGGAATGCCTCTCCCCTTCCTCCCCAACCAGGCATCCTTGCCCTATGTTAAGCCATGGCTCAGCAGTCATTTCTACTCTCACATCATCTAAAGGCCAGCTTTTCACATCCCACATCTTCCTCTTCTTTTCCGAGTCTTCACCTTGGATGGAACCACGCATGGGCACCAATCCTGATAAACAGAATCACTGGGTTGCGGGTTCTCTGAGGACAGGGTCACTTCCTAGACAATGTCCCCAGGCCAGGTGTGTCTGGGCCAGTGGAGGAAAGTGGGAGGCTGAAGGCCAAGTGGTAGATGAGGCAGATGGCTGTGTGCTAGAGGGGAGTAGGGTGGACAGCGGTGCTCATGAGCTGAATCAATTCACGAAAGCAGTGTTGTAACTGCTTGAATTGAAGAGTTGCCAGAGATGGCCTCCTTAGACCACACCATCTAGAGGTGGAACCTCTATGTCTTCATTTCTTCCACCTTTGTCCTTACTCCTCTGAGACATATCTGCCTTTGCCTCCTACCCAGTGACACCTGGCTCTGACTGGTACTTGATACTTCCTTTTGGTCTTATCTTCTGAGCCTTCCTGCTAATCATCAGCACATCAGTTACTTATTTGTCCATGTCTCTGATGAATTGAAAAATTACTGGTGCCTACTGCGTGCCGGGCACTAATCGTGGCCGCCCTGGCTTGCTGGCTCCCAAAGGGCAGAGGTGACACTTGGGGAATCCTCCCTGATTGGCGTCCAGGTCAGGGGCCAGATGGTCATAGATCCGGTTCCAAAACTGAGTTCAGGGTGGGTTTCAGCAACAACACAAAAAGTTTTAAAAAGAAACACACCTCTATTTTATTAAAAATGTACAGTTTGGGGACTGAAGGAGGGAAGTGGTGTTTCTCAAAGTTCTAGGACTATTTAGCAATGCCCAGGATGTTTGTTTAAAAACACCAGCTGGGAACCTGCATTTGAAACAAGTTCCCATGTGATTTTCAGTCACCCTGAAGTTTGAGAATCACTGACTAATGGATGGAGTGGGGACTGAGACTGTCTTGATCCTTCTGGCTTTACGGTTCCAGGGAAAGACTCATTTGACTTTTTACAAACAAGCTCAGCTGACTCATCTGGGGCTTCCCGAGATTCGTTTCTTTTGGTCGCCAAGACACTGAAAGAGTTAATTCAATTATGGGTTGGAGAGCAGCTGAGACAAGGCCCCAGGATGTGTGTGCCCACCTGGCCCACCCAAGAGCTTCCCTAGTCAGCTCTGGGAGACAGTCCAGAGCTGCGTCCGGACTTGACCTGGATGCGGAACTGCTTAACATAACCTCCCTGTCACATCCCAGGGGCTCTGCTTCTCTTCTTGTGACCTGCCTCTTGTCTCACATCACAGAAAATTTCCTCTTCCCTCCCTTCATTCTTCCCTGCTCCTTCCTATCCATGTTCCTTCCTCTCCACTCCCGTCTAATCTCCTTCCCAGAAACCAAGTTTTAATAAGCTCTCTCCTCTGTCTGCAGCATGTTGGAGATCTGTGCGAGTCTGTGCTCACTGCATCTTGGCCATGCATGTGAATCACCGTGTATGTTAGCTGTGCAGGAATAGGCCGTGAGCAACAGAGGGCCGGGCAGTTAGAGTCAGGATTAAGATCCTTCTCCAACTGCAGACAGTGTTTGGTATATGCAGGCACACAGCTGTCTTACCTGTCAGAGCCCAGAGGAGATGCTTGTAAGACAAAGCAGAGAAAGCTCTTGCAGAAGGGGGTCTCCTGGCTTTTGAGGGACATGGCCTTTCTAGTGTCCCAAACCACAGAGAGAAGATGAATAGCCCTTCCCCATATTCTGAGAGGCCACCCAGTGGCCTATAGATGAGACAGGCTGTCCATTCCAGGCAGGCAGCATGTAGTTGGTCCTAGTTAGGAAACCAGATGGTGGTGTGACCTGGGCCAGGGGAGCTGGTGAGGCTGGCAGGATCACAAAGAAGTGAGTGACCTGAGACCACACAGCAGGTGGATGTGAGCATCTGTGATGAGGCAGGGGCAGGCGGTCAAAGAGAAGGTACACTCTGGGAATGGAAACAGAGTATGTCTCCAGAGGCCACATGCACGGAGCACTCACAAAGAGAGCAGGATGGCCACCATCCCTGAGGCAGCAGGAGCCTGGACAGCGGCAGAGAACTTTCATCAGAGAGTGGCAGATTCCCACGTTATGACAACGGGGTCCCAAGACAACATGGTGAGCTCCCACACTGAACCATCCAGGACCAGCCTGACACGCAGGTAGGCAGTGCCAACCTGGGATGCGGATCAAGAAGACAGATGAAGCAGGGTTTTGTCTCTACACCTGATAGTATGATAAACTGAATGAACTTGTATGGAGTTAAAAAAAAAAAAGCAGGGGGCGGGGCGGGGGGGAAGAAAATTGTATTCACCTAAATTCCCCTAGAAAGGGGAAGCTGTCTTTGTTGGGAACAATATTTTGATAAGTGCTTAAGCCTGAAGCTGAGATCCCAGTGGAGGCCTGGGTGTGGGTGGAACAGCTCTGCATGAGACAGGAAGGAGTTTTTGAGTTTTGCATGTTACGCCAGAGAGAGAGGGGGGAAGAAAGACGCTGTTGTTTGGTGCTTTTCATTCTGAATCCCTTTCCCCAACATCCTCTTAAATTTTCAAAAAGATACTAATATCATGAAAGGCTTGGGGTTGAGTGGAGTGCGTATTCTCGATATTTATGTACCCATATTATGTGTGGGGAAGAAAAGAGGGTTGGGGCCTCAGATTCAAACAGATGCCAAGCAAAGCCCAGGCACTAGCTGGGATGCAGAGAGAGGAGGAGCTCGGGGACGAGAGATCTACTGTAGGGGACCTTGGGCAAGTTTAGCCAAATCTTAGTGGGGCGGGGCCCCAGTTGACCTCTGGTTACTGAGTTCTGCCACAGTGTTGTTTTGGTTGCTCTCAATCAATTTTGTTTGCTTTATCCAGCTCAACACCACACACACATACACACACACAGATGCACACACACCTCTTAGCAATTCTCCAGGAACTGAAAACCAGGTATCTATGTACCAGCTGGGACTCTCAGACCACTTCAGAGCAGAAGCAGAGCCAAGGACCAGCCTTCTTTGATGCTACCATGCCACCCTGTCTCACCTAAGTCACTGTCTGGAGGACGGGGCAGCACCAGCATCTTACAGCCTTAATTCTGGTTAGATCTAGACTGGCAGCCATCAGTACCCTCTCCCTGTCAGAGATCTTTAATTGGGGCAGGGCCAGGGCCATAAGAGGCAGCAGGGATTGCTGCAAAAATCTAAAAACGCTCCTTGAAAGAGCCTTAAGTCTTCAACAGAACTTTCCTAACTGGAATAGCCTCTTGTTGGCCTACTGAGTCCTGCCTCTTCCTCTCAGCTGCTGTTCCTGCGAACTATTCTCCAAGGCAGTAAAGAAATGAGAATGCCAAACACAGGCCCAGGCCTGAGTCTCAGGTTCATCACGTGATTCTTGGTCTCCTTCATCTCTCCATTCCTCTACCTGGCTCTCCTTGAGAACAACCTTCAGGCCTAGGACAAGATTCACATCCTGAGCAACTCACATGCAGCTCAAAAAACAACAAACTCACATGCAGCTCAAAAAACTTGTGTAGCGATCTTCTGAGACACTACATAAAGTCCTCTGAGAAAACTAGAATGGTGGCATGGGGACCCAAGCTGATGGCCAATGAGGCAGGTAAGCATCTCTCTGTCTGATGTGGTACAATAAATGAGGTTGTTATGAATGTCTGGAAAGAGATCTCTTGGGTGGTTGGACAGAGTCAGTGTGTACTCTGGCCCCTGACCTTGGTGGGAAGGTTTCTCCAAATCCAGATTAACTATCCAACCTTGTACCTTACCGGGCCTTGAGGGACCTCAAGCTTTTGTGGTAGGAGGAATGCACATCCAAGGTCAATAGCCGGGGAATGTCTGGGCACCCCCCTAGCTGGTCCCAGGGCAGGCCGGGGGGAGTCTTCTTTTCTATTGGGTGACTGGAGGAGGCCACATCAGTCTTCCAGATGGCTTCTATCTGGTTATCCTGTTGTCTGGGGTGTGGAGGTTGAAAGTGTAGAAAGAGATAAAAGGTTAGACACACAGAGGGAGACTGAGAAACAACAAGCTCTCCAAAGCCATAAGGCCCAAAACGTCAGGACTTGTTTTCTTTCCCTCTCAAATAGTTGTTATCACCATCCTGTCACCTCTCTTCCCCTTAACTCTAAGCCTCACCTCCCTGGGGCTCCTTTGGCTGAGGAGCTGCTGAAGGGGTGCTGGGATAGCCTCTGTTCTTCTAGGCACATGCCTCGGGGCTGCTCTGCACTGGGCCATACTAGGTGAGGATGTGGGTCTTCTTGACTGCCCAGAGGCTCATGGTATTTCTTTCTGAGCCTGGGTGGTGGGGTCACACGGTGGGAAGGATCAGGCTTATTTATATGGACAGGCTAATGGCAGGTGCTGGACCAACAATGTTCAGGGCAGAAATGGTTGTAGGCTCTCAGATGTGGGTCCTCAGAGTCTTTCAGTTGCAATGTGAAACCTATCTGGATCGGGCTGGCTCCTGAGCCCATCCATCTGGGCCAATGGCTAGAACTGAGCAAGGCAGCTGAGAAGGCAGGCATCTTACAACTCATGAGGTGAACTCTGCCTGCCTATGCCTTCACCAAGCTCCCAGTCTCCCCAGTCTGGCCACCCCAGCTTGCTCTATCTCCCCACCCATCCAGCTGGCTGCCTACCTGCTTCCCTGCACCTACCGAGCCATGCACAGGGGCTCACATTTCCAGTGCTTGCATGGAAAGTGCCCAGGAGGCTGCCTGCAGGAGGGGCCACATGAGTGCGTGTGCCGGAGAGAGGATGTGGGTGGCTTGTTTTCCCTCGGCTTTGTGGAGGTGACCACAGGGATGTGCAGACGAACGTTCCACTCCAGCTGGAGCTAGGGACACCAGCAGAGAGGCATCAAGGAGACAGGAATTTATCCCCTCTCTAGAGCAGAAGGAGGCATAGCCTGACTCAGGGCTAAGAAGAGAAGGTAAGGCCCAGGGAATGCCTCCAATCAGAGAGCCCTAGAACCCCCAAGTATCAAATTCCCTAAAAATTCCTTGAATTGTTATTTGCTAGGTTAGTTCCTGTTTTCTCCTTTGTTGTGGAGAATCTGGACAATGAGCAAAACAGCAAGAAAAATGTAAAGGAAGCCAGAGCAGCTGGAACTCGAGAGAGCACTCAGGATTCACAACATGAGGCCAAATTGTGCCTAGAATGCTCTGGGTATTTTTGTATCCAGCCTCTGCCCTGGCACTGGGTAAGGAGCTGGGGAAAACCTTCTAGCCACCCAAAGAATTGTCATATAGTCCGTTGTTAACAGGTCAAGACACCTACAACTTAACAAGTGAAGATACCTACAGGAGATGATTGGGACTAGTACAAAGTGATAGGAAACTGAGTTGGGAGATGGCCCCATGACCAAGGCTTCTCCAACTGCCTGACACAGGCACTTACACTAAGTCCCTCAGCACACGGCTTCCCCCAGACTTGGGGGGATTCCCCATGGGTTCTGAGCCAATGCTATGATTTTCTAATTCCCTGGGAGGTCAGCTAGTCCTCTGCGGACCATGTCAGCACTTGCTACTTCTCTGACCCTGCTAGCAGGGGAAACTGAATCTAGCCCTCAGAGAGTAAAAACAGTGCAGACCCACAGATCAGGCCTCAGAGTGACTTTGTACTGCCAACAGCAACACCAAAACCCAGAAGGCAATGAGAAGTGCTGTCAAAAATGAGAGGGAAAATGCATTCTAACCTAGACTTCCATATCCAGGCCAACTGTCAATTAAGAAGGTACTAGGGGCACCTAGGTGGCTCAGTTGGTTAAGCATCTGACTTCAGCTCAGGTCATGATCTCGTGGTTCATGGGTTCGAGCCTCTGTGCTGACAGCCCAGAGCCTGGAGCCTGCTTCAGATTCTGTGTCTCCCTTTCTCTCTGACCCCTCTCCCACTCATGTGCACATGTTCTCTCTCCCTCTCTCTCTCAAAAATAAAAAAATAAACATAAAAGAAAAAAAGAGTGAAGGTACTACGTAAAGACGTTTTCAGACAACCAGGGTTTCACTGATTTTACCTGGCAGGAACCTTGGTCAGGAAGTGATCAGAGGAGACCTGGCATCTAGAAAGCAAAGGAACCATCCACAGAGAGAGGCAAAGTGAGATCCCAGCATGTGGGTAAAAAGGACAGCTGTGACTAAGTCAGTAGAGGAACTAGAACACACAGGAACAGGGCAGAGGGTCCCGTGGGGGGGGGGGGAGAACTTGAGCATAAAGTTGGGACTACAGGATCCAGCTGCCTTCTCTCTCCAGAAGAGTCTTTCTTTTACAGTTCTGTTTGAGGGCCCCTCTCTTTCCCACTCTCCCCATATAAAAAATCAGAAAGCTGCCCTTCCTTATGCTTGAGGCTCCAGCCTTTGCCTCTTCCTGGCTCAGAGTCTCTAACCTGCCCTCTTATTTCCTGTCCACTACCCTGCCCCCAGTTACACCCCACCAGCTCACATCCCTTCCAGCTGTGCTGACCCCCAATGAGGGAGGCCCACCTTGGGGAACATGGTCACCATGCTGCTCAGGCACTCTCGGCGCTTCTCCTCCAGGTCCTTCTGCTTGTCTGTCCAGGCCTGCAGCCAGAGATTCTGCAGGCGGTCAATGTTTTCCAGGTAGATGTAGAGGTTCTGGGTCTTGTAGGTAGTCTCAGTTTCTTGCATAACTTGTATGTGGTTGGTCACTTCTTGTCTGGGAAATGGGGTAAGGGAGTTAGTGGGTGAAAGGGCCTGTTCCCCAAGTCTCGTAACCAACGTTGACTCTGCGTTTGTAATTCCTGACAGCAAGGAGGGAAACAGAGGTTGCTGAGAGTCACAAAAGCAGGGAGCAGAGAGGTGGGAGGTGGTGGCAGGTGAGGAGCCTTGGGGCCAGGCTGGAAACAGAAAGAGAGAATAAGGCCAGCAGGGGAACATATCAGGTGCATTAGGGACAATGAAATAGGAAGAGAGGAAGAAATAAGGAAGTGGCCTCAGAGGAAAAACCCACTAGGGAAAGAGCAATGTGTATGTGTAAATGCCCGACCTCCCACACCTCCAGGGTCACCCCAGGCCCAAGGTCAGACATCCTTTGCCAGCCCCCTCCCTCAGGGGACCTTGTCCAGGTCTGGGGTGAGTCTCCATTCCCATTTGCTGCGTGCTCCTCCTCTCCCTTTGGGTTTTGTCTCTGCCCACACACTGCAGTTGGCGTGGGTGTCAGGGAGTACCTACCGGAGGCTCTGGAAGTGTCTGTAGCGGATGTACTTATGGCACAGACACTGCAGCCGAAGCACGTTCAGCTCCATGGTGGTGGTGGTGAGATCCAGCGCCTTGGTGCGTAGGTAGTGGGGCAGCCCCAGGTCAGCCTCCTCGCTCAGGAGCTGCAGATTCTTCCTCTGTGCCTCCACATCCATGTGGTATACTTTCCCCTTGAGAGTTACTGAGGAGATACGCAAAGGAGGCCGGGACACCTTTTGGATGGATGTCCCCGTGACAGGAAAGGAGGCCGATTTCTTGGGCTTCGTGGGAACCTGGCAGGTCCATGGTTTCTGGGTAGACTTGGCTGAACTCGTGTTCCTCTGGTTTCTGGGGGCAGGCTGCTGGGTATTAGGGGACCTGGGAAAGTGCTTCCTGCCTTGGTGAGCAGACTGGGCCCGGCTTGAGGGAGGTGCCAGCGATGCCTTCTCCAAGTCCCTCCACTGCCTGGTGGTCATGAAGAGCACCCTGTCTGTGCCCTCCCCTGGAGGCTCTGGCTCCCTCCATGGGCCCCCTTGCTCCTTTTCTTGCTGGCCTGACCTCTGCCACTGCTCCCTCGCCGCCTCCTCCACCTTCCACTGTTGCAGCTTCTCCTGGTGTTCCTGCTCCAGCAGGGCCCACTTCTTCTGACGCTGCAGCCACATCTCCTCCTCCTCCAGCCACTGCTGCCTCTGCCTCTCCCAGCGGAGCTCTTCTTCCCAGTGCTCCACCTTGCTCTCCAAGGCTACCTTCCTGGAGCTCTCTGGGGACAGCTGCATCCTCAAGTGGGGCTTAATTTGGAGTCCTTCCTTCTCCTGGGATGCTTCCTGGACATCTTTTTGGTCTTTCACTTGGTGAAAGAAGTGGCTTGGGCTTTCTGCCACCAGTCTTTCCCATATCTTAGGAGACCTGTGATCCACCGAGGACAGCATCATGGGCTGAAGATGTTCGGTGTCCTTGGTGCTGTACACATCCGCAATCCTCGAATACATGGTCATGGTGGAGAGTGGCTGAGATGTTGAAGGCCTGGCACCGCTGTCCCAGGCTGTGGCCATGGGACCTGGGGAGAGTGGTGAAAACAACTGCTCCTTCTTGGGTTCCTGCTGAGTTTCCTTCATGACTGTTTCTTTCTCTGGGAGGGTCTCTTTCTCAGGGGGCCCCAGGGAGTCAACCAAGATCTTGGCCGGTTCTTCTGCTTGATCTCTAGCAGACTGAGCCTTCTCTAGCTGGAACTCTAAGGCATGCTTTATCAGGAGAAGGTCATGGTATTTCCCCCCTAGAATTTCCACTTGCTTTAGCAGGGCATCCCTCTTGCTCTGGAGAACTTGGAGGGAATTCTGGAAGTATAGCCTCTGGGTGCTAAGTTCTTTGGTCATCTCTATTTTCAGGTTCCTGTATTTGGTCTCCAGGCTTCTGTTCTCTTTGTGCTGGAGGGTCAAGGCCTTGTTGAGGTTCTCTACCATGGCAGACATGTACCTGATGGCTCTGACCTCCCCCTGGTTGAACATGGTGGAGTCCAGGAGCTCCTGCAGCATGGACTTCACCTCAGAGACCTTCGTGCAGGTAGCATGACTGTCCTGGAGCATCTGTTCTGGGCTCAGTGGCTGAGGGTAGGATGCAGATTTTGGGGGTCTCTGTTCCCACCAGCCTTGCCAGAAGGTGTGTTTGGATACTAGGAGAGACAGAACAAAGGCAACAAGCTCCCGTGAGCCCCAACAATTATACTGATTCTGCACACCCTGCCTGGCCAAATTCCCATCCAACTCTCTTACGCCTTTGGCAAGAATAAGGAGCTGAGGCAACAGGTGAGACCAGGGGAGATGTTGTCAGGAGAGATCTCTGCCAGGCTCAGAGCTTGCTCAGAGCTTACCTGTCAGGGTGAGCCAGCTCCATAGCACCTGCAGGGCCCATGGGCCTGAAACTATTCAATTCAGTTCAGTTCAATTCAGTGTACCTCTTTTTTTTAAATATTAAAAAAAATTTATTGTTTATTTATTTTTGAGAGAGAGAGAGAGAGAAACAGAGTACAAGCAAGGGAGAGACAGAGAGAGAGGGAGACACAGAATCTGAAGCAAACTCCAGGCTCCGAGCTGTCAGCACAGAGCCCGACGTAGGGCTCGAACTCACGGACTGCGAGATCATGACCTGAGCCGAAGTCGGACACTTGACCGACTGAGCCACCCAGGTGCCCCTAATTCAGTGTACTTCTGATCTCATGTATTTCCCTGGAGTAAAGTCACTTTTCTAATCATGCTACTTCCCAGACTCAATATCCATGTTTGGCTATCTATTGCCAACTATCCAAACTCTGGAAACCTACCTGGCACTTAGACTCCAGGTCACCTGAGAAGTTTTGTTTCCCTTTCCTGTTACCATTAGACTGTGTAGAGAATTTATCACATGGTTCTGCAACTGTTCATATGTTGGGTTTTTAAATGACTAATGTCATTTCCCATCTTGGGGGTCATGAACTCCTTTGGTAGTTCAATGAAAGCAGGGGACCTTCTCCCCAGAAAAATGCACATAAACACAGACTGTGCACTATGTTCAAACCCATTCATAGACCTCAGCTCCTCAGGGCTGGATCACGATTACAGTTGTAGCCCCTTGATCTACCATATGTAGAGCTGCTGGAGTGATTATCTTGGACCATCCATTCATCTGCCCATTCAGTGAACATCACTAACAGAAAAAACATGGGCTACCTTTGGGTGAGGAGCTAAAGGGATATGGAAATTAAATGGCATTGAAGTCAAACTAGCATTTAGCTAATATTGTCAGAGAGGTCATATGGTTCAGAGCTTGAATTCTGGAATCAGATAACTTAGACTTGAATCCCATCCTTACCACTTGCTTTAGGCAAGTTTCCTAACTTCTTAGTGCCTCTGTTTCTAAAAAATGGGGATAACCAACCAAAGCATCTACTTGTAAGATTTCACTAGATTATGCATGTTTAGCGGCAAGCACAGTCCCAGGTATCTAGTAAGTGTTCAATAACTAATCCCTAAAAAGAAACTAATAAGACACAGTCTTTGCCATCCAGGAGTTTATAATCTAGCTATGAAATATATACAAATTACTATACTTCAAGATATAACATGGTAAGGATTGTAGGAGAGATTATCTCCTTATCCACCTTTCCCTGCTTCATCCCTCCCCCAACTATCAATCTTGCTTGATTGATAAGGAGTCTGGCCTTGAGAGTCAATGGTGAAACACAAAAGTGACATATTGTTTATTAAGCTCTGAGCATGTTCTAAGCATGGTGCCAGATGACTTACACCCAGTGGAACCCTGCAAGTGGGCGGGTGCTCCTCATTTTGTATATGAGGAAAGTGAGGTTCAGAAAGATCAAGTAACTTGTCCAAAGTCACACAGTCAGAAATTGGCACATGGGATTCAACCTCAGGTCCATCTGACTGTGAAGCCCATATTCTTGAGTAAGATTAAAAAGCCAGAAAACCTAAGCGTGGGGTCTGGTTTTACCACAGATTTTTGCTTTGTTTTGTTTTGTTTTGTTTTATAGTCCTTTCTCTTCTCTGAGATTTAATGTTCTCATCTACAAAGCGTAGGAGGAGTTAGATAATCTCAGGTTCCTTCTAGTGTTGACAGGAGTAAAATTTCAAGGTTGAACTATGTTGTTGACTGACCATTCCTGGAGCAGCCACAATTAAGAAGATCCTGGAAGGGCATCTGGCTGAGTCTCGCCAGACTTCTAGGCTCTACAGCTAGGAGTAAGAAAAAGATGTTCTTTGGGCTGTAGCTACAAATTCTAGCCTTTTTGGCCTACTAGCCTTGATTCTCAGGACCTGCATGAGGCTACAGCTCCAGAGAGTACCAACAGGGACCTGTCTCCCCATTACCCCTCCCTCTAGCCCCAGGGGATTGCTTAGAACTGCTCAGTGCTCAGCTTGGGTTAAACACCCCAACCCTTCGCTATTGCCTCTCCATCTCAGATAAGGCTTTTGTTATGGAGGAGAGTCAGAAAGACCCCACAGGTGCTGGCATGTGACCTCTTTTCCTGAGATGGCATCCACCCCATTCAACCCCCCCTCCCAGGTGTTCCTGGAACCTACTTTGTGTCCTTTGCTTTTGTCCTTCAATGAGAGTGGAACAAAGAGAAGTGAGAGATTCGATGCCTCCTTTGGTGGCAATGAGAGAGAGAGGTAATACCTTCTCCATCACCTCAATCCATTCATCCAGGGCTTCCTCTTCCTCCTTACACTTCCTGTTCCTGAGCTCATAGGTCAGACTGTCACCTAGAGAGGGAGTGGGAGATGCAGACTGAGTGCAATCTGTCCTCTAGGGAGCCCCAAGTAGTCCTATAGCACAGGGGTTCCAGCAGGAAGCTTTGAGGTTGGATTAGTTTCACCTCTTAATAACTGTATGATGTTGGGTAAATCACTTACTTCTCTGAGCCTCAGCATCCATGCCTGTAAAAGGGTTGGGTGGGGATTAAATGAGATAATGCACGTGAAATGATTACCGTGAAGCCTGCTGTGTCAAAAACGTACAATAGACATTAAACAGTATTGTTGTTTAACTATAAGGCTAGGGATGTGTCTGCCTTGTTATTGCTCTATCCCCATTGCCTAGTTTGGTATTTGGACAATTAAATGAATTAACTGGAGTGAAAAGCCTACTTAGTTCTTGGGGGCAGCTGAAGGATCATAGAACTATGAGCTCCTTGGAGGCAGGGCAGGGTGAAGGGGGTAGGGCACATCCCTATATCATCTCACTCCAACACTGCGGTGTCCACCCAACCCCATAGCAGCCTAAGGTCTCACGATGGCGCAAGAGTGATGTTAACAGGGGCAGCACCTGGTCCAGGACTGGGTATAGTTGGTCCACACTCAAATGTCTATACCAGTTGTTTACAGCTGGCATCAGGGTTGTTTGGCCCATGCAGTAAGGGTCATTAAGTACTATGAATATCACCCATGGATTCTTCTATAAAACACCCGGTGTGGTCCATCAAAAAACTGTTAGAGCTAATAAACAAATTCAGTAAAGTTGCAGGATACAAAATCAACATACAAAAATCAGTTGCATTTCTATAAACTAATGATAAACTATCTGAAAAAGAAAGAAAACAGTCCCATTTACAACAGCATCAAAAACAATAATATACTTAGCAATAAATTTAACCAGGGAAGGATCTTTACACTGGAAGCTATAAGACATTGATGGAAGAAACTGAAGACACATATAAATGGAAAGATATTCCACCTTCATGGATTGGAAGAATCAATATTGTTTAAAATGTCCATACTACCATTTAGAGCCATGTACAGATTCAATGAAATCTCTATCAAAATCCCAATGGCATTTTTCACAGAAAAAAAAAAAAAAACAGAAAAAAAAATCCTAAAATTCATATAGAACCACAAAAGGCCCCAAATAGCCAGAGCAATCTTGAGACAAAGAACAAAGCTGGAGGCATCATACTACCCAATTTCAAACTATATTACATAGCTATAATAATCAAAACAATATGATATCGGCATAAAAACAGATACGTAGACAAATGGAGCAGAATCAAGAACCCAGAAATAAACCTATGCATATATGGACAATTAGTATTTGACAAGGGAGCCAAGAATACACAGTGGGTAAAGGATGGCTCTTCACAGTGATATTGGTCAACCTGGACATACACATGCGAAAGACTATTTCAATAGGACCCCTATCTCACACCACTCACAAAAATTAACTCAAAATGGATTAAAGGCTTAAACGTAAGACCTGAAACCATAAAACTCCTAGAAGAAGACATAGGGAAAAAGCTTCTTGACATTGGTCTTGGCAATGATTTTTTGGGTATGACACTAAAAGCAAAGGTAACAGAAGCAAACATGAACCAGTGGGACTATATCAAACTAAATAGTTTCTGCACAGTAAAAGAAAGGATCAATAAAATGAAAAGGCAATCTACAGAATGGGAGAAAATATCTGCAAACTGTATACCTGATAAAGGGTTAATATCCAAAATAAGAAGTTCATACAACTCAATAGCAAATGAAACAAAACAAAACAAACAATCCAATTTAAAAAATGGGCAAAGGCCACACAAGATGTGATAAAGACAAAAGGAAGCTGGCCTGGTCTCAGAGATCTTTTCCTTCTTGATGCAAGTACACAGCTTCCAGAAAGTGGTCCCATGACAAGTGACAGCAATTTAACTGTCTAATTGTAGCTACTTTGTAGCTAGTTGTAACTGTGCAAGAGTCATATCCACATCCCTTTGATCAAATTTACTGTGCTAGCTATGACACATTTTGAACTGGTTTAAATGTACACGGCACAGAATCAGTTATCAGACAGCCTATCGACTTGGGGAGAAACCTATGAAAGGTGCAAATCTCAGCATCGCCCTGGAGTTTAGGAAAGCAGGCAAATGTGTGTCCCCCACTGTGCTGATAAATGTGTCCATGGTCGCTGCACTTTTCCAAACACCTGTCAGTGTGGGCCTGGCTGGGGCAGGACCAACTCCCCAGTGATGAGGAAAGGACAGCCCAGAAAAATTAAATGATTTGCCTGAGTTTACGCATCTACTAAATGGTGGAGACAGACACCTCTCCTCCACAGCCAGTAATTTTAACCACAAGGGTGTGGTGTCTCCTGAAGTTGGAAAGGAAGTTCAGTCAATGTGACAACGGTCAGTGGCACTGAAGAGAGTGAGAGCAGGAGGCAGGGGCCGACAGCACCAGACAAATACTAAAACAAATATCCTGAGATATTTTGAGGACACACTAACATTAGAGATGATGAATTTAAAATGACACCAATTTGGAAGCACTTATTTTGTTATTTTTAATTTTCTCATTTGTAATATTAAGGACGTTAAGCCAGATTATATTTACAATTCTTTTCAACACGGTGATTAAATACGTATGTGCAAAAAAAAAAAAAAAAGACAAAGGATCTGTTTTTTAAAGAAGACGTACAAATAGCCAACAGGTAATGGAGATCAACATCACTAGTTGTCAGGGAAACACAAATTAAAACCACAATGAGATATTACCTTATTCCTGATAGGATGGCTATTATGAAAAAGACAAGAAATAAAAAGTGTTGATGAGAACACGGAGTAAAGGGGACCCCTGTGCACTTCTGGTGGGAATATAAATTGGTACAACCATTTTGGAAAACAGTATGAAGGTTCTTCTAAAAATTAAAAATAAAATTGTGATATGATACAGCAATCCCACTTCTGGGTATATATCCAAAGGGAATGGAATCACTGTCTCCAAGAGATATCTACATGGCCATGTTCATTGGAGCATCATTCACAAAAGCCAAGATGTGGAAACACGCTAAGTGTCAGTCAGTGGAGGAATGGTTAAAGAAAATGTGGTATATACAATGAAATATTTTTTTTTAATTTTTTTTTCAACGTTTATTTATTTTTGGGACAGAGAGAGACAGAGCATGAACGGGGGAGGGGCAGAGAGAGAGGGAGACACAGAATCGGAAACAGGCTCCAGGCTCCGAGCCATCAGCCCAGAGCCCGACGCGGGGCTCGAACTCACGGACTGCGAGATCGTGACCTGGCTGAAGTCGGACGCTTAACCGACTGCGCCACCCAGGCGCCCCTATACAATGAAATATTAGTAAATCATAATAAAGAAGGAAATCCTGCCATTTGTGACCAAGGGGATATACCTTGAGGGTATTATGCCAAGTGGAATAAGTCAGATGCAGAAAAACAAACACTGTATGATCTCACTTATATGTGGAATCTAAAAAGCTGAACACAGACACACACACAGACACACACACACACACACAAAGTTGAATTCACAGAAACAGAGAGTACAGTGGTTGCCAAGGGCTGGGGGGGGGTGGGGGAAATGGAGAGCTATTGGCCAAAGGGTACAAAGTTTCAGTTATAAAATTAAAATGTTCTGGGGATCTAATACACAATGTGGTGTCTATACTAACAATACTGTATTGTATACTTGGAATTTGCTAAGAGAGTAGATCTTAAATGTCTTCACCAGAAAAAAAAAGAGGGGGGGTAACTTGTAAGGTGACAGATGTGTTAATTAACCTTATTGTGATAATCATTTCATAACATATACATGCATCAAATCATCACATTGTACACTCTAAAGTTACACAATGTTATTTGTCAATTACATCTCAATAAGTATGGAAAACTTAAAAATATAGCTAGCATGGATTTGAATTTAGTTTCCACCCTGCTGATAGATGAGATGTCAGAATGGACCTATGACAGGCTTCATCATACATGCAGCTAATGTCACAATCTACTAGGTTTTGGACTATTACATGTTTGCCCCTCTGGTGAGTGGAGATGATTGCCGTGACAGAAGCAAGGGAATATCTCACTGGAGTGTGTCTTTTGCTCCCTTGGCAACCCACCAACTGCCCTGCTTCTTCCTCCCAGTGAGAGTTGACCTGGGGTGGGGAAAGGAGGAGCCAAGAGCCAGTGTGGGACCAAGTCAGTGGGGAAGCGGCCCGCCCTCAGGCAGCCAGTCTGCAAACTCACCCCAGTCACCCAGCCAGCGGAGAATTTCATACAAGTGCTTCTCTTTAGTATTAGCATCTTCAGAGAAGGAGGCAATTTTCTCCAGTAAGATGAATCTGTTCTTGCCCTTTTGCTCCATCTGGTCAGGTTTTGCCTTTTCTTTTAAATCATATCCTAATTCTTCCTGGAAGCTGTTGATGACACAGTTGACGTTGTCCAAGATGTCTGAGAGCTGGGAAGAAATACCCTATATGGGAGGCAGCAGATTGTAGTGTTTAGGGGTGTGAACTCTAAAGCCAGATACCAGGTTCTGGTAGTGTGATCTCAGACAAGTCAGTTCACCTATTGGGGCTCTAGCGTTCTTACTTCTAAAGTGGGGATCATTATATATCAATGTCACAGAGTTTCTTCTAAAGATTAAATGAACTAATATTTGTAAAGCACTTAAGACAGTGCCTGGCACATAAAATAAGTGTTAGCTCTTATTAATGTCACTTTGATGATTAAGACCAAGTCAGGAAGGGAAAGAATACTAAATATCCAGGGCAAACAATTCCTTCAGAATTTCAAAATTTTCTAGGGACTTCTGGACATCTCACAAGGATCCAGAGGCAACAGACTGGAAAAATGAGGCCCTAAGAAACCTTTAGGATCAAAGGTACTAGAGGCTCATGGGCAGGGTGATTTCAGCCTTTGGCTATTTCTCTATAAGCTTCTAGGGCTTGGCTTGAAGGATTCTGACAGGTTGCCCTGAACAGACCTCAATCAAGAACTCTGGGCCCTTCCTCTTGCCCTGCTAAGACCTACCACATAGTGGTAGGACCATCCTAGGGCTTCCTTATGGGCTGTTCCCTTCCTGTGCCCAGCCCTGCCTCAGAGGGCTGGTTCGATTCCAGCCGGCCCTGCAGAGGCCAAGTCAAAGAGTTGGAATTTTGAATTAATCTGTTTGCAAATCCAGCCTGTTGAAGATGCCAGGAACCCTGAGGGCCCAGAGCTGGAATCTTGTCCCAATCTGGGATCAGTTCTCAGTCTCCACATCAGATCCCAATAGAAGGGTGACCCCCTTATCTCAGGTGTTACCTCCTGAGCCCGTGTTAGCTGGGCAGCCTCAATCCTTGAGATGATGGCTTTGACCGACGCAGGGGTCACCAACTGTAGGGGCCTGTTTTTCTCCATTTTGGATCACCCTGTCAGTCGCAAAGATGTCCTGTGTCTCTGGTACACAGACCTGGACACGTGATACTGGCTGCTTTGGGGTTAAGGGCTCCAGGGCAGTTCCTGAGTACCCTGCCTAGCCACAGCTCCCTGTAACTGCCAGACATCAGGTTCCAACTGACCTTTTCTCCGGTGACATCATCAGTTAGATTAGAAGAATGGCTCCTTGTCATCTATCTGCTTGGCTATCTAGCTTTTTATCCATCGCTAATATACATTAAGTTGACCTGTTGCTTTAAGTAATTAAATGTTCTTCTACCAAACTAAATATTAATGGCTAAAAATAAGAAAAAGCAATTAGAAAATGTTCTTTTCCCAAAGAGAAGTTTCTAAAAATTAAAGCCAGTCAATAACTAACGATAATACGTTTGCATTTGCACCAGGGGTCAAGGGTCAATCTGCACTTTTACTTACTGAAGGTGACCATTATTGCAAGATGGCTTTTAAAAACAAATGTTTAAAATGGACATTGCTATATGCCCAGGACCTAGAACCAAGCCTGGCACACAGTAGGCACTTAATAAACACTTGCTGAATGAACACATATGTAAGAACAGGTACGTATACTGCAAATTTTTCTTCCATGCTATTTAAAAGTATTCCCATTTAGGGGCGCTTGGGTGGCTCAGTTGGTTGAGCATCCGACTTTGGCTCAGGTCATGATCTCATGGTTCATGAGTTCAAGCCCTCTCTGCTGACAGCTCAGAGCCTGGAGCCTGCTTCAGATTCTGTGTCTCCCTTTCTCTCTGTCCCTCCCTTGCTCACACTCTTTCTCTCTCTCTTTCTCTCCCAAAAAATAACCATTAAAAAAATTTTTTTTTAATTATCCCCATTTAACAGATAAAGAATTAAATATTGTAAGTTCAGTTCTTAGCAGTGCCATGGCCACTTAATACCTTGTCACCTGACACCCATCTTTCATATACCATCCTTCATTCATATATTTAAAGTTAATTCTTTTATTGCCTCTTTCACTTAACAAACACTTATTGGTAACATTCTACATGCCAAGCCTGGTCCTAGATGCTATAAATACATAAATGAAGGAGATCTAGTTTTGTCTTTGAGGCACTCATACCCTGGTTTACGGATACCTTTCTATCTATACATCTTGAACTGGATAGCCCTTTAATCCCTTATGATTTCAGAGCATGTTGTAATTTACAAACAACTTATTCATGTATGAGTCAGCTAAGGCTCAGAGGACTTAACAGATTTACCTAAAGTTACAGAGCTGAGAAGTACAGAGTCAGGACTTTACTCTGATTTCCTGATTCCCAATCTGAGGTCCTTTCTTTTCTTTCCCCTTTCTCCTTCTTTCTTTTAAACCCAATCATACTGATAATTAGATTACATATAAATGACCCAAACAAGCCAATTAAAAGATAGAGATTATAAGGTTCAATTAAGAAAACCCCAAGACTCAATTATGTGCTAACTATAGGAAACACACTTTAGGGGCACTGGGGTGGCTCAGTTGGTTAGGTGTTGGACCCTTGATTTGGGCTCAGGTCATGATCTCACCATTCATGAGTTCAGCCCTGCATCCGGCTCCTTGCTGGCAGTGCGGAGCCTGCTTGGGATTCTCTTGCTCTCCCTCTCTCTCTGCCCCTCCCCTGCTCGTGCACACGTCCTCTCTCTCTCTCAAAATAAACTTAAAAAAAGGAAGGAAACTGGGGCGCCTGGGTGGCTCAGTAGGTTGAGTGTTCGACTTCAGCTCAGGTCATGATCTCCCAGTTGGTGAGTTTGAGCCCCATGTCGGGCTCTGAGCTGCCGGCTCAGAGCCTGAAGCCTGCTTTGGATTCTGTGTCTCCCTCTCTCTCTCTCTCTCTCTCTCTCTGCCCCTCCCCTGCTCACATTCTGTCTCTCTCTCAAAAATAAATAAATGTTTAAAAAAAAACACACGCTTAAATAAAAAAACACACATAGGTTAAAAGTAAAAGGATGGAAAGAGGTAAAGCATGCTAATACTAATCAAAAAGAAAGTTGGAGTGGCTATATTAATATCAGAGTCTAGAATAAGAAATATTAGTGGGGCACCTGCGTGGCTCAGACGGTTAAGCATCCGACTTTGGCTCAGGTCATGATCTTGTGGTTCGTGAGTTCCAGCCCCACACTGGGCTCTCTGCTGTCAGCACAAAGCCTGCTTTAGATCCTCTGTCTCCCTCTCTCTCTACCTCTCCTTCACTCTGTTCATTCTCCCTCAAAAACAAACATAAAAAAAGAAATATTAGCAAAGATAAAAAGGGAGGGACATTCCATAACGATAAAGGTGACAATTAATAAAGAGGGATATAATCCTAGATGTACCTGCATCTAATGACAGAGTTTCAAAATATATGAAGCAAAAAAATAGAAGTGAAAGGAGAAATGGACAAATCTACAATTATAGTTAGAGATTTCAACATTTCTCTTGTAGGATCTGGTAGAAGTAGAAAACAATAAATAAAGATAAAGAGGTTTTGAAAAATGCTATCAACCAACTTGACTAAATTGACATTTATAGAACACACCATCCAACAACAGCAGGACACATGTTATTTCCAAATGCATATGGAACAATAATCTGGGCCTTAAAACAAGTATCAATAAATTTATAAAAATTAGAATCATACAAAATATATTTTCTGACCACAATGGAATTAAACTATAAATCAGTAATTGAGAAAATTCCCAAATGTTTGTAAATTAAACAACATGAGTAAAAAAGAAATCACAAGGAAAATTATGAAATATTGTGAACTGAGTGAAAATGACATGACAAAATTTGGTAAATCAAAATCAAAATTTGTGAGATGCTGCTAAAGCAGTGCTTAGAGGGTGAAACTAGAAAAGGAAGAAAAGAGAAACCCAAAATAAGTGGAAGGAAATAATAAGGATAAGAGTAGAAATCAATAAAATGGAAAACAAACAAACAAAAACGGAGAAAAATCAATGCAACCAAAACTTGGCTCTTTGAAATATTAATAAAACAGATAAAACGCTAACCAGATTGTACCAGGAAAAAGAAAAGGACACCAGTTACCAATAACAGGAATAAGAGAGGGGACATCACTACAGACTCTACGTGGGAATAATGAGTATTATGAAAGAACTTCATGGAAAGGAAGTTGGTAAGTTGAATGAAATGGACAAATCCTTGTAAGATGTAACCTATCAAAGTTCATAAAAGAATAAAAAACCTGAAAAACCCTGTATCTACCAAAGAAATTGGATTTGTAATTAAAGACCTTTCCCTTGCAGAAAAATCCAGCCCCGGATGGCTTAATTTTTGCCAAGGGGAAAAAAAATACAATTTTATAAAACTGCTTCCAGAAAACTGAACAGTAGGGAACACTTCTCATTTTTTTTTAGTTTATTTATTTATCAAGAGGGAGAGTGAGAGCATGCACACTCATTGGGGAGGGGCAGAGAGAAAGGGAAAGAGAGAAAATCCCAAGCAGGCTCCTTGCTGTCAGTGCAGAGACCGAGGCAGGGCTCGAACCCACGAACCGTGAGATCATGACCTGAGCTGAAATCTAGAGTTGAATATTTAACCCACTGAGCCACCCAGGAGCCCTTCAAATCATTTTTTTGAGGTTAGCATTATATTGCTACCAAAACCAGACAAAAATGTTACAAGAAAAATACACCACACACATGGACGTAAGAGAAAATAAAATGGAAGCCACTGACTAGAAAAAAAATTATTTGCAAAACATATATTTGATAAAAGACTTGTACCCAGGATATATAAAAAAATCACTACAACTCAATAATTACAAGAAGAAGAACATGCCAGTTTTTAAAACAGGTAGAAGATTTAAGTAGACATGTCACTAGCTAAGATGTACAATGGTGTTACAAATATGCGAAGATTCTCAATATCATCAGTTGTTAGGGAAATGCAAGTTAAAACCAGAACCAGATGTAAAATCTGAGAAGGATGAGCCAGATAATAAAAAGTATGACGATACTAGGTGTTGAGGAGGATGTTGAGAAAATGAAACCCTTGTATATTGCTGGTGAAAAATGAAAAATGGTACAGCTTCTTTGGAAAACAGTTTGGCAGTTATTTAAAAAGTTAAATACACATTACCATACAATCCACCAATCCCACTCCTAAGTATTTACCCAAGAGAAGTAAAAACATATGTCCACAAAGACCTATACACAAATATTCATAAGCAGCTCTATTTGTTAAAGCGTAAACCTGCAAACAACCTAAATGGCTACCAACTTGTGAAAGGACAAATTGTAGTCTGCCTATGCAGTGAAATATACTAGTTCACATTGAAAAGGAATGAATTACTGATAGAGGCAGCCACATGGATGATCACAGAAGCACTGTATTAAGTGAAAAGAGGCAGACACAAACTACTACAAACTGTGATTGCATTTATACGAAATTCTAGAAAGACAAAACTATAGTGACAAATACCAGATCAGGAGAGGCCAGGAGCCAGACAAGGGGGAAGAGATTGACTGCAAAGGGGCACAAAGAAAGTTTCTGAGTGAAGGAAATGTTTTATGTTGGGATTATGGTGGTGGTTACATGACTGTGTACGTGTGTGAAAATTTACTGTATTGTACACTTCAAATTGGTGAGTTTTGTTATATGTAAATTATACCTCATAAAGCTGATTTTTTAAAATGTCATGTTTTCTAATGCCCAAGACTGTGGAGGGACTGTAGGCAGACAGTAATAAAAAGGGCTAGAAGTTAGTCAGGAGGGAACTGGAGGGTGTGAGGAAATAAATCTTCCTCTTCTCTCAGATGACGAGTCTTCCCTACTTTCATTCCCACTAGGATGCCCCCTCTTCCAAGTTCCTCTCCCGTGCAGCTCTGTAGCCAGCAGCAACACCTTCACCATAGTTTAAGAGCCACACTTAGGTGATCACTAGTCCAGGAAAGATGTTTGCAAACTTTTTTTATTTTAAAAAACAGCCAACTGGGGCACCTGGGTGGCTCAGTCTGTTAAGCGTCTGACTCTTGATTTCAGCTCAGGTCATGATCTGGCAGCTCATGAGTTGGAGCCCTGCATCGGGCTCTGTGCTGACAGTGTGGAGCCTGCTTGAGATTCTCTCTCACCCCTCTCTCTTTGACCCTACCCCGCTTGCTCTCTCAAAATAAATAAACTTCAAAAAAAAATTTTTTTTAATCAACCTCCTTTTCCAAGCAAAGCCTTTTGTAGAACCTCACTGTCTAAAATAGATAAAAGCAAATCTTACTAGAGTACATCTATAGATTCAATTTCATGATATCTCGGTGTTATAAAATCATTCAAATTCAACAAGGCTGTTTTGATGAACTCCAAAATTTAACACGTAGGACATGTGAGTGTATATATTTTTAAACTGTTTTAAGAACAGATAAAATATATTTAAAGTTTAAAGACAAGGCCAAGAAGATGACAGAGGAGATGTCAGGTTGCCCACTGTGTAGCAAGGGTTGATGATAAACACTCAGATTGGAGCAGGTCAGAAGACTCTGCAGAGATATCTTCAAGAAGATGAAGCTGATAGAATTTCTGCTGTGTTTACATAGTCTGAGAAGAGATTTAGGCAACTAGGTGAGGATTTGGGGGCAGAGTTTGTGATAAATACATAGAAAACATAAATAAATGAGTGGTGCCTGGGTGGCCCAGGCAGTTGAGCAACTGACTCTTGATTTCAGCTCAGGTCATGATCTCATAGTTGTGGGATCAAGCCCCACGTTGGTCTCCACCCTGAGTGTGGAGTCTGCTGGGGATTCTCCCTTTCTCTCTCTCTTTCTCTCTCCCCCTCTCCCCTGCTCACATGTTCTCTCTCTCTCTCAAAAAAAAAAAAAAAAAGAAAGAAAGAAAAGAAAACATAAACAAATGAAAAAAACAAGATAATTATTAATCCCAGGAAAAATCAAAAGTTGTTCAAGAGAGGAAGAGTAATCAAAGTGTTTTATATGACTCAACTCTAAGTAGCATACGAAG
Source organism: Lynx canadensis (assembly GCF_007474595.2). NCBI lineage: Eukaryota > Metazoa > Chordata > Mammalia > Carnivora > Felidae > Lynx > Lynx canadensis. The sequence continues at coordinate 75,997,238 of NC_044309.1, forward strand.
TCAGTATGGTGAAAACTGAACTAACAAAAATTATTGAATTAAATTTGACAGATGGGAGAGGAGAATGAGGTATCAGTGGGCAGGGGAGGAGATCTGAAGGGAAAAAAGTTAAATCCTCCAATCTGCCTCTATTATTTGCGGGAGCTGGGACAAGAGTACAAATGGGAAAATTACTCAAATATTTTAATGTTACATATTAAGCTAACAAACTGTTAAATAAAATACCTTCTAGGGGGCACCTGGGTGGCTCAGTCAGTTAAACGTTCAACTTTGGCTCAGGTCATGATCTCACGGTTTCTGGGTTCGAGCCCTGCCATCAGGCTCTGTGCTGACAGCTCAGAGCCTAGAGCCTGCTTCAGATTCTGTGTCTCCCTCTCTCTGTGCCACCCCCCCCCCAGCTCGTGCTCACGCTCTCCCTCTCCCAAAAAGTAAATAAACATTAAAACAATTTTTTTTAAATGCCTAACTTTACCAATGTACTTTCATAAGGACCTGGAAAGACATGTTCTAAATTAGAATTTTTGGAATTCTCAGAGTTCTAGTCTAAAAAACAGCAGCCCCCAGCCCCTAGCTCTTGCCTCACTCTTTTCCTCTGCCCTTGCCTCTGTCCTACATTGAGAGAGCCTCACACGGGATCCCGTGGAGACCTCAGCTTGTGCTCATGCCTCTCTTGCTTCTTGCTCAAGTAACTGACCCTTGGCTATCCTTCAGGACTAGGGATGCCTACATCATCAGCAAGGAAGTAAGCTGGGCAGGGAAATCCAGGGTTCCAGATATTCAGAATATGGCCTATAAGGGGGTAAGTGGGCTTTGGATAGGCATGTCCCCTTGGACTCCTCACCCTGGGAGGGATGCAGCTGAAGGAGGGCCAGGGTAATGAAGGTAATGCCAAAAGAAACAGCTTAAAAGAGCTAAAAATGGCTGCCTCCGGGCAGAGAGAGATGATGGAGGCAGGGCTCTGCGGTTTTTATGAACAAATCTCATACAATTATTTGATCCTTTAAAATAGATGCCTACGTATTCTAAGAAATACCTAATTTAAAAAAAAGAAAAAAATTAAAATAAAATGTGATTGATAAGTTTATGGAAACTCTGACCACTTCTGCTATGCACAGAGGTCTTAGTAATAAGGTTTGAAAACCACAGGACTAGGCCCCCAATGAAGTTCCTCTCTACAATGCCCCCCCCCCCCCCCGCCATGAATCCTTCTTCCTTTCCTCCTATTTGTCTCCTTTAATTTAGGAATTCTGCTTCCTGTTGGTAGTGTATTCTACCTCTCCCCGGTAGACTCTAAGCCCCTTGCAAGCAGGGACCCGGCTCAGAGTTTTGAATCACCAGCACCTAGCACAGCACCAAGTACAGAGCACAGGCTCAGCAAAGTGTTGACAAATAAAGGAAAATGGAAGCATCTCTATCTAGGCTTTGGAGAGAAGGTGCATCTCCCTTTCGGGCAGGAGCCCTGTCAGTTAGTAGCCCTGAGACCTCCTGCATATTCACTAAATAGCTTTGGGTTGTAACTCCCTTATCCGCGTGGGCAACACAGTATTTAGCTCACATCTTTAACGCCTATAAATGATTGCCCCCCTCTCCTTTCATCGCTCGGTGGGAACCAAATCTTTAAAAGTTCAGGCTCACGTGAGAAGCACGTACGAGGGCAGGAATTTCAGCGGATCTGTTTGCTCTTTTTTTTTTAAACTGCCATTTGCCCAGTGCCCAGAACAGTTCCTGGCACATAACAGATGCTCAACAAATACCCAACGAATGAATTTAAAAGTGCTAAACACAAGTACTCAACGAATAAAAAAAACTTTTTTGTGAGGTGCAAAGATACCCCTACAGTCAGAATGAATACGTCGGTCCAGCCCCCAGGTCCTGGGAGCGAGCGCACGGGATCCAGCCGCTCCGAGCGCCCGTGCGGGACGGACGCGCCAGCCGAACGGCTAACGCCGGGAAGCGACGCGCCCAGGTCTGGAGGCGGCCGAGCGGGAAGGGCAAGAAGGCAGGAGAGCTGCCGGCGCGCGCGGAGCTGGCCCGGGACGCGCGCTCTGGCCTCCGGAGCAGCCGAACTTGGGCGGCTGGAGCCGCCAGTCAGAGCCCGGAGCAGGCGCGCCCCGCGCCCCGCCCCCCGTGGGCGGCCCCCGGACCTGGCGGCGCGGGGGCGGGGCCAGGCTCTCCGTGCCGGGGGCGGGGCCGGGCCGGGCGCTCCGGGCCGGTGCAGGGCCGGCTGGTCCGCGGGCGCGACCGGAGCCCCGGCCACCAAGGGGTGCGACCCCCCATTGGCCCCGCCTTCCCGGCTGCGGCCCGACCAATCAGAGCGGCTTTTACTGGCGGGTGGGCCGAGCCGGCCCAGCTGCTCGGAGGCTCTGGCATGGTAACGTCCCCGCGCGGGGGTGGAGGGGCCCGGGGCGGTCCCACAGCGCCCCCGGCGGCTCGGGCCAGGGCCGGGGGGGCGGGGAGGCCGCCGGGGGTACCCGGGACCCCGGGGGAGGGCGAGGGGCATGAGGGGTTAGGAAAGGGAGCCCGGGAGGGGGAGGGGAGTAGGGATTTGGGGGAGAAGGGGCGGGGAGGCCATGATGGAGGATGGCGGGGTGAGGGGAGAGGGGGGTTGAGTGAAACGTGAGTTGCGGTACTGGGTGAGGAGGGGGAAGGGAAGAAGTGAAGGGTGGGTTTCTGGAGAAAGGTCGGAGAGGGGGTGGGAATGTGGGAACCGAGGAATAAGGGGAAAGCTGGGGCCACACTTTCCCCTCCTGGGATATTTGGCGTGCAACACGCCCCTCCCCAGACCCAGTGCTTGTTTCCTCTGGAGGCCAGGATACCCCGTAAGACCACTTGGAGACCCCCCTCTCTTTCGTTTCCCCCTCATTGTCTCCTGAGGTGAGGAGGGGGCATTGTCTCCTGAGGAAAGAGAGGCTTCCGCCCCCATCCAGTGCTGGATAGTCCAAGAAACGAGAAAGCAGAGGACCCTTGGTCCCAACCCTGACTCTGCCATCAACAAACTGTGTAACAACTCTGTGTGACCTTGGGCAAGTCACTACCTTTCTTTGGGCCTCAGATTTCCCATCGGTTTTTAAAAAAGCAACAAGGAAAATGCATGAGAATGATACCCCAGATCTTTTCCAGCTTCAAAATGGGGTGGTTCTTGAGGGAAGAGTTCAGGAGAACGGGTTCTAGGATGTGGGGAAGCAAGGGAAAGAAGGCTGAAGATGGAGGCGAGGCCTTCAGCTGGGGCTGCAGAAAATCCCCTGGGATGTGGGGGGATGGTATGCACAAAGCGTGCAGGGCTGGAGCAGGCTAGGCAGCGCCTCTGGAATCCTATTGGAGAGACGGAAGAACTCTGGAAGTCACAGAGGAGGTTGAGACCTAACCCAAGAAAATGAAGACCAGAATGAGGTCTTCATCCTGAGGGGATGGCAGATCAGAGAGAAGCAGTGGAAGGTGTTTTCTAGTGAGACAGCCAGTCTCTTTGGGGAGTAGGAAATGCTAAGGCTGGTATAGAAGAGTGGGGACTAGGATGGTCTTGAAAACAGGGAGGGGCCCGTGCTGTTTGGGGCAGCTGAGGCAGGTAGACTGCGGGGTAGTCAGCTGGTCTCAGCCTCCATGGCATTTTTCTTTTTGATGATAGCTACTCTTTCTGAGAGGTGTGCCTTCCAGCTTTCGTTTTCCAACACAAATCCCGTTAGGGAGTGAGTCAGACCAGGCCAACCTTCAGGATTGTGTGTGAACTGGGGTGAAAAGAAAACAGGAGAATCCGTTTGTAAGAAATAGCTGTGGCACCACCATCCTTGCTGGGAGGCAGCTCGGTGGAGTAGTTGAAAGCACAGGCTTTGGGGTCAGACTGCTTGGATTCCAAACCTGCCTCTGCCACTTAATCTCTTAGAACCTCGGTCAAGTTACTTAATCTCTCTGAACCTCAGTTTCTTTATTTATAAAATGGGGATAATAATAACCTCTTAGATGGTTGCAAGGATTAAATGAGTATTTGGCATGGTATCTGGCTCGTAATAAGCACTCAATAAATATTAGTTGTTAGATGATATTAATCCCTCTTTCCATGCTCTTCCTTCTGTCTCTCCATTCTTGCTCTTTTCTCTTTTTATTCTTTCTTCTGAATCTTTAGTTCTGAGATGCCCCTTAGATGTGAAGTCTGAGAATTGATTGCACCTTGAGGTGGGGGGGGGGGGGTGATTCCACTGGCCCAGGTGAACATATGATGATCAGATGATCAATTGTCTCTTCATCATATCTCTCCAGCCCACAAATCTGTTTTTGTTCCAGGAAGACACAGGATCTCGATCTCTTAGCCCCATTTCCTATATCCCTCTCTCACACGAGTTACTTCAGAGTCTCACCCCAAAGTGTAATAAGACCCAAAGTTGTACAGGCACTGAGTGAGATAGGGGCAGGGGTGTTTCAGGAAAGAAAGTGTACACATTGCACAGGGGAAGCTCAGAAAGGGAGGGCTTTGGAATTTCCATGGTAATTTATGTTCATTCCATTGCTCTGTCCTCTGCGGGAACTGTCCAAAACAGTCCAGCATCTGGATCCCGGCCAGGGGTCTCCATTCCAAGTTAAAGATGGTCAGTGCTCGCTTCGGCAGCACATATACCAAGTTAAAGATGGTCATATACAGTTCATTTTTCTATTATTTAGATTTTCCCATGCTAGTATTTGATTCCAGTTCCCTTTCCCCAGCCATACAGACAGCCTCTGCCAACCTCTGTCCCTCTCATCACAGGCTGCCTTTACCCAGGGAATTTATACAAATGTACCTGAGCATATGCACACACATGCACACATTTGCCTGTTTAGGATATTCCAGTATGCAAAAATCTAATAAGGTGAAGGATGAGCCTGCATTTGATCACAGTACTTTGTATGCAGGGCCCTGACTAGACACTCAAGAGGAGGCTTAAAAGGAGAAAACATAATCCCTGAATATAGAGAAATCTCCTGAATAGGGAGATGGGCAGTCCCGTGGGAAACACCCAGCAAATGTCCACAGAGTAGCAGGTCATTGGTGCCAAGTAGTGCAGCATTTATCCTGAGGGGACGCAAGTAGGTAGGAGTGTGTATATGTGTGGAGGATAATCATAAAGGTAATCTGAAGGGGGTGAAGATTGGATCATCTTGAACAGAGCCGTGGAATAAGAGGAACACATGGCGTAACCTAACAATTGCTGTGCAAAGAGGAGGGCAGCCATGGAGTCAGGCTGAACCAAGAAGGGTGGAAGAGCGTTGTTGAAAGGCTTTGAATGTTAGGTAGGATTCTGTGGGGTGAGCAATAGGGAGTCATCACTAGTCCTCAAGGAAACGTTGGATCCTTGCTGATTTAACCACAGGGGGAGTGGGGAATATGCTAGAGTGAAAAAAACAGACCTGTTTCCTGTGGCAAGGGCTGTGCCCGGAAGATAGGACTGGAGGGCACGTTGGATCCAGTCCTGGCTCTGTCCCTGACAGGCGGGGTATGGGACTGATAATGCCCCTTAGTTTTCTCATCTGAGAAAGGAGACTACCTTGGGTGGTTGCCAGAATACCATCCAGATCTGCCATTCTGTGTTCCTGAGTAACTACCATGCCTTACCAGTGGCTGTGTTTTGTGGGACCTGCCAAGACCATTCAGTCATTAAGTCAACAAACATAAACACCTACTGTGTGCCAGTCAGGGACAGTGAGGAAAATACAGTGGGGATAGGATATCAGAGTGAGCAAAAACAGGCAAAGTCCCTGCCCCTTAAAGTTTAAGGTCTAGTGGAGGCAGCAGATAATTTCATTGATTCTGAGACTCACATTTTAACATTTCTTGTCAAAATACATCTTTTTTATTAATTTTTTTTGAGAGACTACGTGTGTGCCTGCGTATGGGAGGGGCAAAGAGAGAGGGAGAGGGAGAGAGAGAGAGTCTTAACCTTAAGCGGGCTCCACACCCAGTGCCGAATCCAACATGGGGCTTGATCTCCTGCCATGAGATCATGACCTGAGCCAAAATCAAGAGTCGGACCCTTAACTGACTGAGGCACCCAGGCACCCCACAGATAACATCTTAAAATCGATGAAGTATCATAATTTAAGTGTCAGCATTTGGATTTTATTAGTGCCACCTAAAATAATCCTACAATCAGCATTGTGCAAAAAACTGTAAAATTCCAGTGGGTAATTGCTAAAGGGGGAGGGTACATGGTACACGAACATGTAAAAGAGGGCTCTGACTAGCCTGGTCCACTGGGTTGGGAGGGAGCCTTTCCTGAGGAGGCGGTGCTTGACAGATGTGAGACCTGTAGGCTAGGTGTATGGGGTTGGCAGGAAGTTGTGCCTGGCAAAGATGCATGCCTGACATGGGAGAACTGAGAAGAGGTGAGAGTGGCCAGATGGAGCACAAACCTAGGAGCTCAGCGTGGATGAGGCTGGCACAGCAAACCTCCCACAGCCTTCCAGGCCTTGGGTAGGGGTTTTGGTCTCCACCCTGAGAACAGTGAGAGCCGTCAAAGAATTTTAAGCAGGGAGTAACGTGGTCTGAGGTGCATTTTGATGAGCTTGTTATGGCTGCTGATTGGAGCGGATGTGAGGAGACTACTACAGGAGGTTGGATGAAAAAAAGGGGTGGTAGGGTGGAGGAGGAAATGGAGAGAAGTGGATGGATTCAAGAAATGTGTATGAGGCACAATTAGCAGGACTCCATGACATAGTGACAAGGAAGAGGGAGGTGTGGAGAATGACTCACTGGTTTCTATCTTAGACAACTGTATGGTTGGTGGTGCCAATCTCAGATGGGCAACTCGAGCCTAGGAGGGCCCAAAGATGGTTATGCAGCATCTGGGAGGTCAGACCTCCCAGGGCCAGTGTGGCACAGAGAAATGGATTTCCTCCCATATTGATTAGTTTCTGATTTTTCACGCTAAGGACAGTCGCGAGCAGGAGCAGGTCTGAATACAGGGCCAGAGTAGGTGAACACTGAAAGAGGTGATTCAAGTTGGAATAGTTTGGCTTATGCCCTTTTCTCCTTAGGACAAGATGAGTGGAAAAGGGAAGGACAGATATTGCTAGAGGTAGAGATTAAAAAACATCTTTAAATGCTGAGCCTTCTTGGCATAGGGGTCATTGGGTAAGTAGGGAAATTGGGCAGCAGTGAGGTGTCTCGTCTTCAGCCAGCTACCACCTTTCCATAGAACTCCTTCCTCCCTGACACCTTCTAACCTTCAAGCAAAAAGGAGGAAGGGCAGGGCTGTTGGCTGCATCTCCAAGCCTCAGTTCACTTGAAAAAAAAAAAAAATATATATATATATATATATTTGAATAGGGGGTATAATCACATGGTTACAAAGGGTATACATACAGTGAGAAATTTCCCTTCCCACTTCTGTCCCCCTTCTACTGATTTCTTGTTATGTCATCTTTTCTCTCCAGTTTTCATACAAATGATCCAACTTTGCTGTACTTTGCTTTTTTTTCCCACTTATTAACGTATTTAGAGATTGCTCCTATCAAGATAATGAGCATCTTCATTTTTTATGACTATATAGTATTCCATTGTATGTTTGCGTATAATTTCATAGTTACCTAGTGATGGATATTTGGGCTGATTCCAGTCTGTTTTTACGAATAATATGGAATGGAAACACATACGTAATTTTGGCCTTGTGGGGCTATGTTTATAGAATGAATTTTCAGAATTAGGGGTGTTTGTTCCTTCATTTGTTCTTTCTTACATTCATTCAATATTTATTGAGTACCCATTATGTGCCAGACACTATCAGGTACCAGGAGTCCAGCTTTCAACAAGTCAGACATGATCCCTGTTCTCATGGAATGTTATTATACTTTAGTAAGGGGATAATAATAATAATTACAAAACTGTTATACGCACCAAGAAACTTAGAAGGGAATCAGAATAAATTGGAAGGGATCTGCTTTAAATAGTCAGGAAGTCTTTTTAGAGCAAGTGATATTTAAGCCAACCACTGAAGGATGGGATGTGGCAGCCGGTAGGTGTAGGACAGGGAGACCTAGGCTGTTCAGAGTATCAGCCACAGGAGATGGGTTTGGGATCTATAGGGGAGGGGGAGTAGAGCTAAAGAGGAGGGGGTGATTGGGAGTGGGAGGTCTCAGAGTGAGCGAGTGACTAAAGATGAGGCCAGTTGTGGGAGGCTGGCAGTGAAGAGAGGAGGCTAGTGCTTATGAAGGCATAGTGACTGTTCACAGGGCTTTGGGTTTGAATCTAACTGGGTGAATTCAGGTAGGGGAATGGGAAAAGAGGTCACTTCCTCCCGGGATACTTTGGGAATGAGAGGCCTCTGCTGAAGGTTTGAGGGAGGCTCAGCCTTTGCCCACAGACGGGAGAATGGATGAAAAGCCTTGGGAAGAGCTAGTCTGTGCCTGCGGTACAGCTGCCTCCATCTTTTCTGTGGCTTTGGCAAAATAAAGATGACTTTTTTAAAAAGTTTTTTTTTTAACGTTTATTTATTTTTGAGAGACAGAGCATGAGCAGGGGAGGGGCAGAGAGAGAGGGAGACACAGAATCTGAAGCAGGCTCCAGGCTCTGAGCTGTCAGCACAGAGTCTGATGCGGGGCTTGAACTCACGAGCTGTGAGATCATGACCTGAGCTGAAGTCGGATGCTTAACTGACTGAGCCACCCAGGTGCCCCTAAAGATGACTATTGAAGGGGCATGGCCCGCTGGCTCTTGGCTGGTGGAAGAGAGTAGACCTAGCCAGGGCTCAGAGCTGGGCATGGGCAGGAAACTGGGCCAGGAGACCCTTTCTCTGAACTTTGTGCTCCTTTTTCATCCTCACCGCTCTGCTTCCCTTCTGCAAAAGCCCATCTCTTTGCCCATCCTGGGTCCTATGACTTTTCTCTCCCTCAACAGTCGGTTCCCGATTCTGGTCCCCGGCCCCCAGCAGCGCCTGCCCCCTTCCCACCGGGGCCCCCCATGATGCCACCACCCTTCGTAAGTTTCATGTCTTTCCCTGGGCTTGGCTTTTCCAGCCTGCAACCCCCAGCTCCCCAGTCCCTAGCGCTGCTGCCTCGCCAGCACGGTTTTGTGTAATGCCCCCTCTGCTGCCCTTGGTAAAGGGGTGGTGTTGCCTGGGCATTGGGGTGGGATGAGCTGCTGTTAAGCATCCAGTCCATAAAGCTGACAGCTCCCCCTTTGTCTTTTTGTCCTTGGGATGCAGTGGGGCTGGGGTAGGAGAAGTGGAAGGGAAAAGACCCTGTTAGTGTGAGGGCGTGGCAGGGCTGCCTTTCTCTTTCACTACTCCTTATCTCTGTTCTTTCAATACGCCATAGAAGGCAGACTGAAATAGCGGCTGGTGGACACAGAGTTGGAGAAAAAGGGATGGGAGGCAGGGGACTGGGGGATTTGGGTACCTGGAGTCCTGCCTTGTGGCCCTTACTCTGAGAGGCCTCTTTGGGGAGAATTGGCGAGGAGGTGGAGCCTTCCAGCCACGGTCTGGCGGCAGTTACACTTCCCTTTTCCCTCTCCCTTCCCTACCTCTGAAGAAGTTGTGTGCTTGCTTGTTAGACCCAGAAGACCCTCTCCCCCTCCCCCCAGTTATCAGTCTTTCTCAGTGGTGAGAAGCAGGCAGTTTCATGCTTTGTGCTTCTCAAACTAAAGCCTTGAAATTGCCTCAGAGCTGGGGTGGAGGGTCAAGAAGGGTGGGAGACAAGTCGATATTCCCTGATAGGTCAAGGCAGTGCCTTCTCTGCTCAGTATCCATTCCTTTCCTCATTTTCAGATGCCCCCTCCAGGAATCCCCCCACCCTTTCCTCCGATGGGACTACCTCCCATGAGTCAGAGACCGCCAGCCATCCCCCCAATGCCACCTGGCATCATGCCCCCAATGCTTCCACCAATGGGGGCGCCACCACCACTCACACAGGTAATCAATCCTCTCTCCTCACCAGTGCCTCAGAAAACCTGTGAGCCTAGCTGGGGGTAGGGGTTAGAGTGGGCATCTGGCCTTCAGAAAGTAAGGGGAAAAGAGAGGGAGCTTTGGCTAGGCCCATGAGGATTTGTCTGCTAAATGACTGGAGAACATTCTTCCGCTAGGCCGAGAGCCCAGAAGCCGGGGATTGTCTGAGGGAGTGCCCATGTGAAGGTCATGGCCCCAAATGGGATCTCTCAGGAGCCTGCCTAACCTGTGCCTGCCCTCACCTTGGTAGCTGGTTTTTGTCTTCTTTGTATCCCTAGATACCAGGAATGGTACCTCCCATGATGCCAGGAATGCTGATGCCAGCGGTGCCTGTCACCGCAGCGGTAAGCACTGGGGACCAGCAGGAAGCAGGCTCTGCACTGCAGCCCTGTGGGTCTGATTTGAAGTACAGGGATATGGCCTCCATTCTTTCCCTCTTCTCATCGGATCCACCCTGGTCCTGGCAGCACTCCCCACACTCAAGTCCTCCTCTCCAGCCATGTACTCTGCTCTTCTAGTTTCTCGCTCATCCCCAGCGGCATGTACATTCTCTCTTGTTACTTCTCGCCGTGCCCAGCTTCCTTAAGGAACACATTCATGGCTGACACTACTGTCGCAGAGCTAGCACTGTGGACACTCAAATACAGTCCCCTCTTCACATCTTCTTTGTCTCTGAAGGAAGAAACGGCACCTGGGGATCTCATCGTACCTTCTTGTGCCATTGCTCAGTATAGTAGAGTCTGGGTAGGATGTGGCATTTGGCATCCACTATGGAAGAGGGGTCTCAGAGGTGGACTCAACAAAATACTGTCACCTGAGGAAGACAACAGAGCTGCTATGCAGTTCCCCTTAGGGTCCTAGAGCCACGGCCCCAGAGGGTGGGGGATGCCTATTAGGGAGCAGAGGTCCCTGGGAGCAGGACACATGGATCCTGGCCTGGCCTGCTTCTTCATCCCCCATGGCCTGGGTCCTGGGGGCCACTGGGCTTGGCCCCAACCCTTCCCCCTCCTCTTTCTTCGGCAGACGGCTCCGGGTGCGGACACAGCCAGCTGTGAGTCTTCTGGGGGTCTGCTCACCCCAGGCTCGGAGGTTGGGGGGTACAGGGGAGAGGGGAACATGGACTAGAGCCCACCCTGGATCATGCCTGTTGGGATGCCAGGGGGCCTGGGATGTTGATGGGACCAGGGGATATTTATTGGGGTTGGAGTAAGGGAGGAATAGGTGGGATAAGATGGGGATTGGAGCAAGGACTTAATGTTTCCTTTGGCTTCTTTTCTAGCTGCTGTGGCTGGGACAGGCCCTCCGGTGAGTTCTTCCAGCTCAGGGGTCTCTGGGTTGAAAGGCTGAAAGTTGGGGGGCTGATGGTTAAATCTTTGGGGTGAGGAGGAAGCTCTGGGAAAGGAGCCTTGACCACCATTCTGTGCCCCCCCCCCTCCCCAGAGGGCCCTGTGGAGTGAGCATGTGGCCCCTGATGGGCGCATCTACTACTACAATGCTGACGACAAGCAGTCCGTGTGGGAGAAGCCCAGCGTGCTCAAGTCCAAGGCAGAGGTCCTGAGCGGGGCTTTCTGGCCCTTCCTTTCAGCTGCCCTGACCCCTCCAAGTTCTTGGCTTCCCCTGAGTCTTTAACCATACACATGGTTCCTCTGATCCCAAGATCCCTAACCACCCCCCAACCTCCCTAGGATCTCAGGAAATCTACCTTCCCCCGTGTTGTGCCAGGCCAGGTGGTAACTAAAAACTCCTACGTCCTCTATTCACTGGATCCCCTTAGCTCCCCCAATTGTGGCTAGAGGGCATGCCCAGTCCACTGATGTCCTCTGCCCATCCTCTTGCAGTTGCTGCTGTCTCAGTGTCCCTGGAAAGAGTACAAGTCAGACACGGGCAAACCTTACTACTATAACAACCAGAGTAAGGAGTCTCGCTGGACCCGGCCCAAGGACCTGGATGACCTGGAGGGTGAGGAGGGGGTGGGCCTGGGCTGTGGTTCTGGGGGGTGGCACTTGCCACCCTGTGACCACGTTATCTTTTCCCATTGCAGCTCTAGTCAAACAAGAGGCTGCAGGGTGAGTGACTTGCCCACCTATCCGTCCAAATTTGGGGGCCACCCGAGGGGTGGGAGTGAACCCTCTCTCCATGGTCCCTGCTCCGTGGAAGAGCCAGCTGTCAGTCTCCTTGTGGAGTGGTCTGCTCTGGCCCCAGTCCTTCGCAGGATAGAGACCAGCTGGTCCGACTCTCCCTGTCTCTGCTCTACTTGTGGACACTGCCCTTCTGGCTCATCTGTAGGAAGCAGCAGCCGCAGCCACCTCAGCCCCAGCCTGAGCCCCCACCTGTGCCGCCCGGCCCCACCCCTATGCCTCTGGGCCTTCTAGAGCCTGAGCCAGGTGGCAGTGAAGATTGCGATATGTCAGAGGCTGCCCAGCCTGTGGAGCAGGGGTTTCTGCAGCAGCCGGAGGAGGGCCCCAGCAGGTGAGGGCTGCCCCCTGAGACATTCCAGATACTGGCCTCGAGCTCCCAACCTAGTTCAACCCTTGAATTCTGCCAGGCCTCTTGGGAAGGGTGTGAAGATCTGGGCTTGGCCTCTGAAGGGCAGAAAAGGGCTGCTCTGGGGAGCCAGGAGAGGGTGGTATGCTGCTGATCGCATAGGGCACTGAAACTGTGGGGACTGGGAGATGGCTGTGGCTGAGTCCCCTTTGCCCCCCAGTGCTGCTGGACAGCATCAGCCACCGCAGCAGGAGGAAGAGGAATCAAAGCCAGAACCAGAGAGGTCTGGCCTCAGTTGGAGCAACCGGGAGAAAGCAAAGCAGGCCTTCAAGGAGCTGCTGAGGGACAAGGTGCGGGGGTGGGGCTCCCAGGGTAGGCCTGGAGGGGGCTGGAGGTGGGCAGGCCCCGTGACCCCTGCCTGCTCCATTCTAGGCTGTCCCCTCCAACGCCTCGTGGGAACAGGCCATGAAGATGGTGGTCACCGACCCCCGTTACAGGTAGGCCTGGGCAGAGGGAGCCAGGCCCTCCAGACCATGTTTGTGAGAGCAGCTGGGCTAGGGCCTCCCTGAGAAGCCCAGCTCAATACTCAGGCCCCGAGGGGGCCTGAGTCAGGAGAGCGATAGAAGGGCAAGGGTGTAGGGAAAAGAAGCTGGAGGGCCTCCTGGAGGAGGAGGGGAAAGGTATCTGATATGAGATATTCAATAAATGCTTGTTGAATTGAATTGATTGGAACTGAATTAATTGGGGTGAGGGGGCTGGAAAGGGTGGAGGCCTGACTGCACCTTGAGCAAAAGGGCCCAGTGTTAGCGGTGTCTTGGAGCCCAGTCTTCCCCTGACTGCCTCCCACCCCTCCCCTCATCCCAGAGACCCATTTTGCCTCCTTGCAGCCTGCTGTGCCCATGCATGGACCCCTCACTCAGATCTGTCTGCCATGACCCTGCTTGGTGGCTGTGCAGGGTGGTTCAGGCTGACTCCCCTGTCCCCATCCCGCTCCCACCCTCTTCCACCCCAGTGCCTTGCCCAAACTGAGTGAGAAAAAGCAGGCATTCAATGCCTACAAGGCGCAGCGGGAGAAGGAGGAGAAGGAAGAGGCCCGGCTAAGGGCCAAGGAGGCCAAGCAGACCTTGCAGCATTTCCTGGAGCAGCACGAACGCATGACCTCTACCACCCGCTACCGGTCAGGGGGCCTGGCTGGGGTGGGGCCTGGGAACCCTGAGAACATGCGGGCCCTGGGTCTCTGTTCCCTGCTTACCTACCCATGGGCCATATACTCCACAGGCGGGCAGAACAGACCTTTGGGGAGCTGGAGGTATGGGCTGTGGTCCCTGAGAGGGATCGAAAAGAGGTTTATGATGATGTCCTCTTCTTCCTGGCCAAGAAGGAGAAGGTAACAGTCACTGGCTGGATCCATTAGCCTGTCTCACTTTAGATTGTTCATGTCTTTGCATCCTTATGGACCCTGGCCATTCATTTCTCCACTGTCCCAGGGTCCCAGCTCCTTACTCAGAAGCTGGTATGGCACTTGCACATCTCCCTGTTTCTGGTCTGGGCCTATAGCCTGGGTACGGGAGGGCAAGAAAGCATCTATGAGGGGTTGGTCTGTAACCTGTGCCCCTTCCCCTTTCTGGGAGCATGAAAGTCTGGAGTCTGGCCCTCCTAGGTTCCCTAGCTACCTGCCTTCCCTGAATGCTCCTCTGTCCAGGCCCACTTGAGTAGCTCCGACCTATCCTACCTTACCCTGACCCTGACCCTGTGGCTCCCCAGGAACAGGCCAAGCAGCTCCGGCGCCGCAACATCCAGGCCCTGAAGAGCATCCTGGATGGGATGAGTAGTGTCAACTTCCAAACCACATGGTCCCAGGCCCAGCAGTACCTCATGGATAACCCCAGCTTTGCTCAGGACCACCAGCTGCAGAGTAAGCCCGGGTCTCCGTTCCTGCCTGTCCCTTCCCCTTTCCTCACAGACCTGGGACCCCACTCTCCAGACTGGAGATGGAGAATGCTGGGTCACTCCCTCCTCCCCTCTGGTGTCCACTGTTGACCTAGACATTGTATGTCCTTGGAGGAAGAGCTCTAGGATAAGTGTCAGAAGACCAGGAGATGATTTTTATAACTCATGTGAATACGGTCTTGAATTGTCATGGCACTGTGGGCCTTAACTGGTCACGTGTGTTACAGTGAGCTGTTGTTGGCCTGTAATCACTGGTAGTATCAGAAATTTATCTTCTGAACTTGCATCAGAGTCTGACTGATTCCCAGTTCTAGAAAACCTCAGATCCTGAGATTACTGGTTTCATATGATTACTTCCAGTAACTGAATTCACAAGAGCTGAATACATGCTAATTTTTTTCTTCTACATGAATGAACCCTCCCCCAGAACCACCATTCCAGCAGCTCTCCCACATAGCCCTCTGGCCCTCTTGCCCACCACTCTGGGTGACCCTGGCATCTACCAAGGCAGCATCCTTGAACACTGGGGGTGCTGGGGTCTGTGAGGGTGTCCCACTAGTGCGGTACAGGCTGAGCCTCCCCCCCCACCGCACTTAGACATGGACAAGGAAGATGCACTGATCTGCTTTGAGGAGCACATCCGAGCTTTGGAGAGGGAGGAGGAGGAGGAGCGGGAGCGGGCCCGCCTTCGGGAGCGGCGTCAGCAACGCAAGAACCGGGAGGCCTTCCAGGTATCTTTGTTGCCCACTAGATTGGAACTCTGCTCTGCTCTGGACCATAACCTCTTTGCCCATGCCCTGCCTCCTCTCAGCTAGGCCCACTGTTTCATCTGTGTCTCGTCCTGCCCCACCTCCACGTGGCCTCTCTGTGTCTGCAGTTCTGCTCCTGCTGTGTCCCCTCAACTCTGGGCCTTGCTCCTCTAGGGAGACTAGATGTATGCACCACCCAGAAACTGCCAGCAGAGAGCACCCTAAAGGCATAGCTTGGCAGCTTAGCCAAGTTCATTTCCTTTTGGTAGGGAGCCAGATAGGCATAGCTAGCTTGTCCCCCAGCTTGGAGGTGGTGGTGGTGGTGGCGGGTTACTGAGATGTATCACTTTGGGAAGCTGAAAGCAAAAACTACAGGAAGAACATGCTCCAGACAAGTTTCTATTTCTCTGCCTTCTAGCCCAGCTTCTGCTCAAGTTTTAGTTCATTCCTGTCTGTATTTACATTCTCTGCATTTGCATTGCTGTCTGCCTCTCCATCTGTATCTCCTCATCTCTGCCTCCTTTGCCTGCATTTCCTCAATCTGGATTGTTCCTACCTCTCCCTACCATCTCCTCTCTTCCTCGTGTCTTTGGTTCTGCCTCTCTCCCTGTCTCACTCTCCCTGTAACTGGCCTCTCTCTGCTCAGACCTTCCTGGATGAGCTGCATGAGACAGGGCAGCTGCACTCCATGTCCACCTGGATGGAGCTGTACCCAGCGGTCAGCACTGATGTCCGCTTTGCCAACATGCTGGGCCAGCCGGGTAAGGCAGCCAGGCTCCCCCTTCTCTAGCCTGGCTTCCTGCCCTGCCAGCCTGTCTGCACCCCCACTCCCTCGTCCTGTCCTCGACCCCACCCCCAGGCCTTGGGAAGCTGCCGCCCGCCAGGCCCCCCTCCCTCCCTCCCCCGCAGGCTCCACCCCTCTGGACTTGTTCAAGTTCTATGTGGAGGAGTTGAAGGCACGATTCCATGATGAGAAGAAGATCATTAAGGACATTCTTAAGGTGAGGGAGGCCTGGGGTTGTGGGTGGATGCAAGCTGGGTGCAGGGCACACTCTCTGGACAGGACTTCCTGATAAGTCCTGTTTTGTAGGAGCATTGCAGCTCAGTTCAGCAGATATCTACTATGATCCCTTACTGTGCGTTGGGGACACAGAAATAAGTAAGGTACAATTTCTATCTAGAAGGAGCTCATGGCCTTCCTATCTCATAGAAGATAGACATGACACCTATTACACAGAGGGGCAAGCGCTATTACAGAGACAGGAACCCAAAGAATTGACATTTGAACTATACGTTTAAGAACAAGTAGGTGGAGAAGGATGGAGGTCCTGGGCATAGGATATTACAGGAGCAGAGGCAAGGGAGTGGAGAGGCCACGGCACGTTAGGCCATGGCACAGCTGATCATAAACTGGTAGCTCACAGATGTGTTCCTTCTGGCCTGTACGGTATTTTAGAAAACTTTCAAATTTGTTGCTAATATTTTAAAACCAGGAGGTTGCACATAAAAATCTGAGTCTTCAGTTCTTCTAAAAATATGGATTATTGGGGCACCTGGGGGTCTCAGTTAAGCACCCGACTCTTGATTTCGGCCGAGGTCACGATCCTAGGGTTGTGGGATTGAGCCCTGCATCGGCTGTGCACTGAGTGTGGAGCCTGCTTAAGATTCTCTCTCCCTCTGCCCCTCAGCCCCCAGCTCACGCGCTCTCTCTCAAAAAAACAAAATGTGGATTATCTGGCAGCACTGG
Organism: Lynx canadensis; assembly: GCF_007474595.2. NCBI lineage: Eukaryota > Metazoa > Chordata > Mammalia > Carnivora > Felidae > Lynx > Lynx canadensis. Next base: position 76,014,073 of record NC_044309.1, read on the forward strand.
CTGGTTTTGCAAGGCATTCAGTGGACCCAGGCTGAGACGCCATGCATGTCATCCTTATCGTTGTCACTCCTTGTCACCTCCCTGGCGTGGCAGCGAGTTCAGCTGCCATTTACTGCTCTGCATGCACATTGCTTGTCTGACACTGGAGAGAGGGTTCTCAATGTCTGTGTCCATCAAAGGTAGAGAAGTGATAGAGACACTACAAGAGAGCCTTTTGTTTCAGAAGGAGAAAACCTAAGGAAAGCATATTTCTTTGTGGAAGTCAAGAACATGCAAATGCACTGGGGAGGCAGTATGCCCGGCAGTTAGGAGCAGCACCGTGGAGGCAGACTACTTGGGGCACAAGTCTAGCTTAACTGACACTTGTTAGTTGTGTGACCTGCAGCAGGCTCTTTAACCTTTCTCAGCCTCAGTTTCCTCATCTAAAAAATGGGGGAGTTTTCCACCAACATACACCTAATTACCGAGGGGAATAACTTGGTACCTGGGGTGAAAAGGGTCTGAGACCAAAGCTAGGAATGTCCCACTGCACACACATTTCTTTGAAATCCGGTGTTTTGCTTTACAGATTCAGGTGTTGCATCTTAATGCCACATTATTTCTCTCTTTAATATAAACTTAATGTTTTAAAGTTACTTACCATTAGGTAAGACATACCATATGGTCTTGTGGCTTCCTCTGTTTCTCTGGAACCACACACCCCAGTTTGGAAGTAGAGCCCTATGTATAAAATGCCTTGAACGCTAAAATAAGAAAGTTGGATTTTTATCTTATAAGTTACAGGGAGCCAGGGTCAGATGATGTCCCGGAAGAGCCACCGGGTGAGTGTAGAGTAGTACCTCTCAGACTCAGTGCTTGTGTCCTTAGGGATTGATGGTGATAAGACAGTATTTGAAGCTTTGGGACACTGAAAGTCCTAGTGGCAAGTGGTTTAAACACATCTTGAGCTCGAGCCATCCTCTTCTGACTCACCCCAGCCTTCTCTCCCCTGCTGTTGGAGCCCTTTGGTAGAAAGGTTAGAGCAGCATGGGACTCTGGAGGCGGGGTTAGAGGTGCAGGAGGTGGCAGGGAGACTAGTCCGGAGGTAATCTAGGTGGGAGACAAGCTAGAGCTCCACAGGGAAAACAGATGAGGGAGAGCTGTAGTGCTCCAGCTGTGTTTCTGAGACCCCCTGAGTTTCCTTGGGGGCACCTTGGGACAGGGAAGGGGAGCTGAGTGAGGGGAGGGACTTTATGCTCCTTCTACTGTTTCTAAGTACAGCAGCTTCTCTTTTATATATTGAGGTTCTATGTAAGATTTTTGTTGAAAAAAATGTTTCTGCTGTTGAAAAAAAAGGAAGTTTAAAATCAGTAGGTTAAAGTCACTCAGAAGTAGGATGGACAGAGAGAGGCTGGAGAAAATAGAAATTCCATTTGGGGAATTAGTCTCAAAAGTAACCTGGGGCAGGGAGGAATAAAGCAAATACTGTATTTTAAATAGGATAATCATGTAAAGTATAAATATTTAATCTCGGGAGAGCTAAATTTTATTGGATGCTTACATTTTAGCCACGGAGTGGCTGGTCTTTGCTGACAGGCCTGTAGGAATCCGGTCCTCGCTGAGTCCTGTCTGGCCACGTCTCCTGAGAAAGAAGCTGCTTTAGATAGTTCCCCTTTCTGTTGCCCCTTTTTGAGCTCCTGCCTATGGAAGGCTGAGGAGCCCAGGAGTCTCTATGGCCATCCACCAGCCCTGCAGACTGGGAGGGCACCTCTCACCCAATAGGATAATGCAAAGAGCCTTGGACTTGGAACAGCTGGAAGCCAGAAGATCTGGGCCTGGGACATCCATGAGAGTAGGGGTGGGGAGGGGGGATAGCTCACAGGAAATGAACCCTCTTGGGATCTGCTTAATTTGAAGTTTCTATAAAATATCCGGTCAATTACGGGTCTGAAATCAGGAGGGAGGTAGGGGTTGAGATTGCTAGAGACGGTGTAGATTGAAAAGACTAAATGCTATTCTCAGGGGAACACCACATGCAAGAGAGGCACTAAAAGAGGTCAGAGACAGGAAGACAATGTTGAAGTGAGCAGCAGAGGTGCAAGGACTGATCAGTCAAATGAGGACTGAGAAGGGGCCCTTGGAGTTGGCTATGAGGAGGACATGAGCACATTTAGGAAAGTAGTGTCTGTGAAGAGGGTAGAGTAGTAGGTACGGCACAGACCTTAGGGTCAGGTGACTCCTGCCTGTTTACTGGTTGAGATCTCTGCAAGTTATAGAATGTCTGAGCCTCAGTTTCTTCATCGGCAGAATAGAGATAATTTCTGTGCACAGTTGTGAGAAGTGGTAGTATTTGTAAGTGTCTTGCTTATAGTAGGCCCAGTAAATGTGTATTCATTTCCTTTCGTGCTGCGTTTAAAGATTTTGAGTCAAAGGGAAAGAAGCAGAGGTCGTTAGCTTGAGGAAGGGCAGAGCAGGGTGGACAGGATGTTCCCGGTTAAGCGAGGTATGAGCTTGATGGAAGGAGCCAGTGGAGAGGTGAGATCAGAGCTTTCATTTCCCTGAGAGAGAGACTGGTGTGTTTAAGAAGGGCTGGAGCATGGGTTGAGGAAGTGCCCTCGGAATAAACAAGAGCATGCTCTCTATACTGTACACCTGAAAACGAATACAACACTGCATGTGAACTAACTGGAATTCAAATAAGAACTTAGAGAAAAGAAAAGCGTGCTGTGCATGGACACGAAAGCCAGAGCAAGTGAGTGCGGTGTGGAAGGAAGGGGAGGGAACTGGGCTGGTGCCCCAGCCGACTCCAACTCCAGTGGCTCCGCTTTTCACCAGGTTGACATGGGCCAAGTGAGATAACTTTCCTAAGCTTCTGCTTTATTAAGGTGTTGGGAGGCAGAGATGTGAAGCCCTGAGCCTGGCCCAGGGTGCTTCAAGAAGGGAAGGTATTTTTAGTAGTGTTCTGGAGATGCACACCCGATGGCCTCTCTTTCCCCCGTGGACTGAGGGGTCTGTGTGGGTGTGGTGCTTTAATCTGTGGGCTTTGGTGTCAGAAGGACTTGGGGTGGAGTTCTCTGTCAGCCACATACTAGCTGTGAGACCGTGGACAAGCGCTCTAGTTTCTCTAAACCTTGGTTTCTCCTTCCACATAAAATTAGGAGGCCAGGACCTATGCTTAAATTTCGATACTGAGGATTAAAAGTGATAACGTATGCGAAGTGAATGGTACCTGGCACATAGTAAGCACTCCAGAACTGAGCCAGAGGATGGGGCCAGCAGGTGTTGACTGAGAGTGCAAGGAAGTTACTGAGCGGCCGGAGGGCCCCCCTGGGGCCTGGCCTTAGGCCCAAGGAACAAAGAATTAATTGTGAGAAACCCAGGCATCAGTCAGCAGACATGGCACACAAACACCCTGTTCCTCCTCCCGTGTGACCCAACGCCCCCCCCTCCCCCCGCCCCTGTCCAGCTCCCTGGGACATCCAAACCAAGGGTAGGCATGGGAGGCTTAATCATCAGATGGTGAGGACATGGACAGTTTGGTTTCAGAAGTGCATCTGAGTCCTGCGGGTCTCTTCTGGAGGCTGGGGGACTTCTAGAGCATTCTGTAGTCTGACCCTCTGCCAGCCCTGGAGGCCAGCTTCAGGCTTCAGGCCCGTGCTGGCCCCTGCTTCATGTGCCACTGTGCCCACAGGACCGGGGCTTCTGCGTGGAGGTGAACACAGCCTTTGAGGACTTCGCCCACGTCATAAGCTTTGACAAGAGGGCTGCTGCGCTGGACGCAGGCAACATCAAGCTGACCTTCAATAGTGTGAGGGGCCGGGCAGGGCGGGGCTGTAGCCAGGGCTCCATTCTCAAACTCATCCCTTTGTCTCGTTCCATTCCTTCTCATTCACTGCCCCCGTGTGACCGTACCCCCTGTTCAGGGGATGGCTACAGGAGCTCAGACCCCAGCTTCCCTCGACCTATGGTGTGCTTGAGTGGGGCCTGGGCACCCACCCTCCTGGGTGACCCAGTTCTACGTCCTTTCTGCCCTCAGCTGCTGGAGAAAGCAGAGGCACGGGAGAGAGAGCGGGAGAAGGAGGAGGCGCGAAGGATGCGGCGCAGGGAAGCTGCCTTCCGAAGCATGCTGAGGCAGGCCGTGCCTGCTCTGGAGCTGGGCACTGCCTGGGAAGAGGTCAGGGCCGTAGCCTGGCACCAAACACCACCCCCTCAGTCCTGAGGGCAGCGGTGCTTCTCCACCACTGGGGGCCCACCCCAGTCATAGCACAGCTCGCGGCCAGCTTCGGCTCCCTTCCTTCCTCTGCCCCAGCCCTGCCCTGTGCTCATGGCGGTGTCCGTGCCGTGCCGGGGCCGGTCTGATCAGCAGTGCTCTCCCGTTCAAGGTCCGTGAGCGCTTTGTGTGCGACTCAGCCTTTGAGCAGATCACCCTGGAGTCGGAGCGGATCCGGCTCTTCCGGGAGTTCCTGCAGGTACTGGAGGTGAGGCAGAGCTTCTGGCCCCCTGCCCCTGTCCAAGGCTTATTATGAACACCCAGTCCAGCTCAACAGAGACTCCAGTGGCCTCCTCCTTCCCCTGGGGCTTTCCTTTCCCTGAACAACCAGGGGAGGTCTGACAGTGTCCTGGAGAAGCCTGAGGCCCTAGCCTGAGAGGAGGAGACAAAATCAGATTTTAGGGTGCAGGGTCCTTCCTGGGGCTAACCCTGGTACCGCCTTCACCGCTCCTTCTGCCTCTACCAGACTGAATGCCAGCACCTCCACACCAAAGGCCGAAAACATGGCAGAAAGGGCAAGAAGCACCATCGAAAGCGTTCCCATTCGCCATCAGTGAGTTGGTGGGCCGAAGGGACGTGGAGGGAGGCTAGACTGTCTTAGGGAAATAGGAACCACGTTTCTTGTTTTTTCCCTACATCACCTCCCCCTCGAGTGAGATTTGAAAATTCCTTTGGCCCTGGATCCACCTCTGTGTCCCCAGTTCCTAGACTTGAGGGCTTCTGGAGGCCAGAGAACCTGTGCCCTGACATGTATCTGCTGATCTGCCCAGGGTTCTGAGTCGGAAGAGGAGGAGTTGCCCCCGCCGTCTCTCCGACCCCCCAAACGGAGAAGGCGGAACCCCTCGGAGTCAGGCTCTGAGCCCTCTTCCTCACTTGATTCGGTTGAAAGTGGGGGTGCTGCCCTTGGAGGACGGGGTTCCCCATCTTCTCGCCTTCTCCTTGGATCAGGTAAGCAGTTGAGAGCTGGAGAGTTGACTCAGATGAGAGAAGGCCCCTGGGGAGCCCAGCCAGTGCTCTGAGGTTGGAGGTGGAGTGGACCGAGTAGGAAGAATGTCCCATCCCTGCCCAGGCAGGAACTGGGAGAAGGAAGGAAAACTGGACTGAGAGACTTCCTCAGATAGCTCCCTGTCTAAAGAATGAGGTCTATGGCAGAGAAAGGGATGAGCCCTCCCTCCTCCTGTGAGACTTACTGGGCATTTTCTATCTCCAGATCATGGCCTTCGGAAAGCCAAGAAACCAAAAAAGAAAACTAAGAAGAGAAGACACAAGTCGGTGCGTAGAGAAGGGACTTCAACCCAGGGCCCTGCCATGTTGAGAGAGCTCTTCAGCCGCCTCCCGGGCTGTCCTTCACAGGAACTGAGCAGGCGGGCTCTGGGCTCTTACAGAACAGTCCTGAGAGCGAGACAGACCCTGAGGAGAAAGCTGGCAAGGAGAGTGATGAGAAAGAACCAGAACAGGACAAGGACAGGGAGCTCCGGCGGGCAGAACTCCCCAACCGCTCCCCAGGTTTTGGAATCAAGAAGGAGAAGGTGAGAGGCAGGCACCTGACCCCAACCCAGTCAGCACTCTCTCCAGACCTCCGTGGCCCTCGGGGGAGGCTGTGGGTGAGCTGTGCCTTTGCTCCACCAGACGGGCTGGGACACGTCGGAAAGTGAGCTGAGCGAGGGTGAGCTGGAAAGACGGCGGCGGACACTCCTGCAGCAGCTGGATGACCACCAGTGACCCGACGAGCTGCTCGGCCTCGGGTCTGTGTGAGGCTGTGGATCCTAGGTCACCCTCACCATCTGCACTAGACTCCTTTCTTAGTCTGGTCTGTGCCCACTCTTCCTCAAGTAACCCCACCCCCAACACACCATTGTTGGCACCTCCCGAGGTTGCTTGTGGTGTTTAAGGGTCCTCCACTTCCCGGGCAACTAGTGCAGTCCTTGCCCTCAGCCCCAGACCAGAGATTGGTATGCCGTGTGGGGTGGGTGGTGCCAGTAGAGAAATGTGAGAAGGGGCCTCTAGGGAAGAATGACAGGTTGGTGACAGGTGGGGTCCTTACCCTCTAGCACCAGTACCTGCTCCTGCCTGCCCGGGCCCTTGGGCTCTACCACTCCTTCCTTCAGCCCCGGGACCCAGTGTATGTGTGTTTTGTTTTGTTTTGTTTTTGTTTTTTAAATAATATTTATAACATGGACAGTGGTTCTTTTATCTTTTCCATATATTGCTGGGTAGGCTGGGTACTGGGCAGGTGCACGTGTGGCCAGCAGAGAGCACTAGTGTCTCATGACAGGCCAGCCTCCCTTTGTGTGGTTGGAGCCCACCCAGCCTGGTTCCCCTGCCCCAAGCTTTTGCCCTCACCTCCCCCAAGCAGGGGGCATCTCCATGCAGCCTCCTTTCTGTCTCCATGGTTCAGGTCAGGCCAAATGGCCACCCTAGTCCCCCACACTCAGAAAAAGGAGACAGAGTCAGGCCTGGTGCTTCAAGCCTTTGTTGAGAAAGAAGGTCTGGGATTTATGTACACGGGAGAAGGGAGGTGGTACATGTACAAAAAGAAGTGGCTCCCTGTATTCCCCTCCAGGGGCTGAGAAGAAACTGGCAGGAGACTGAGAAAATAGCTAAGACCACCATGCCCCCTGTCCCCTGCCAAAAAAAAAAAAAACAAAAAAAAAAAAAAAAAACAACCCAAAAAACAAAAAAAAACCCTTGCTGTGGAAAGGAAGTGAGGATGCTGATATCACACCCTTTCTCTAGCTATCCTGGGGTTGGGGCTGGGAAAACCTCTACCCTTCTGCCCACCTCGACAAGAACAGAGTCAGCCTAGAGTGGAAAGGGCCAAGGGCAGTAAGCGTGGCATGGCATCTCTCCTCTACCCTTATCACCGGGGCACAGCTGGGTGGGGCCCAGGCTTAGGTGGGCCTTGCTCCTGGTAAAATATGATCTGTGACTGGAAGGGTACTGGAGCTCCCTAAGTGTGGATACTTCCAGACCACAGCTGACCACAGAGCTGCAAAATGGAAGGGGAAAAACAGAAGGAATAGTCGCTTTCTCCTTTTGTCCTTCTGGCCTAGTGATAGAGGGCCTAGGGGCCCCTGTATCGGCTAAGGCTGGAAATGATTTTTCCCAGCCCTGCGCTGACCATTGGTGACCTTTTAGGAAAAGAAGACCCTGGGGGCAAAGTGCAGTACTAGAGGCACCAGGGGAGTGTCAGGCCCAGTGCCCCTGACATCAGGCACGCGCAGCTCTGAGCGCTGGGGTAGACGCTGGGTTGAAAGCAGCATAGCTCTCTGCTGCACCCTCAGCCAATTCCAGGGCTCCAGGTCCACGGGTTGGACTTGCAGGACTCTGGGAGTTGAAGTGCTTCTGCCACCAAGAGGGCCTTAGTGGGGGCCTGGAGCCCGAGGGGGGCCGTTGGGTGGTGCGGCACTCCTGGCTTGGTGGCGAACGACAATGGGCTGGCGGTGGAGGCCTGTGGGGAAAAGGAAGGCCTGTGAACAGGCAGGGAGGCTGGGCCAGGCCCGCCGTCTGTAGGAACAGTCCCTTCAGGAGCAGCCCCACAGGCAGGGCCAAAGAAGAGCCAGCCATGAGGCCGATGAGGGAGAAGCTTAAAGGAAGGTAGAGAGGATGGTCAGAGACACTGCTGGGGCTCTGCATTTTCAGAGGACCAGGTGGGGGTGACTAGAGGCCACTGGGCAGTGGTAGAAACAAAGTAGACTCAACAATAGCCAGAAGCTGGGGAGAGACCCCAGGTAGACCAAATATCGGGGAACAGATCAAGGGACATCTGATATGCCCTGGGCAGAAGCTACTGCCAGAGCTTTTATGATGGGGATGGAGAGGCACAGGTCACAAAGGATACCAGGGCCCAGGAATGGAGCCTCAGCAATGAGAGGTGGTGGCCTGGTCCTGCCTGCTCTGGAAACTCCCTGCCCCTTGGGTCTTAGTAGAAGCCAGGACAGCATTAGTCGGGGAGAGAATACTTCCCTGAGGGCACATGCAAGGGATAAGCCATGGTTCTCAGAGCATGGGGCATGCAAGTAGAGAAGTATGTGCCCCCATCACCACGAGGCTGCCAGAGGATGGTTCCAAGTCATGCAGGGGAGGAGGTGCCTGTGGGCCCAGCAGGAGTCCTGGGAGGTGGGCATGCAGAGGGGACAGCTGCGGTGCCCAGTACCTGTCAAGGGCCCCAGCCTTGGGGGTTAACAGTTTGACTCATCATGGTGGGCTGCATCGCAGAAGAAGCGTGAGCCCCGCTTGGCAGTACGGGCCGTGAAAGGGACACTCTTCAGCACTGCGGCCCAGGAAAGAGACACAGTGGTCAGGCCTCATGGGGATGGGATGGGAGGAGGGCCCAAAAGGGTAGGGTTGGAGTCTGGGAGCTGGGCGTAGTGGCCAGACCCGAGGGAAGGACAAGGGCCCCACCTGTAATGATGTCTTCAATGGTACCGTCCTTCCCTTCGTAAACAGGCCGATGCTCCTTGGCCTGGCGCCTCCTCAACTCTGCAATTAGCTCCTGCTGTTGCCACTTGTTCCGCTGGGAGGGGGTCTAGGGCCAAGCATTTGAAGGGGAAGGGAGTCATCACTAACCTACCATGGGGCTGGTTCCTGCCCCTAGATGCAGCCTGAAGATGCCCTTGATTTGTGTACAGCAGCCCACTCCTCATCATTGCCTAGGAATCCCTCCCAAAGCCCCTCTCCCCATTCCTTCGGACTCCAGCCTCACACCCTCTGGGTGGTCTCTGGGCTCCAGTTTTCCACCTCTCAAGCTCTCTCCCCACCCCCTCCTAATCCTTTGCTCTGCTCTCCAGGCCCCAGCTCTTGGTCCCACCCACCTTGGCATCCAGTTTCTTGGCTTCCTGAGCCAGCTGCTTCTCCCGCATTACCTCCTCCTGCTTCTTTCTAGCTTCGTTCTCTTGTTCTGCTTCCTAAGAACCATGGGGGGTTGGGGGGTGGTGGTGAGGCTCACACAGGCTGTGAGGGGAGGGGCTGACACTGAGGGTGGAGAATGGGTGGCAGTGGGGCCAGCAACCCCAGGTGGCCACCCTCTGGAGGGGCACTTCCTGCCCTGAACAATGACAGGAAGGGCCTGGGCCCCCACCCTGCCCACCCGTTCACAGCTGAGAGGCCTGTGGCCAGCTTCCATCGCTCCCTCCCAGGACTGCGAGGACTTGGATCCCAGCCTTCCCTCCCCCTACCAGTTTTCTTGCAGCCAAACTCCTTTTTAAAAGCCTTTCTTCCGCTCACCTTGTAAGAACGAATGAATCGGACAAATACCGGGAAGAATACAGAAGGGGGTGTGGTCTTGGGACTCTCACCGAAGTAGCGCACAACTGCATTGTAGGCCTCCTGGGGAAGGGGTGGACAGCAGGGATCAGCCTGGCAGAGGAGAAGCCCGGCTCCCCGCTGGGGACAGGAGGCTCACAGAAAGCAGTGCTCAGGGCCAAAGGAGGAAAACCAGCATCCCCCAGCCCTGTGGGATGTAAGAGAACTCAGGGCTCCCAAGGCTCCTTAGAATATGTCCCCGGGGGCAGCTGTCTGCCCCCGCACCCCGGCCTCTGCCATGCCTCTTCTCCACCACATACAGACACCCAACTGTGTGGTAAAAGTTCTTTGGTTCAAGAACCAGAACAAAGTTCACCTGGAGGGACACAGTGCCTCGGCCCTGGCCGCTCCCACCCGCCTCCACCTTTTGCCCACCTCAGCCGTCTTGGCATCACGCTGGAGCTTGTCCAGTTTGCCTTCGTTGGTGCTGAGGAAGTTCCGAAGGACACTGTTGTCATGTATGCTGCACTCCCGCCGAATCAGCTCCATGCCACGGCCCAGCTCCTTCACATCTAGCAGCACATTCTCCAGGGACACTGTGGTCACCAGAGCCTGGGCTGAGGCCTACCCAGGGGCCAACATGCCCATCTCCCAGCCCAGGGCTACACAGAACTCTGTCCACGCAACCCCCCGACCCCCACCCTACGCCCTGCAGCAAGCAGGTTCTCCTGCCTCTGCTTCCAGGTTAGAAGGGCACACCCAGCTACCAGGGCTCTCACAGGCAAGGAAAAGGAATGGGCTATGAGCTCATGACCCCAAAGAGCAAGGCAGCACAGGAAAGCAAGCCAGAGAGACTGCTGGTCTCCAAGATGGAGCTGCCTCAAGCCCACCTCAGTTTTCATGAGTGGGGCAGAAATGACAGCTGCCTTATGTCTGTGGGGCTTTATAGTTTTTCTATAAATGGAGAAAATGCAGTCTCCAGGGCCAGCACGAGGGAGCTGGGAATAAAGAGCCACCTCTGCCTTCCTCTGCCTACTCCCATGGCACCCAAATGGGAAAGGCTGGGCTAGGCGGGTGCCTGCAGGAAGGCTCCCTCGGGGGTGGCCCCTACCCATGGCCCCAGCGGAAAGCTTTGAAGTGGCCAGAAGGGAGATAACAAAGGCCAGAAACGAAGGACCCAAGCGTTCCCTCTCCTAAGCTTCCTGGGATTGTCCTGGCCTAGACACGAGAGCAGGCTCGCTGGGCCAAGCTCCCCTTACCTGCTGCAGCCTTCTCCACAAAGTGTAGCTCATGCCAGAAGTTGGCCAGGTCTGGGTACTTCTCCTTCACCGTCAATGCGATGAAATGCAGCAGTGTCATCTTCCTGTCAGTGGACTTGGTATCCAGCAGCTGAGAGAGGGGGGCAGGGGGTGGTGAGAGAGGGCTGAGCACCATGGCTCCTCAGGCTTCCTGGCCCTGGGTTGTCCCCACCATCTTACCAGATCCAAGCTCTGGAGCTTGAAGCCGTACACAGCTCCTCGCTTGCTGCTGTTCATGTAGTTCCCTAGTGCAAGTATGATCTATCCAAAAGATGCATGAGAGGAAGTCAGGCCATGGCCTGCGGGCTCCTTCCTCCACCCAGGCCCCAGGCCCACCGGTGCCTGCATCCATAACCTCTCCTCACCTCCAACATCTGCTTCAGCTTCTGTGAGGACTTGACAGAGGCAGAGGCTGCAATGATGGCATTGAGTTGCTGGAAGGAAGATGAAGAGCTGCGTGAGCCTAGGCCGGGGGGTCGGGGGGGGGGGGTAGGCAAAGTCTGAGAGGGGCTGGCAGGGACGGACTGACAGGGCACGGGAGGGGACTGGCAGGTGGAGGGGTAGCCGCAGATGACCCCGACTGGGCCAGAGGATATACCGGCGTGAGCATCTGCAGGTTGTCTTGGAAGTTGCCCAGGAAGGCCATGCCAGCCATCCTCTGGGTTAGCCGCTCCACCTTGCTGAAGAGCAGCATGAAGCGGTCCTCGGCCGCCAGCTCCTCCAGGGGCTGCCGCTCCCGCTCGTATTGCCTCAGAAGCTTCACCTCAGCCTCTGTGGGCAGGAAGCGCATCAGGCACTCCACAAAGTCCACTGGTAGGGTCTGTAGGTCAAACCTGTGCAGGAGGAAGGAGTTTAGTTTAGGTCTTGCATTTGCCCATTACCCATCATCCCTTTTTTCTCCAGCTCCTACAGGGACTGCCGGTGGGGTCGGTGAGCAGGATGCAGCCAGAGGCCTAGAGGGCCTATTGCCTCATCTATCAGAGCGTGAGTAACATCCTAGGTGAATAGTCCATGGCCTGGTTTAAAACCCCTCAGCGCCCTCCCTCTACCCTTAGGGAGAAATCTTAATACCTGAGTGTGGCTTATGAGGCTCAGCCTGCAAGACTTCTGCCCACCTGTCTCTACCCTGTCTCTTCAACTCCCCTCCTATGCTGAAGTCATGGTCAATTTTCAGTACCTAGGGCACCAAGCTTCTCCCTCCAGGCACTGAAATGGACTTCATATACTTCCTCACCTCCTCTGGGAAGCCTTTCTGAATCACCAAGCTCAGCTACCTGGCCTGCCCTGTTCCCCCAAAGCTGCCTGTACCTCTGCCACCTAGGTGGTTATCACCCACGCTACTGAACTGTTCTGCCTAGACTGGCAGCAACTTGAGTGAAGGTTTGCGCTGAATGCCCAGCACCTCACATGGTGCCTGGCACACAGCACAAATACACTAAGTTCTGGCCAAGCCAGTGAATGACTGAAGGATGGGAGACACATCTGTCGAAGCCCTAGAATCCAGGGAAAGCCAGGATAGTAGGTGGAGAACTGGATTGCCAACTGGCTGGGGACCAGGACGAGGTCAGTGGGAGCCTCACGTGTGGATGGCCCTGCAGATCTCCTCGGCCGAGCGGCCAGCCTTGCGTAGGGTGATGGCTAGGTTCTTGGCACGATTGGCTTCCAACAGGGTCACCTTGCTGGCGGCCTTTTGCGCTGTCTTGTTCTTAGAGCAGATGAGATCAAGGGCAGGGCCCTGGGCTTTCGTCTTGAACAGTTCTTCAAATTTGTCCAGGTCCAGATCCTGGCAGGAGTGGACAAGAAGGGACAATGCGGTCACCTCATTCTACTAAAGGGCCCCTGGCAGCACGCCCAGTGTCCATTCAGCTCTGGCTCACGGAGGCCTGATTCTAAGGGGGTTTCCAAGGCCAGGAGATCTGGCTAACAGCACGATCTAGTCCCCAGCCCTCAACCCCACCCCTGAGGGCTCCAGGCCCTGCTACCTCCAAGATCTTCTCGTCATCAAGTTCACTGAAGACAGTGCCGCTGATCTGGTTGGGTTTCAGTGCTGTCCAGTTGAAGACAGGCAGCCGGAACTTGGTCTTGATAGGTTTCTTGATACGAATGGCTAATTTGGAAGGAGGTTCAGTGAGGCTGGGGCCAAGGACACTCTCTCTCCATCCCACTAGCCCTGCCCAGAGTCCTGGGGACACTCACCTGACAGGCCTACTGTCAATACCACAGAGGGAGCAGCACCAGGGAGAGGTGGGGCTGGGGGACACTTGTCTGGGGGAAAACAAATGCCACAGTGACCCATGGTCCAAAAGCCTCTTTAGAGACGCCCTCCCCAGTGCTCCCCAACCCGTCTTCAAAGCCTCTTGGAGAAAGAGGATGCGTGAACTCCCTGCCCCTTCGGCTCCCAGGGGTCCTAACTCTGGTAGGGCAGGTCTCACTAGCCTCTGGCTCCCTGTCTTCTGCTCTGGTCTAAGCCCTCTCTTCGGCTTTCCACAGAGGAATCAGGAGCAGCACCTTCATAATCCTTAAAACAGACCCACGTCCACCCTTGGACACCCCCTGCCCAGTAACTTGAGCCTCCCTCAGATTCTTGCCCTCCCTCAACCCTCCCCCACTTGACTTCACGTCCTTCTACCCACATCCCCGGCTTCTCCCTAAGGGAGGCACTGTGGGCCCAGGTTTTGGTCTGGCCCCAAGATGAGGCTGCCCTTCAGGACTCCTAGGGTTCTCCTCACCTGGTAATGGGGGTGGTGGAGGGGGCAGGGGAGGAGCTGGCGGTGGAGGCAGAGGCAGGGACTCCTCGGGTGGTGGGGCTGGAGCCAGGAGGTCCAGGTCGGAGGGCAGCATGCCCTCACTCAGCTCTGCAGGGCCTACCCGGGCCAGGGCCTCACTGCCCACTGACTCCAGGCCCCGGGCCCCGGGCTCTAAGTGGCATCTGCGCTGGAAGGCCTCCTCCTTCTCTTTAATGAGCCGCCTCAGGGTGTGTACCTGGTGGCTCGTGTTCTCGTAAGTCTCCTATCGGGAGACAGCACCATTAAGGAAAGCGTAAGTGGAAGGCACACGCAGCAGTCATTCATTGCCCCTACCCAGGTCTCTCAGCTAGGGTCTCTGGGAGGGTGCCCAGAGGCAGAGAGCAGCGGAAACCCAGGTGGGGGCTGGGGAGGCTGTTCCACAGAACAAGAGATGAGCAGAAGAGCCGTTGGCCCAGCTGGCACCTTCCAGTGCGCTTCCTCCCGGACCCAGCCTTAATCTTGCTGGTTCCTCAAGGCCTGGGTCAGAAGCTGCTCCTATGTAAACCTCCCAGGCCCACCACTAGCCTCCTGCCACACTGCCCTCAGTGCTCTGTTCCTCGATACTGCTCTCATTGTACTTGGCCTTGTAGAACCACTCAGGTGGCAGCCCCCTGTGGACAACAGCCTGCCCTAGCCATCTCTGTATCCTCTGCATTCCCCAGGACGGCACTTTGGACTCTTAGCAGGGGCTTGGCAGATGTTGACCAAGCTCAGTAGAACCAATATAATTGTATCCCTCTGGAAGAAAAGGTAGGTTGGGGCATGACTTTATAACAACAGGTGAAGTGAGGGGCAGAGAAGCGCTTAAATATGCAAAGCCTCTGGTCTCCTGACTTAGGATACCTGGTGGATAGCACATGGGCTACTCGGCCCTCTCATCACGCAGGGCCCCACCTGCTCCCACCCTCCTCTGTGTGTGTCCTGACCACTTTGGATTCAGTTTCCCTCTCCAACTAAAAATTAGGGTGAAATCATTAGCCCACCCTCATGTGAATGCCTCAAGTGTGAATCAAGATCTGGATTTTCAAAGACATGAAAATCTCAAGAAAGAAAAGCCAAATAAAAAAACCACAATTCTCAGGGGTGCCTGGGTGGCTCAGTCAGTTGAGCGTCCGACTTCGGCTCAGGTCATGATCTCACAGTTTGTGAGTTCAAGCCCCGCATCAGGTTCTGTGCTGACAGCTCAGAGCCTGGAGCCTCCTTCAGATTCTGTGTCTCCCTCTCTCTCTGCCCCACCCTGCTGGCACTCTGTCTTTCGATCTCAAAAATAAATAAACATCAAAAAAATAATTTAAAAAAAATTACAATTGTCAGATGCACTTCATATAATAGGATGCAGCTAGCTATATGAAAGAGCAAAGAGATAAAAAATAAATTGATAGGAAAAATATCAAAAAGAAAGAAAAAAGAAAGGAAGGAAGGAAGGGAGAAGGAGAGAGAAAGAAAAGCCAGATCCCCAGGCCCTGGCACCCAGTACCCGTCAGAGACTCCCTTCTCCAGATTACTTGGTACCTTGATGCTCTCTAGTTCCTTTTCCCGCTGCAGCAGCTGCTTCTCTAGCTCTGCCACACGCATCATGTTCTCGTTCTCTAGGTCCAGAAGCTTCTCCGTGAGCTACAGGATGGGAAGGGTAGATTTGGCGCTGACCCTAAAGCCTGGGTACTTTTTTATCTCAGGACCTGGGCTCGACCCCTGTACCCCTCTACTCCTAAGGCAGCGTGGCCCAGTGGCTTCCCTACATCACTCCCATGGGCCCAGGGTCTGAGACCACCTGAAATAGACCACATCTGACTCTCTCAAGACTGAGGCCACCCCACGCCCAGTCCTGGAGGTCAGTGTGTGTTCGAATCTGTGGATGATCCAGGGCCTGAGTCAGAGCATGCTGGGTTCCAAGGCTTCCCTGGGACTCAATCTGGAGGCAAGCGGGTCAGGTCAAGATTCCTGGAACTGAGATGTCCCCTTCCTCTCCCCTCCCTCAACAGTGGTCCTGGCAACAAAAAAAGACTACTTACATGGGAAACATGTTCTTCCAGCTCCTCCACCTTCTCCAGGGCCACGTTCTTGGTCTCAGCATCCTCCAACAAACCTCCCACATCAAACACATTGTCCAGGTATGCCTGGATCTGCACCTGCAGCTTCTCACTCTCTGTGTGTCTTGACTTCTGGAAAAAGCAGAGAGAGTAGTAGTTGGGGGAGCCTCCTGAGAGAGACTCAGTCCTTACCACCCTCTATGACCACTTTCTAGAGCATAAGACCCAAGGAGTTCCTCTGCACCCATGTCACATTCTCACCCAGTGGAGCTGCCTAATTGGAGAGCCCTGTGCAGGAGGGCCTGAGACCCAGGCCTCAGAAGACAGGCAGGGTTCCAGGAGCATCCGTGACTAGGCTCTTGTAAAAGAAAAAACCCTTTGTGATGTGACTAAGCTGGTCCTCTGCCCCCCCAGCTCCTCACCTGTGAGGACTCTGGCCCAGCTCACCTGCAGGAACTCCTCCAGCCCCAGCTTGGTAAACTCATACTGCAGGTGGACCCGGAAGTTCATATCCTCTACTGAGTGCACCACGATGTTGATAAACTGCATGCATGCCACCTGGAGAAGCAGCCCAGAGGGTCAGAGGCAGGAAGGGAAAGGAGAGACGGAAGAGCCAGGGTGTTAGAATCAGTATCATCTGGTGGATAATCAAAAGGAGTGAATAGGGGCACCTGCGTGGCTCAGTCAGTTAAGCTCCCAACTCTTGGTTTTGGCTCAGGTCGTGATCTCACAGTTCGTGAGATTGAGCCCCACATTGGGATTCTCTCTCTCCCTCTCTTTCTGCCCCTCCCCCACTCATGCACACTCTCTCTCTCGTAAAATAAGTAAACGAACTTAAAAAAAAAGGAATGAATAAAAAAATTGAGTCTTTCTGGGAATAATGAGTATTTTAACTTAAAAATATCAAACTTGGGGCGCCTGGGTGGCGCAGTCGGTTAAACGTCCGACTTCAGCCAGGTCACGATCTCACGGTCCGTGAGTTCGAGCCCCGCATCAGGCTCTGGGCTGATGGCTCGGAGCCTGGAGCCTGTTTCCGATTCTGTGTCTCCCTCTCTCTCTGCCCCTCCCCCGTTCACGCTCTGTCTCTCTCTGTCCCAAAAATAAAAAATAAAAAAAAAAACGTTGAAAAAAAAATATCAAACTTAATATTCAGTTTATGAAGACAAGTAAATTACACAAGAAATAGATGGAAATGAAGATGCAACTTGTTTCCTTTGTACATCAGCAGGTATTTCTTGAGACAACACTACTTGACTAAAGACCCCAGGCTGAAGGGAAGAAAAGCCAAAGGAAAAGCTCCGGTAAAGCAAAGCTGCTCTGAATGGATCCAAATTAGAGACGGTAAGGCCACAAAAGGGGGCAAAGGAGGTAGACCCAAGACACAAAAATGACATTGCCCTGACGTTTCTAAAAGCTCTCTAGGATAGGTGAGTGGACAAGGAGCATTTACTGAGTCGAGAGAATCCTTCTAGGTTCAACACAGAATATCAAGAGATGCTGTTGGCCTGGCCTCGTTCTCCAGGAGCATGGGACCTGCTGGGCATGTGCCTGACCCAGGCCCAGTTCCTCACCATGAAGTCGATGTTGCTATCCTCATTCCGGAAATACTCCATCAGCTTCTCAAAGCGGTGCAGCTCCTTGCATACCTGAACAAACAAACTTTCTCAGTGAAAAGATCTATCCCACGCAGAACTTAAGCCCTTGAGCCCTGGCTCCCAGGAACATCATGGCAGAGGGACTGACTGGTTAGTCAGTCAGACTAAGCTGAACTACAACTCTTTCTATGCAAGGGGCCATTGGGACACTTAGAAGAAAGCCCATAAGTTTAACAAACTCGTCAGGCAGAAGAAAGCCCAGGACCTGGCATCTGCCCGGGGTCCCTGAGCCCCACATCAACTTGCTGAGGGAACCCAGTAAAGCCTGTGCCATTAATCAGGACTTTAGGTGCCTCTGGGGTAGGCCAAGAAGAAACACTGTTGGTCAGTTATTGAAGGAAGGAGGGAGGCAGGAGGAAGGTTGGAGGCCATGGCTGAGGCAGAAGGCTGAAGTCTGAGTAGGGACACAGGAGAAGCAGGGTGCAGGAAAGCCCTGTGCTAAGAGGGGTCCAGAGACTCCTCTGAGCCTCTGGCTTCTAGGAGGAAGAGCTATTTCCTGGCTTGAACAATGGATGCTAGGGAAAAGGTCCAGAGAGGAGGAAGGGGTGGGGCCAGCAGCTGCAACTGGATGTCGAGGAATCCTACGTTCAAGCAGATGAGAGTTTCACAGCCAGGGCCAGAGGCGGGGGAAATTCCAAGTAGGAGCTTCCTCTCCCCTCACCAATAACAGCCAATAACTCAGGAAGATCCTTGCTTGTCTTCTCCTCCCACCACAAACACATCTGCCTTGGGTTCTACCGGTGGGTTCACCACCTCAAAGCCACCTGAGAAGCCTGTTAAAGCACAGGTACTCAGGCCTCCCAGGGGTCTGTAAGTTTAACAAGCTCTTCAGGTATCCTGATGCATGGCCAGGTTAGGGCCGCTGGACTACAGCCCTCAAATGAGGGCATCTTTAGCTGGCCATTCAGGAGCTGTCCTGCCCTAAGATCTGCTAAGACTGAAGTTCTGTTTTTGGTAAAAAGAAAAGAAAAGAAGGAAAGACAAGGAAAAGAAAAGAAAAAAAAAGAAAAGAAAAAAGAACAGGAAAAGAAAAGAGAAGGAATCAAAAAGAGAAAAGAGGGGCACCTGGGTGGCGCAGTCGGTTAAGCGTCCGACTTCAGCCAGGTCACGATCTCGCGGTCTGTGAGTTCGAGCCCCGCATCAGGCTCTGGGCTGATGGCTCAGAGCCTGGAGCCTGTTTCCGATTCTGTGTCTCCTTCTCTCTCTGCCCCTCCCCCGTTCATGCTCTGTCTCTCTCTGTCCCAAAAATAAATAAACGTTGAAAAAAAAAAAAATTTAAAAAAAAAAAGAGAAAAGAAAAAAGGAAAGAAAAGGAAAAGAAAAGAAAAGAAAGAAGCAGTGGGACTGGCTACTTAGCTAAGCACAAGATGTTAGAATCACTGGGATGTGTGAGATCACAGGAAAGGGTGCTTACCTACCTGGCTCCCCACCTCCTCACCAAACACACACACACACACACACACACACACACACACACACACACAGATGCAGGAGACTGACCTCTTTGAAATTGTCAAAGGCAGCAAGAATGATTTCATGACCTCCCCGCACCAAACACACGGCTGCCAAGAGCTCCAAGACAAGGGCTTTGGTCCTAAGGGATGAAGAAAAACAATTAACACCCTAGCTCCCCACCCTAGCCACCATACAGTTCACTTCTACAACTAGGTGAGTCCCTTCAGAGAGTGGAGACAGCCTCAGAAGTGAGGGGAGTGGGTTTTGGAAAGGAAGCAGAGGAAGGAAGTTTGCCCCTCACTAAGCTGTGCAGACCAGAGGGAAGCCAGGGACACTCCTCCTTAAGCTGAAGTGAGGGAGCCAAACCAAGGCACTGACCAGGGCCACAGGACTCCAAAGCCAGGCAGGACTTACAAGGGATAAGCGGAGCCCAAATCTCCAGAGCCCTGGGCACAGTGGGAGGAAAGGGGAGTGAAGGAACTCACCTTGGATTCTTGTTGTTGAGACTGAGTGCAATCTCATTGACAGCATGGGGGTGGGACATGACCAGGTTGAATCCGTACTATAACAAGGGGAAAGGACAGAGGAAGGAAAACCTTGATGCTGAGGAAGGTATATCCCGGCTGGATCTCCTGGACTATAGGCCTGCCAGCAAATGTGTCTTTTTTTTCTTTCTTTTTTTCAAAATCATCTTTTACAAGCTGGTGCCCTCCTAGCTCTTCTAGTTTGGCAGATGAGGCAGAACAGGCGGGGCATCCAAGGCTAGTGCTGCCCCTTTACCTGATAGTTCATGATGGCTCTGAGACAGAGGATACAGACGTGGACGTCATCCTTCTGGCTCACCAGGCGGGAGTTCTTCAGGGCCCTGCGCCCAGGGAGAGTGCTATACCTGGGGAAGAGGGGGCTGCTAGTGAAGGGTCTAGGAGCGCTCACCATCACCCCGACAGCAGCAGCACAAAAGGGGGACAGGAGACCTTGACCCAACAGCCTAGAGAGTGGGGGACGGAGGAAGGGGACAGGGTGTTCAGCTGTTTTCATCTCTCTGCAATAGGCCTTTGTGAGTAAATATCCAGGATCCCAGCTTTATAATCAGTGCCCAAACCATCCTGAGCCCAGGGGCCCTCCAAAGTACAACAGTAGATGTGCAGGCTTTCCTAGTCCTCCAGATGGATCCAGGGAGACGTTTATCCCTGCCTTCCCTCCTCCTCCTTCCAGTCACTGCATCTTCCACAAATTCCCTGGGGCAGGAGCATCTTGGCTCCCATCCCACTTCTACGTCCCGGAAAGGGCAGAGCAGACCCCAAAGGCAATAGGAGGGCTGGGGGCTACATCTGGCTTTGCCCCAATGATGTTTCATGAAAGAAAGAGGAAGCACAAATGGTGGCTGCTCACGCAGGACTAGAATGATGAGCAGAGTCAGAAGGACAAAACCCAAAGGAGACCAGGAGAAAAGCATGGCCACGAGAGGGACAGAGACCACAGAAAGGGCCGCAGGGCCCAAAGGAAAGCCTCCCTGTGTAGGAGGGGCTCTGAAAAGTCATCCGGTCTATCCACCTGCCTCTGGGCAGGAAGTCTGTTAAAATACTGCAAAAAAAATGAACACAAGGCAGCCTTGGAGAGAAAAGTCCTAAAGGAAGAAGTGAAGGGAAGGTGAGCAGCAGGTAGGTTGGTTGGGAGCTGGTCTCGGAGCAGCTGATGGGGCAGAAAGCAGAGCCAGAAGGAAACAGACATGAGGGCAGGAACTGATCACCCAGTGAAGACCAGGGAGCTGGGTGAGGGACAGTCTTGCCCAAGAGGCTGGGAGGAAGGGCAGAGTGAAAAAGAGGAATGGAGGGGGCCCCTAGGAGGGGAGTGCGGAGAGGGGAGAGCTGGAACCCCAGATGGGGTGGGCACAGCCGAGGGTGATGTACTTACCCAGGACAGATTGCTGGGCAGAATCAAGGAGACAGAGAGGACAGACCAGAGACAGACTGGCAGGCAGAGGGCAAGAGAGCTGAGCCTGGAAGCAAGAGTGGAGGGAGGAGCAATGAGCACTCACCGCTGTCACCCACGACCTGGACTGGGGGCTAGGATGGGAGGCAGGCGGGCAGAGCGAGAGCACACATACCGGAGCACAGACTGGCGCGCAGAGCGAGCGAGGCTGTTGGTGAAGGGGGCTGACAGGGCGCTGGGTGGCTGCAGGTCCTCGATAGACCTGCTCCAGGACCGGAGCTTGTCAAATGCGCCATCGTCACCACTCTCCAGACCCTCAAAGTCAAACCTGGAGCAGGAAAGGACACACAAGCGCACGTACAGGAGAAATTCAGTGCTAAGCCCCCTGGCAAGCCCACCTCCCCCCCCTTAGACCTCTAGGGCAATGAAAAGCAAACAGGGCAAGAAGAGCAAGCAGAGTTGGGCAGCAGAGACCCAACTCTGGTCAGGAGAGCCACCAACACAGGACAAGGGCAGTGCAGGCACAGGCAGCAACCAGGAGGAGGGCCGGAGGACATGGGAAGGCTGACGCAGGTGAGCTGCTGCTCCCCGCTGGCCGGGCAACTCCAGGAGTGACCTCTTCCTGGGCCCAAAGGGACCCAGGGAGCTGGCAGTCTTTCTGCACTCCTGGCCTTAGACAGGGCATCCCAGAGAAGCTGTGGCTCCCCGTGGAGAAGCTGCCCTGTGGAAGGGTGGTGGGGAACAGGTCAACTGCAGGTCTTGCTGGCTGGCAAGCGGCAGCGGCCAAAGGGGTGCCCTGCAGTGGCCCAGTTGGTTCTGAATTGGGTTCACGAGGGCAGGTCTGAATGGAAGGGAATGGGGGTCCCAGCCAACCTAGAGTGGGACAGTCCTCTATGTTCAAGAGTACCATGGTCCCATCCCCGCACTGGTTTTTAGTGACTGGGTTTTCTGTGGTTCTACTTGAGACTTCTAGGTTTTCTGGTATAGAGGCTCCTTGGGCTTCAGCTTCCCTGGGGGCAGAAATCACAGGTCGAGGGTGTGGACTGGGGTCCTTAGTGCCTACAGGAGTTGGGACAGTTTCTCTGTCACTTTCTACTTCTGTGATCACCATCAGCAGTTTGGGAGTGTGACCAGGGCAAGGAGGGCAGCTTGAGGTCACAAACCCATGGGGCACTGTCTTTTACAAATCGCCACGTCTGAGAAACAAGCCCCACTCTTCTTTCCTGTCCTCCTCCCCCAAGCAGGTCATTAAGGACTGAACAAGCATCTCCTACAGGCTCTTCCCCCAAGGAACCTTCTGCTCAGACATGCATAGCCCCAGGGTCAAAGGCACAGAGGCCAAGGCTTTCTGTAATGAGAAATGATATCTGCAGATATCTGAATATTCCAAAGGGGCCAGAGCAGGCTGCAGAGTCTTGACGATCAGATGTTCGATGGGCTCTCAAGTAAACATCAGAGGAGTCTCCCTGACAGGGAAATTTGCCAGTGGCTTGGCAGTGGCTTCCCTCAATCAATAATAGTATTCCCTAGCACTGGTACATGCAGTTTACAAATAAATGCCTTCACCCAAACTCTATCCGGCTTCACCCTTTTCCTTTCAACCCTTCTCAAAACACACTTTCTTTCCCCTCTACCCTCTTCCCTCTGCCCTGAATCTTTCTTTCAAAAACAGAGTCAAAGGCACTGCTGTGGACACTACTATACTGAGGATCCAGTGTATTTTGGTTTTGAGCAGCTGGGATTTGATTGCTTTTCAAATGAGATAGGCTTATTTGGAAAAATGATCTACATCTTTTTACTATAAAAGCTCTGAATTAAAAAAAAAATCACTTCAGCAAATGTTTTTCATTTCTTTCTATAAAAAGAGTGGTTTTTAAAGGGATAGGAGGATCATGAGGCATGAGTTCTGCAGGAATGGGAATGAGGACTAGGCCACTCTTGATTTTAACAGGGGGTGACCTGGAAAAAGTGACAGGCCAAACCTAGGAGAGGCATTAGTTCAAACCCCTAAAGAGAGAAGACTGAAGATCTGCTAGACAAAGGAGAATGGCCATGGGCAAGGACAGTAACAACAAAAGTGAAAGTCTAGGCTAGGACCGAGTCTCAGAACTGAGGAGTTTCCCAGGACTCGGGACTTTTGGTGCTAACACTGGGAAAAGCCCTGGGCAAACTGCGATGATTAGTCAGCCAAGGGCTGACTTAAGTCTTGGGTAGAAGTCTCAAGTATTTATTGGTCATCACATGAATGATCACTATAATCCCTCTTTCCATATATTCAGGTAATTATGGTAGGTTACACCGCCTTAAATAATCATAATTAACACTAAAGTGGCCAGGGCAATATGGACTTACTACGTTCCAAACACCACTAACTGCTTTACACACATTATCGTCTAAACCTTACAACAACCCTGGAACATGGATCTCCTTTTATAGAAGAGGACGTAAATATGCTTGAGGTCACATGGATAGTAAAGGACACAACCGAGACCCACAACCAACTTTGTGGTTGTCATAGTTGAAAACCCTCGTTTTCTTCACCACCTCATGCTGCCTTCTCATCTGTACCAATTCCCTTAGGGCTACCTCCAACCCCCAACCTGCTTGAAAAAGCCTCCTGAATACTTCATTTTTAGTTTGGGTCAAAGGTCATGTCCACTGCTCCTAGGGCCCTTCAGCAATGACCTGGAGTAACCCTCTCGCATCTCACATTTGGAGACCCTAGGAGAATCTTAAAGACAATTTTCCAAAGGAATGAATCCCACCAGGCATCTCTCCCAGAATCCAGGACGTTTCCTTTGACTGCTCTCAGCCTGGAGTCTGGATCCTTTGAGTTCTGATCCCGAGTGCCCTTTCCGTATCACTCTCCTTCTGTTCCCCACCTGGCATTCTTTGCAGATCCCAGACATCCCCTTGGCTGCCTGTCCATTCCCACACCATTGCCTGGGCTCTTCGTCTTGGCCTGGGATCTCCATTCCCATCTTCACTACTGCAACCTCACCCCTCCTAAGCAAATCAGAATGGGACTGTGTCCTCCCTTGTTGGTCCTGAGCCCTGGCCCCAGGGTGGTACTCACATGACAGAACATTGGGCAAAGGACAGGTAATCCACCAGCACATCCAGGCCTTTGTTCTCATCATTCAGAAACTCTCGCACCCACCTGCAGATAAAGGAAACATAGTGGAGGGGTCTGCTAAAGTGAGTCGAGGGTGAGGAGGGGCCTCTGACCCAACACCCGCTCCTGAATCCTCTGGAACTTAGCACCAGGCTGGGAAAATGCTGAAGTTCAAAACCCACGGCAGACTCATCTACGGTCACATCACTGGCCTAGACCTCTGCTAGGTTGGGGAGCCAGGAATGGGGAAAGGTACAAGGCCTTCCAATACCATGTCAGCCAAACAAGCTTTCAGGAATCCTCTCCTAAATGGCCAGGGACCTGGCTCAATCATTTTCTGTGTCCTTGAGGTCTAGCACAACACTGGGTGCACTGTCCCTGTTTGATGTTTATTGGCAGAATTATGGGGAGGTGGGGAGGTTTATCAAGAGCATTTACCACAGGCCGCTGTGCAGAGCTATGCCTAATAACATCTCGCAGGTCCCCAGTTTGACTGAAGTCTCAGTCAAAAGACAGGCAGGAGGGGTCAAAGAGAAATCTGGAACAGAGACATGGTGGGCCAAAGGGGCCTTCCACCAAGTTCAAGGAAAGATATTTGGGACCATAGTGAGCAAAGAGAGATATGTGGGGATTCTGTGTTTAGTTAGGGTGAGTTTGGCAGAATAGGAAAAGGATGGGGGAATAGTCAGGGACTCAAGTAACTCTAGAATGGCTATGACCACTCAGAGCCAGACTGAGGACTCGGGCCCCTTCAGCCAGAGAGGCCGGAATGAGGACAACAAAGATCCTAAAGACAATGGACCAGGCATTTCCATCTTTCTGCCTTCAGGCCTCTTGGCCTAAGATACCCCTGGAAGGAAATTCAAGAGCCGATCCCAGGAACACTGTTACAGGACAGGTTCATTCCACAGCACAGAGAGATATAAAACTCTCAGGACAAAACCCTGACTCTCCTGAGCGTTCTGTTCCCTTCGATGTCTGGGGCTCTTTACTGGCCAGCTGTACCCCACAGCCCTGCAAGGCCGCGTCTCCCCCACAGCTGGAACACCAGCGCCATGTTTGCTGGCCACACCCTGGGTTACAGTGAGAGGCTGGGCCAGAGCACCAGGCTCAGCTGAGGCTGACTGACACCGGAGCTGCCTGAAGTTAGCTTCCTCTCTGGGGGCCGACAGGCCTCCCGTTTCCTGTCTGTCTGCTCTCCAGCTCCCCACCCCCTTCTCATTTCCTGTCTGAGTCTACACTGCTATTTTCGGGATCTTGACACTTTGAGGAGAGGTTAAAGGGCACTTCGGCAAGGGAGAGAAACCAATACAAACCAGAGAGAGGAGGAGCTGGTGAGGCTCTGGAATCCCACTTCCCAGCCTGCCCCGCTCCAGGGCCTGAGTTCCCATTGGGCTGCCCCTGCACACCCAGCTTCGGCAGGCCCTCGGGCTGATCAGGCTATGACAGAAGCAGGATCCTCCTCTCCCCACCTTGCCCTGGGCTCCCACTGCCCTGGAGCACTCACACCCCAGCCTGACAGCCTGACAAACTCTTCCTGCCCAGAAATCCAGGAAGGAGCCTGGCCCTCCCCACATGATTACCACAGCCTGGCCCGTCCCCACAGACAACAGGAGCTCCTAAAATGCCAGACACTATGCTCTTCCCTGGGAACCAAGGGCCAGGTCCAGACCTCTGACTTGTGTGCCAACTGCCAAGAGGCCCCAGGCCTGGGAACCGTGCTGCTCTGGCCCCGGCCCCTGGCCAGGGGCCAGAGAGGCAGGCACCAGGTAGAAGGGGTGAGCAGAAGGGAGTGTCGCACACTGCTCTGTGGCCCTGTCCCGAGAAGAACGGGCCCCCATCCTCATGCAGCTAGACTTACTATGAAAGAAAGGAGGGCCTGAGAGGGAGGGGAGGGGAGAGGAGGAGAAGGCCCTGTGGTAGGGTGCAGGGTGGTAGGTGGGATTGGGAGCTGCCATCTGTTTCACTCTTGCCTTCACACACAGGGTAGCTGACGAGGCCTTGTCACTCTTTCCCTGTGCGAGGATTTACCAAATAAAGCCGGAGGTTTAGTTTCCTAGCATGTCAGCTTTCATTCTGGTTCGTGGATGAGGTGTAGGAGCCAATTCTGGCCACCAGGCACAGCTCCGAGGCCAGGAACTATCCCTTTCCTGTTCTCTCCTGTGCCATTTCCCCTGTGATGGCTGCAGCAGCTGGCTACAAACAGGTAGCCTCTATAAGAGCCCCAGGCAGACTCAGCCTGGGGTGAACAAGTGGGCGGCTGTTGCGGACAGAGGGGGAAATGCAGATGATGTCATCTGGCTCATTCTACCTCTGCTCTCAGGAAGCCCAGGACCCTGGAGATGGCACCTGCCCAGCCACCCCACCCCCACCCCAGGCTCAACTTCTCACTCATGCAAACTCTCAACATTTGTGCCAGGCCCTTCGATCAGGATTGTAGCCCTGCCTGCAGTCCAACATCAGGTATCCCTCACTATCCTTTGTGCGCACACACACACACACACACACACACACACACACACCTTTCTCTCACTCTCTCTCTCTCTCTCTCACTTTCACTACATATACTCTGATTGGTTATGGTTTTATACAACTGAGACCACTGCCACCTTTCATTGTCCCTCAGGCATTAGCCTTCTGCCTGTTTAGCAAGTTCTGGTTCCCCACTCAGAAACTAGAAAACAAGACTCACGCAGTTCCCAGGGGCCCCATCAATAGGTTGGCAGTACCAGGGTCTATAGATACAGAAAACGTTCAACTCCTCGCCCCCACTGCCTTAGATCTTCTTCCTTGGTGCACTAGGAAGCTTCTTCTGCTTATGAACTAAGATTGTCTCGTAATCAAGAAAATAATCTTCTGGGCACCAAACAGTCCAGGAACCAGGTCTCAGCTACCCGATGTAATATGCTCCCCCATTCCTAGCATTCTCTGGGCCTCCCTTGGCCCAGCCCCAGGCCACAGGCAGACTCTAGTCTCAGCTGCTATGGGAATGTCTTCTACTCAAAGTCACAGGCTGAAGACCCCAGGAGAGGCCCCAAGCTTGCCAGCAGCATCAGTCAGCAGCTGGCAGAGCTGAAAAGGAGAAAAGCCAGAAAAAGAACAGTCTGAAGCTCTGGGGAACCAAAGCCATTCAAGGGGCAACTGTGCCTGATGGCAGGGAAGTAAACAGGCAAACCATCCTCAGAAGACACCAGATCCTGATGGCCGATTCGGACTCACCCAATGTGGTTGGTACGAAGTGAGATCTCCAGCTCCCTCAGTACTTTGGTTGACTCCTGAACTCTCCTCCTGAACTTCTGTAAACATGGAATTTCCTGTCACTATTGG
Organism: Lynx canadensis; assembly: GCF_007474595.2. NCBI lineage: Eukaryota > Metazoa > Chordata > Mammalia > Carnivora > Felidae > Lynx > Lynx canadensis. The sequence goes on from NC_044309.1 coordinate 76,041,164, forward strand.
AGGCCCCCAATCCAACTTTGCAGTACAAACAAAAGGGGTAGAAAAGGAAAAGGAAGGGATACAAGAGAGCGGTTATAAGCCTTCCCTCTGTTATTAGCCAGCCACTCTGGACCCATGGCCTCGAAACCCAGCAACCAAAGTCCCATTGCTCAGAAGCAAATGTCCCACCCCGAGTCAAAATGTTTGCACCCAAAACCCCATAGGACTGTAAGGGACAGCAAGGGGGGGCCTCCCTGCCTCACACTTCACCTTCCGAGTTACGCTGGGGTCCAAGAAGCTCTGGAGTTTCTGGATGTAAGTGTGGGGAGGATTCTTCACCTGGAACCGCTCCTGTGAGGGAAACACACGTGTGTGCACAGACACCCAGAGTTCTGAGGAGAGCGCTGAGGAAGTCGAACACTCATGGTGTCCAGTGTGAGGGGACCAGCCTCCTAAAGTCGTCACCTGGCCCTTAATATCACCTAAACCATAGGTTCTCTTCCTTATTTTCAGGTGCTTCCCATCTATTGCCATCTTCCCCTTCTCCAATTAGTGATCTCTGAGCCTAAAATATTTTTCTATGCTGAAAATTATTTTAAGAGCCTGCTGCTTGATAAGATGTGGGGATTACAGAGCTGAGAATAGCACCCAAAATAAAGATACAATTGAGAAACGGTGCCCACTGCCTAGCTAACTGATGGGCTGGGATTAGGAGGGCCACGGAGAGAGGAGCTAGGCCTTGTAGAATGCAGCTTCCTCAGCCCTGAAACCCAGACTTGGGACCAGACTGGCGTCACAGTACTGACACATTCAGGGCTGCAAACACACTTTCTGCTCCTTGCCCAGGTCCCAGGCCCTGACAATTCAGGCAACCTCAAATGCTGAAGCCTGCTTTTGGTGAGGTCATCCCCCGATCCCCTTCCACACAGGGCACAGGACCATACCCTCCCCATTTTGGCCCAACCCCCGCATCTGACCCAAGAGAAAACTCAGGGAAAACTCTTAAGCATTCTGGTCCTGTTAGGGCCTTCACAACTGAGATATCTGAAGAGTTAGTGGGGGGTGGGAGGGGGGAGGAGCTGCAGAGGGTCCAGGAGAACAACATAATGTTAGGAAATAGAAACTAAACACAAAATGAAAGAAAAAAGAAAGGTTTGAGAAATGCTGAAATTATGTGACCTAAAAAAGACTGGAGACATTATCAATTAAAGAAACTCAGTACCAACTGGCTACTGTTCTGCAATCCCCAAGCTGACCGTGCTCACCAGCTCCGCTTAATGCCGAACACATGGAAATGGGCCTTCCCTGGAGAGGAGGGGACTTGGGCTAGGCTCTCTGAAGCATAATTCTACCAGAGGTCAATGATTTGGGAGACAGTGGAGCATAATAATAGCACAGATGGAGTTGGCTCCAAGTGACAGGCAAGGTACTGAGCCTTGGGGTTCTTCATCCGTAAAACATAACAGTGCCTTCCTTGAGGGTTTTTGTGAGGACTAAACGAGATACTTCAGTATATGTAAAGTCCTCGGTCCACAAGAAGTACTTAATAAATGTTAGCTATTATGACTCTGCTCAGTGCTTGAAAAGAAATAATAAATTTGTGACAAAGCTGAAGACAAAGTGCTGGGCAAGCACGTGGCCTACATCCTGCACCAGGTGCTTTCATACCCCAGGAGGTAAGGAAGTAAAAGCGGACTCTCCTGGCTGTGCAGACAGGCCCATCTGAGTTCAGAACCTCATGGCCTGTGGTCTCCAAATGTGTGCAAGGGAAAGAACCAGGCCATGGGTGTTGGTTCTTGGTTCTGATAATCTCTATGTTCTCTTCCAGCTTGAAACACCATTCGTGTTGGGGAGCTTTCCATCCTCACGTTCTGAGATTTGGGAACAGAAGACTAGGGGGCTGAGTCTTCTCATTCCTAGAGGCCTGTAAATAATTAGAAAAGGCAGGTCTAGGGCAGAGTGAGAAAGAAATGGTCCTTCGGTCTACCCTGCCAGGCAGAGCCCTCATCCTGAGGAGAGGCAGAAACAGGGTCTGTGGGGAAAACTACTCCACTCCTCTGCAGACAGACAGACAGCCAGACTTACACAAACTTCCTCAGGCTCCTGCCCATCAGGAAGAAATCAAGACAGCTCTTTGTAGGAGTTAGAGAGGAACTTGGCCTACCAGCCCGGTCTCTGTTGGGAGCATCCTCTTGGAACAGAAAGCGAGCATGAACCGAGGTGAAGCCCAGGCCAGAGTTTCTCGAGGGACCCCAGGGCTATGGTCAGTGCCTTTGGCCCTGCTTCCCTGTCCAGCCCAAGACACAACCCCTGCTTCTGGACCTGCCCCAAACCTCGTACCTGGTCACAGATCAGATCCCACTTCTTCTCATTGTCATACTGCCGCAGGAGCCGGGCCTTGTCAGGAGGCAGGTTCATGGAGCTCTGAGGAGAGAACCTGAGTCAATGGGCTGAAAGCTCCCTGCACCCAGAGAAGAGAAAGGCTGGAGCATGCATGCCTTTTCCCTCCTGGACCCCCCAGCTTCACCCTCACACTCTGTGGCTGATAAGGAAGGCTCAGAGAGGCAGGGCAGTCCATCTGCCTCCCCTTCATATTTAATTCAGTTTGGTTGAGCAATGTTTTCCAATTTAGTGAGCCGAGATTAACTTTATTTTAAAATGAAAACAGATTAAAATAGAATAGGCTAGAAGATACCAGAATTAACTGCAATGTTTCATGAAACTTTTGTTTCTTTTATGTCTTAAGTAATTTCATATACATATGCACACATAGAAGTCAGGCCATAACATGTGTTTCTTAACATGGGACAAGGCAAAAAAGTTTGAAAGCCACCTGTCTAAAGCAACACATTTCTTTTTTTTTTTTTTTAATGTTTATGTATTTATTTTGAGAGAGAGAACACAAGTGGTGGAAGCACAGAAAGAGAGGGAGAGAGAGAATCCCAAGTAGGCTCCACACTGTCAGCACAGGGCACAGCATGGGGCTCAAACTCACGAACTGTGAAATCATGACCGGAGCCAAAATCAAGAATCAGATGCTCAACTGACTGAGCCACTCAGGCGCCCCTAAGGCAGCAACTTTCAATCTGCTTTTCCCCCTCAGCCTGAGGGATGGGTGGCCTTCCTGCATGGTGCATAACTGAGGGTGAATCCTGGACCAGCCACAGCCCGTGTAGATGCTACGAGTCTACCCCTTTTCCCCATACTGGGATACAAATGCATGAGAAGGACCTTAGCGTGAAGATAACTGCTCATTTTTCTAAGGAAATAATTTACAAAATTTCAGTACTTTAATCATTAATAGCAAATTACTTGTGACATACCTTCCAATTAATTAAGACACAATAAAATGTCCCACCCCCTTACTGAAAGACACTCTAACCTAGACTATGGAAGGGACCAGGAGTCATTTTCTTTTGCTCACTACTGTTTGCTAAATGAATAAAGAAAGAATAAAGAGTGAGGGAAGCCCAAGGCACCCATGATCTATCCCCACACAGGCTAACAGTCCTACCTTCCCCTCCTTTACCCCCATCCAGTCAAGCTTCTCTTCTAACCAGCGTGGCTGCCTTTGTTGCAGGTCATAGCCCTTGCCTCTAAAGGCAGATCATTGCACCTGCCCCCCACCCCATATTCCTGAATCAAATATGATCTCTTACCTGAAGTACCATGGCTGTTTGATAACCCACAGGACTTCCCACAAATCTGACTTCTTCCCTCAGCACGCTGCAGGCCACCTGAAAGGCCTTCCTCTCATCTTTCTCTCCCTTACTTACTGCTCCAAGTTCAGCTCTAACTCCCTGGTCACCCAAGCGTGACCACTGGGTTACATCTGCCCACTCCTTGACATCCTCATCCCCGGGGACACAAAATGTGTGCACCCACGATCCTCGGGAGTCACATAGGCCCTGCATTATTCCAGAAGAGTGGGAGTATCCTGGGAGTCAGCCCTCCATATTCTAAGAAACTGAAAGAAAAACCTTAAATATCATTTATTTCTGTTAGATTTATCTATTATGTATTTATCTACACACATACTATTAAACTAGTTATACACTCTCTTAACCCCTAAAGGACTGTGTCTATTCATATGGTCTCCAACCCCTGATAATGTCTAATACCATGATAGGCACCTAGTGGAGAGTAAGTGGATGGTAAACCTAAGGTTAAGACATCCTGGTTCTGAGTAATGGGCCCAGCTCCACTACACTTCAAAAAAGGAGTATGGTTGGGATTTTTGCTCAGTGTTTAGGAATATCAAAATGGGGCAGGGGAGAGAAGAAAGAAGGGGAAGGGATCACCCATCATACCCCTCCTCATGGTTTCTGCTGCCCTGCTAGTCTGCCTGAACTCCTGCAGGAAAGAGGGGCTAATCAAATCCCCCTACTGCTGATGCAGTAGGGATGGCTGGCTGGGCAAATACAATCCCGAATGTTCTCTCTGCAACTCCTAGGCTAAGGGCCAATATCAGCATGTCTGTGTGGAGAAGAGGACAGGGGCAAGAGGCCACAACAGAACAGAGACCCAAAGGTTGAAGGTGAGCTCAGACCAATGTCTCCCTCTTAACCATAGCCAGGCTGCTGCTAGCTAAGCCTAAGTGAGACCAGAGCAGAAACAGACCTCAGGCCTGGTTCTGGTTCTGTGCACATCTTGAGCACTTCATTGTCTTCTGCCTGTTTCTCCTAAGTCTATGCCATGGAAATAGAAAATAGTTGTCTCCCCTGGAAGAAAGTGACTGGCGGAGAAGGCGGTGCGGGGTGGGGTTGCCGCTACTGTGGCAGACATCACATCCTGTCTACACCAACTTCCTCAGCCACCCACTATCAGCTGCTGTGGCCTCGCACATCCCCACCTCCCCAGGTGAACTGGGGAGGAAATGTCTGGTGCCCCCAGGGCTTCGGAGACGGAACAAAGTCACCCCCTTTGGGAACCCTAGCCTAAGAGCCTGGAAGAGGCACCTCAGGGACCTGGTAAAACTTTAGATGCCCAGGAGAGATGGCCTTCCGGAGTATGGACACTGGTGGCAAAAGCATGAATCAGCTGTGACCACAGGCCCACAGCCTCCAGTCTAGAGCTTTGTGTGGCACTTTCTAGACAGTGATGCTGTCTCTGCTTCTCTGCTTCTGTGGGGCCCAAGTGTGATGGGGAAGGAAGTGGGTGGGGGAATTCCCTCAGCCTCCAGCACTCCCACAAGAAATCAGTCCCTGGCTGTGGGGTGGGAGCCACCCACCATGGGTTTCTCTCCTTGCCAGACAAAGGCATTAGGGCTTCTGACTCTAATCGATAACGTGTGTGAGTCCAGCAGGCTTCTGACGTCTTGAGGAAGGACAACTTCCTGAGTTCCGGGGATAGCCAGGGAACAAACCTGACATGTTCCGGTCTCAAAGGTGTGTTTCCTTGACATTTTTGTTCAGTGGTTCCACAGAGACTGCGGGCTCTCTTAAGGCAGCAGCTAGGCTGAATTCTTGCTAACTCCTCACTGAAACCCTTGCTGAACAGAAAGGGGGTGCAGCTGTCTTGGAACAGAGGCACCAATTGTGGAGTCAGAGAGCCCAAGATCAACTTTGGGCTCTTCAAAGCTCATCCATAAAACAGAGATAATCTCACTACTTCACAGGATTTTCTGAGGATTAAATGATAAATATTTTATGTCCATATGTGTCTGGAACACTGTGGGTGTTCAACAGTTTTGTTCCCCTTCCTCTTGAGAATCCGGTGTAATGTTCTAACATCCCAAGGACCCCTCTTGGCTTCTCGGTCGTCTCTGTCTCTGCCTCTGTCCCTCCTTCAGCACTGCTTCTCAACGCTTGGGACAGAGTAATCCTTTATACCTACCCCCACCCTCTCAGCCCTCCCATCCCTAAGACTAGGAGACAATTATATACCAACATCCTTGAGGAGGGAGGGGGAGACCCCAGAGAGATGGAAGGAGAAGGGGAAGATGAACTCACACCGAAAGCAACTCTGAGACTAATTCCTAAATCAGAGCAACCAGCCAGAAATCTAATAATAAAAACCTATAACGGGAAGCAGCAGAAAGGGGTGGGTCTGATGCTTCTCCGGCAGGGCTGGTCTGGTTGACTGCCAGTTTGAGGTCAGGCACAGAGCCCTGATCAGTGCCTAACCCCCTCCTGGGTTCTGTGAGAGCAAGGGCTCAGTCCCTCCAGCAAGGCTTCCTGACTCCCCACCCACCCCCTGTCAGCCCCAGTGAAGCCAAGGAGGAATGAGGGGGCTCTGGTCACAGAGGTTCCTTTCCCTTTCCTGCTCTGTACCCCTAGCCAGTTAGCCCCTCCTCATTTCCTTCCCATAGCTGGGGAAGGGAAATGCCGGTGGGGTTGGAGTTTCCTTTGAAGGTGTGGGTCTTGCTCTGGGACTCACCCCTGACTCTGTCAGTCTCCTTGGGCCGGGTCTGGGGAAAACCCAACAAACAGAAATAGGAAGGACCAAAAACTCCTGTTTCTGTTGGTCCCAGTCAATCATGATAAATCTTAGGAACAGAGACGAACGCTGGCCCAGCTCCTCTGAGAGGCATGAAGAGGGATGTCTGAAATTTTCCTGTGAAGGGGATTCTGGAGTCTTTAGGGAAGGCAGGTAGGGACTGTTTATTCTGAGCAAATATAGAATGTGGGCTGGTTTTCTCAGTGTTTTCCCTCTCAGAACCACCTCCCACCAAGTGCCTTATGGCTGACACTTCTCCCAAGTATGGTAGCCCCAGTCCCCGTGCTCAGCCCATGGAGGGTGGGGAGTCTGAGAAGCTGAATCTAGAACTTCCCCAGAGATTAAGTGAAGCACTATCCTGGGCACCACATGCTGCTGAGCCCCTGGCCACAGCTGCCAACAAGTCCTCTTAGGCACCCACAGATCAGCCCATTGTACAGATGGGCAGAGATAGAATATGGTAAGGAGGCATGAGGTTTGGGAGCCCAGGAGACTGCTGTAGGAGGAGCTGGAGCACTGCGTTCCCGCCCTGTGTTCCCGCCCTGCATTCTCTCACAAACCAACAACTCTGCCCAAGCCAACAGCAAAGCAAGCAACACCAGGCACAAAGGCCCAACCCCAGCTGCCAAAAGGACAGAGCACTAGGAGTGGCCCAGCCTGCCCTCCACGTATCTCTACTGGTGGGCAGCAGCCACAGCTGTGGCCAGCTGGGCATCGATCCCAAAGGGCAAGAGCCCAAGGAGGTGGGAGGTACCAGCTCTGCCGCCTCAGCCCCCTTGGCGGCCACAGCCAGCCCTGCCGCAGTAGCAGCTCCCAGACAATGAGAGTTATTTTCAGCCAGCGCTTTAACACAAGCCAGCTGGCCAGTGTGCAGGGCGGGAGCCCTCCACCCAGCCCGCCCAGACGGCAGGCAGGCAGGCAGGCAGGCCGGTGGCCCAGCCCACTGCCTACGCTGCTGCTGCTGCCGCCTCTGCGTCACTGTTTATCTTCTTTCAGGACAGCTCCTCCTAAACTCCCCACCCCCAAACTACAATCCTGTCAAAAAGAAATAAAAAGTCAAACTAAAACTCAGAGTTTGATCAAAGATCCAAGAGCTAAAGGGAAGAAGGTCCGGAGCAGCCCCTCTACATCCCCTCACTTTTCCCCAGTCCCGTAACTGGTGGGAGTAGTGCAGGGGAGGAAACAAACGGATAGGAGGCCAGGTCTCACTGCAGCCCTTACGGACCAAACAAACTTGAGCCTGGTTTTGCTGTCAAGTGGGAGACTGCTCTCCTTGCCTCCCTCCCATCCTCTTTCCAGAACTCAGGTATGGAGATAACACTTGAGACAGCCTGGAATGAAATGGAGTCAACTGTAAAGGGTTCTGGGAGAAGAACCGTGTCCTGTGGCAGAAAAGCAATCACAAGATGGATTCAGGACACTTGGCTGCAGGGAGAGGTGGGGGTGAACGCTTCACTCAGCCCCCTGCACATGGGAGAATTCGAGGATAAGAAGAGGTGCATTCTAGGCCTCCAGCCCTGGTGCTGCCTCAGGAGTGCAGTTCGCCTCTGTTCCTCATTGCCCTCGGGCTGCAAGCTCCTGCAGGGAGCTCAGGCTGCAGACATGCAACACATCTCTAGCCACACACGGCTTCCTCTAGGCCCCAGCTGCCCTATCACACTTAGGGGAAATTTGCTGGGGCACCTCACGACAGAGGACATCAGAAAAGTAGGTGCTCCTCGACTAAATGTTTGTACTGGGTAGGTACTAAATGTTTGTACTGGGTAGCTTTCTGGTTTTGTTTCCTTGGAGCTATCGCTCTGGAGATGAGCTGCCAGGGGAAGGCCAGCTTTCACAGGCTTGGAGCCCTGACTGGAGAACGTGCTTCTGTGGTCACTGATGACTCTATAACCAGAAATGACTTGCTGAGCAGTTATGGGCCAAGTCCCTGGGCAGCCTGGAGGAAAAAGAGATGGGTTCACCAGATGTCTCAGGCTGAGCTCTGCAACTCACACCAGGGAAGTCAGAGGAAGGAGAGGCCCTAAAAGGCCAGCATCAATCAAAGAGGTAGCTTTTTCCAAATATAACCGTACCCCCAAGGCCTCTTCCTAACCCTGGAGGACCTTTAGATTCGACCCTGGAAGGCAAAGGAAGTTGGCCACATCCCGAATGCCAGCAAATCCCCAATTCCACCTCTGCCACACTGTTGGCCTCACACCTGATGTCAGGTAACCTGGCCTCCAGACGCCAGCTGAGGACATCCCTTATGGCCTATTCGGTCAAGGAGCACACAAGCTCACATAGGGGAACTCATGTTAGCTCTTCCCAACAGAGCCCCCAGGCCCTAGCTAAAAAGCTACCGCCACAGCAACCTGATCTGTCTGCTGGCTCCTCAGCCCCTCCTCGCGGTTAGCCAGACCCACACACTCCCCAGTTACGCAGAATGGAAACTATTCTGCTGGGGGCAGCTAGATTTCCAAAGCTAAGGAGGCTTGAGACAGAGAGCCTCACATTCTTCCTGTGGACAGCCAAGGTGCCCCCTTCTCCTCATGATATTCTGCCCTCCTGCCTGGGGAGCCCTGATAGGCAGCGCTACCTCTCAGAGGACACAATACTTACATCCCACAAAGGGCATTTTCCTCTCTCTCCCCAGACCACAGCCTGTTACTTACCGAGACTCAACGCACATCCCTCCCAGGGCCTCTCATCCATACCTTCCCTTCCATTCCCACTATCACCATCAGATAGGCCCTTATTGTTTACTCCTGACCCTCTGGGATAACCTTCCAGCTAGCATCCCTACTTTCAGCCCTCCTTCTCCTCCAACCTGCACATGGATGAAATTTCTCAACTTCTCAGCAACATAAGATAAACCATGTCTCTTCTCAAACAAGATATCTTCTCTCACTTCTTATCATTCACAGAAGAAAACCTGAACTTTGGCATGCTTCTCTTAACATCTTAAAATAAGAAAGAGATTCAGAGGTGGGATTCTGCCTGGGTTGGCTCTGGCATCTCTGACCAGCCTTGTCCTCTTCTGGAACAGCCACTCTTGCTTATAGTTGGAGTTGCTTGTAACTGATGCTTCCCCAATCTCCTGAATCCCTACCTCTTACTGACTCAAAATCCATCAGCTCCGTGACCACCCAGCCTAAAATAATCAGCCCCTCTTCTGAGCTCCAAAGCATAATCATATGTGAAAAACGATATGGCAGAGACCTGCTTGCTATGCCCCAACTTCTTCTCCTCATGTTCCTTAGTAATGAATCTCCAAATTTCAGTTGAGCAGTTGGCAGCCCAGCATTGATATATTTCTCATCTTCCTTTGCATTTAGGTGTAGCTATGTGACCTGTGGGACATAAACAGAAGTAGTGTGTATGATTTCTGAGAGCTGTCATTAAAAGGAGGGAGCATACTCTTCTTTTCTCCTTTCTGCTTCCAGCTGGTTGAAATGCAGAGGTAATGGTTAGAACTTCAACAACTACTCTGGACCATGACGTGACCTTGGAAATGAAGTCCAGATGGGTGAAGCAACAAGAAAGAAAATACCTGGTCACTGATATCATGGACCTCAGCACAAATTAAATGTGTTCCATATAGTGTCTTTCATGTGTGTGTTTCCTCTACTCACAACTAGAACATGAATTTCTTGAGGGTAGGCATTATGCCTTTTCCTTTTCTGTTTTTTTTTTAAATGTTTATTTATTTATTTTGAGAGAGAGAGAGAGCATGAGCAAGGGAGAGCCAGAGAGAGAATTCCAAGCAGGTTCCACATTCAGTGCAAAGCCCAGTGCAGCGCCCCATCCCATGACCATGAGATCACGACCTGAGCCGAGATCAAGAGTCCGATGCTTAACCAACTGAGCCACCCAGGCACCCTGCCTTTTCCTTTTTTGAATCATGTGCAGGTGCTTAATAAGTAACTGATCCTGCTACTACCTCTCTACCACCAACTTCTTTTTTGGCCCTTGGTAATTTTGGGAGGGGATTATCCAACTTCTCACTACTGCCCTTTCTACTTCCAGGTTCTCTCTCCTATAATCCGCCTTATCTACTGTAACACAAATCACTTTCTTTAGATGCTGCAGCTCTCTCAGCAAGCTCCCACTCCTCATGCTGAGTTTAAACTCTGTCTTTCAGTTCATGTCATAAATCTGAGTCATTTCCCTGCCTTTCTCTATAATTAGACTCATCTTCTTACAGCCTGCTAGACCACAGGCTCCTGAGCACAGGGATCACCACCAGAGGGATCACTACCAGGTTGTTTACCACTGTAGTAGGTGCTCTATAAAGACTGGGCAACTTCAATTTCCCCATACATATACTCCTCTTCTTCCTAGATTTAAGTGTTCTGCTCCATGACACCCTAGAGAGATCATTCCAAACTGTCAGCCAAGCCTCTTCTTCTATTAAGAACAGGCGAAATCCCATCTTTTCTAGCAAATCTTTCATAAGTGAAAGTGGGAAGGTTACCCACCACCACCCCAACAGTGTCTCCACACATTTACTAATGCCTTTAAAAATGTATTCATAGAGCTGTGATTTATGGCTAATGTCTCCTCACCCTTTCTTGGACATCCAATAAATATCCTATCACAACCTCAGAGCGTGGTTAAAGCAGTGAATGATGAGCCACACTGTCCTGGCATGAATCCTGGTTCTACCACTTACCAGTTATGTGGCCTTGAGAGAATTATTTAATCTCTATGAGATGCAGATTCCTCATCTATAAAATGGAGGTAAAAATAGTATCTACTTCATAGGGTTGCTATGATGATTAAATAAGTTAACATATGTAAAGCATTTAAATCAGAACCTAGATAGTAAATGTTACATATAATGCTAGTTACGTTTTTTGTTTGTTGGTTGGTTTGTCTGTTTGGGTTTTTTATTCAACATTTAGCTGGAAAACAACTATATGCCAAGCACTAAGCTAGGAGCTGGGAATATAAAAATAAATAGGGCAGGATCCCTATATTCAGGAAGTTTACATCCAAAGGGCAAGGTAGATAAGCAAACGAGGGTGAGTGTAGGCAGCACTACTGTGAAAAGCTGCACATGGGCTGTAGGAGCCCAGGGAGGCAACACCTAACTGGAGAGGGTGACCAAGGAAGGTTTCCTGGAAGAGATCCTATAGGATTTAGTCTTAAACATCAAGCAGGAAGGACTCAGGAAAAGGCAATGAAAGAGGGGAAGATGGTGATATTCTAGGCAAGGAAACAGCATCTCCATGACCTGGAAGCACAAAACATCATAAAAAGTCCAGAAGTCCCTAAGTGATTTGCCATAATGAAATGATGGTGTATAGGAAGAAATTACAGTAGGCAGGGAACAGCCAGAACATAAAGGGTCTTAGGAGCTAAGGTAAGTAGGTGGCTATGAATAGGATAATAATGATACTACTATTAAAATGAAAACAGTAATAATAAGCTAATAATAAGCTAACATTGATTCACAGAACTGTGGTAAGAACTATATATGAATTATCTCACTTAAGTCTCACAACAACTCTATGAAGTTGGGACTAGCATTTTTCCCATTAAAATATATATATATATATATATATATATATATATATATATATATTGAGAGGAGAGCGAGCAGGGGAGGGGCAGAGAGCAAGTGAGAGAGAGAGAGAGAGAGAGAGAGAGAGAGAGAGAGAGAGAATCCCAAGCAGGCTCCACACTGTCAGCACGGAGCCCGATGCAGGCTCACGAAACATGAAATCATGACCTGAGCCAAAACCAAGAGTCAACCCTCAACCAAATGAGCCACCCAGGCACCCTGCATTATTCCCATTTTATAGGCGAGTTAGCAAAGGCTTGGAAGGGCTGTGGAACTTGCCCCAGTTCACAGAGCAAGTATGTGGTGGGGCTGGGATCTGGACCCAGGTCTGACTCCAAAGCCTGAGTTTGTAACCTCACACAATGAGACAATGAATTACATTAGCCCTTCTCTGTGCCTTTTCAAATTGTACGCATCCTTCAGGATCAATACAATCAACCTTCCTCATAGAACCTCCCCCAAACCACCCAGATTTCACACTCCTTCGTCTGAACTTCCTTGAGGTTTTTTGCTCTTCACCTCCTATTGACAATCATATTCAGTCACACCTTCAACAGCTCTAGTGTCCTCTATGTTATCACACACTGTGCCAACTGGAAGACATGTGTTCCTTTGTGATAACTCCTACATATTTACAAAGAAAGGGGAAATTGCAATTGATAAACATCTACCCTAGGCCAGGTACTGTACTAGATCCTTCAACTACAAGATGTCATGGAAAAACCACTTCTCTCTCATATTGTTATTCACCTTTCACATTCTGTGTTATTTCCCAAACTACATTGTAAGCTCCATGAGGGCATGGACTTTGCTTTGAACACGCTTTTCCTAAACAAAAATGTGTGGCACCCAGAACAAGTTTAATAGGTACGGTGGGCCACCCACGTGGACAGCGGAGGCCAGCTGGGGGCAGCACTCCATCTCACCCAGTACACTGGCGACGGACCCGGCTCCGGCTTTCCAGGAGTCTCATTATAAATCCAGGAGCTTATTACCAAACCATAAAACTTAATGAATCCCTTCCTACTTCCAGACTGTATGTGGGAGGGGCATGACTCCTGCTTTATGGAAGGATAAACTGAGGCCCAACAAGGGCACACATCTGTCACAAGTCCTATGAGCTGGGGAGAGGCACTACAAGTCTTCTGTCTCTCCTTGCTTTCTCAATTGCTCTCAAATGGGAGTCTGTCCTCAGTGCTTCGGGGGGGAGAAACAATAATGACTCCGGTATGCTCTTGATCGAAGCTGTCTTCCCAACATTGTCCCCCTAATGCCTTTAAGGCCAGAGCTTGACAGAGGTGCCATAGGTGCCCACACCCCAATTGCACCTTTGAGTGCCCCAGATTTTTTACATCTCATTTGACTGTCCAGCTAGGAAAAACACACACACACACACACACACACACACACACACACACACACACAAAAACAAAACACAACATCTCTCAGAAGCCTTCTGAGAGTTCCCACCCCATGACCCAAAGAGATCCTGAATCTTCTCTGCTTCTTGCGATGTCTGGCATCCTAACTGCCATATTCACTCAGGGCCACAGATGGGGAGGAGAATGTTACTGAGCACCTCTTGCATGCCAGGCACTTTTCTCACATAATCTCCCTTACCGCCTTCAATAACCACTGGAGGTAAATGTTATGCCTGTTTAATTGGTGAGAGAATTAAGAAGCTGAAACCAACTGGCTGAAGATCACACAGAACATGGCAAAACTCAGATTCCAATCCAGATATGTGGCCTCCAACATAACTTTTGCCAGGATGGCTTTTTCTACCATGTCTTGCCATCTCTTTACCAAAAAAATGAATAAATATAAATCTCCATTCTAACTTGGGAAGGTCCACCTGGATTTGTCTGACTGGCTTTGGTTGATTATTAAACACTGCTTCCCTGGCCAGCGTGACTGGGGTAAAACCAGCTAAACAAGGTACGTGTGCCAGACGCCTAAAGTTCAAGACTTCTGTCTCAGAGTAAGAAGGAGACCACACAGCGCAAAGAGACAAGGGAACTGCCTTCTTGGATACCACGTGGTGACAGTTCCCTCATATATGAATGGCATTTAAAACATTCAGAGTGCTATTGGAGCACCTGGGTGGCTCGGTCAGTTAAGCATCCGACTCTTGATTTCAGCTCAGATCACGACCTCACGGTTCGTGCGTGGGATCAAGCTCCGCATCGGGCTCTATCTACCCTGACAGCACAGAGCCTGCTTGGGATCTCTCTCCCTCTCTCTCTCTGCCCCTTTCCCCCTCTCTAAATATATACATGAACATTTAAAAAATAAATAAACACTCAGAGTGCTACAGATAACAGCGTGGGCTTTGAAATCGGGGATGACCTAGATGGAATCCTGGTACTTTTTATGAGACAGTGGAAAAGTTATTAAATTTCTTTGAACCTAAGTTTCTTCACCTATAAAATGTAGATTATAGTATCTACTTCTTATAAGAATTAAATGAAGGGATGAATGAATAAATGAAAAGGATTTTGCATGGTGCCTGGCACGGGAGAAGAGCTCTGTAAACAGTAACTGGGATGAGCAGCTCCAGGAGTTAACTTCTAAGCACTCATTCAAAATACAATTTCATAGCTTTATAATACATAAAAGTGGGGGGCACCGGGGTGCTCAGTCAGTTGAGTATCCAATTTCGGCTCAGGTCATGATCTCATGGCTTGTGGGTTCGAGACCCGCATCGGGCTCTGTGCTGACAGCTTGGAGCCTGGAGCCTGCTTCAGATTCTGTGTCTCTCTCTCTCTCTCTGCCCCTCCCCTGCTTGTGTTCTGTCCATCTCTCTATCTCTCAAAAATTAATAAACATTAAAAAATAAATTTAAAACAATTTTTTTAAATACATAAAAGTGAGACTATATAGAGTGGAACAGTATAGGTTAATATATCTATTTATACGTTTCTTAATTCTCTAGGTTAAAGCAGTTGCACACACTCCCCTTTGAAAGATAAGACCGAGACACCATCGGTCACCCAGGGGATTCACAGGAAAGCTGGGACCAGAATTCAGGGAGACACAAATGCGTCACTGACTAAGGCACCCTGCTGAGTGATCTGGAACAATTCCTCTAACTTTCTGGAGATTTTGCTAAGCTGACTTTAGTGTTCCACCTTATCTCAAATCACTTCCCCATTGTCTCCTGACTTCCTCAGGTTAAACCTGTAGTGTGCAAACCTGAGGTCTTATTTCTACCACAAATCTCTATTTTTGGCCCCTTCAACTAACCACTCTTCCTAGCGAGTCTGTCCTCTCCTTGTGATAGTGAACACGTCCTAGTTGTTGTCCCTCCCAGTCACTTAAAGGGCTGTGCTGTCTGTGGGGATACAGAGAAAGGCATGAAAATGTTTCAGGCCCAATTTTACTTGACCAGTAGACACAGATGACTGTCAAATACTTATTTCCATCCTAGACTTCTCCTTTGAGTTTCAGCTTTAAATATCCAACAGTCCATTAGACATTCCACCTGGACTTCCACAGGCTCTTCAACTTCATGTGTCTCACACTGGCCTTATCACTTTTCCTTCTATGTTATTTTCTCTCCTATGTTCTTAACCAGTGGAACCTCCACCTAGCTAACCTAGCAAGCTAGAAACCCGGTGTCATCCTGAATTCCTCCCTTGTCCCTCATCTCCATCTTCCCAATGTCAAATCTAATCAATTGTCAAGTCCCCTCAATTTGCAGGGGGGTGGGTAGGGAGAGAGGGAGGGAGAGAATCTCAAGCAGGCACCATGCCCAACACAGAGCCTGACCTGGGGCTTGATCCCACAATCCTAAGATCATGACCTGGGCCAAAATCAAGAGTCAGACACTCAACCAACTGAGCCACCCAGGCACCCCAAGTCCCCCAAATTTAATTTTGGTAACTATCTATCGAGTCTGTCCCACGGTCTCCATCACACATACCAGCCCTGGTTCAGACCCACAGCCATCACTCCACTACCAAGGCCTCCCACTCGGCGGCCCACCTCCAATTCTGATTCCCACCCATGGCTGCCAGACTGACCTACCCACAACTCAAAATCTGACCATGCCACTCTGTACAAAAAGTAGGAAGTATAGTCCCTTCCGCACGGCATTCAAAACCTCCTTACGACTCTTGTCTTCTTTCCCACCACTCTGCCCGACACCTTACAATTCAATGACTTCAAGTGGCTGCATGAGGATTCTCAACCTATCTGCTCTGCCTCACTACGCTGCCTCTGTTCATGCTGTCTCCTCTACCTAGAATGCTTTCTCTCCTACACTTCTCTCCAACTCCTAATTATCCCTTTAGCCAGCATAGATTTCCTCCCACAGGCAGCATTCCCTGAGCCCCACCTCTCCTCTGTGCTCCCCAGATGCTCCTGCATTATCTATACCATTGCACTTCCCAAGCCGTATACTGCAATTATATGTTTAGTGTGTTTGTCTCCCCCTCTAGACTGAACTCCTGGGGGCAGACATGGTCTTAGTCATCTTTACTTTTCTTAACACTTAACATAATTTTAAGTGCTCAATAAATGCTTACTGAGTGAATGAAGGCTAGGCTGCACTCAGCAAATCTCTGAGGGCTAGCATTGTGTCCTTCTCCCCTCTCCGGGCAGGGATGATGACACCTTAACCATTCTCAGTTCACAGCCTCAGAGGCCCTCCAGAGCACTGATGGGAATCTTTGCCTGCCTTGCCACAGAATAAGGATGGACTAAGCTGCCTGCCCTCTTGCCTCCAAGACAATCAGAAGCAGCTGGTAGTATTTTTATAATGTTATGACACCATCTTGATATTTCCCTGGGCATCTGCAGCAACAGGTCCTAGATGATTCCTTTACAATTCTTGGAAAGAATCAATGGAGAAGCCAAATGCCACTAGACACTGTCTAGCTGGCTACCCCTCACACCTCCTGAGCTTATGCTCAAAACTTTTAACAAGAATATTCTGGGGAAATGACAAGTAAATGCCTTGGGAGCTCACCAGGACCAGTTGTTCCATAAAAGCACAGATTCTTACTTCCTTAGTCACCCATGATGCCAGCAGTAATTAGCCAACCCAAAGGGAGCGAGTAATAGCTGCTATTGGACCATCATTCTGGAACTCATGCCAGATGCATTGGAAAATAATCTGCAGACGTGAGCACTTTACAAGGGATTCACCAAGTGCCCTGACTGCCAGGGCCTGAGGATAATGAGTGCTTGTGTGATGCTGATTCCGCTGAGCAGTGAGTAAAAACAAAATAACCACAACCACAAATGAGAAGCCTGTCCAAAGTAAGGGGCTCAAGCATATTCTGGACACAGAAGGTTTAAACAAAGACACTCTTCCCCAGTTAGCTCTCATCCATCCATTCTAGAACATTGTATGGGCCTCACTCTAAGGCTGCCACTGAGGGGAGGGGAGTATGTGATCTCCAATCTACAAATGAACCCACATAAGAGTGGCCCCTACCACCCCAGGGTTCAGTACTGTCCCAGGAGCACACGTCTGGACCTGGGCAGGCTTATGCTAACTGTTCTGGCCTTGCTAAATGCCCCAGTCCAGAAGGCTCTTAAAGTCTGATCCTTCCATGGCTGTATAAGAAATGAAATGTGCTAAAGGGCAGGTCAAGGGCCATGCCAGTTCCTAGAGATCCTAAGGCCTTTGGATAGGTCATGACAAGGCCAACATCGTCAAGTGGTAAAGCAAGGTGGCTACCGTGTGGTGGGCAGTTCAGTGATTTTACCACTTGAGGTACATAAAACCAATCCCTACCCATCAACAATAATTCATACTTCTTGAATATTCTTATTGGGTTCCTTAATACTAAATCCCTTACTTTATGAGGTTAGTGGTCTTAGCATATTTCTACTTAAAATTTATTAAGCACCCAGTATCCCAGACACTGCCCTGGATCCTTTACATATGTTATTTAATCCTCACAAAATCCCTAGAAGTTAAGTATTATTATCCTGATTATATAAAGAAACTAAGGCTCAAGGAAGTTAAGGCCCTGGCCCAAGGTCACAGAGATAATAACTGGCAGAACCAGGGTTCAAATCCAGATTCATGGAGCCCAAAAGCTCTTGCAAAAGGCCTGGCTGAGTAGGCAAAAGGAACTCCTGAACTCCCTGCAGTTTCCTAGGTCAGATTTCTTATTCTTCCATTGGCTAAGAACACACAGAATGACTTGAGGAAATCTTGAGAATCAGGCCTGAGGAGCCCTTGAAAGACAAGTAACTATTTACAATCAGTGAAGACCCTGCCCAGCCCTGCGAACCGCTCTGACAAGTGGATTGGGGAAAGAGACGACCACAGGCTCTGACAGGGACCCACCTGGGGCTAGGAACCAGCTGTGCCTCCAGATGAATGCTAATCTGACCCTTGTCCAGACTCGCTGTGCTGCCAGAGGGAGCCCCCTTCTTGAGACACACTCCCTCAGGAGCTGGGATCCAGAGTCTACAGAAAGTAGTCCTTCACTTTCTCTTATACCTCATCCCCCAAAAGTGTCTTGCCACCTTATCTAAAATATTGCCCCTATAACTCTTCTTACCTTCTTTTTCTCCATGGCACTTACTGCTACCTAACATTACACTGCATACCTATACATTTGTTTATTGTTCACCCCAACAGCATGAACTCTGCCAGGCAAGTTTGTCTCTCTCATTTACTATGGTATCCCTAGTGTCTAAGATACAGAGCACTCAATAAACTTTGTTGAATGACTGACTGACTGACTGAATGAATGAATGAATGAATAAACAAATAAAGCATTTAAAAACTCTACTTCTATCCCAGTGGGCTACATAAGAAGACTGAATAATATTGACTTTGCAGGAAGCCCCATCAAACCTGTTGTTGGACACTTACATCCCTTCCAAATATCCCCCTAAAGTTTTGCACAGCTCACCCCCCAGGCCCCCAAACCCCAACCCTCCCCAGAGCAGGTACTAAAGGGAGAAAATGGAGCAGCTCCTAGGGAGGAGACACATTTCTCCTCCACTTAAATACAGCCCAGGACCTCTGCAAATTAAAAGCTCCCTCTTTACTGAATCCACTCAGCTTTAGTTATAGGTCGCACTTTTTATTTTTGTAACCAGCCAACCCGCCAAATTATAGGCTCAGGCCACTGGCAGGCACGCCAAACACTGAGGCCAGCTTAGCACAGGCACTGCCCTTTCTGGCCTGAGGGCGGGTATAGGAGTGAGGACTGGGCACCAGTCAAACCTGAAAGGACAGAGGGCATGATCACTCTGCTGGGCAAAGTCGAGTGAGGAGCCTGGTATCACTCAGGCCACCACGCTGCCCAGAGGGGAGCCAGGTTCCGGGACTCTCCACACAACAGCCATAGTGAACTCTTAACATTATAAAGCAGATCAGGTCACTCCCTCTACAACTGATATCCAGACTCCTTACCAAGGCTGACAAGGTCCCCCGTGACCTAGGCCCTGCTCACCTCTCTCCAGCATTCTTGTAAACCAATCTGATGTTCCTGCAGGTCCTCAACTGTGCAGAACTGTTTCCCACTCTCTGGTTTTGCACAGATTGTTCTCTCTTCCTAGAAAACCCTTCCCCGGGGTCTTTACATATGGCTATGTGAGGGGTCAGGGCAGGTAGGTCTGCAAGACTGGGGTTGAGAGACCACTAAGGAATCTGTTACAACAGACCAGGTAACTGATGAGGACCAACTATGGCCTGGCAGTACATATGGAGAGAAGGTGAGAGGAACAGTAGCCTAGAGTGACTCCCAGGCATCTGGCCTGGATGACTAGCTGGAAGAGGGTATGGTACCATCCTTCTACTTTCCACCCCAATAGTGTGCAAGAAAACACTAGGAGGTAGAAAGCGGCTCACAAACACTAGATACTGTTACTATACAATGAGCTACATTTATTGAGCACTTACTGTGAACAAGACATTGTTAATAATATAAATTATTTAGTGCAAGATAAGATTTCATACTAAAAGAAGGTAAGAGAGATTTGGCAAAGGAAAGAATGCCCAAAACCTGGTGACTAGAAATGGAATCTTCTAAATTTTTGGACTTCTGCAGTTCAGGGGTAACATATGGATCATCCTCTATCCAGTGATAGTTACATGAAATTATTCTGATTTTGTAACCTATAAGGACTGAGTCACCATTCATTTCTCCTATATTTCAATTGTTCAGTTTAAAGAGCAAACCCATGAATGGCTATGAACAACTTACCAACTAATCTCTACTCCCCACTGAAAGCCTAGGCAAGAAGGCCTCCACAGCCTTTTCCACCAATCAGGGACTCTTCTGACAAAACTCTGTGAACTGCCCATCATCCATCCTGATCCAAGCTCAGCCTCTGTCTGTAACTAGGCTCCTCTGTCCCAGCAGCAGAGCTCCTGGCTGCCCCTCACCTGGCTGCCTCGTTCTTCCTCTTTAATCTCTTTAATCTCCTCCCATCTGCTCTGGCCTAGAACAGCCTCCTAACTCCTGATCCACACCTGTCACCTTTTGACCTGACTGGAAGTCCCTGTCCTTCTTAGAGTACTGCCTGGTTAGCAATCCTCTGCCACACCGATCCTTCCCTAACTCTCCAATCCTTCTGTACTTGTAACTGTGTGACCCCATCACCTCACGATCTCATTTGGCCTTCACAAATGCATGTGACCAGATGCACATGTTATGGATAAGACAACTGAGGTACACAAAGAGTCTTGTAGACAATCTGATGACACACACTTATTCAAAGTACAGTTCTAAGTATATATTTTGTCTCTCCAACTTGGATAGTGATCATTGTCTTCTATTTCTTTGGAATTCTCTGAAGTACTCAGGAAAGTGCTATGTTTATAGCAGGCACCCAAGACACATTTTCTTAATAAGTCAAGAAAGGCAGAAAAATGAAATGAAAGCAGAAAATCTCTCCTAAACTTCCAACGTCATTTTTGGCCTTCATTTAGGGGGAGTCTTTGTTATGCACTCTCCTAACGACTTGTTCTTTGCCTCTAAGCACATTATCATAATTTGCAATTAAGTATTTATTTGCTTAATATCTGTCTTTCCCTCTAAATTCCACGAAGGCAGAGGTGATACTTGTTTTTTCACCACCAGTGTATACCCAATGATATCTCTGGCACATAGTGAGTAAAAAACAAAGCAAAAATCCCCCCAAAAACGAAAACCAAAACCAAACACTTGAATAGCCCATGTCCTGGTGGGATAAGTCTAGCTGATTCCCAAGTCCAAATCTTCCCACCACACCTTTTAGCAGAGGAAAACTTGTTCTGGAATTTCCCTTATATTCTGCCTTAATCTACACAATCCCCTCCAAAGCAGCACTGAGGACAAGGGGCTGACTCTGGAAAGAGAAGAAAACCATAGTTTAGAACATGGGCTTGGAGTCAGACTGCTTGGATTCAAATCCTGACTTTATCACTTACTAACTGTGTGATCCTAAGTGAGCCTCCCTGGTCCTCAGCTTCCTCATCTATAAAATGGAGATAATAATAACTATTTCATACAATTGTGATGACTAAATGAGATGATGTGTGGAGAGCTTTGCACCGTGCCTGGCACCCCATCAGCACTCAGGAAATGTTAGCTATGAAAATGATTAGCTATCTGTATTCCTGGGAGACAAGAATCTAGAGAATGTGGCTTCCCTGGGGGTCAGGGCTGCTAAACTGACTTGACTTTGAGAAACTTAGCTGCAGTGAAGTCCAGGGCTCACATTTATTCTCTTTGCTGATTTCACCTGCTACAGCTCTGCTAAGGCTGGAGCTGCAGCTTTCACTGTCCTAGAAATAAAAGAGGCTAAAAATACACAAGCTGGCTACATCTAGGGACCAAGATCATGATGGCATTAAAGAATTTAAAATACAGCCTCAGGGCAGAAGAGCATCTCCTGGATTCTTTCTACTCTAAAAACTAGTGCCAGCTCAGCACAGGGCAGGGAATGGGGTGCGGCCAGTTGCTGACCCCACGGGTGTCCTTTCTCTTACGCTCTTCTTTTGCCTTAGTGCAGAGAATAAGAAGGAGGAGCTTTCTACTTTGCAATAAAAGTTGAGTACTCCTCCCCTATTTTTCCCCCTTTTGCCTCAGAGGAGGAATAAATGCACAAGTACATATTATTAAAAAAAAATTTTTTTTCAATCAAATCAAAAGCTTACAGAATAAAAAATAAGTCACTGTTCAGCCTCCAACTCTATCCATTCCCCTCCAAGGGTCACCACAATTGACAGTTTGGTGTTGACTCTTCCAGGCCTTTTTTCTATATGTTTACATATAAACATATGCGACTTATAAAGCATTATACACAGTCTTCTTTAATTGCTCTTTTAGATGATTATATTTACACACAAACACACACAGCTTGGAGATTCCCATCAGCCACAGCCATTTACTGAGTGCCTACCCAGGGCCAGTTATTTGGCTGTACAGTGATAAGCATACATAAAGTCTCCACCCTCATGGAGTCAACAGGCTCAGGAGATAGATAATAAAAAGTAATCAACAAATAATTTAAAAATAAAAAAACAATACAAAAAATTAGTAAGGTGCTAAGATAGAGAATAATAAGTGAAGGAAGCCTCTCTGAGAGGTGGCTTTTTTTTTTAATAGGCGGTATTTTTGTTTTTTAACTGAGACCTGAAGTATACGCTGGATCAAGTCATTTGGAGATCCAGAGGCAGTCCAGAAGAGGAAACAGCTTGTGCAAAGGCCCTGAGACAGAAAGGCGCTTGTACTGAAATGAAAGAAGGCTAACATGGAGCTTGGTAAACAGGAGGGTGAGTGAGGTCAAAGAGGTCAGCAGGACCAAACAATGTACAAATCTTAAGGGCCAATGCCAGAAGTTTGCTTTTTTTCTATTGTACAAAAGGAAGCCATTAAAGGTTTTAAGCAGGGGAAAGATGCTATGTGATTTAGACTTTAAATTTGGCTGCTTTATGAAGAATGAATAGGGGGATGGAGAAAGGGGCAATAGGGGAAGTTGGGAGGCCAGTTGGTTGGATATGATACAAGTAAGAGCTGATATTGCTTGGACTGAGGCAGTGGCAGTAGAGATAGAGAGAATGGGTAGATCTGAGCCATATTTTTAGAAATGGAATCAGCAGGGCTTGCTGATAGGGTATGGGAAAGGGAGAAGGAAAAAATTAAGGATGACTCCCAGCATTTGCCTTAAGTAACTAGGTGAATGGAAGAGAAACAGATTTGACCACAAAATAGACCATTGGGTTGTTCCCAGTTTTTTACTGTTAAACAATGCAGCCCTGAGGATTCTTTACATGTACCTTCATGTACATGTGTAAACAGTTCTGTAGGATGGTTTCCTAGAAGATGGCCTGGTTAAAGGGTATGCACATTTGAAATTGATAGACACTATAAAATGCCCTCTAAAATGCCTCTACTAAGTTACCCTACCATTAATAGTGTATTATTGTACTATTAAAGACAACCACAGATATTATCAATCTCTAAAATTTCGCTAGATGATTACTATAAAAAGTGTATATTTTAAATGTTCATTTTCTTGACTTCTAGTGAGATTAAGATTTTTTTTTCCTTTCCTTGAACTTTTTTTTTTTTTTAATTTTTTTTTCTTTCAACATTTATTTATTTTTGGGACAGAGAGAGACAGAGCATGAACGGGGGAGGGGCAGAGAGAGACGGAGACACAGAATCGGAAACAGGCTCCAGGCTCTGAGCCATCAGCCCAGAGCCCGACGCGGGGCTCGAACTCACGGACCGCGAGATCGTGACCTGGCTGAAGTCGGACGCTTAACCGACTGCGCCACCCAGGCGCCCCTCTTTCCTTGAACTTTTAATTACATAAGTAACACATAAGTACATTCTCCTTGTAAAAAATGTAAACACTGTAGATAAAGGTAAATTAAATTCCCTTTGACTTTCCTGTTCCTTCCAATATGGTTCCCCCTTCCATCCCAGAGATAACCACTCTTCTTAGCTCTATTTGTATCCTTCCAGACATGTTTCTATGCATTAAACAAATCTATGTATACAATCAAAGATTAAGCATTTTTTAAAAGTTGTATTTCTAGCAGTCCTTTCAACATGAACAACAACAAAAAAAAAAACTAACTAAAAATTTTTGCTGAAGGCCTCTCTAAGTAAATGACATTTAAGTAGAGACCTTCTCCAGGTTAGTTAACCGCTCTGAGCCTTGGTTTCATCACCTGTAAAATAGAAGTGAAATAAATGCCCCACAGAGTTGTTGACAAGTTAACTGACATAACGCATGTAAAACATGTGGCATATACCCAACAAATGTTAATTCTCTTTCCTTAACCTATGCAAGTTAAATTGAGGCATTTGGTGGAAACCAGAAACTGATCTATTCCTATAAGGATGAGATGGGAGACTCTACCCAGAAGAAAATGTTTTTAATGCTGTCTTAAAAAAAAAACTTTTTTTCATAATAAGGCCCCTAAAAGATCTGAATTTTTCTTCAGAGATTTTACTATGAAATATTCCAAGCAGCCAAAAAACATACAGGTCATTTAAAAGTCTTTTAGTAGTAGCAGTAGCAATAGCTGTTGTAAGGTAGAAAGCAAGAGGATTTAACTGCTAGAGACTGGTTGTTCACAGTTCCCTCTCAGGCACACCCTGGGAAGCCGACTGCCTGGATATTCCCAGAGAATTTAGGCCTAGATGGCACTACCTCCAAACACAGGATATGAGCTAACCTTTGGGTCTCCCTGCAAGGATGCCACTGGTTCCCCTGGTTTATCAAAGTGCATCCTGTCATCCCTACCTAGATGTTCCTGGAGGTTGAGGGTGTAGCTCAAAAGGGCAGACCCCACCACACAGTGTCCTTAATCAAAATTAAGTCAAAATGTCCAGGGGCCAGAATATCTCCCTCTGAATGGGAGTCAGCCAAGTTTGATCAAGCTCTCTTGTTTGGAACCACCACCAAGAGACGTCATTTCATCTGACCTGATAACCAGGGCTTCTCCTTACAAAACATCAAGAGTACTTGTATCTTGTACTCACTCGGCTCTACCTTCCCATTACTCTAGGCTCAAAGCCAGAGATTCCTAAGCAGATCCAAGAATAAGCTTTAACCCCCCCAAAATATTGTGTGTGCACATATGCATTAGGGCAGGGAGAACCAGGGGTCACACGTCTAATCAGATTCGAAACAGGGCCTGTTACCCAAAAGATTCAGAAGCGTTGCTGAAAGATCTCTCATACATATTCCCAACCTAAAAGAATTTTTACCCTGGCTTAAGGAGCTATCTGGGGTGGGTAAAGGTCAGCAGTGGAGTATGCATACCCCACATGGCTCCTTGGTAAGTTTTAGGGTAGGGCCCAAAGCACAGAGGGCATCAGGGAATCAGGCCTTAAACCTAAAGACAGAAGTCACAAAAGAAGTCCACTTCTTGCCTGAGGGCATAACAGGGAAAATCAAGAAAGTACCAAAAACTATGGTTGTGCCTTCACTTTCGCTGCACCTGAAGCTTCATCCCCAACTGAGACACAAGGCAATGGAGGTACAGATTAGTAGATGAGGATTCTCAGTGGGGGTGCTATCAGCATGTGGACAGGATCATTCTTTACTGTGCTTGACTGACCCAAACACTGTAGGATAGTTACCATCCCTGACCCTCAGGCACTAAGTGCCAATAGCACCACCCAGTTAGTGTGATAACCAAAATATCCCCACTTGTTTCCAAAAACTCCCTTCTGGGATCACACCTCCCACACTTGACAACCACTTTTATTTATTGGGAACAGAAGTTGGTGTAGTGGGCAATGTATATGACACAAACATTTCCTGGTAGAACCGTTATAGGTTACAGAGTATTTTTACTATGTTTTCTACTGTAAATATCCATCAAACCCTGTAAGGTAGGTATTATCATTACCCATTTCATAAAGAATGAAATTTGCTCAGAAATGTTATAGGCTTTCAGCTTCAGGTCATTCAGCTGAGGGAAAAAAGCTATAAAGTAGGATCAGAGGGGTGCCTGGGTGACTCAGTTGGCTAAGCGTCCAACTCTTGATCTTGGCTCAGGTCATGATCTCACAGTTCATGGGATCAAGCCCAGAGTCAGGCTGACAGTGCTGACTGCCTGGGATTCTCTCTGTCTCTCTCTCTCTGCTCTCCCCCACTCTGCATGCATGCAAGTGCACTCCCTCTCTCTCAAAATAAATAAACATTTAAAAAATAAATAAAGTGGGATCAGAACCTATGTCTTCTGACTCCACACCGTATGTTAAGTGACTGGAATTTAAATAAAAACTTGAAAAACAAAAAGTTTTCTGATTCCAAAACTGATGCTCTTCCTTTCCAATAATCAGCAAGAGCCAGCAAAAGTCTCAAACCAGCTACTTCCACCCAGAATAGATGCTTTTTAAAAAGTTTCATGAGAAACACTTGGGAAGATCTAGGGATTGGCTTCCCAGCTCCCTGCTAGGAAGCCTGTAAAAACTGAGCAGAAACTAACTCTACTCTAAGCTTCAGGTAAGCAGTTCTTAAAACAAGATAACCATCTCCTGAAGTACCAAACACAAGGCTCATCCCTAGCTCCTACTTCAAGAAGCACTGGGCGACTGGAGGAGGGTATGGCATTCTCTAGTCTAGACTTGGGTCGATGAGCAAGTAGGGAAAAAAGAGTATACCAGCTCTGTTAATGCTTCTAGGGAACCAGAGGCAAGGCTACCAGCCCAACTCTGGATGGGGTTGGGAAGGTGTTAAGAGATGAGGAGGGGATAGGAGGAAGAGATAAGGACAAGAACTGAGCCATCACATTGTAAACAGCCTAAACCCTTCCTCTACTGGCAAAATTCATCATGTAAATAATTCTGCCAGCCCTTTGTGGTGCTGAACATTATTTGCAACACATTAAGGATCTCAGAGTACTTCATAAACTGAGAGAAATATGCAAATTAGTAAATCTGGGGGTGAGGGGAAAGGTACTTCCAAAAACCCCTATCCAGTTCCTCTCCTACCCCACACAGAAACTCCCAACCCACAACTTTGTTGCGAGGGGATGAAAGACAGAAAAGGTGAGAGAATCTGGAAAGAGGAGGATTCTGAAAGATAAAAAGAGTAAAGAGCAGGGTGGGAGGGAAAGAAAACCAGAGTATCTCAAGGACAGAGAGGCAGCTTGACAGCTCCACATCTTTCTTGGGTGATTCATTCTCCCTTGTGGAAGGAAAACAACATACAAAGATGTGGCTTTGCTGAGGGAGGCAAAAGAGAGACTGGAACTGGGAACCCAGGAATTCTAGCTGTTCATCTCATCTCTATTCTGCAACACACTTCTTCATGGATGACAAAAACCCCTTAAATTCCCAACTGGTGCTATCCAAAGGGGGAGCCCTAAAGTACCCAGCAAAGAGCTGGGGGTGGGAGGGCTGTGTGGAGACAGCACCCTCTCTTATCTTCAAAGGAAAAGGTCCTTCCTCTTCTCTGAAGTGCATTTCCGAACTGGAATGAACCCCCGGCCTTTCCCTGGCACTGCTTCAGCTCAGCTCAGACTTGGGAAAAATGCTTCCCCAGAAAAGAGGTGACCAGCCTGGCCGACCAGTTAACACACAGACTTCAGGCAGCCAGTGCTGCTGTCCCCGGGGCCCGCCGCAGTCAGTTCTGGGGCGGAACTCTGGTCTTGACCACAGAACCAGGGCCCTGGCTCCAACCAGCCTTCCCAGGCGACCTCAGGGGCAGGGGAGGATCTGTGGTCTCATTTCCTTTCCACCTTGGCTTCTTTTTTCACTTCACTGAAGATTAGCTATTTCCACCATGACCAGTTCCTGTTCTCACCAGCTGTAGCGGCTGTTTCCCCACAGACAGAGCTCTGAAACACTGGTGTGCCTGCCACCTGGACCGTCCCAGCTGCAGACTTGTACCAGACCCAACAAGTCCCGAGCTAAGGGTTTCTTCGTCCCAGATAAAATAGCAGGGAGAAGAAATTAAGGGACAGGAAGCAATTCCAAGAACTCCACAGTAGATACACCAGTGTCCATTTTTTTTATTATTTTAATCTTACATAATATGCTCTTTCGTATGTGAAAAAGTTATATAATAAAAATGTGGAAATGTATACATTTATTACATAGAAATATGTATATGTAATAAATCCCCAACAGAGAGCAAAGGTCACAAAAAGATGGCCAAAACACTTATGACGAAACGTTGGAAGAAAAATGCAAAGTAAAACAAGACACCATTTCTCATGAATGAAATTGGCAAAGTTTTAAAAATATTAAACATCCAGTAATGTTTAGCTTACAAAGAAAGGGAGAGATGCACGTTATCAGTGAAAAAGCTAACTAGTACAACTTTTTTAGAAGCGTATTTCTCAAAGGACCTTAAAAAGCATATTCCCTTTGACCCAATAATTACACTTCTAGCAATTTATCCTAAATAATCAGAGATGCACACAAATATTTATGCACAGGATAGTCTTCACGGTGTTATTTATAGTAGCAAAAAAGCGAAATATAAGATAAAGCAGTAAGAAAGTACTGTACTATGGAACACTATC
This sequence comes from Lynx canadensis, assembly GCF_007474595.2. Lineage (NCBI taxonomy): Eukaryota > Metazoa > Chordata > Mammalia > Carnivora > Felidae > Lynx > Lynx canadensis. The sequence continues at coordinate 76,069,585 of NC_044309.1, forward strand.
CAGCCATGAAATTATTAATACTAAAGAATGTTTAAACAAAGGAGAAAATGCCTAAGATAGTAAAATAAAAATCAGTTTACAAAACAATTTTCATAGTATAATCCCAATTGTTAAAATATATATAAGTACATCACAATGTTAATAGTAGACAGTGAGATTACAGGTGATTTTAATTTTTTTTATTAAAAAAAATTTTTTTTAACATTTATTCATTTTTTGAGAGACAGAGACAGAGTGTGAGTGGGGGAGGGGCAGAGAGAGAGGGAGACACAGAATCTGAAACAGGCTCCAGGTTCTGAGCTGTCAGCACAGAGCCTGTCGCAGGGCCCGAACTCACAGACTGTGAGATGATGACCTGAGCCGAAGTTGGACGCTTAACCGACTGAGCCACTCAGGTGCCCCTTAATTCTTTTCTTTATTCTTTTCTACACAGTTTATACTTGTTATGTTTTTAACTTCTAAATTTGCTTAACAAACATGTCTTATTGTCATAATCAGGAGAAAAGAAGCTTTTCTCAATCTTCCTCCCTCCCTTTGAGGATACTCACATGCATTACTCCCTTTCTAAAAAACATTTGGCAATATGTATTTAGGACCTGAAAAATTTTATATCCTACCACCTAGTGAGTTCAATTTTGGATTTCTATCCTAAGGAAAACTCTAAATATTGAAAAGGTTTTGTACACCAAGATGTTCATCACAGCATTGTTTATGATGGCAAACAGAAGCAAACAACTTAAATGTCCAACAATAGAACAGTTAAGTACACAATGGTACATTCACTTGAGGCACCACTGTACAAGCATTTAAAAATGTTTACAATGACTAGCTTGGGAAAACTAGTGAAATAACAAAGCCAACCCCCCCCCAAAACAAACAAACAAAACACCACCCCAGACTGGATTAAAAATATATACATAGCAATATTACAACACTGTAGAGAAAAATATGAAAAGTTTTAAAATGCATTGGCTCCATTTGGTAAAGGAACTAGAGAAAATGTGGATGTTTTTCTTCAATATAAATCTCTAATCTTTTCTCCTTTCTAAATCACCCATACCTTTCTCAGGGAATGAGTACTACTTTAAGAGAAAAAAGAAAAAAAGCTGAAACTCCCTCTGAGCAAAGAAAACATTCCCAAATGACAAGAAGTCCACTCCATCAGTCCTATGCCCCCACCCCACACACTTCTCCCAGTCTAAGGCAGGGTCATATGGGAAGGTCAAGGGAATGAGGCTCCTAAGGTCTTCTCAGTGGGGTCTCTGAGCAAGGGGTTCCTCTGACCAGCTGCTGTCAAGGGTCCTTTCCCTCCCCCATGTCCTATTCCAGCCCGAACTAATTCACCACAATCCCCAGGGCTGGGAAAAAAATTTCCACCATGGCCATTTGGAACTTGATATTTAGTCCAAGTTTTTCCCAGCCCCTTTCTGTGTCAAAGGAGGCCCTCAAAGCCTCTTAGTCAACTAGCACCCAGCTTAGCTTAGCTCCCACATCAATGCTACACTTACAGCAAAACCCCAAGCCATCAGTCATCACCAGGGAAATGTGAGAGGAGGACCCATGGTAGGGACAGGCTCTGTCATACAACCCCACCCTTAGGCCCTGAGAGCCTCCTCCTAAGAGATATCCAGGGTTTTTTCTGGCGTCAGAACCTTCGGACTCTGTTTCAAGTTTGTAATAAATCAGCAAAGAGAAAAATGAGGGTACAAACACAAGGGCAGACGGCTATCCTTCCAAAGCTCTTAAAGCCCCTTGCCTCCCGTCTCTATCTAAGCAAAGGCCAGTACTGGCCAGAATACTAATTTGTGCGAAACTGAGCTTGGGTAGTAATCTAGTTGGGACCAAAACACAGACTATGGCTTTATCAGACCAGAGATAGGTTCTCATTCTGGTATTAATAGAGAAGCTCCAATAGCTGCAGCATCCCTAAACTTGTCAGTACTCAATAGGAGCTGCTGCTCAGACAGGGTGGGTAAGGAAGGAACCCAAAGAAACAGCATAACGCAGACTCACAACAATTTTTCATATTAGGGCACACCTAGAAAATAATACTATTTGTACAGCACATGGGATAAATGGTAGAACTAATCCCAATCAGAGGTGACCAATCAGGGACCTCAGCTGCCCCCAGGGATAAGGGAATTAGTATCCCAGCGTAGCAGTAGGGAAGCCTTGCATTAGGGCACTGGGCTGGGTTAGGACTCTTGCCATCAATGTCCTGAACAAATCACCTCATGGCCTCAGACCTTGAGCTCTCCAACCTCGGCTGACAGGCTGTGGGTCAGATCATGTGTCTACACCAGAAAGCTGGGAGCCTGTGGTCTTGACTCACAATGATACAACTTTCCCAGCCAGTGTTCTTTTCAGGGGGGAGTTTCCACAGATACGTTTCCACAGATACAGTGGAATTGGGGGAAGCCCTCCATCTGACAGCAGAAGGCATATCCTGAGTCTAGCTACACAGAACAGGGTAATTGGTTTCATCAGATTTCTAAACTTAAAATCCTTTTTGGGAATACCAGTGATCTCAGATCTGAGTCACTGCTGGGAGCTACAAATTTAAAAGCTACCACTTACTGAGCATATAGTAGATGCCAGACTCTGCTATCTAAGTACTTGACTTCCCGTTTCATTATATGCACAAAGCAACTTCATGTGGCAATTACTCTTACTATCTCCATTTATAAGAAACTGGGACTCAAAGATATTAAGCAACTTGCTTAAGTCCAAACACTTTTCTAACTAGAGACTGTGGAGAGGCCAGTATTTCAGCCTACTTTGATTTGAAAATCCATCCATACGCTTAACCAAGACACTTCAACAAACTCCCAAATAGCTTTTTCATAAACCAAATCAATCATAGTGATGCTAACAATCTGGGAAAGAAAAAAGTAAGAAAGCAGCAACTTGTCTGACTCACAATCGAGAAAAAAAAGCTAATCTATATTGAGTACCTACTGGGTACCAAGGGCCTTATATACATGGTTCATCTAATTCTCATAAACCTACCAGGACAGAGATTATTACCCCATTTTCTAGATAAGGAAATCTATAAAATTTACAAATGAGGCTCAGAGAGGTGAAGACAGTTACTAAGACAGCCCTTGCTTTTTCTACTACAATATGCTTCTCCTGACTATTCAAGAAATACACCTGAGCTTGCTCTAGGTTCAAGTATCCAACAGCCAGTACTGTTCCCAAACAGTAGGATAGTAGAAAGAAGGATACTAAAAAAGGGCATGTTTCAGAAGCAGAGGAAAGAGAGTTCTCTAAGTGCCCCCAGAGAAGAACTCAAATTCCCAAGAAAGCATGATTTTCCTGTGTTGGAAAAGTGAGGTAAAATCCCCTCCTCCCATAAGACAGCTAACTAGCCCTGGCCTGCCCTGTCCCAACCCCCCAACAGCAGCAGCTCAGGCACACAGAAACAAGACCAAAACAAAAGCCAAGACGAAACAAATCAAAACTTTATACAGATAGTATAACTTGCAAGTGGGTGGTCCTGTCTCTGGCTTGACCTGTGCTCTTTGGGTGCTCTGGTTAGTAATCAAGACACCATGTGCATTTTGTAGATATTAAGCCATCAATTTGCCAACTAACTAAACAAACTTGTCAACCAAGCTCCAGTGAGGACATGACTGACTCTGGTTCTGAGCTCTTACAACCTGGCAGGTAGCCTGGCAGCCCCTATCTAAGGCAGCTCCCCACCCAGTCCACCTCAAACCATCCCTTTCTCTCCAACTTCTGTAACTACCTCCTGTCAGCTCACTGGGGGGGTTTCACACCCCCACTGGAGTACAGATTCCCTCCCACTCGTTCTCCCAACAGTTGAGCTCTTGTTCTCAAGGGCACCAAATCTCAATCTCTCCTCCTCAGCCTCTGAGTTGGCCACAGCATATTAGTAATCACTGACTCACCCAACCCCTTGAGGAAGCTGGGGGAAATGCAGAGGGCCACAGGATGTGTGGCCCAGATCCCTCTGGCCCTCTGCAGACCTGATGGGCCGAGAGGTGCCAGTAACACCACTTCCCCTTGGAATGCCTCTAAGCTGGCTGTGGTGCCAGTGGGCTAATGTCAGGCTCTCCACCATCGGAGAGGCCAGGATCTCTAGACAGTCCCACTGATGCCAACAGATCTAATCTCTCTATTCCAAGGCAGATGTAATCCAATAAGGCTGCTAAGTCCACAACTATTCCCTCCGCATGGGCAAAGGCAAAGTCGGCCCTTCAGGCCATACCAACAATAACAGCAGCATTAACCCCTTTAGAGAGTTCTTTGAGGAACTGGGAACTATTTCCCCAAGTTTCTCAAAGGTTTACCTCTCCTAGCAAATGTTCTGTCACCTAGTTCACTTTCTTTCTCCAAAACTTCATTTTTACCTCCAACATATTTTCTGGCTCCATCTCAGTGATACCAGCTCAGATTCTCTCTATCCACAGGGCCATTGACATCAATGTCCAATTCCCACACCAAAGGAGATTCCCAAAGTCAGCTTAAAATTCATCTACACAGGTCTTTGGGGAACCTACATAAAGCCTAAAAAGAAGCACAGGCAAAGAACACAAACCAGCCACCAGGGCTTAACATAAAAAGAAGGAGAAAAAAAGGGAGGCGGGATAGTTTGTGTATTGTTTCAATTGGAAAAATACACTGGTGAAATGGCTTATCCACATGTTCAGCCTTTTAGGCAAATCCACTATAACTTTGCAGGATGCCTGCAGGCCATTCTGAAAATAAGTAGAATGGCATCACTCTTTATTCCACCCCCTTCAAGAGCTCCCAGCCCCCTCTCCGTCCCCCCCACCGCTCTCCCCAAACATCTGGTCTAGGCTAGAAGTGGGACCCACTCCCTGGGAAGCCTCCATGTTAACGAGAGGCAGTCTCCCCAGTCCGAGAACCCTGACTTAAGCTGAGGAAGGGGCCGGCCCCAAGTTTCTGAATTCCCCCGCACCAGCCAGAGACTTAGAAGTGAGAATTCCAGGGACCCGGGAAGGCTGTCGGGGAAGTGGGGAGAAGTGAGAGGGTTGCAGAGAAGGGGACTGGGAGGAGGGAGAAGCGTGGATCCTGGGGAGGTCCCAGGCTGAGGACCCCTCCTCCGAAGTGTCCAGCGGTTGAGGCCGCGGTCGAGAGGTCCCCGACAGGGCTGTCGGGCGGCCAGCGGCTGCTCAGAGGTTGCCAAGAAGGCACTGAGTCTGTCGGAAGCGCCCCCCTTAAGGGGTGGGCCGGATGGGGGAACCCGGGCAAAGTCCTACCCTGGGCGCTGGGACCTCGGAGACGGTAAGAGGGGGAAGGGACTGGGCTCAGTTCTCACCAGCACCAGGGCGAACCTCTCTTCCAGTTCACAGGGCTCAGGCATCGGCATCTTGCCGGGCGGCGGCAGCAGCGAGACTGAAGGCGGCTCGCCCGGGCCCCCCTCGGCGCTCTCCAGGTTGCCCATCGCGGCGGGGCCCCCTCGGGGGCCTCAGCCCCCCACCTCCACGCCCGGGGGCCTTGGGCTCGGCAGCTCCGACCCGGCTCCTCCCTCTGCGCCGGCTCCCCTAGTCTCGACTCCTCTGCCCCGTGAGGGGCGCTGGGAGCTCCACAGGGTCCCGCAGGCGGTGGCGCGCGGCGAGGGCGGAGGCAGCGCAGCGGACAGCGGCACCGAAGCGACCCGTACGGCGGCCACCGCTCTCGCTCACACCCGCCGCCTCGCCGCTCTCAGCGCGCCGCTCCTGCCGCTGCCCCTCCCCGCCCCCTCGCGCTCTTTCCCTTCCCTGCACCCCCCCCCTCGCTTCCTCCCACCCACTCCCGGCCGAGACTCCGGCTTCCCCCCCGTGCGCTGACTGCAGCCCGCGCGCCGCGCGCCCCATTCATGCAGGGCCCGCCTCCCGCCCACAGGCCTCCCGGGCGTCCCGCCCCGCCCCGCCCGCGCCTGATTGACGGCCGTACCTGCCAATCGCAGCGCCTCCCGCCCCCCGGCGGCCTCGCGCCTGGCGCCTAGCGCGCCCTGGCGGCCCCGGTACGAATCGAATCACCGTGGCTGCTGAAGGTGTGAGGCGCCTGCTTGGACATCCGGGAAATGCACCCGGCCCTTTCCCGCAAGGAGCTCGTAAAGTATACAAATAAGTAAAATACAGGGCATAGTGTGTAAAGCTAACTACAAGAGAAGTAGGATGCTAAAACAATTAGAATGCTCAGGACACGGAGAGACCACATCTGTTAAGAGTTATCTCCAGGGACTCTTATTTGAACTGGGCACTGAGGGATGAGGAAGACCTTAACTGACAGAGACAGGTGAAAAGGCATTTAGGAGGAGAGAGTCTTACAAAAGTTCAGAGGTTGATCTGACTGGACATGAAAAGGGAGGTGCAGAAGAATGCTATTCTGGGCCAGGTCTGCTGATCGGTCATCACTGATGATGTGATGGACATTTGTTGTTTCTGCTAGCCTAGCTTCCATCCCTCCTCTTCAAGTAATAAGCACCCCCTTTATTCTTAGGGAACGCTCAGTCCCCTGTTCTCAGTCCAAATAGAGCTGAACTTCACCCCCTTTCCAAGGGGCCCTATGACCCAGGCCTTACCACAGTATTTTCTTGCCCTATCGTCAGAGACTGTTATAGACTTGACCCAAACCCAGAATATAAGGCTCATTTCCAAGGCTTTCACTGGAACAGTCAGGAAAAAGATACTCTCCATTAGGGCTACTGGATTGTTAGAATGTAAATCTGGAGCTGCTCGTGGCCATCATGCCATCACCCATCACACCGCACGCCTGCTGGGGAAAGCAAAGCTAAGAGACAGAGACATAGTTCTAGTAACATGCTGAAAACCTGAATCCAACCATGCCTGAAGTTATCACCTTGACTTTTCATTTATTTATTCAACAAATTTTGATTGAAAGGCTTATTATATATTAGATACTGTTTTATACATTGAAGATATATCTGTGAACAAAAAGAACATATATCTGGCCCTTTTGAAATTTACAACTAAAGAAGTAAAATGTACAGGTGTTAGGGATCAGTGTTAATAAAAATAAAACTAAAAAGGGATAGGGGTGGGCGCCTGGGTGGCGCAGTCAGTTAAGCGTCCGACTTCAGCCGGGTCACGATCTCGCGGTCCGTGAGTTCGAGCCCCGCGTCGGGCTCTGGGCTGATGGCTCGGAGCCTGGAGCCTGTTTCTGATTCTGTGTCTCCCTCTCTCTCTGCCCCTCCCCCGTTCATGCTCTGTCTCTCTCTGTCCCAAAAATAAATAAAAAAAAGTTGAAAAAAAATTAAAAAAAAAAAGGGATAGAGGTGGAAGAAAGGTTAAAATTTTAAATAGGATGGTCAGAGAAGGCCTCATTAATAAGATGACATTTGGATTTGGAGAAATATCTGAAGAAAGTAAGGGAGTAAGCCATGAAGATATCTGGGAGAATGATCCAGACAGAGAGGATGGTAAATGCCTACTATGCCTCATGTGTTAGAAGAACAGCAAGGAGTCCAGTGTGGCTGGAGTGCAATGAGCAGAAGAAAGAGGAGTAAAAGATGAGGTCAGAAAGTAACCAGAAATCATACTGTGCAGGCCATTGTAGGCTACCATAATGACTTTGTTTTTTCTCAAAGTAGGATAGATAGCTATTGGAGGACTTTGAGCAAAGGAATAATATTATCTAACTTATGTGGGTTTTTTAAATATTTATTTATTTTGAAAGAGAGAGAGAGTGTGTGTGTGCATGAGCAGGGGAGGGGCAGAGAGAGAGGGAGAGAGAGAATCCCAAGCAGGATCCACACTTGTCAGCTCAGAGACTCACACAGGGCTGGATCTCATAAACTGTGAGATCATGACCTTAGCCAAGATCAAGAGTTGGACACTTAACTGACTGAGCCACCCAGGCACCCCCTAGCTTATGTTTTAACAGGATTATAATAGCTGTTGCATTGAAAAAAAACCGAATGGGGTGCCTGGGTGGCTCAGTCAGTTGAGTGTCTGACTTCGGCTCGGGTCATGATCTTGTGATTTGTGGGTTCAAGCCCCACATCAGGCTCACTGCTGTCAACATAGAGCCTGCTTCAGGTCCTCTGTCCTCCCTCTCTCTGCCCCTCTCCTGTTCACTCTCTCTCTCTCAAAAATAAGTAAACATTAAAAAAAAAAAAAAAGAAAATAAACTGAATAGAGGCATGGACAGGGAGACCAGTTAAGAGGCTAATACAATAGTACAGGTGAGAGATGTTAGTGGTTTGAACCAGGGTAGCTGTGCAGATGGAGAGGAATGATCAGATTCTTTCAAAAAAAAAACTTTTTTTTCTTGCCACATTTTGTCTATAGATACAAGTATAGTTATCTCTAGCTTTATTTATTTATTTATTTATTTATTTATTTATTTATTTATTACTTAAGCTCCGTGCCCAACATGAGACTTGAACTCACAACCCTGAAATCAAGAGTCGCATGCCTTACTGACTGAGCCAGCCAGGTACCCCAGAAATAGTCAGATTCTTGATGGATTTGAAAGTAGAGCCAATAGAATTGTTTGGCAGTTTGTGGAGAGTGAATAAAAGAATTCACCCAAATTCACCAAAAATTCCAAAGTATTTGACCTGAGCAACTGGGATGGTGGAGTCCTCATTAACTGAAATGGAGAAAGGAGTAGGTTTGTTGAGGGAGAGCCAGAAAGGGAAGGTTAGGAACAAGGCATTGGCCACGATGAGTTTGATTTGCTGACTGGACATCCAAGTAGAGGTAGCCACTTGGCAATTGGATATAAATGAGTCTGGAGATCCAGGTTGGCAGCATCATTTTGGAAGTCATCAGCATATAGATGCTATTTAAAGATGGTAAATTATCTTTTGCAAATTAGTCTGCATTAAGTTTATTTTTTTTAAGATTTTATTTTTAAGTAATTCCTACACTCAACTTGGGGCTTGACTTCGCAACCCTGAGATCAAGAGTTTCATGTTCTACCAACTGAGCCAGCCAGGTGCCCCTACATTAAGTTTCTGTCAGTAACAACCAAAAAGTGGAGGAATCCCTGTCTTTTCAGACCACTGAAACTCTCCTGTGAAGCCCAACCTCTTCCAAACGGTTGGACAAATCAATCAACTCATATCTCATCCTCTCTTTTCCTCCCCCTCCACCCCAAACACATAATTCCCCAACTGCTGTAGCAGACTCTTCTAGAACAGAAGAGTTATGACTGAAGACTTCTAGTAGATAAAAAAACTAAGAATTCAAAAGGGGAAATAATTCATCAATCATTTTTAACAGTGATCCAAGCAATATCCAGCAGAAAGAAGAGACTTGATAAGATGGTAAACAGCAGTGTATTTACCCTGGTGTGGTCTTTTGGTCCCCAGTCTTGTAGTTTTAGTTTTGCTTGACCACCAGATTTACATACTCTAGGGACTTCTGGAGTCTGCTATATTACTGCTTTCATCGTTAACTCTCTGCTCACCCCCTTCAAAGCTTTCTAACTTTATATAAGATGAAGCCAAAACTTAATCTGGTATTCAGATCTATAGGTCTATATCATCTCTAAAACCCAATGTCCCTTCAATCTACTTTTCCTATCTTACCTGGCTCTAATATTTTATGAACCCTTTGTTTCAGCTGGAAAGGTCCATCTCTAGACATTAGTTGTACATTTGTATATCTTCAGCTTTGCTCTTTGTGCTAAGCATAATAATGGCTCCCCCACATGCCCATGTCCTGATCTCTAGAACATGTGAATATGTTATTTTACATGGCAAAAGGGACTTTGCAGATGTGATCAAGTTACAGGTCTTGGGAAAATTATTGTGGGTTATCAGAGTAGCTCAAGGCAATCACAAGGGTTCTTCTAAGAGGGAGGCAGAAGGGTCAGAATAACAGGAGGAGACATGACAACAGAAGCAGAAGTCGGAGTGATGCAGGGCCACAAGCCAAGGAGTGCAGCAGCCTTTAGAAACTGGAAAGGGCAAGGAAATAGATTTCTCCCTAAAGCCTCTGGAAGGAACACAGCCCTATTAACACTTTAATTTTAGCCCTATAAAACCTGTTTTCAGACTTCTAACCTCTAGAACTGTAAGATGATAAATCTGTGTTGTTTCAAGCCACTAAATTTGCAGTAAATTGTTACAGTAGTAACAGAGAATTAACTGTGTCCCTGATTTAGATTTCTGCTTTCTTCTATGCAGCCTATTCAAATCCCACCCAGAGTCAGCACAATCTTTTGTTTTTAACCAAATGCAACAAATACCTATTGGATGCCTATCATGTGCAAAGCATCTGGCTAGATACCAGTACATAGAGAAAGAATGCAAGACACAAAGATGAATAAGAGCTCACAGGCAGGAGAGGCAAGGTAGAGAGAAGGAATATGGACTGAGTTTGAAGGCATCAGATGGAGTCGTTGGTGTTACATTGGTGGATACCAGGTTTTAAGTCCCATCCTGGAGTTCTCCCAGATTTAAATGATCATAACTCTTATTATCTCTACTTTTCACTTAGAACTTAATTCAACAACATTTACTGAGAGTCTGCTACATGCAAGACACTGTGCTAGGGGCCATGCAGGATACTCGGATTCGTAACTCGTGGTTCCTCTACTGCTTTCTATTGTTTAATTTGTGTCTGTGTCTTGTCTGGACCGTGGGATTTTTTGTTTACTTAAAACATATGTATCCAGTACCTCCTTTGTTTCATAAGTGTGAAGGAAGATTCAATGATGACTAGGTCTCTTTCTTTCAGATGCTCACAATCTAGTAGGAAAGAGTCTCAAAATATTTACAAAACAGTGTGATCCATGTTGAAACAGATGGGTGTACAAAATGTTCCCAAGAGAACTGAGGATGGAGCTGTAAAGGGGGGGCTTCAGGGAGAAGGTGACACTTGAGCCAGGGCTGAAAGATGAATAGATGTGCCAGATGGAAAGGTAAGACAGTGGGATGAAAAGGTGATCAGGAGGGAAAGAGGCGGTTCAGGAAGGAGGAAAAGTACAGGCCAAAAGGGGCACGGATGTCTAAGCAATGATAAGAATTTCAGTGAGGCTGAAGCATAGGACGTGTGTGTAGCAGGAGGACAGGAGACAACACTAGTCATGCACGTGAAATCAAGTTCAAGAGGAGCCTTGTGCTCAGCTCAGAAGTTTGTCCTATGCTGTAGATGGTTCTGTATCCTAGACAGTTTTTAAGTATGATCTTTGAAAAGATTCCTTTATCAGTATTTGAGAATATAGAAAGGTCTGCAGAGCTGATGTGGAAAACAGAAGGGCCTGGACCAAATCAGGGCAGGGGTAATGAAGAGAAATAAAGTTGCAGGGAAAGATTACATTAGCCTGCTTGTGTTGCCATAACGAAATACTACAGATTGGGTGCCATAAACAACAGAAATTTATTTTCTCACAGTCTTGAAAGCTAGAAGTCCAAGATCAAAGTACCATCAGGGTTGGTTTCTGGTGAGACTTCCCTTCCTGACTTGCTGATGGCCACCTTCTCACTATGTGCTCATATGGTCTCCCCTCTCTTCACACACGGAGAAAGAGGGTTGTAGTTTTTCTTCCTTTTCTTAGTAGGACACCAGTCCTATTGGATTAGGCTCCACCCTAATGACCTCCTTTAACCTTGACTGCCTCCTTAAAGGCCCTATCACCAAATACAGTCACGTTGGGGGTTAGGCTTCAACATATGAATTTGGAGAGGACAAAATTCATTCTATAACAGAGATATACTTGAGACAGAATCAAGAAGACTTAGTTATACCTATTAGATAATAGTGTCTAATATTTTTACAGTGCTTTATAATTTACAATACTTTTTTCACATCCATTATCTGATTTTATCTTTACAACACTGTAGGAGGGGGATATTATCATTATCCTCATTACATAGATGAATAAACAGACTAAATGAAGTTAAGTAATATGTTCAAAGCTATGTGCTAGTAAGTGGTGACCCTGGCACTGAACCTGGCCTTGGCTTTGAAATCCCATGCCATTCTGGTTCTCTTATGAGAGGTAAGGGAGTAAAGAAGATTGGAAAGTTGAGGCCAGCTTGAGGATGCCTTACCCTTAATCTCTAGGGAAGCCCAGAATCTCTCTTAGGTCAACCGCTTCTACCTCCTTAGTCAAAATGTTTTCAAACTCATGCCTCCACCTGTGCCCTTTCCACTGAAGAAGTTCCCACATTACCCCTAGCCTCCTTCTCTAAAGTCTTGAGAAATACACATTTCCCTTCTTCCCTTTCCTGGGAAGGGGTGGGGTGTGAACACAGATATTTAAAAGTATTTCTTAATAATTTACCCTTTTACAGACAGAATGCTCTTTCCCTCCCTCTTTGCTTGCTAATTCCTACTCATCCATTAAAGCTTACAGGTCACCTCTTTTATGACTTCCACGTTTAATTGAGAACATGTCTGTGAGCACATAGTGTCTCAACATATCTCCATCATCATATCATGAAATCATCAAACTGTGTAAGCTCCTTCAGGGCAAGTAGATATTCCTAGTACCTAGCAATACCACCAACTTCATGTCTGTTACATGCTCACTGAACAAATTAATGACTTCATATATTGTCACAATCTTCCCACACAATGGCAGTCCCTTTATTCTTTATCACTCCTCCCAGATACAATCTGTCTGCTTGTATCACTCAGGGTTCAACGAAGAGAACAAAAATCCCTCCAAGTATTGTAAGGATACTAGGAGATAGGTGCTTACAAAATCAACTGGAAAGTCTAGAGGAGCCCACTGGAGGCTGAAACTCTGCCAAGAAAGTTGCTATCTCTGCCCCAGTCAGGAGAGTGGTGTATCTGGAGGTCTCCACTGATGACTAGGTTTAAGAACACCTACAAGTGTGATCCAGGGATCTGGAAGCTATGATCGGGACATTGCTGCTGCTACACTCTGATGCAACCACCTCTCAATATTTACAAAACTAGAGACGTCACTGAATCACTGCTATACAAATATATCACATCTCCATGACCAGGAGAAATAGTCAAAGCAGTAGTACAATGGCCTTTGTCTCACTTCTGCCTTCTAAACCTCATCCAAATACATCTGACTGGCTAGGAGGCAGTCTGACAAACATAATCCTTAGCTTTTCAGCTTCTGCATATCAGAAGGAGATAGGAATATATGCTGAATGCTAACTAATCATACCCACCACTCTGCTAGCCTGAAATCCACCCAAAGTCTTATCATCTGCAACTGGGCCTTTTCCTCCTTCCCACTCACTGTTCCCAATGCCTGCCCCAGTGGCTGGTTTAGTCTTTGGTCTTGGTGCTGTTAGTATGCTCCTTCAGGCTATTGTTTGCCCTTTTCTGTGACCTGGGTGAGGAAAAATTTATTAGCTATGATTCCAAAAACACGATCTGTAAAAGAATGAATTGACATATTTAGCTTCATCAAAGTTAAGAACTAATGCTCTTTGAAAGGCATTGTTTGTTTATTTGTTTGCTTGTTTTTAAGATTTTGTTATTTTTAAGTAATCTCTACACTGAACATGAGGCTCAAACTCACAACCCCAAGACCAAGAGCTGCATACTCCACTGACTGAGCCAGACAGGTGCCCCAAAAGGCATTGTTAGGAGAAGTAAAAACAAGCCACAAACCAGGAGAAAATATTGCAAATCACATATCTGACAAAGGACTTGTATCCAGAAAATAGAAATAACTCTAAAAAATCAATGATTAGAAAACAACAGCCCATTTTTTTAAAAAATGGGCAAAAAATTTGAACAGATCACTCACTAAACAAGATACATGGATGATAGGGGCGCCTGGGTGGCTCAGTCAGTTAAGCGTCCGACTTCGGCTGAGGTCATGATCTCACAGTCCATGAGTTCAAGCCCTGTGTCAGGCTCTGTGCTGACAGCTGGGAGCCTGAAGCCTGCTTCAGATTCTGTGTCTCCCCCTCTCTCTGCCCCTCCCCTGCTCATGCTCTGTCTCTCTCTCTCTGTCAAAAATAAATAAACATTAAAAAAAAAAAAAAGAAAGAAACTGGACCTCTCATATATTGCTGTTGGGAGTGTAAAATGGCACAACCACTTTGGAAAACAGTTTAGCAGTTTCTTAAAAAGTTAAACATACACCTACCATGTGATGCAGTCATTCTAATTCTAGATCTTTACTCCGAAGAAAAAGAAACACGTGAGCACACAAAGACTGGCACACAAATGTTCTTAGCACTTTGGAATAGCAAAAGACTGCAAGAGATCTCAATGCCCATCACCAGGTAAGTGGATAAATAAATTATGGTAATCCATACAATGGGATAATAAAACGAACAGAAAAAACTATGATACTATAATGATGGGTAAATCTCAAATAATTATGCTGATTAAAAGAGACCAAACAATATGGCCATACAGTATGAATACACTTATATAAAAGTCTAGAAATTTCAAACTAATTACAATGATAGAAAGCAGATCAGTGGTTGCCTAGGGATAAGGGAGGGTAAAGGCAGGAAAGATTATGAAGGAGCATGAGGAAGTTTAGGGGGAGGATAATAGATAGGTCCATTATCCTGATTATGATGATGATTTCATGTCCAAACTCATGAAATTGTAAACTTTAAATACATGTAGTTTATTATACGTCAGTTATACCTAAACAAAGCTATTAAAAATTTAAAGTAGAGACAGTTGGACTGGAAAGAAACCCCTATACTCCCTGTGTATATTCACTTATGTGATTGATTGTTTGATGTCTGTCTTTCCCACTAGAGTGACAACTCCATAGAGACTGGGGCGATACCGATTTGCACAAGCACATCTCTAATGTTTAACATAGAATCTGGTGCCTACTAAGGACTTGACACATAGTTGTTGAAGAAAGAAGAGAGAGAGAAGGGTTGAGAATAACTCCAAGTTTTAACCTGAGTAAAAGAGAGGATGCGTTATTGCTGACAGCTATGGAGGAATCAAGAAGAAAGGCGGAAATGGAGCAGTGAAGGAGAAGGTGAAGGACAGCCAAGTAGTGCTGGAGCGTAGCCAAAGTAAGTAGTAGTTTCAAGGAGAAAGATTAGAAGAAAGCCATTTGATTTTTAGATTTAGCAGTTATAAGGCATTGGTGCCCTGAAGAAAGTGATTTCAGACAGAAGCCAGATTGTTTTCCCCGCCCCAGTCCTCTACATACACAAAACACAAACTTCTTCATTCAGTGAAAGTATCCACGTGCTTCACTCCATCTTCACAAGTTGCCACTCCCATCCAAGCCCTTTGTTCTGTTCTGATAGCCTGACTCCCTTCTTGGATGTCATTCTTGTTCCCTTACAATCCATTTGCCACTAATCAGCTAGAATGAGTGTTTTAAAACACTAATAGTGTCATGTGCCTAGTCCTTCCATGGGATCTCCTCACCGTTTAGCTCCCTCTTTACACTAAGGGTTAATGCCCTCATGTGCCCAAGCTGTGAAACCCTCAAATTTTGTCACATTGTCAGCTGCAATCAGGAAAGGATTGAGTAAGAGTATTAGTTATATATTTCTGCCTAACAAATTACCCAAAACTCTGAGGCTTGAAACAAACAAACAAAAACTTTATCATCTTACAGTTTCTAAGAGTCAGGAATCTGGGACAGGCTTAGCTGGATTCTTCTGGTTTAGGGTCTCTCAAGAGGTTGCAGTAAATCTACTGCCTGGGGCTCCAGTCACCAGAAATCTTGACTGCTTTTAAGAAGCCTCACTTAGATGGCTATTGGCAGGATGCCTCAATTCCTTGCTAGTTGTTGGCAAAAGGCCTTAGTTTCTCACCACCTGGGCCTTTCCACAGAGCTGCTTGAGTGTCCTCCTGACATGACAGCTGGTCATGAGTGATCTGAGAGAGAGCAGAGAGGATGCCACAGTGCTTTTTATGATAAAGTCTCCCTGGTCTTCATCATTTCCACTTTACTGTATTTATTAGGAGCAAGTCATTAAGTCCAGCCCACACTGAAGGGGAGGAGAATTAGACTCCACCTCTTGAAGGAAGAAGTCTCAAAGAATGTGTTGACCTATTTGAAAACCATCACCATAAGGCAAGGAAAAAAGTTATATCAATGCCTTAAGGATGAAGAAAAGATTTGGATCATCAGTTGTGAACAGCCATACAGGAGTCAATGTAGTAAATAAGCAACTGTTATACAAGTGTGATACATTTTCTACCTATGCTACAGGACAGAAGCAGGACCAGGTAAAGTAGATGAAGAGGCCGGCCAAGTGTTTGGGACTTGGAAATGGTAAGAGAATAGAAGAATGTGGACATTAGAATGCTGGGAAATACTGAAGTAATTGATCTGAAACTCAGACTGAAGGTCCACAGTGATATGGAAAGAGCTAATTACTTCCAAGAATGAAGCATCTATGATAGTTCTTTGAGGAAACTAAGTTAATCTGGGTTTCAGTTTTCTTATCTGTAAAATGAGACTGATAAGGTCTGCATTACCATCTTACTGAGTTATTATGCAAAGTGAAATTTAATTTGAAAATAATAAGGGTTCTAATACTCTTGTTATTGTTATCAATGCTTTCCAAAGTTAGAAGGGGCTGAATTGATATTAAAAAATACTGCAAGCTGTATTTTTTAGTTTTTTTTTTTTCTCTTGCCAGTTGACGGTAATAATAGCCCATAATACTGAGATTGGAAAAAGAAAACTCAATTTTCTTTATTCCTGTCCTTCAGGTGTCAATGGATATGCAAATAAGATCTGGGAAGTTGAAAGGCTCCTCTTGAATCTTAAATGGGGTATTAAATACACACACTTCTAAGTGATGGTATGGATTTTAATGTGTTTCATTCCTGTGACCTGCATGTTCTCATAACCACTGGGCCGAACAAGGTCAGTGCATTTGAGACCAGAATGAGGTATTGAGGTTGTAAAAGTAGACAAGGAAAGGTGTGAGATACAGAAAAAATGACTTCAGGAAAGCCATGTTTATCTCTGTTTGTTAGGAAAACAGTGACTCTCCTAAGGTTGAATTTAGACCAAGGGCCCCAGGTCATTCCCAGCTTGCTCTCTCCTTTGTTCTCTTCTCCCTTGCCCTCGGCTGAGGAATTCAGCCTGCTTTCTATCTCCTCTTTAACTCTGCCACATCCTACTTCCCAATTTCTGGAATGCATAATCTATTGCTATCTACTCACCTTCTTCCCCACCATTTTACACGTCCCTAGCGCTTAAAGTCAGGAACAACTGTCCTTTTCTTTCAAAGATTTTATTAAATTAAGACACACACACACACACACACACACACACACACACACACACTTTTACAAAATTACATTAACAATATATGTCAATTTTACAATGAGAGGCAGTACAGCTTAATGAATAGGATTATGGGCTTGTACCTCTTAATCCCTTTCACCTATTTCCTACTTCCCCCTCCATGTTTTCTTCATGTTCTTTATTGTCAAGTATGCTTTCCTGGCTAATTTCATATCTCCTACCAGGAGAAAATGTAGTAACACTATTAACACAATACCATGGCTCCTTGGAAACTTTTTATATTGAAACAATAAAGATGTAGTTCTTCTATACTATTTATTTTACTCCTGGTTATATCATTACTCATGACACCTTATCATTCATCATGTTGCCCATGACTCTCAAAGATTATTACTGTACTCTCTTGATAATGACCAGAAATGGAAGTCTTACCCACAGTATGCAGGAAATTTTGAACAATAGTTTTTTGTATGGTCATGTTAAATTTTCGTCCAGAATTTAATACCGTAAACATGGAACAATACCTCTTCCAACCATGTCTTCTCTTGTATTCTGTAAACTATAATCACAGCATTCCCAGACTGTGATCTCTTTCAATGTTGACCTCATTGCTGTCTTCCACATACCACCAACAGGGAATATATGTTAGGGATCCATGGGTGCACCAAGAGGAATGATGCCATTTGTGCATATTTCATATGGCATGACTTAAGACTGACACGGGGAGGGCATTTTATCACGACATCATTCAGAAGCAAAAGAAGACATCAGTTGGGAAGGGCCTGTTGGTACTTTGAAGTGACAGTCTCAAAAGCACCTCGAAATGATATTGGAGGAGAAGGGTGGGGCTACTTTCAGATGACTGCCTGATTTATGTCCTAGGGTCCTTGGAGGGAATGGAGTTCCTTCCCTGGGTGCCAGTGTTGGGGGGGGGGGTAGGCAGTGGGACTGGTGGTATATGGTGATGTACAGGAGAAAAGTAGCCTGCTGCCACTCTACTATCCTCTGGTGGGCCATAGGTAGTTCCACAGTCAGACACTGAGAAGCGAGGATCAACACAGGGACCCACACACATGACTCAAGTCCAAGAGCTGGTGAAGTTCTGTTTGTAGTCCAGAGGCCTGAACTTATCTTCTATGTGACCACAAATAGGCTTGTCAGTGCCAACCTGGAGACTCAATCTCACTTGATTCTCCAAAAGGAATACTGTACTGGCCAGTAAGAGTAGTTGGCTCATCAAGATGCTCTCTTAAAATTGAGACCTGGTCTCAGGGCCTTGGAATAACCCTATAGACATGAGTTCCAGAGTTCCTCAGGCAACCTGGGATTGGGGAATTCCATGAAGGAGAGAAACTGGGACAAGAGCTCATTCAGGGCCTGGTTTGGGCTCAGCTTTGATAGCACTGCTGGCCCTGGCTGGTTCCAGGCACATAAGGGATACCTAGAAAATTTTCAGGAAGGCCCTCCAAAGTATGAGGCCCTCTGAGGCACACAACCCAAAGCAGGAGCCTTGGAATAGGCTGTCATTAAAGGAAGTGATTGCTATGTGACTTAGGGGGTAAGTTGTAAAGACAGTTTCCATCTAGCTCTCCTTGTCACTGTGATTTCTCACTCTGAAAGAGAAAAAGAAGAAAAGAAGCCAGCTCTCATACTGTGAGGACATTCAAGCAGCCTTAAGGAGGACCCCACATGCAGAGGAACTCAGGCCTCCAAGCTAACAGCTAGCACCTAATTGTCAGCTTTATGAGTGAGCCACCTTGGAATTCCTCCAGCGCCAGTCAAGTCTTTGGATGACTGCAACTCCTGCTGACATTTGACTGCAACCTTATGAGAGACTCTGAGCCAGAAAGGGAATGAATAACCTATGTTCGTCAATACCATGCAGACCAAATCCTTAGCAACTTATTCTTCTAGGCAGAGAGTTCAGCATTAGCCTGACAAAAGTTTTCTTGTGCCTTAACTATGGCATGAAATATAGAGCTGCTGCACTAGTACAAAGGTAAAAACCTCTGTAGCAACCTGTGTGGGTTGATGACCAGGAACCAGATAGGCTCCGTTCCCAAGCACTTTACCCAAGAAATGCAGCAGAAATTAGGGTCGGGTAGGGAGAGAAACCCCAAGGAAGTCTAATAGTACATTTTCACCCACTCTGATGGAATGAGGTTCAGGATAAATATTGGGTTGTACTATAGAAAGTAAAATTGTATTTATTGCATACCTGAGTTGGGTACTGAGAATCATACCCTGCACATTTGTATTCTTTACAAAAAAGATAACTGTTTTATCCTTCTAGAAAGTTATTTCCTAAATCCTGAATTCTGATCTTATCTCTACTGATCCAATGCTTAATCTAAATTTCTTGCCTTATTTTGCCAGAACCTTTTCTGTCCAGGGACCTGTTTCCTCATCTACAAAATGAGAGGCAGGGGGTGCTTAGGTGGCTCAGTTGGTTCAGTATCATTGACTCTTGATTTTGATGCAGGTCATGACCTCAGGGTTGGTGAGTTTGTGCCCCAAAGAGGGGAGGGTGCTCTGCACTGACAGCAAGGAACCTGCTTGGGATTCTCTCTCCATCTCTCTCTGCTCCTCCACAGGCATGCTCCCCCAACCTCCTCTAAATAAATAAATAAATAAATAAATAAATAAATAAATAAATAAGCAAGCCTTAAAAAATACACTAAAAAAAATAAAATGAGAGGCAGGGGTGAATCTATATACTGTGCAGCCTAAAACATGCAATTCTGGGGCTGTATTTAAGAAACAGAATACAAAGTTATATAATAAGTCAATATTTATTTAGAATAAGAAAAAAAATCATTGCCTATTTTAAAATGCTGACAAAACAACATCACACAATCCAGGAAAAAAAAAAAAAAAGAACATTTTAAACTACCTGGCAACCACTATAAGCTCTTTTTCTACATTTTTGGCTGCATACTTTTGCCTCTTCATATGTCAATTTTGTACTATTTTTATAGAGATATTAGATAAACTAGTAAAAAACGAGTTTAAAAAGGTGATAGTGTTGAAACTTTTTTTTTTTTTTTTTAAACCAGCTTCACAACCCTTTACTATAAGTTCTTGCACAAGTGGTGCTTCTGGCCCGGGACACGCCCTTGGGGAGCTCCAGCCCTTTGATCTCTCTTGGTTTAGCTTCTCCCAGTTGCCTGGGCAGCTTTGCCAGATCGCCGCCCTAGTTCCCTCTCCCATCCACCCTACTCCACAGGCCGAAGTGATTGTGAAGTTGTCGCCCACTTCCCCCAAGCAGGCAAGGTGATCCTGGAAGCCCTTCAGTCCCGCCCGCGGCCCCAGGACCACCACCTGGGCTAGAGGGTGTCGGTGCTTCCGATGCAGGACGGGGGCTGCTGTATTTTCCTCGCATTCCTGGACAATTCGCTGAGCCTACAAGAGTGCTCTAAAGCCTAAGCTCGGCAAGGTTAAAGGTAGACTGGCTCCTGTGAGACCGCTTTTTTACGTGTTATCTGAATTTTTTTCCCGTTTTAACATTCCATGAGAAGCTTAAAACCAGAATCCCGGGACTTTGCCGCGCTATACCACCTAGCGTTGTGGGGGCTCCGTGACTAGTCAGGTACCTTGGGTGCGGCCTGCCCCTCTTCACTTCCTCCACTAGGGGCGGCTTTAGACCGCGGTCTTTCCCAACTATGGGGAAGAGGCGGAGACCTTTTCCTACGACATCGGTTGGCGGCCAGAGTCTTGATTGACAAGGGCACTAGCGAATGGCTCTGAAGTAAGCAGCCGTTGTTTACGCACGTACAGCCAATGGGAAGGTAGAGGTGCGGCCAGCGGCCAATGAGGACTGGCTTTAAGCGGAACGCAGGGGCGGAGCTTCCTTCGACTGGCAAAAGAGGAGTGAAGAGTCTGGAGCGGACCCTGGGAGTGTCAGAAGCACATCCGGTGTTAGAAGAGCTGTGTGGGCTTCTAAGAGGCCGGTAAGAACAAACGTCTAAAACTGGGACTGCGCAAGCCGGGAGTGAGAAATGGAAAGGGGATTAGCAGTTATCGACTGAGCAAGAGTGGGAATAGTCTCGGTTTTCGGACAGACTGCACCTTTGGGGAATGGGGCCCTGCTCCGCGACGGAACTCTGGAAAGCTGGGCGGGGAGGGGAGAAGCTCGGGAACTAGTACTGCGCATGCGCAACCGTACCGGAGCGGGGGAGGGGCGGGGGCGAGTCCGGCAGGTTTTGGGGGCCCTCGAGGCTCCGGTTCTGCCCGCGAGTGCTAGCGAAGGGTCCTTGTTAGTCCCTTTTCCTTCCTTCCTCCCTCCCACTCTGCGGTTTTTCTCTTTTCTCCCCCCGCCAAGAGTAGGCGCAGGGGCCCTTTTGGCCCAGCCTCCACTACTTGAATTCAGGTCACGTCCCCCGCCCCTTTCTTCCGAGGCTAATGAAAGCGAAACTTCATGGGTTTGTGGTCACCCTTGCTCCACCCGACTGATCGCTGCTCTGCTGCTGGCCCTCTGGCCGACCCCCCTCTGGGTGAGCGGCGAAGGCCAGGACTCGAGGAAGGGCCTGGTCAGGCAGCCTGCCCTGTCACGCCAGTCAGGTGATGTCACACTCCTCTGTGACACGCGAGGCTCCTTAGTTACTTGGAAGCCGAAGGCAGAGGCAGGAGGTGGGAAGACCCTTCCTGGCTTTCCAGCCCCACAGAACAGCCCCATTCTGGTCTGATTGATTACCTTTGGACAGGTGAGGTGGCCTTGGCTTTGCTTGGTCCTGAGCCTTGTGGGCGTCTTTCTCAAAGTCCCGTTCAGGAAAGGCGTCGTTGGGCGGTTGTTTTTTTTCTTGGACCTATTTGCTGGATCTGTGGTAGTAAGTAGGCTTTGGTAATTTTGTATATTTAAGTGTGAAATTGTTACCTAGTGCCAGCCCAGAAATGCATTGCCTACCCCATCCGCCTTTCTTTGACCAAACAATAACAAAAACCGCTCTGAACTTGACTGTTTTAGCAATAGTTAACTTGTGAATGTGTAACCCTGTGGAAGAGCTGACTGTGCCTGAAACAAAGATTTTAAGGTTAAAAGTTAATTGCGAATAGGCTTTTCTAGTTATTTATTGATACTCAGTTTTAGTTTATCTTTGGGGTAAGAATTCAGTTGAAGGAAGATTATTCAAGTTGCATAACTAAATTCTTATGGTTTCTACAAATACACCTATTTCTGTAATTATTAGGTTTACTCTCTTTGGCAGTTTATCTTTGTCTAATGTTTTTTTTGTTCTGACTTCAAGAATATGCTGGTGCTTAGATTCTCTGCCATTTTCCTCCCACTAGAGACAGAATGGTTGAATCCTTGAGAAACACCCTGTAATTTGAATTCCGTTTCCTTCTTCCATTATTTAACTGTGGAAACATGGCTTAGTGAACCCCCTTTCTTCTTGTCTCTCCCTTCCCTGCTATTGATGTGACTGAAGTCTTACTGTCCTAAGAATAGGAAAGGTAAAATTAATCCAAATATTTAGTCAGCATTTGTTTTTTTCCCCCTCGTTATTCATATAGCTCATGTTTATTGCAAAGTGCTGAAAAATCTAGAACAGTGTGACAGGAATCAGCGTGTGTTAATATTTTTAAGATTTCTCTTTGCCAATGGCTGGAACTGCCTTAACGAAAACCTGTTTTTCTGCTGTAGATAGAGTGTGATAGTAGAGAGAGCACCAGACATTAGAGGTCAGAAGGCCCCTAATCTGGTTTGGGTTCTATTACTTAACTTTGCGGTGTTGGTCAATACTAATGTCCGTTTGTCCCTTTCGTACTTTACAATGATTTCACGCAGATTTTCTTTTCTTCTTTTTTTTTTTTTTTTTTTTTTGGCGGTATAGTTGACACCGCCTTACACCACTTTTCGGGTGTACCGCATAGTGATTCAACAAGTCTATACGTAATGCTGTGCTCCTTATGCTGTGCTCCCTGCAAGTGTAGCTACCATCTCACCATACAAACACTATTACAGTCTCACCGACTTTGTTCCCCTGTGCTGTACTTTTTATTTACGTCACACGGATTTTCTTACCAGCATTCAGTAAGCTTGGTAGAGCAGGTAGAGCAGGGATAATCATCCTTATCTTACAGATAAGGAAGCCTAGATGATCTTAGGTAAAATGATTTCCCCAAAATTATGAGGTAGAAAATGGCAGGATTTCTGACTCCAAAGCCAGTGCTCGTGTCATTATTATACTGCCTTTTTGAACTTTCTTTTTAAAGGGAGACTAATCATTTTTGGTGTGAACATCAAAGGAGATAACGTATATAAAAGCACTTTAAAAGTTGTGACATTTTATATAAATATAGTTAGTGATATTATAAAAGATACGACTACTGGCCTGAAGTTTCACTTTATTTCATAAACTACCCGTGGGTATTAGTCTCCTCTGGGAAAATACTGAATATTCTCTTGATGTTCTAGCTGCTAAATTTTCCTTTGCTATTTTGACTTGGCCATAGAATCTGTTAGAAGTGTCTTCCACTTCACCCTGTTTTGTTCCCCCAGAGGTGTTTTTTGTTTTTTTTTTTTTATGGAGATGTAATTGTTTTCTTTAAAAAATTTTTTTTGATGTTTATTTACTTTTGAGAGAGAGAGAGAGACCAAGTGTAAGCCGGGGAGGGGCAGAGAGAGAGGGAGACACAGATTCCAAAGCAGGCTCCAGGCTCCGAGCTGTCAGCAGATTCCGACATGGGGCTCGAACACACGAGTTGTGAGATCGTGACCTGAGCTGAAGTCGGAAGCTTAACCGACTGAGCCGCACAGGCGCTCCAGTTCCCCGCCCCCCCGAGTTTCTAACCAAATTTCACAGAGTAGCTTTTTTTTTTTTTTTAAATTTTTTTTTTTTCAACGTTTATTTATTTTTGGGACAGAGAGAGACAGAGCATGAACAGGGGAGGGGCAGAGAGAGAGGGAGACACAGAATCGGAAACAGGCTCCAGGCTCTGAGCCATCAGCCCAGAGCCTGACGCGGGGCTCGAACTCAGGGACCGCGAGATCGTGACCTGGCTGAAGTCGGACGCTTAACCGACTGCGCCACCCAGGCGCCCCCACAGAGTAGCTTTTTTAACAAACCCGTTTTTGTTTTCCAAAGACTGTAGACATTGGCTTTTAGGGCCATCACGTTACCCCTCATGGTAGGTTCCCTTTTGAGCCAGTTCGGGAATGTCAGCTCTTGATTAGATACAGCACTCTTGATTAGATAATGGGGTCTACATTTGCTCTGGGGACTCCTGGTTGTGCTTAATCACACAAGCTTTGTTAGAATCAGATGCAAGAGAGCTGAATTAGATGCAAGCTCTGGTCTCAGGGTGCTTACAGCCAAATATGTGAGAGAGGTTCCGGCACAATTAACTAGAGTCCAAAACACTTAAAAAGAGCTTCAAGGATACGAATTGAATGGGTGTGCTGTTTTTCCTAATCTATGCTTGCTCTCATTTGGGCTAAATATGTTGTTATTGGAGAAGGCTTATTTACTGGTTTACACTGGGAGATGACGTCGTATTTAGGACATTGGTGCCTCCTTATGATTCAGTCTGTCAGACGTGGTTATGGAGAAAGGGATTCAGTAATGTCAAAGTTAGATGCAAAAAATAATTTATTGAAGGCAGGAGGCATTCCATGTCTAGTTAACTGGCTTGGTTCTGAGGCAGCACCCTAGTGAGACAGGATTCAGTGTTAGCTAGCTAATCTAGCTAGTCAGGAATCTTGGTCCAAGTTAAGGGAAGGTCTGGGACATCTAGGGTTCAAATCTAGGACCATCAGAGCCCAGCCATGTCGAAACAGTTCTTCAGATTTCCTGAAACCAAACAGACCTACCTCTTAGGGATGCCAAGGAAAGCATCAAGATAATGACCATTTACTTCAAGTTCTCAACCACTTCGGATTATCACTTAGTGGTTATTAGGCTGTCTCAAAACACCTTGTGGCCCTGTGGGGCAGGAGGTACCGTGTAAATATGCCCGAGGAGAGGCATGCCATTTAAACAAAAGTAATGTTATCCAATAATAAAATTTATCAAATTCCTTTAAATTCCAGTTTATAATTTTCTTAGATTTCTCCCCATCTTCCCCATTTAATTTTACTCTTTTGAGTAAAATCATTAAGTCTTCAGGATATAGTTAGCTGTGAGTTAATGGTTGAATAATATTTTTAAAAGGCATGTGTAAATTAGATTTACAATTAATGTTTTATTTATTTATTTATTTATTTATTTTTTTAAATTTACATCCAAGTTAGTTAGCATATAGTGCAATAATTATTTCAGGAGTAGAATCCAGTGATTCATCCCTACTTATAACACCCAGTGCTCATCCCAACAGCTGTCTTCCTTAATGCCCCTTGCCCATTTAGCCCATTCCCCCATACACACAATCCCTCCATCTACCCTCAGATTGTTCTCTATATTTTTAAAGAGTTTCTCGTGTTTTGCCCCCCTACAGTTAATGTTTTCTAAAACTAGGGGAAATTAATGCACTGAGGACATGAGAGTAATGAGTATTTACACTAATAAAACAATGGTTAACTTATGGAGCCAGTCTTATTCATGAAGCACTATTCTAAGCACTTTATTTGTATTATCTCATATAATCCTCAACCCTATGAAGTGGAGAATATTATATATTACTATATACAAATTAGGAAACTAAAGCACAGTGAGGTTCAAGTGCCAGAAACTTGCCTCATGTCACACAGCTAAGGAAATATCAACTAGGGTTCAAATGCGTATAGCCATGCTCTTAACCACTATTCTAGGTACGTAGTTATGCAGAGACTGAAAGCTATTCAATAGGAAGAACTGAAAAAAGGCAATTCTGCCCCCTCCCTGCCCTGCCTTTTTTTTATTATTATTATTTAAAAAAAATTGTTTTAATGTTTATTTTTGAGAGAGAGAGACAGAGTGTGAACAGGGGAGGAGCAGAGAGAGAGGGAGACAGAATCTGAAGCAGGCTCCAGGCCCTGAGCTGTCAGCACAGAGCCAATGCAGGGCTCAAACTCATAGACTTCTCGAGATTATGACCTGAGCCAAAGTTGGATGCTTAACCCACTGAGCCACCCAGGCTCTGCCCCCCCTACCTTTTTAATCACATGGGATTTTTCTTCTCTCTTAAGTATCAGTTGGTCCCTTCTAGATGTGTAGGAAGAGGACTCAAAATGGTGGAATTAGAACAAATGAAGAACCATACAATTCACAAACTAAATGGTTTTTTAAATGTTTATTTTTGAGAGAGAGAGAGAGCACGAGCAGGGAGGGGCAGAGAGAAAGACACACAGAATATGAGGCAGGCTCTAGGCTCTGAGCTGTCAGCTCAGATCCCAACGTGGGGCTGGAACTCAGAAACCATTAGATCATGGCTTGAGTCGAAGGCAGAAGCTCAGCAGACTGAGCCATCTAGGCGCTCCACAAACTAATTTTTTTTTTTTTTTTTTATGAGACAATGTGAGAGACAGAGTGCAAGCAGTGGAGGGGCAGACGGAGGGAGACAGAATCTGAAGCAGGCTCCAGGCTCTGAGCTGTCAGCCCAGAGCCCAACTCAGGGCTCGAACTCACAAACCGTGAGATCATGACCTGAGCTGAAGTCTGATGCTTAACCGACTGAGCCACTCAGGCGCCCCTCCACAAACTAAATTTTTAATTAAATGTATGAACAATGTTTCTGTGACTTGCTGGTTTAATGTTGTTAAATTGTATACATCAAGACAGCCTTCTGCCCGGCAGTCAGCAGGCTCTTCTCTTTAAAAGGCAAGGATTTTTTTTTTTTTTTTTAATTCATGATTGTTCCTGTTTGCATAGCTTTTGGCCAGTTGGCCATGTTTCATGTGGTCTGTACTTAATAGATACTGAAATAAGATTGTAGAGAATTTTGTTTTGTTTTGTTTTTAGGGCTTGGCACTTGATGATAATTTTTCATTTTAGGACAAGGGTAAGGAAGATACCTAGAACAAAACAAGAGATTTAGTGGGACATAAGACATGGATGTTAGTTGATGAAGAGTGTCTGTCTTCTGCCTGCCCCTCCCTCCTTCCAGACCTCAGGAATACTAACTCAAAACAATGTATTAATTTTTTCTTTCTTGCTAAAGCTGTGCAGTAAGTTTTGTTGTTTTTGGGTGCCTCTGGCAGAGGAGGCTGGCCAGAGGAACCACAGAATGGTGACGCTTCTAACAAAGCTTTAGCAGTATATGCACGACAGATGTTGGCAAATTCTGAGAAATTAGATATTCCTGCTCTCCTAAGGTTGACAGAATTAAATGAAGCTCTGAACCAAGTTAAAGGTGTTTGATTATAATTAACATCTGAACATTTACTTCTCAAATGCAATACAGACAAATTTCTCATGAGTCTATGAGGCACTGTATACATTATAAATAAATAAATAAATAATCCCACCTCTTTGTTTAAATTTGAGTGTAGAACTGGGGAACGGGAGAGCGCATACAATTTTTAAATTTTTGTATGAGTTGGCATCCAGAGTAAGACCAGTGCTGGTATGGGTTTCGTAATGGGCTGATATGTATTAGGGGAACTATTGTATTGAATAATTTTTGAGCAACTTGTAATACACTTTTTTCCTTTATTGTAAAATATACACGCAAAGCGTATGATACATTTTAACATCCTTTTTTTAAAAACAAAGATTTTCATTTAATTGTGGGGCCCCTTTGAAATGTTAGCTGAGTTACTTGGTTAATGGTTTTGAATACCTGAAGCCCTGTTAGGTGCTGTTTCCTGGGACTGAAAATACTTTTGGTATGGGAGCTGCTATTTTTGAGTTATGGGTGCAGTTGAATCTTGTTCAGCTGAGTTTGCATATTGACCATTGCAATGTAGATATGCTTTCTCTGCAACTTTTGAGCACAGTAGTTGAGGCTAAGATAGAGACTTGGTTAGTGTAATCCATCTTGCAAAACTTCTAAGAACCGTTTTTAACTTGTTACTTATCTGTACATTAGTTCTTGTCTATTTGAAACAGACCTAGAGCAAACTGTCATATTTCCTTGATTCTAAGACCTAACTTCCCCCCTCTCATGTTTTAACAGTTCTGAAATAAATTATGTCATATATACATCATGTCATTTATTAAATGTATACCTTACTGTGTTTTTCCCTGTAACCCTATTATTACAATTGCTATGTGCCTTTGCATCTAGAAAAGTTGGTAATTACATATTTCACTTAATTTTAGAATCAGTGGTGATGCTGGGAAACTGGTTTTGTTTAATTGATTTTTTAATGATTTTAAACCACGAGGCACTACTAAATCATGGAAGAATTCCTATTTGATACTCCCTGTCCTCATAACCTTTTGATAGTTTGGTTTTTCCATCAGCAGTTGTAAGAGGCAGTCAGTACCCCCTGGGAAATATCAAAGAGCAAACTGGGAAAGAGGAGTTTCTGTCATTATCCCCTCCCACTGTTTTCACTCGGTGGGGTCTGATTACAGGGTGTTGCCCCTTTCTAACAGTCCTCTGAGTATTTGAGGATTTACACTGCAGGGCCCATTCACCACCTTTTTTTAACTCTTGAAATTGGAAGCAAGAGGTACTTGAGTGTTGTTGTGAATCCTGAGAAACTTGGCTCTGAAGGTTGTTTCAGAACTGTTGCAAGTTCTGTCTAGGGATGTCATTAGGGATGTTAATGGAAGCCTTAAACAAAGACACTTTCCAGGTGCTGGATTCTGCCAGCCTGTAAGTATGCTCTCTGGAGGATGTGTTCATCATGATTCTGGAAGGCTGTGGTTGGCCGTGCAACAGCCTGCAATAGTTGCACCATCTAGATCAAGAGGGCCCAGAGCCCTGTGACTTCGATTTGCGAGCAGCAGCTTTAGTGGGCTCTGCAGCTTCTTACTGTATCCATCCTTAAGAACAGAACTAACAAAAAAATTGAGGTGAGTAGGCATGTTGGTGAGAAAGGAAAGAGCAAATCAAGAGAAAGCCAGCTAGCCATTGTAATTGTTTCATGTGTGCGAGAGCGAGCCTCAGTAAACAAATGGTAGTGATCCGTGAGAACTAGAAGAATGGAATCTTTCCACTGGCGCAGGATTTCTCAGAAGTCAGTTTGGGATTGTAACTTTTCTTGCTCAGATTAATTTTGCTGAGTATTGGGCTAGGTGCTGATTAGAATATGTGGGAGTAGTTGGCCTATCTTGCCTATCTTTCGAATTACTTACCTTTTGTGTTTTAGTACCCCCCCCCCCCACACACCCCGTTTGGTCAATTTGAAATGAATAGACATTATGGGTCTATTAAGAATCTGGATGATTGTGGATCATGGATATTTAGGGAAGATGAAAATTCTTGATTAGATTTTTAGCTCTGTAGATTGAATATATTTATTTAGAATTGCATGTGAGATAGAGGAGGGAGCAAAATTTAAGAGCCTAACTTTATGGTGTTGATGGAATGTAACCTGGGTACGGTTCAATTAAAAATGTCCTTTCTGTGACATATTGGGACAATTGACAAAATCTGATTAAGGTCTCTAGATCAGATAGAATTGTGTCAGTGTTAATTTCCTGGTTTTGGTCAGTTTTCAGGATGTACACGCTGAAGTGTTTAGGGGTAAATGGACATTGTGTTATATATAGAGGGCAGGGCATACAGCAAATATGGCGAAATATTAACATTTAGGAAATTTGGGTGTAGGGTATATAGGAATTCTTTGTACTATTCCAACTCTTCTATAGGAAACATTCTGAAATTGTGTTTTAAAAAATCCTTTCTGCACTTTTCTCTTTTTAAAATTGTAAATCCAGTGGGGTGCCTGGGTGGCTCAGTCGGTTAAGTGGCCGACTTCGGCTCAGGTCATGATCTCATGGTCCATGAGTTCAAGCCCTGCGTCGGGCTCTGTGCTGACAGCTCAGAACCTGGAGCCTGTTTCAGATTCTGTGTCTCCCTCTCTCTGACCCTCCCCTGTTCATGCTCTGTCTCTCCCTGTCTCAAAAATAAATAAAACGTTAAAAAAAATTAAAAAAAAAATAAAATTGTAAATCCCTTTCAGTTCAGTTCTAACATGCACTAGATGGAAAGTTTCTACATGTATATATTTAAAGTTCAAGACTTATTGCCTGGCCTAGCTCCCTTCCTCCCTCCCTCCCTTACTCCCTTCATCTTTGAGGTTCTGTGCACCTTTGCTGAGAGAATTCTCTAGCATCTTGAAACAGTGACATAAGATTGCTTTATGTTCCAGTGACTGGGTCCCTTTAACTAGATTGCTACTGGTAATTTCTCAAAGAAAGAAACTATTAAAGGGACAAATTACCTTCTGTAAGAATAGAAAGCAAATGCTAGTAACAAAATAGTTTGGGGAGGAGATGGCTTTATTTCCTCTGTCCCCTTTAAAATGGTTGAGTAGGATTGCAAACGTATCGTGGAAGCAAATACATAAAAATGAAAATGGCTGTGTTAAGACAGTGGGGTTTTAGATACTTTCATTTTCTGAAACTTGTACTATTTTTCCATGAGAAAGTTGTGTATGTTACTTTGTACATCTTGTATCTTTAAAGTAACCTTTCTTCTTATCCTTGATTCTACAGAGTGGAGGCTGTGTCCCACAGACTCTGGCATCATGAACATATTTGATCGGAAGATCAACTTTGATGCGCTCTTAAAATTTTCCCACATGTAAGTGTTTTGATCTTGACTGTAGTTTATTATTGCATTTCCTTTCATATCTTGTTTCTTTTCCTACTTTATTAACTTTTGTATGTATAAACTAACATGTTAGCTTTGCTAGAATCCAGACACTGATAAAAGCACCCCAATTCTTTTTTTTGTTTGTTTCCACAAATAAAGTTTTTTTAAAATTTTTTTTCTTTTTTTATTGATTTTTTTTAATATATGAAATTTATTGTCAAATTAGTTTCCATACAACACCCAGTGCTCATCCCAAAAGATGCCCTCTTCAGTGCCCATCACCTACCCCCCCCACCCCCCCCCCCCCCCCCCCCCCCCCAATCAACCCTCAGTTTTTAAGAGTGTCTTATGCTTTGGCTCTTTCTCCCACTCTAACCTCTTTTTTTTTTTTTTCTTCCCCTCCCCCATGGGTTTCTGTTAAGTTTCTCGGGATCTGCATAAGAGTGAAAACATATGGTATCTGTCTTTCTCTGTATGGCTTGTTTCACTTAGCATAACACTCTCCAGTTCCATCCACGTTGCTACAAAGGGCCATATTTCATTCTTTCTCATTGCCACGTAGTATTCCGTTGTGTATATAAACCACAATTTCTTTATCCATTCATCAGTAAAAGAACCCCAATTCTAAGGGCTGTTGTGTGGTCATTGAAATACCATTTAGTTATTCTAGTTTGGATACTGATTGTTCATAATTTGGGGCCTTTGGCTCCTCCCCAGCATTTAAGATTCTCAGTTAACCAATTTTCAAATCATTCTTTCTTTATTATAACTTATACATATGCCCTGGGAAGAAGAGAGAGAAATGATTATTAGCTTAGAAATGAGATTGGTCCTAGAATGATGGCTGTTTAACATTCTTTCCTAGAACCCCCTCGACACAGCAGCACCTGAAGAAGGTCTATGCCAGTTTTGCCCTCTGTATGTTTGTGGCGGCTGCAGGGGCCTATGTCCATGTGGTCACTCATTTCCTTCAGGTAAGAGCAGTGTCTCTCCCAGTTGCTGTGGCACAAATTGCATTAGGTTGAAACCAGCTCAGCAGGATGGTGCAAGCCTGTATCCCTCCTTAATCCTTTTCTGTAGTTTGTTATCTGAATCAGCCAGAGCTAGCTGGTAAATAAGGACATGCAGAGCCATTTAAATTTTTTGGCAGCTGTGCCCTCTCTAGAAACTGAGAACAGGATGTCATAACCTGGACACTGAATGATGGGCAGCTGACGTGTAAGACCCTGACACTATAAGTAGTGACATGACATGACTGCTGGGGTTTGCATGGTAGCCTTTTTATCTTTTCCTTCGTTCTTCCTCTTTTTTGCCTGTAACTGGAGTTCTTAGATGCAACACACTGATTGTATGCTTATCAGGAGAGGCAGGGTTGAGACCTTCGAGGATTTGACCTATTTTATTCTCTGATGCTCTTATGTCTGCATGGTTGAGTAAAAACCTGCAACAGCTCACTTTCCTGTGTTGAAAGAGACCTGGGGTTTGGCCAGTTGGAATAAAAGGGACAGTTGAGGAATAACCAAAAAGTTTGAAGTTCTCACTAACCAAGACTTGTCCTTTCCAAGTGTCCTTTTTAGTGTAAGTACAGGGGTGTGGTCTGTGTTGGCATTTGCCACTACTGAGAACTGTCCCTATGCTCAGGCATCTCCTGGCAGAGGTTGTGTGAAAAATTACTCTAGATACTCAAAGGATAAGACTTTGGTCCCTGGAGTTTAGACTAAAACATACTCCACCTTCTAGGCAAGAGTAGCCATTTTGGCTTCTGTTTGTGTGTTGGGTTTTTTGGTTTGTTTTTTTAAGTAATGTAGTAAAATGCAGTTATCCTCATTATTCATGTATTCCGTATTTATGAATTTACCTACTTGGTAAAATGTGTTTGTAAGCCTAAAATTAGTACTCACAGTGCTTTTACAGACATTTGCAGTCATAAGCAGAACCGCAAAAAATTTGAGTTGCGTATCTCACGTGTTCCAGCTGAGGTTGAATGAGGCAACACACTGCCCTGTTTCAAGCTCTTGTACTATAAACAAGGATCCTTTTTGTTGGTCTGTGTAGTGCCACGTTTTTTGCATTTTTGTAATTTTGATGGTGATGTCAGTGTTTAAAGTGGACCCCAAGCATAGTGCTAGAGTGCTGTCTAGTGTTCCTAAGTGCAAAAGATGTTCCTAACTGCAAAAAAAAGTTCACTAAGACTGTGATGTGTCTTAGTGAAGTGTGTCCATAAGACTATGGAGAAAATATGTGTGTTAAATAAGCTTGTTGAGGCACGAGTTGTAGTGCTGTTGGCCATGAATTCAAGGTTAATGAATCAACAGTATATATCAAATAAAGTGTCCTTAAACATAAACACATGTAAAACATGTATTGTTCAGTTGAAGAAAACATAACCAGAGGTACGTGAGAATCTAACCCTTTATTTTTCTCAGGAGCATTTGTTCAGTATTCATTAATTCGTTGTTCACAGTAACTTTATAGAGCGTAACTATGAGAAAAATGAGGATCAGATATACCTTTAAAGGAAGAAAGGAACTTTAGTCTGCACATACCTCCTTAATTATTTTCCTCTTTTTCTAGTGCCTGGCTTTTCCCACTTGGATTTTTTAAAGAATTTTTTATCTTCTTACAAAATTAATGCATGTTCATTGTAGAGAATTTGGAAAACAGACTAGTGGTGAAAAAGAAATAAAAACTCCTTAATCCTATCACCCAGAAATAACTGTTGACATTTTAGTTCTTAACCTCGGTCTCACTCCATTCAGACTGCTCTAACAGAATACCATAGACTGAGTAGCTTAAACAGCAAACATTTTTCACAGTTTGGGAGGCTGGAAGTCCAAGATTATGGCACCAGCAGATATGTTATGTGGTGAGGACCTGCTTCCTGTGTAAATAACCGTCTTGTTGCTGTGTCTCCACACAGCGGAAGAGGCAAGGAGCTCTCTGGGATCTCTGTTACAAGGGCACTAATGAAGTCTCCACCCTCATGACCTAATCACCTTCCAAAGACCCCCACCTCTCAAAATACCAGCACATTGGGGGTTAAAAGTTAAACATGAATTTTGGGGAGACATAAAAATCCAGTTTGTAGCACCCTCTCAGTCTTTTTTCTCTGTATAGGTATATATGTTTGTGTGTATGTGTTTTAAAGTTTATTCATATTGAGAGAGAGAAAGAGAAAGAACAAGCTGGGGAGGAGCAGAGAGAGGGAGAGACAGAGAATCCAAAGTGGGCTCTGTGCTGAGAGCAGACAGTTTCATGTGGGGCTTGAACTCAGGAACTGAGAGATCATGACATGAGCCAAAGTCAGATGCTTAACCAGCTGAGCCACCCAGGCACCCCTGTGTGTGTGTGTGTGTTGTTGTTGTTTTAATTTTTTAATGTTTATTTCTGAGACAGAGTATGAGCGGGGGAGGGGTAGGAAGAGAGGGAGACACAGACTCAGAAGCAGGCTCTGAAGCTGACGGCACAGAGCCTGATGTGGGGCTCGAACCCACAAGCTGTGAGATCATGACCTGAACTGAAGTCAGATGCTCAACTGACTGAGCCACCCAGGTGCCCCTGTGTGTGTGTTTTAAAGTGATCAAAAAGAGGTCATTTCTACTTGTCCTACAGATTTGAATGTGCTTCAAGCACTTGTCACATGATCTTTTTCTTGGGCAAGAATCACAGTTTGCCTTAGGTAGTTGTGGCTGATAGACTACCCAGGTCAGAAGAGCCTCTAACACCCACCATAACACACCTAATCCTGTCTTGTAAGCCTTCTGGTTTCTCCTTATCCCTCTCTGCCTTTTCCACTTCCTCCAGGTTAGAAGCCAGTATTAGGAAGTTCAGATGAATATTTGATCCCAATAAGGTCTCCTCCAGAATACATTTGATATTTTCAAGTATTTAATTATTGACTCTGGATCTGACAGGCTGGCCTGCTCTCTGCCTTGGGCTCTCTGGGGTTGATGATTTGGCTGATGGCAACACCTCATAGCCGTGAAACTGAGCAAAAAAGACTGGGACTTCTTGCTGGATTTGCTTTCCTTACAGGTATGGTAAGGACTGGGCTAATTTGGGGTGGGAGTGGGTACTGTATCTAGTATCTCTTTAGACTAAGGCCCAAGATTTGTGTGTATTCTCGTTGACCTCAACTGGCACTCTGTACTACTCAGTCTTGTATTTGAGTGTATTTTGTCTTGTATTGCTTTCTTAATTCAAAGAGGTACATCTTGCTTTCCCATCCAGAGGATAAGCTCTTTGTGACTACTGACTGTGACTTACACACACTTTTGTATCCCAAAATAAGCATTTATGTGTGTGAATGAATGAGATTCAAGAGCTTAGGTAGCATAACTAAGCCTGACAGTGGACTCAACACTGGCAACTCGTCCCTCCTGTGACCATCAATTCTGAACTTTGCTGACAGTTCATTAAAGCCGTACATTGAGAGCCATCCTACAGAGCACATTGCTAATTCTCAAGAAAACAGTTAAAAGCACAGCTCTTCTGCAATTATTATTAAAGGAAACAGGACTCAAGCTACATAGTAAAAATATTTGCGAAGCAGCATTTGACTCAGTACAACTCATTTTGAGCGTGTCTGTATAGTGTTGAAGTAGAAGGGAAGGGATTTAGAGATTAGGATTTTTTTAAATAGGGAAAGCTAGTTTGTGAAGGCATTAAGGGGGGGAATTATCAGAAGGAGAGAGAGTAGCAAGAGTACAGGAAACGTTGGGGCTGGAACAGGTTGCCACTGCACCCTCCTCTTGGCCAGTGTCCACCCGCAGAACTGGTCTGGCCTTTTCTATAAAAGGAGTCAGCCCTGAAAGACTACAGGTTGCTGGCCACAAGGCACTGGTTTGCTCTTGATCCTTCTCTTCTGATTCCTGATCTGGCCTACATTCTAGTCTCACATCACTCCTCTTCAGAGTATTGCAGGCTTACAGTTTAACTCAAAAAAAAAAAAAAAAAATTTTTTTTTTAACTTATTTTTTGTTTAATATTTATTCATTTATTTTGAGGCGGGGGGGGGGGGGACTGAGAATCAGCCCAGAGCCTGATGGGGGGCTCGAACCCACAAACTGAGATCATGACCTGAGCCGAAATCAAGAGTCAGTTGCTCAGCTGACTCAGCCACCCAGGTGCCCCTAGCTCAAAAATGTTTGATATGCTTGCTTCATTTTTCCTAATCCGTATTCATCCTGGGTCATCCAAGATTTTCAGCTAAGAGGACAGTTTTGTAGCTGTGTCTATAAATAACTCAGTCAAGTATATGTTCTCTGGAAAACAAGGAAGATGGAGAAGAGAGAGATTTAATTACTTTAGTACACATGTTTGTTTTTTAAGAGCAGGGCATATCTGCACTTTTGATGGTCAACTTTTGTACAAGGGTCCTCTTCAGGAGTTGATGGTAATACTGTGTTCTGGGGCTTTTTGTTTTCTAGGAGTTGGCCTGGGCCCTGCTCTGGAGTTGTGCATTGCCATCAATCCCAGGTAACTATTTTAGTAGCATCTTATGTCTTTTTATCATTGCAGATACGCTTTCTAAATAGGTTTGCAGACCTGTAGCCCTCAGTCTAATGGTCTTTTCCTCTAACAGCATTCTTCCCACCGCCTTCATGGGCACAGCAATGATCTTCACCTGCTTCACCCTGAGTGCACTCTATGCCAGGCGCCGCAGCTATCTCTTTCTGGGAGGTAAGTGCAGACTGAAAAACAGAGAGAGGGTCTCCGCTTTAGCCGGAATTCTCACTGGGACTCTTTGCCTACCCTCCAACTTCTTGTGACTGTTGGGTTGAAATTGAAAGTCTTAATTTGGGGGGAAACGTAAGGAATAGCTTTAATGAGGTTGCCTTACTTTGCTTTGGCTTTTCCCAGGACGGCATTTTGTCCTCTCTTGTAGGTGTCTTGATGTCAGCCATGAGCCTGATGCTCTTGTCTTCCCTGGGGAATCTTTTCTTTGGATCCATTTGGCTTTTCCAGGTGAGACTTTACATATAACTTCCAGCAGCCATTTGCCTTGCGCATCTTTTTCTTGCTTCACCCTAAAGCAAGGTGGACTTAGAATCTTCCAGAAAGCTCACTTTCATTGGGCAGTGAAGAATTGTGCCTAGGGAAGCCATGTGGTTTCCACCATAGACTTCTGTTCCCATGAATGTTAATGTCATTCATTAGGCTTAGCATTTGTTGTACTTTCAAATTGCCAAGAGCCAAGAGCCAGAAAGAGGTACAGCTGGTTTTTTCCTCTGTGGCATCTACCACATAGTCACCCATCTCATTCTTCTTGTGTTAGGCAAACCTGTATGTGGGGCTGGTGGTCATGTGTGGCTTCGTCCTTTTTGATACTCAACTCATTATTGAAAAAGCTGAAAATGGAGATAAGGATTATATCTGGTGAGTGAAAACTGGTCTTTAACGCCTCCCTTTCTGTCCCTGTGAGTAGGGTTAAAAGTGGACTAGGTGGCCCTATCCGAATTTAAGTGGCCAGCCTCCGGGAGTGTATATGGGAGGATACCCATGCTTTTGGAACTGTATACCAAATAGCATAGTCTCCCTCAATTCCTGAAAGACCTCAGATCTTTCAAAAATTGAATTAATAATACACATTTAATTATCCTTACTTTTAAGGCATAGGACAGGGAAAGGCATCTTTCTTCACCTTTTGCTCTATATTTTTGTATTTTTTTTAACGTTTGTTTATTTTTGAGAGAGCGAGAGCAAGCAGGGGAGGGGCAGAGAGAGAGGAGACACAAAATCTGAAACAGGCTCCAGGCTCAGAACTGTCAACACAGAGTCCCAATGCAGGGCTTGAACCCACGAACTGGGAGATATGACCTGAGCCAAAGTCGGACGCTTAACCGACTGAGCCACCCAGGCACCCCTATTTTTGTATTTTTTAAACCTTTAACCATGAGAAGAAGAAACACATTCTTAATATATACATTTTTTTTAACGTAGTAATCCTCTCAGAGTTTCTTAACTAGTTAACGGTAGTTCAGGGTTCAGATATAGGCCCCTGCAGAGTCTAAAGCTGAGTTTTTCTTTTCCCTGTGCTGCATGGCTTTGTTGAGTTGTAAAGGATCTCAGACACCAGAGTTTTACTTAGTTGGTGGTTCGGTGAAGCTCACTTGTGGGGTAGACACGGGGTTTTTATGTCCTGCACCTCTGTGGACTGTGGATAAAGGAAGGTAGGAAATGCCAACTTATAATCTGGTTCTTCTGTTTCAGGCACTGCGTTGACCTCTTCTTAGATTTCATTACTCTCTTCAGAAAACTTATGATGATCCTGGCTATGAATGAGAAGGTTAGTCAGCCTACCACCTAGAGATGAGAGAATGGCTCCTGAACTCAACATCTATGTATACTTCAAATTTGAAAACTTAACGAAGTGTGTAGGTCCAGGTTAACTGTAAGGCCACCAGAAGTCTTTAGCCAAAGGAGAAAAAGGAACAAGTAAAACAACTCCCTTAAAAAAGGGGAGGGTGGGGGTGGAGGATCCCTAGTGTGGGACTCTTGACCTCAGGGTTGTAAATTTGAGCCTCACATTGGGTGTAGTGATTACTTAAAAGTAACAAAACTTAAACAAAAAACCAGATCTCTGAGATTAGTATCAAATGAGAAAAGGGCTTCAGTGGCACCAAGAAACAGTCTACTATATAAAGAATTTAAAGGCTGTGAAGATGGTTATGACTCAGGAAAGATATTCTAGGGAATTTGTTTAATCTTGGCAATCAGCTTTTATAAATGTGTGTCAGAAGTAGACCAGTTTTATCCGCTTGTTAGTCTTGTTTCCAGAGAAGCATTCTGTATATGGTTAGTGAGTGCCATACATAGTCTCCTCCGGCAGTAGGGGAACAAATGAAATCATGAGGTGTTTTTTTTTTTTTTACAGATCTTACTAGGAAACAGGAGACAGTGTGATGCTGGTGGAAACAGATGAGTAGGTGGGATTGGTGGCTCTGTCTTATTTGTGTGGCGACTAGACTGAGCTCCAAGCAGGTTTTAGGCAAAGCAACTCAACTTTCATTTGTTTAATACACTGGGCTTCCACCGAGGATTGAATGACATGTTCACTGGACTAGATCATTTCTGGGCGTTGGTTTGTGCCCAGGATTTATGCTTCTCTGGCTTAATGGAAAGTTGGTCTTGGCCTCTTGTTGGAGTTATTTTGGGGTGGACTGCCAGTCTGCAGCTTTCACTGGATGAGATCCGAGCTGTGGTAGTTATGAGTAAGCCAGGAGTGGTCAGGTGGCCCAGCTGGGTGCTCTTAGAGTGGAAGCGGGGACAGCTGCTTAACTTTTACTCCTGTCAGGTCTGTCAGCAACTTGAGGGACCACCAGTGGAAGATGGTTAAGATCCAGTTCCTCCCTCACGGAGGAAGCATTTCTCCTCTCTTTTTATGGTCTTGTTCCCTTCCAGTCTCTAACCGAAGGTAGCCAGGTATTGGCTCCCTCAAGAGTTTTAGCTTGAATGCCAGATGCCGAAAATTAATTGGGCGATTTTTCTCCATTTCTAGGACAAGAAGAAAGAGAAGAAGTGAAATGACCTTCCAGCCTTGTCCAGTTTGACCTCCTGTCCCTCCACCCCTCATTTCCTCTTCGCACACATTACAGGTGGTGTGTTCTGTGATAATGAAAAGCATCAGAAAAGCTTTTGTACTTTGTGGTTTTCTCTACTTTGAATTTTTTGATCAAAAAACTGATTAGCAGAATATAGTTTGGAGTTTGGCTTCGTATTCCTGGGGTTCTTCCCCACTCCCTTTTCTGCCCAGCCCCGTCCTAGCCTCTTCCTCTGCTCAGGCAGCCGGTCACCATGACGAGGAGTGGGACCCACAGGAGAGCAAACTCCAGGAGTCCACTTTCCAGCCGAACTTCGCCAGGTGCACCTGAACTGGTAGAGGCGCCTCAGCCCTTTGCTCAGCATCGTTTGGTTTGTGCACAGTTCCTGTGGGACTAGGCAGTGTGTTTCCCATTGGAAAGGAGTTTGGTGGTCCCGTTTTTTTTACCCAGGCTCACTGTATCTGAGCTTCTGTCAACACCTACAAAGAAAATGAAGAGCCTCTCCTGGTGGATGCTTTGCTTCCTCTGAGCTGCCCAAGCGGTTGCTGGTCTGACAAACACATCTCTCTGCCTTGCTATCCTAAAAGGAGTGTGGATTTATGTGTTCCTATTCCCCATCCCTTGTCTGACCGTTGGGGAATCTGCCTGTTTCTATCCGTGAGGAGGGAGGATTTCAATACAAAGGAAAGACTGATTCTTGTCAGACATTTATGAAAAGGCTGGTTATGTATGGCAAGATAGAGCATAGAATTCCCTAACTTCCCATCTTTATTTTGGTCATCACCTTAGTTGTTGAGTGGCTTCCACCACAGTGACTTTGATTGAAGATCCCAGGAGAGGAAGGATAGGGAAGGGGCATGGTTGAGCCTGGGGGTAATTGTAAACTAATTCTGCCAGGCAGACCTAGATTAGGACCTGTTTGGGGCAGTGGGGGAGAAAATCGCTGCTAACTGAATGGTTCTTTGTTCAGATCAGCAGAACTGGGTGGTGATGACTTAGGCAGCATTCATGACAGTCCAGTGCATTTCTGTCTTCCGCCTGGACGCCAATAATGTCAGGCCAGAGATTTGGGGCAGTAGATAAACATTCATTTTACAGATGCACTTTAGTTTTTGGGCTGTTCACCTGTTCCCAGAAATCTGTAGCCTTCCGGGTGGGGACTAGGTGATCAAACCTGTAACACCTCTAATTCCCTTCAGCTTTGTGGTTGTGAGTGAGGGAGGGTGATACCAATGGGGATCACCAGCTCTTTCCCAGGGAGCTGCCACAGTCAGCGGGCACAGAAGGGCAGGCAGCCTCGAGAGCGGTTGTGACTCTGGCTACTCACAGGGCCTCAGTGTAAGGGGGACTGAGCCATCAGGAGTCCACTGCCAGGATGATACCACTTTTGGCTCTCCCTGTTCACAACCAGCACACAGTTTGACCCGGTGGCTGCTGGTTCGCAGGGCACCGCATCCCCGGGCCACCCTGTGAAAAGATTTGTTCCCGGGGTGTTGGTATTCCTAGAGTGCCATGCTGCCCAGAATGGCTTGCTTCTGCAGAGGATGCTGCCCTCTGATTTAGCTGCCGCCTCCAGCCTCTGGCTTGAGAACTTACTAAAGGGACTTCCTTCCCATTACCCCCCCGCCCGCCCCCCCCCCTCCCCGGCCCCAGTAGCACTCTCCATAAATTTGTTGATTCTCTGCTAGGCCTGAGAATCTGAGTTACATCTCTTGAAGCCAAACTCCACCTCTTATGCTTTTTTGCTTGGGATAAAGGAGTTTTTCTTTAGAAACAGTGCCAAGAATGACAAGATATAAAAAACTACTTTTAAAGAAAATGTCTAACAGGTTTTTAATACAGTAATCACTGTAATTATCACTTTCTTTTCTAGTTCCTTGGTTTTCAGCTCAGGCTGCATTCTCTAACTCATACTGTGAAGACAAAGGTGTTTTTGATTCAGAAATATAT
Organism: Lynx canadensis; assembly: GCF_007474595.2. Classification (NCBI taxonomy): domain Eukaryota; kingdom Metazoa; phylum Chordata; class Mammalia; order Carnivora; family Felidae; genus Lynx; species Lynx canadensis. Next base: position 76,110,849 of record NC_044309.1, read on the forward strand.
GAAATCAACATAGTCTTAATTTGTAAAAAAAATAAAGAAAATTCCTTAACCTTTCCTGGTGTAACCGTGTGTTACGTTCAAGGCCACAGCTGAACATGGGCTTGGGTACTGTCTGACTTGCTGAGTGGGGCCTGGGAGTGGAACAGATTTCAAGTTGCTGCTCTAGACTTAGCAGACTGGTAAATAGAAAGAAACAGGGACCCCCGTTAGGCCTCCCATTCTGTAGCTCCAGCTTGCTACAAATGTTGGGAATTTCCTGTCCAATATATAGCCCGGGCCCTTTTCCAGTCCTCCCCCTCCCCAGCCTTTAGGTGCTTTGTGGTAGCAGCTACATGGCTCTAGTGAATGCCAACCTTTGGAATTTGGTGATGCATAAATGGGAAAGGCATCATGATCTACTCATTCTGCACGTCTTTGGTCACCTGCTCTGGCCAGGCTCTATTGTAGGTGCTAGGAAAATTTTCATCAGTGAAAAATATAAAAATCCTTGTCCTCAGAGTTTATGAGATTATAAACCTGTTTGCATTACAATCAGGTTATGCCATTTTGGCATGCTTGCTCTCTGGTTACTGTGTACTTTGTAGACACAGAAGCTTCCTCTTAGGATCTGTTAACCCTGACTGGTTCAAGTTATGCGCAGTTGACCTCTTGGATTCCCCATACCCCCATCCCAGCCAAGGTTAGCCACTTTCCCTGACTTGGAAAGTATGCCTTAAGTTCTCAACCGTTTCTGTCTTGCAGACTCTGAAAAACTCCAGTGTCAAATACTTTTTAAAGCATTACTATTTGGGGGGTGTTGCCTTTATCTACAAGGCACAGCGTAGTGCTTAATGATAAATCAAGCACTGCAAAATGCTTTGCGTGTTTTGTTCACTACTCCCAATAGCCTAAGAAGGTGGTATATTTACCACATATGATCAATAACTTCCAAGGTCATGACAGCAGGCTGTCTCCAGAGCCCCTGGCTCTTCATTGGTGCTCTGTATAGGCAACGCTACACCGTGTTAGTGCCTCCTGGCTGATGTTATCCTTCCCATCCTGACCTTCGTCCTGGCTAGGGCTCCAGCTGTTTGGGGTGGAGAAGGGGATCCCCATCCCCAATCGTCACCAGAGTAGGAGCGTGAGCTCCCTTTTAGTCTCCCCCCCCCCCCCCCAGCAAGCCCGCCAAATACAGATCAGACAGGAGAGATGAATGCATAGCTCAGTCCATGCCTAGTGGAACTGCAGGCCTGACCTACAGTGAAGAAGGCACTGGTGGAGGGCAGAAGTGGAAGCATGTGTGCCCTGGCAAGAGAACATCTGCCCTGCCTGCAGGTGATTGGATGAGGGCACCCGCTAGGCAGCAGGCCATGTACTGGTCCCCCTTGACCAGAGGTAAAGATGGATAGGGCAGTAACTGCTTTTTAGTCCTTCATGGCCGAGCAGCGCAGGAGAGTTACACGGAGACGTTAGTTACGTGCTTACACGGGTGTAAGCACAGTGACCATGAGACAATAGTGGGAGACCTCCCTGCCTGGCTGTTCAGGTAAGTGTTTTGGAGATGACACCTGAGCTAAAGCCGAAGCTCCAAGATTGATTTAATATGAGACAGTTGGTGAGGTTAAGACAGGCAAAGGAGGACTAGATGTTTCCAAGTGGAAGGGTTAGTATGAGAACAGGCCCAGGAGTGTGACTAAGCCTGGGGAGGTGCTGGACCAGCAACGTGTTAGGTTCTGCTGTGTTTTGGTTAATTTTTGTTTGAGAGAGGAGAGGGAGCTCGAGCACGTGCAGGGTAAGGGGTGGGCGGGGGGCGGGGCAGATGATCCCAAATTGGCTGTGCTGACAGCTGAGAGCCCAATAGCAGGCTTGAACTATGAACCAGGAGATCATGACCTAGGCCAAAGTCTGACGCTTAAGTGACTGAGCCACCCAGGCACCCCTCTGCTGGGTTTTGAAGTTTAAAGAGACTGCTAGGAAGTGGGAGGGAGGGGCAAACAGGGAAACAGTGACTGAGGACCTGATGTGCTTAGAACTGGCTTGGTCCTGAGGGCAACAGGAAGGACTTTGAGCAAGGGAGTGGTCAGATTTGCATTTTTACAGCTCTGGTGATTGGAGGACGGGGTTGGGTGCAGCTGAAAGGCAAAGACACTCTAACACCCAGATTGTGGTCTTTCTCATTTCCCACTAAAAAGAACCAGAGCTTCTGGGGCAAGTGGTGCTGAGACGTCTGTGTAGATGTGCAAGATGCACCCGGAACATAATGCTATGGCAGGAAGTAAAGAAGCTATAAAAGATGGCTGGTATAATTGACAAGGATGCAGGGGCTAACCCGAAGAGGTTCCTCCCGGCTAACGATAGGATCATCTGAGCATCAGTGCAAGTGCAATGTATTGAATTACAAGTGCAATGGATTGAAATCAAATTTTTTAAATCTCTAAGTTCATGATGATATTTTTAAAATAGTGGGAAAAAATTTTTAAAAATAAAATATTGGTCACCTTTGAAGGATGTTAGAAATAAGTGACTTCTGAATACTTGTTAATAAAGGGAAAGAAGCATTTATCTTTTCTGTATTAACTGTACTTCAGGGTAATCAAAAAGTGAAAATTTCTCTCTATAGAGATATTCCAGCTAATAGATAATGGAATTATAGAGTTAATTTATCACTATTTTGTAAACCTCTAATGAAATAATTAAGCTAGGCAATAATCGACAGCTTCAACATCATATGAAGAGAGACAACCAGGGGCACCTGGGTGGCTCTGTTGGTTAAGCGTCCAACTTCGGAAGCTCGTGATCTCACGGTTCATGGGTTCGAACCCCATGTCAGGTTCTGTGCTGACAGCTTGGAGTCTGGAGCCTGCTTTGGATTCTGTGTCTCCCTCTCTCTCTGCCTCTCCCACATGTGTGCTCTCTCTCTCAAAAATAAACATTAAAAAAAAAAAACAAAAAACAACCTGACATTATATGCCTCCTGCTGGAAGTCGACGGCACTACCGCTGAAGCTTTCTTGCAAAAGCAAAAAAAAAAAAAAAAAAAAAAAAAAAATCCAAATAAAAAAAAAAAAAACCAAATAAAATTTTTCTGGATCTAAGTACAAGTTTACAGGAAAAACATGAATCAGAGGACTATGTTAAATGACATCATGTTAAATGACATCATGGGGATGCAAGCAGGAAAAATCCAGTAAATGTAAAACTCTAAGGACAAACAACATGGCTTCTTTAAAAAAAAAAAAAGGCGGAGCACCTGGGTGGCTTAGTCGGTTAAGCGGCAGACTCTTGATTTTGGCTTAGGTCACTCATGGTCTGTGAGTTCCAGCCCCTCCGACTCTGCGCTGACAGCATGGGTCCTGCTTGGGATTCTCTCTCCCTTTCTCTCTGCCCCTCCCCCACTTGTGCTCTCTCTCAAAATAAACTTAAAAAGGCAAAGAAACAAGAACAGAATGAAAAAACAAGAGGAAAAGGAACCCAGAGACTTATGAGCCATATCGACAAAATGCAAGGATGGATCCTGATTTAAATAAGCCAGTTGTAAATGAGACAGGCAAGTGGGCCAGTTTGAACTTGTGGTTACCGTTCTCCAGGATGGTCCCCTAAGATCCTGGCCTCCCGGTATTCACACCCTCTCACAACGAAGCAGGTTGGCCCATGTGACCAACGGAATAGTGGAGACATGTGTGTGACTTACAAAGCTGGGTCAGGAAAGGTTTTGTAGCTTCCTCCTTGGATCCTTGCTCTGGGGGAAACCGGACAAGGTTCTGAGGCCATTCAAGCTGCCCGTAGAGAGCCCTTGTGGTGAGGACCTGTGCCCCTGCCAAAAGCCAGCACTGACCTGCCAGCCTGTGTAGATGAGCCACATGGAAAGCAGATTCTCCAGTACCTGTCAGACTTCCAGGTGACTGCCATCTCATGAGACGCTGATCCAGAACCACTTCGTTCATCTGCTCCCGGATTTCCAACAAACTGAGCAACAATAAATGTTTATTATTGTTTTAAACCTCTAAGTTACACAGCAACAGATAACTAATATAAATACTGATTAGATAATGATACAAAGAAATATTATGAATGCGTAATGCGAAGAATGTTATTTGAAAGTTGTTTTAGAGATGCATACTGAAATATTTATAGATGCATTAACATGCCGCCTGAGATTTGCTTCCAAATAATGCAGTTAAGCGGTAGCAGAGAGTGGATGTATAGATAAAGCAAATGGTCATGAGTTTATATTGGTTGTGGCAATGAACATATTCACTGTACTATTCTCTAGATTTTCATATTGCTGAAATTTTCTATAATAAAAGTTTATTTTATTTTATTTTATTTGAGAGAGAGAGGGTGCGAGTGAGGGGCAGAGAAGGAGAGAGAGAAAAGCGGGGAGCACCTGAAATGGGGTTTGTGTTCATGAACCATGAGATCATAACCAGAGCTGAAGTCCAATGCTTAACCAACTGAGCTGCCCAGGTGCCCCATAAAAAGCTATGTTTTTTAAAAAGTACTTACGGGGCACCTGGCTGGCTCAGTGTGGGGAGCATGTGACTCTTGATCTTGGAGTTGTGAGTTTGAGCCCTACGTTGGGTGTAGAGATTACCTTAAAAAAAAAAAAAAAAAAGGTACTTTCAATGGTCTAGGCAAGAGAAAAGATGGCTGCAACAGAGCAGTAGTTATAAGGGTTATAAGAAAGGCAATGGAAGTAAAATATTCAGAAGGTAAAAATATACAGGTCTCAGTGATTGAACAGACATGGGAGGTGAGAAAGAAGAATCAAGAGCGACTCTGGGAGCTGGATGGACATAGCCACTTGCCAGCTGTGCAAGCTTGGGTGAGTTACTCAGCCTTTCTGTGCCTCGTTTCCCATGTGTGAAAATGAAGGTAAAAACAGTACTACCTATAAGGGTAATTGTATTAAGTTAGTTAAAACATGTAAAGCACTCAGAACAGTGCTTAGCACATAGTAAACCCTCTAAGTGTTAGCTCTTCCACTGGGGAGGCCCAGGACTCCTGCGGGATGGCAGTTTTGACTTTCCGCGTGAGATTGTGGCGGTGGGGCACTTCCATGAAGATGGCAGGAGACATTTGCATCTCAATCTGAAGTTCAGGAGAGAAGGTAGAGATAGAGATGTGAATGACTTGGCACATTGTAAAATAAAAGTGAACCAGCTCTTTGAACAGACACTTCACCAAAGATACACAAATAGCAAATAAGCACATGAAAAGATGTTAAATATAACTACATATTAAGCAAATGCAAACTAAAGCAAAAAGGAAACACCTCTGTACCCATGCCAGAAAGACAAAAATTAAAAAAAAAAACATAAACAGTGATAATACCAAGTACTGAGAAGAATGTGGGGCAGCGGGAGCCATCATACATTGCCAGAGGTCAAGTTAAAATGGTATGTTTATGGGACGCCCGGAGTGGCTCAGTCGGTTGGGCATCCAACTTCAGCTCAGGTCATGATCTCACAGCTCATGAGTTCGAGCCCCGCGTCAGGCTCTGTGCTGACCGCTCAGAGCCTGGAGCCTGCTTCAGATTCTGTGTTTCCCTCTCTCTCTCTACCCCTCTGCCGCCCATGCTCTGTCTCTCTCTGTCTCAAAAATAAATAAACATTAAAAAAATTTAAAAAAGAAAATAAAATGGTACGTTTACTTCTGGAACTTCTGGAAAACAGCTTGGCAGTTTCTCATAAAATTAAACACATACTAACCATACAACCCAGCAATTGCACTACTGGGTGTTTATCCTAGAAAAATAAAAATTTGCATTCACACAAAAACCTGTATGTGAATGTTCAGAGAAGCTTTATTTGTAATAAACCAAACCTGGGAACAATCCAAATGTCCTTCAACAGGCAAATGGATAAACTGTGGTATATCCATACAATGGAATACTCCTCTGCAATAAAAAGGAATAGCCATAGATATATACAACAACCTGGAGGGATCTCAAAAGCAATATTTCATGAAGAATGAGCAAGCCCAATGGAACCCCAGGAACCTCATATGTAAGGAGCATATGGAAACCTTTTCAATCTGTCCACGGTTCCCCAACACAACAAGTGCTGCCTAGGTTCAGGCCCTACTGAATCTTGCCTGGGTTACTGCCCCAGCCTCCTCACTGGCCCCAGCCCCCAGCCCCCAGCCTGGGGTCTCTCCAGTCCACTCCACACACTATTTCTAGACAGATCTCTCTGAGGGTAAACCCCGGACTTTTCAATGGTACATCTTTGCTCTCAAGATAAAGTCCAAACTTCTCAATGTATACTCAAATCTCCTGCTTACTTATGTCCTCTCAACTTTCAGATGCCATCTTATGCCCCAGTGGCCCTCTGCCCAGACTCTTCCGTGCCTCCCCACTCTCCTGCAGGCAACAGTCTCTGTAGGCTCCAGCCATAATACATTCATCTTTATGCTGGAATGTTCCATTTGATCGCTCGCTGCTAGGCTTTGGCATTTAAATTTTTCTGCCTAGAACTCTCACCGCCACCTTCCGTGGCTCAGTTAATCCCACCCTGCAGGTGTTGGTCCTGTTACCGCCTCATCTAGAAAGACTGGGTTAGAGCCCCTTCTGGAGCCTCCATAGCACCTGGGTGCGCTCTGTTGCAGCACTGCCCACGTTGTCCTGTGATCACCCAGTGACCGTTTGGCATCACCCACTAGAATTGTGAGTCCCGAGGGCTGGGACATGTCACATTCCCCTCTGGGTCCCTGGTATCTAGCTCAGTGCTTCACACCCACTAGGGGCCCAACAAGCGTTTGTTGTATAAAAGCAGTGTGGGTGGATGAGGAAATGAAGGCATGAGAGGGGAGGTCCAAGTCCACAAACTCATACTCTCTGTACTTTGCGCAACTCGTGAGGGCGTGGGAAGATGGCAGCTGATTTGGTGTGTCGGTCGCAAAGCCTCCCTGCATTTCCTCTTCTCACCACCGGGTGGCAATTCAGGCCTGCGAAGCTCTCAGAGGGGCGCCGCTGCCATTGCACCACCTGGTGGCAATATATTTTCCAACCGTTCTGCGGGAAGTGATTTTTTGGAGTACAAAGAATCGCCAAGAAAATACGCGGCAAACTTAATTTTGTAATTTTAAAATAACTCCTTGGAGTGCTCCTGCCTTAGAGAAGACCTCCGGTGCTACCCTGTTGCCTTCCACACGAGGCAGTGACAACCCCGATTTCCTGATGGCTTCTGCCACCTGAGGCCCCAGTGGCCCTCTGCCCAGGCTCTTCCCTGCCTACCCACTCTGCTGCAGGAAGCAGTCTCCGTATTTATCAGAGTCCTGTCTCCAGGTGTCCTCTCCCTCCATGTCCGTGTCACTTTGGGACACTTCAGTGTCCCGTGGATGACCCTCCACCTCCCCAAATCTCCCAGTTCTGCAGGGACTTTCACCTCTACCTCACCTCAGCCAGCTGCACCGGATTATAAAAGTCTACCCTTCCGCTCTCAGACCACAACCACACATGGGTCCCGCTCTCATTTCCTCTGCCTCTCCCCTGCACTGTGGTTGCACCCAAACCCCAGCCCTGCCCCTTCACACTTCTGCGGTTTTTCTGCTCCTTTCAGCTCCTCCCTCTGTCGCCCTGCTCGGGCTGAACTGCCTCGTTGGAATCACAGCTCTTCCACAGACAGGCTTTGAACTTGGACGGCTTACTTGAGCTCTCTGAGCCTCACACTCTCATTCATATTAAAGTGGGGATAACAGTAATGCCTGCCTGAAAGACTGGCGAGGGTAACTGAATTGATACAGATAGCACTTAGAACAGTCCCTGGCACGCTGTGAATGATGATATATCATATACGCTGATATATTATTATTGCTTAAGCTGGAGCCTGTGTGGATGACCTCACCAGCCACCTCAACGCCCTCATCAGCAAAACCCACCCTTGCACAAATCCCACAATCTTCCTTCACTAGGCTTAGAACCAGGCCTCTGCACCCCAGCAAGAAACGAAATAGAAGCCACAAAAATTCCACGATCCTGTAGGTTGGTGCCACTAGACATTCCTGCCCTTCAGCCTCCACTGGGCTCCAGGCTCACTTGAAAATCCTTGACCTGTCCTTAGCCTGACCCCTCTTCTCTATCTGCAGTGACCATTCCACATTCTTTACCACATTCCCCGAGTACATGCTGTGAAGTTCAAAAGGTACAAACGGCGAACATTTGATTGTGGTAAGCTGATAAACGTGGCCACGATATTTTGTAACTGTTCCCCCTGGCATGTGATGATCCCTCATCTCCCACGCTCTGATTCTCCTAACCCTGCACATTCCCTGCTCTGTTCCCATCTCCTAAAACCCTTCCCCTGGTCCCTCTAGAGCTCACTGCTCCCCATCAGCAAGCTCCCTCTGGACATAGCCCCTGTGAAGGGTCCCTCTGCCCTGCCACCTCTCCCTGAGGACACTGCTCTCTCTCCTTCAGCTCATGTGTCACCAGGCCAAAAGGTCGGCAGGTGTCTTCCTTGCTCTTCAGTGCTGCTTTCAGACCCTAAAGTCCCTCAGCTTTGAATCTCCTCTCGACAGACTATACCACCTGCTATGCCTCCCTTTTCTACTCATCTACACTCCCTGGGTTATTTCCTCTCATTTCTTGAAGGCTTTGGCTCCTGGCTCGCGGTCATCCCCTCTGATCCTAATTCTGTCCTAATGCTTAGAGATTTCAGTGTCCACATAGAGAGTTCCATGATCTCTTCTCCTCCAATGACCTGGCCCGACCCTATCTGAATTACCCACTCCGTGGTCATTTTCTGGTCTTCGTCATTACCGGTGACTGCTACCCCTCTGTATTAGTGTCCCAGGGCTGCTGTAACAAAGTACCACCGACTGGGTGGCTTGAAAAGCAGAAGTGTATTGCCTCACAGTTCTGGAGGCTGGAAGTCTGAGATCAAGGTGCCCTCAGGCTTTGGTTTCTTCTTCTTCTTCTTCTTCTTTTTTTAAAGCTTAAACTTTTTTTTCTTATGTTTATTTATTTTTGACAGATACAGGGACAGAGCATGAGTGGGGGAGGGGCAGAGAGAGAGGGAGACACAGAATCTGAAACAGGCTCCAGGCTCTGAGCTGTCAGCACAGAGCCCGACGCGGGGCTCGAACTCACGGACCGCGAGATCATGACCTGAGCCAAAGTTGGACACTCAACTGACTGAGCCACCCAGGCACCCCTTGGTTTCTCCTTGAGGACTGTGAGGGAGCATCTGTTCCCTTCAGACCCCTCTCCTAACTTCTGGTGGTTTGCTGCCAGTCTCTGGCCTTCCTTGGCCTGTGGGTGCACCATCATGACCTCTGCCTGCATCTTCACATGGCCTCTCCCCGTGTGCTACCTGTCCTTGTGTCTGACTTTCCACTTTTTATAAGGACACCAGTCATATTGGATTAGGGGTCACCCAAATGACTTCAATTTAACTTGATTATCTCTGTAAAGTCTCTATCTCCAAGTAAGGTCACATTCTGAGGTACCAAGGGTTAGGACGTCAACATTTTTTGAGGGGGTCACAATTCAACCCATAACAACTCCTATCATCTCAATCTCATGCTTTCCACCCTCTGATCATCACCTCATTTCTTCCCAACTCATTCCTCTAGTGCCCTATCTCCAAAATTCCCGTGGTCTCGGCAAGACCAGCAATCTACTGATTGCATCTCCACCAAGCCTCTCTCCTTTATCATTCCCTCTCCCCTCTTTCACCCATGTAAAGCCCACAACCAACTAGTAGAATCACTCCCTTGCATACACCTTCAGTCCCCTGGCCTCTCTCTTTCCTATTTTGTACTCATTTGGTGAATTGGCCGCCCTGGCTGATCCTGCCTATTCTGCACTTGATCTTAGCCAAAAGGACGAGAAACGATAATCCTGCCTATTCTGTACCTAACATGGCAGGAGAAAGACCCCCACACGTTTGTGTTAATAAGTCTCACTTTACATTCCTAGTCACCTCAAGTGGACCCTTCATGCTGCTCGATACCCCTACTGTGTTCCCTAGAGTATTCACTCTTGACCTTCCACGTGGCTACTCATACTATGTCTTCTCTTCTCAAATCTCCAGCACTTCTTTTCCCATCCTTCCTCTTAACTGATGACCTTGATTATTTTCTTGAGAAAATAAAAGCCATTAGAAGACTCCTTTTTTTTTTTTTTACATTTTTAAATGTTTATTTAATTTTGAGAGAGAGAAAAAGAGACAGCATGAGTGGAGGAGGGGCAGAGAGAGAGAGGGAGACACAGAATCAGGAGCAGTCTCCAGGCTCTGAGCTGTCAACACAGAGCCCGAGGCAGGGCTCAAACTCACGAACAGCGAGATTGTAACCTGAGCTGAAGTTGAACTCTTAGCTAACGGAGCCACCCAAGCACCCCAGAAGAGTACTTCTATAAAATAGACCCTCATACATCCAAATGCTTCTGTGTCTTCCTCCCTCCTGTACCTGTGGATGCTGCTTAGGGCCACTCATGCTCTAGAGCCCAATTCCCTTTTCTCTCTTGCGCGATCATCAAATTTTCTCTATTTTATCTTTCCCATAAGTATAAGAAAATGCTTTAATTTCTTCTATCTTTAAGAATTCCTCTCGGGGCGCCTGGGTGGCGCAGTCGGTTAAGCGTCCGACTTCAGCCAGGTCACGATCTCGCGGTCCGTGAGTTCGAGCCCCGCGTCAGGCTCTGGGCTGATGGCTCAGAGCCTGGAGCCTGTTTCCGATTCTGTGTCTCCCTCTCTCTCTGCCCCTCCCCCGTTCATGCTCTGTCTCTCTCTGTCCCAAAAATAAATAAACGTTGAAAAAAAAAAATTGCTTAAAGAATTCCTCTCTTAGAGGTGCCTGGCTGGCTCAGTCAGGAGAGCATGGGACATGAGTTCAAGCCCCACGTTGGATGTAGCAATTACTTAAAATAAATAACCCCACTAAAAAGAAAGAAAGAGGGGCCCCTGGGTGGCTCAGTCGGTTAAGCGTCCGACTTCGACCCAGGTCATGATCTCATGGTTCGTGGGTCCAAGCCCCGCATCAGGCTCTGTGCTGACAGCTCACAGCCTGGAGCCTGTTTCAGATTCTGTGTCTCCCTCTCTCTGCCCCTCCCCCACTCGCACTCTGTCCCCCCCGTCTCAAAAATAAACATTAAAAAAAGAAAGAAAGAAAGAAAGACAAGAAAAGAAAAAAAAGAAATCCTTTCTTAGGGCCTAGGAGCTGCAACTCCCCAGTAGCAATGAGCATACCCAGCCTCCAGGTCTTGGTTTGGTTTGTTTGTTTGAAGTTTATTTATTTTGGGGGGAAAGAGGGAGAGGGAGAGAGAGAATCCCAAGCAGACTCTATACTGACAGTGCAGAGCCCAATGTGTGGCTCGAACTCGCAAACCATGAGGTCATGCCCTGAGCTGAAATAAGAATCGGACGCTTAACCGACTGAGCCACCCAGGTGCCCCTCCAGATCTTGGTTTCTAAATATCATTCCCCACCAAAAGAAACCAGGGTCCTTTGGAAAAATGGCTGGTTCCAAGGCTGGGTTGGGGAAAGTCCAAGATGAATCTCGAGCACATTGTGCCAGAAAGTACATCCTCAAAGAATGACGGGCCTTTGTCAAAGAAAAGAAAGCCAGCCTGAAGGGGCTCCTACTGGCCAAATCATGGACATTTTGAGCAGCAGAGTAAATGATGACAGTAATGGCTTACAAACCATTGAATAAAATAGGAAGTCATGAGTCCATACAGATATAAACAAATGAATAAAGAGACAGTTTGACGAAAATGAACCATTTACAGTTTCAAAGTACCTCCCCGCTAGATTCTTATTAAGTATATAGGGAAAAATTGTAAATGTACAGTGAAGAAGTCGGGCAAATACCAACTTAAGTAATGACCGTGAACATCCTTAGTAATGAGGTAAATGAAAATAATGGCCTGTAAAGTTTAAAAAAAAAAAGTCAGGTCCCAAGGTTAAGGACAGACTGAAGTTTGTTCCAGATTGAAGGACACTAAAGAAATATGACTGGGGCGCCTGGGTGACTCAGTTAAGCATCAGACTCTTGATTTCAGCTCAGGTCATGATCTCACAGTTTGTAAGATAGAGGCCTGTGTCCAGCTCTATGCTCACAGTGCAGAGCCTGCTTGGGATTCTCTCTTCTCTCTCTGCTTGTTCCCCACTCATTCTCTCTCTCTCTCTCTTTCAAAATAAACATTAAAAAAAAAAAGAATATGATTAAAAGCCATATGTGACAGTTGAACTGGGTATAAAAGACATTGGGACAACTGGTGAAACTCGGATGTGGTCTGGGGATTAGATTATCATATCTTAATTCCTGATTTTGATGATGGTACGAGGGTATATAAGAGAATGCCCTTGTTTGTAGGAAATCTATAGTCAAGTATTGGGTGATGAAGCATCAGATTGGTAACTTTCAAATAGTTTGGGAGAAGAGAGTTTTTTGTACTGTACTGGAAACATTTGTGTAAGTTTGAAATAGTTTCAAAAATAAGACTTAAAAAATTGCACTCTTGACTCCACTCTCCTCTCCCGTTCTCTTCACTACTTCTTACAAGAGTTGTCTATACTCCAATCCTTCCTTTCCCGTTTTTTCTTGAACTGCTCCAAGCAGCTTTCATTTCCACTAATGCTCTTGCTAAGGTCACCAGTGACTTCCATATTGCTAAATTGAAAAAAACAATTTTCTTTTTTTTTTTAAGTTTATTTATTTTGAGACAGTGTGCAGGATGGGGAGAGAGAGAGAGAGAGAGAGAGAGAGAGAGAATCCCAGGCAGGCTCTGCACCATCAGTGTGGAGCCCAATGCGGGGCTCCAACTCACAAACCATGAGATCATGACCTGAGTCAGAACCAAGAGTTGGACGCTTAACTGACTGAGCCACCAGGCACCCCGAAAAAACAATTTTCAATCCTCATCTTGGTGTGTCAGCAGAATTTGACACTGATTAATCTTTCTTGAAACATTTTCTTTTCTTTTTTTTTTTAATTTTCTTTAATGTTTATTTCTGAGAGAAAGAGACAGAGCATGAGGGGGAAGGAGCAGAGAGAAAGGGAGACAGAATCTGAAGCAGGATCTAGGCTCTGAGCTATCAGCACAGAGCCCGACGTGGGTTCGAACTCATGAACCGTGAAATCATGACCTGAGCTGAAGTCGGACGCTTAACTAACTGAGCCACCCAGGTGCCCCTTGAAACATTTGCTTCACTGGTATTCCAGAACCCCACATTTTCTTGGTACTACTGTCTTTACTGCCTCTTGTGTGATCTCTCCTCATTCCCATTGACCTCTAAAGAAATGAAATATCCCAGGATTTAGGACTCAGACCTTTCCTCTTCTTACTCCCTTGTTGATCTCATCCAGTCCCCTGGCTTTAAATAACATCCATATGTTTATGACTTACTAATTTATATCTCTAGCCCAAGCTTCTTTTCTAAACTCTGGACTTGTATAACCAATTGCTTACTCCACATTTTCCATTGGATGTTGTCCAATAGACATCTCAAATTTAACATGGCCAATACTTAACTCCTGATCTTCCCTCCCTGAAGTCTGCTCTATTTACCCTCCCCCTTATCAGTTAGTGACAATTTCTTCCTACCAATTGCTCCAAAAACCTTGGAGTTACCCTTGGCTCTTCTCCTTTCTTCACATCAATTACATTAGCAGGTTTTATTATCTACAGTGCCGCCACCCTGGAACAGGTCACCACCATCTATCATTGGAGTTACCCAAGAGGCCCCTTACTGGTCTGCTTCCATACGTGCCCTCTATAGTTTATTCTTTATCACCCTCTAATGGCTCCCCATTTCACCCTGAGTAGAAGTCAAAGTCCCTAACATTGGGCTACAAGACTGTCTACATGATCGCTTACTCTGACCAGATTGGCTAAGAATAAAAAGTGTGCTAATACTGAATCATGTAGAAGATAGTCCCACTTATACATTGTTAGAGAAATGCAATTTGTTAATATCTATGAAAAATTTAAATTAAGCCTATGCTATGACCTAGCAATTCCGTTTGTGAGAATTTATCTTATGAAAACACACAAATGGCCAAAGACACAGATGCAATATTCACTGCAGCACTGCTTGTCATGGGAACACAAATTAACAAGGCACTTCCATACAATGGAAGGCCATGTATGGTAACGGAGATTCATGGGCTTTGGAAAGATCTCCAAGGCATATTACTAAATGCTAAAAGAAGCAGATCAGTCACGATACAATAATCTCATTGTCTAATAAAAGGTCAACACAAACACACTCTATATATGAAGGTGTGTGCACACATCTAAAATATGATTTGCAGAGTGCCTGGGTGGTTCAGTTGGTTAAGCGTCCAACTTCAGCTCAGGTCATGATTTCACGGTTTGTGAGTTCAAGCCCCCACAAGTGGCTCTGCATACTGACAGTATGGAGCCTGCTTGGGATTCTCTCTCTCTCCCTCTCTCTGCCCCTCCCCAGCTTGTACTCGTGCTCTCTCTCTCTCTCTCTCTTTCTCTCTCGAAATAAATAAATAAACATTTTTAAAAAACACACAAAAATTATTTTAAAAGATTACCAATCAACCTGGGTTCTGTCTGGGGAGTGAGGTTGGGATTGGAGTATGAAAGAGACGTTTCTTCCTTGTATATAACATTCTATTCAACTTCAATTCCTTTAAAAAGAAAAAAAGAAAAAAGTGTGAACATGCACTTTTATAATTTGTATGTCTTTAATAATTATAAAAAAAGATTTAAACTTTTTTTAATGTTTATTTATTTTTGAGAGAGAGACAGCATGAGCAGGGGAGGGGCAGAGAGAGAGGGAGACACAGAATCTGAAGCAGGCTCCAGGCTCTGAGCTGTTAGCACAGAACCGAATGCAGGGCTTGAACTCATAAACCGTGAGATCATGACCTGAGCCAAAGTCAAACACTCTCTATAGTTTATTCTTTATCACTCTCTGAGTGATAAATCCAGGTGCCCCTATAAAAAAGATTTTTAAAAGTTCTTCCCCACCCCAAGGTCATAGAAATGCTCACCTATATTTACTTCAAATTCACTTGTCTTAAAAAAAAATTCTATATTTGATTTAACTCACACAGGATTACAGAATGGGTGTGTATATCTAGAGTTTGCTGCGGAGCGTGACTGTTTCTTTTTTAAAACTTTTTTTTTGATGAAGAAAACAAAACACACCATTTGTAGAAAAGCTAGCAATAGAAACTCTTGGCAACCCAGAGAAAACCTGTTAACATTTTAGGACATTTCCTGTAAAAGGCAGGGTGCCCAGAGAGGTGGAACCTGAAACCTTATCAGTCTTTTGCTGATGCTCTGGTGCCATTTGGGGGGATAAGGGGGGGCCTGGCAGTTTTGGCTTCCTCTGTTTGGGAAATTCAGCAGAGAGGGTCACACACAATGGTAAGACAAACATTCACCCATTGTTCACGGAGAAAATAGTGAGGTCACCTTAATCCTGCAAGCAGATGTTGCAAACCGAGATATGAAGTGTTCCCCCATAGTGAAGATCGAGTCGTCTTTTAGCCAAACCCTTTTCTTGAAGTACAAGGAGAAACTGATTCCCCAGGACTGTCTTTAACTCACTTGCATGTCCCCTTCCACAGAATTACTTGAGATAGACTATTTTGGTCTCTATGGAGGGCACACATGGTTATGTGGGCTATGAGATGGCTCATAGGGGCCTAGCACTCCTTAGCAGCACCCTGGAGCGGGGGGGGGGGGGGGCTTAGAAATGAGAGCTGCTCACCTTGGAACAGTCAGTAGGGCTGGGCTGGTTCCAAAGAACCAGGTGTGGCTGATGTTGCTTGGCCCACGCTGCCCCGGGGGCCACGGTGACACCTTGCATTTGCAAACACTGCGGAACAGAGCCTGGCTGCCCACTGACCAGACCCTGGTGACAGAAACATGGATGGACCCTTTGGTATCAGCTTGCGAGAGGTGGAGGCCAGAGTCAAACCCACCGCGCCAAACTCTTTCCCGGAAAGGAAATAGGATAAATATCCCGCAGGCAAACAATTCTGTTCTAACAAGGAAATGAGGTCATACATCAGGTTCAAACAGAGAAAGGGGCTTGAAAACCCCAGAAATAAAAAGTTAGAAGGATGTAGGACTTTTATAAGCCCTCCCGGCAAGAGGCAGATTAGCAGCATGGCAATATCATACTTAAGCCCATAGAAGTAGAAGGGACAGTGGGATAGGACTTGTAAGTAGAAGGTGGAAGTAAGAAAACCCAAGATCTCTGATTGACCCTTCTAGAAATCTTAATTTCTTTGACAACATCAACCAAGGGAAACAAGAGGGAGAGAGGCCAGACTGAGGGAGGCATAGGAAGACTAGAGAGCTAAGGGCGGAGATGGTCTGACCCAACCTCCTAATCTTCCATAGGGAAGGAAAACCAAAGCCCAGAGAAAGGATAGAACTTTCCCACAAAACCAGACTCCATGGCTAACACTCTTGACTTCTAGTCTAGTGCTCTCAAGCCCTGTCCATTAGGACTGATCCATCGGCCAAAAAGGGAGGAGGGGATTAAAGTCCTGCCAGAAGAAAGGAAAGCTTCATACTCAGAAGCGAACCACTCCCATCAGGCTCCATCACTTCTCAGCCTTGGAAAAACCATTGAACATCTCAGAGCCTTGGCATCTTCATCTCTGACATGAGGCTTGGTGGGGGGAGGTGGTTAGGGACCAGGAGGCTGGTGGCATGGTAGGTGTTTATTTTAATGGAGGGAGTTCTACCACTCTCTGGAGCATTCAGGGGCTGGAGACACTGGTGGAAGGAGCTAGTATAAAGGGAGGCCCTGACATCCTCCCCACCCTAAACTTCCTTGGGTCGGCCAGAGCACAGGAAGGAACCAGTGGTTTAACCAACTTGTGAATGGGCCCAGCTCTACTCCCTGCCAGACACCCCTGTGACCTTGGCTCTGCAAGCCTGTGGTGCAGACCATGTGTTCACCACAGGGGCCCCACCCCCAAGATGAACTGTTCAGAATCCCAGTCACAAGGCCCGGGGTGCTGACGGTGCGTGCTGCCAGGTGGTCTTCAGACTGTATTTCGTGGGGAGAGGGGAAGTGTAGGCTAGGTCAGGTGGGCACTCTAGACAAGTCACCCCAGGTCTTACAAGCTAGGCAAGAAGGAGGCCTTCCTGGGCCCAACTTGGCTGGCCAATGTGATGGTCTGGCTGCCACCTGCCTCACCCTCAGGTAACGCCCAGCTCCACGTCCAACAGGAAATCTAAAGGCTAGGGGGCCACAGCCACCCCATGGCCTTTTCATGCCATGTGGAGAGTACAAAATAACTCCCTGAAGCCTAGGCCCTTCCACACAGCCTCATTCCCGGCTTTCCCTTCCCATATGGAGAATTTCAGAGTGAGGGGAACCTGAGGTGGAAATCTGAGGTAGAAATAGGGGCAAGAAGATTGGCGGGGGGGTGGGGAGTGGTGGGGGCGGGGGGTAAAGCCCAATGTCTGAGGAGAGATAAGGTGGCAACAGTTGGAGAACCAGCTGTGCTTCACTTCCTGGCAACAGAAGGCTATAGACACTTAACCCCGTCGACACCTCGGCCCCCGAAGCTCAGTTTGTACGTCCTATCCCACCCAGTATGTACAGGAGTTTGAGTGCATGCCCACAGCCTCCCTCGCCACAAGCTGCCCAGCCTTCTGCCCGACCCAAGGAATCCCCCTGACCCCAGGGACCACTCTAGGCCTGTGGGGGGTGGGGGGGGGCTGCCTCACAGGAGCACCTGAGGGAAAGTCTACGTCCTGGGGTCCCTCATCCTGCTGCCCATGCAGTCTCCACCCACCTGTCCATCCCCGAGTCCTCCCACAGAAAAAGCAGAGTCCAGGGCAGGGAGGGGCCTCCACATTTTATTAGGAATAGGGCAGAAGCAGAGGCTGGAAGCAGAGCAGCCGAGTTCTTAACGACAGATAAATTAACCGCAGTGCGGGGATGGGGGATGGGGACCGGGCCAGGCGCTTTAATATAAAAAAACAACAAAAAGACAGACAGACGGACCCCAGAGACATGGGGCGGGGGAGGGCAGCACCATCCAGACAGCAGGGAGGACCAGGGCAGACAGAGAGAGAAGGCAACTTGACCCTTCGCCCCCAAACTCCACCAGCACGGGGACTCTGGGCTGGCCCCGCAGGGCTCCAGGGCAGGGAGCAGCCAGGTTGGGCAGAGACGGCACAGCTGGCGGGCAGGAAGCCCAGCACCACAAGATGGCTCAGCCTGAAGGGGGAGCTGGGGGCTGGGACACAGCCACCTTGAAGCCCCGGTCCCTCAGGGAAGAGCCTTACTCCAGGTGAGAGAAGGGACCAAGGGTGGGGTCTCTCCCTGAGCTGAGAGCGGTCATCCCCTCCACAGCAGCAGTGGGCAGTGGGGTGTGTCAGGGACCCCCTTCATCTTCTTTTCCATCTGCCTCCTTGGTCCCTGCAGGGAGGGGCCCCACTGGCCCCGAGGGATGGGGCGCCAGGAGAGCTGGTCCAGTTGGTGGTCTCCAACTCCAGAGAGGGACCGTAGTGCGGTGCAGCCCCTCAGCCCTGACTCCCACAGGAGGAGAGCGAGTCGTAGAGGGAGTCACTGAGAGACTCTGAGGTCTCCAGACCTGGGGGGCCCCCACTGGCCACTCTCCCTTCCTCGCCCATGTCCGATGTGCTGGGCGTGCGGCTACCTCCAAACGTCGGGCCCTGGGGTGCAGGGGCTGGACGGCTGGGCTCCAGGTTCTGCTTCCGGTCCATGGGCAGGGCCTGGGAAAGGAAGGGAAGCTCAGGAGGAAGTCCCTCTGCCTCCTGGTCCAGTCCAAGGGGTGCTGGGCTCTGCCCACTGATGGGGTGCTGCAGGTGGGGCTCACCGTGGTGGGGCACACTTCAGAGGATGCGGGCTACAGGCACCACTGAGCGTGGTCTGCCAAGGTTCTGGGGAGGGAAATGAACCCTTTCTCCAAGAAGGGTGTGAGAAGGGGCAGGTGGGTGGGCTGCCCAGAGGGGCATCCAACGCGGCTGACCCTTCATCTGCTTCCAAGACAGGGCTGTGCCTCGTTGCAGGGACTGGTCTCCCCACATCATCCCTCCTGCCCTCCAGGCCCGTCCCCCTTTTCCTTTTGGCCATGCTTACCATGGGGGTCCTGGGCAGCCCCTCCAATTGTCGGGATGGGCACAGGAAAGGGTCAGTGGAGCTGCCGGCTGCCCTCGCATTGGGGAAGGTCCAGTTCTTAGCCAGCTGGACAGGAGGGGGAGGGCCTGGGTCCTCACACGGATCTGCATGGGAACAAAGGGAAGGTGGATGGTGGCGCGTAAAGCTCCAGGGATGGCCCACCCTTCTACCCAGACACTCACCGTCAGGACAGGCCTGATGGCCCCGGTGGCCCGGAGCAGCAGTGAGCAGAGCGGGGAAGGCTGGCATGCTAGGGTGCCGCCCGCTCACCAGCAGTTCCTCTATGCCCGGCACCTCACGCTCCAGCGTGTGGGCGCGGCGGGGGACTTTGGTAAGGGGCGGGGGCCGAGCTGGGGGGACTCCGGGTGGGGGATCCAGCCGTGGTGGCTTTGTCTTGGGAAGATTCTTGCTGGGGGTCCCATTGCTGCCATGGTCTGGGGGTGGAAAGGTCCCAATGCCACTGTCCAGGGTTCGAGTCAAGGAGCCACAGGCTGGGGAGGGGAGGGTAAGTCAAGGACGTGAGGCTGTGGGCTCAGCCCCTCTGCCTTCTTCTGGCGTCCTGCCCCAGCCCAGGCTCCCCACCTGGTCAGGGCCCCTCCTGGCCCGACAGGCCGTCATCCCTGCCAGCCCTCCCCCCACCTCCCCTGTGCTTGGAGAAACACATGTGGATGGCAGGCCGGGTACCCCAAGGGCAGGGAGGGGTTTAGTTCTGCGCAGCCCCGGTGCCTATCTGGTGCTTGGCACCACGACAGCACTCCGGGCCTGGCATCTGCTACAGTGACAGGACAGGAGTAAAGTGGGCAGGGGGCGAGGAAGAGGTCCCATCCTTGGCCCCTGACCCTGCTGACCTGTGAAGTGTGAGGTGGGCACTGGCTCAGCCAGGCTGTCCTCGGAGGGCATCTCTTCCCGCCTTCCCGGCTCGCTGCTTGGCTGTGTGCGGTACAGGAGACCTCAGAACCCAGTCCTCCCACCCTCACCCACAGCCCTCCCCAAGTTCTGCCGTTGGGACCCCTGAACTGTGGGTCCTAGTGTCTGCAGTCCACCAGCATGCAGCGACCATGAGTACATCCAGCAGCTTCCAGGCCCCAGGGACGGGGAACCCTCCAGGCCCAATACCTAGCCCCTCTCCCAAGAACCTACCTTTCCAGGAGGTTTTCCGCAGCCCTGAAGAGGCCCCACCAGGCCATTTCGGGGCCCACAGGCTGGCCAGGGGTTCTTGGGGTCAGAGGACACTGGCTGGAAATCGCCATACTCTGGTTTGGGCTCCCGCCAGTTCTTGGGGGGCAGCTCCTTGCCATCCACCCTACAGGCAGCAGTGCAGACGGAGATAAAGGGAAGCTTGGGTCTACCCAGACATGCTGACCTCACTCCCTCCAATGATGCCGGGCCTAGTGAAATACCCACTGACCCCTGCCCCTGGGATTGGGGACATATCCCTGGTGGTTGCCTCCATCAACTCCTCCTGATGCTGGGCACAGGCGGAGACCCTGGGGAAAACCTCAGAGAAACAGCAGGGGCAGGGGACATGAGACGACTTCCCCAAAGTTACACAAGGCCAAGCCTAGAGACCTCTGGACACTGTTTGCTAATAGATGGCAGACTGGTCACTTCCTGGTCCACACAGGACACATCTTGCCAGCCCCAGCTGAACTTGAGCACACTTGCTGTCCAAACTGCACCCCACCTGGCACCCAACCCCTATGGACATTCTGCCTCATCTGGCCCAGACGGAGCAATCCCAAGATGGGGTGGCCCCTTCTCTGAACCACAGCTCCTGCTGCTGAGTCTGTGGCAGGTGCCGATGGGCAAGATGGGAAGGGGACCCTCCTTGTTCTATAGGATAGAAAATCCCAGAGTAAGACCTTTATCAGCCCACGGTTAGGAACTAGCAGCCCCTTTAACTACCACACGCAGGCAGCATTGGAGACAAATCTAGGGAAATGTGGACTGTGAACCCCTCTTAAACGGGTCCAGCGTGTCCCACATCAGACAGCCAGAGAGAAGGGGAGTGGGGGCACAAACCCCAGGCTTCTGATTCAAGACCCCATCTTTCCTCTGGGCCAGACCATGAACTCCCAGACACTTCGGCCCTCCCATTTTACTTGACCTCCTACCCTTTTTGCTCTCAGGAAAAGCAGTCGCAACCCCAGGTGTGCCCATGGAAAAGCGCCCCCAGCCACTGAGCACCTGCTGACTGGTCCCAGGCCCTCACCTGTTGAGCAGCTGCTGCATGAAGGTGTCTGCGCCCTGGTACATGCCAGCCAGCTGGCCCTGCACCTGCCCCAGCCCCGTACTTGGTCCTGGCGCTGGCCCTCCGGCCCGGGGCCGGGCCCTGCTGCTCAGGTAGGCCTTCTCCTCCTCCAGTGCCCGGCGTAGGTCTTCCGCCTTAGCCATCAACTTGGAGATGTTGAGACTCTCCGCCTCCAGCTTCCGGGCTTCCATCTTGACTTCCTTCCGGAGTGGGGAGCCCCCACTGGCCCCCTCCTTGCTCTTGGCGGTCTCTGTGCGGCGGTTCAGCGCTGGCAGCTTGCTCTTCTTAAGGCCAAACCAGCTGGCGATGCTGCTGGTGTTGCGGTGCTTGGCCTCAGCGCCTGGCGCCCGCTCCTGGCCCTGGAGCCGCAGCACATTCTCCTCGATGCCCTTCATTACCTTCTCCTCGATGGCGGAGTGTGGGGCCCGCCCCTCAGGGCCTTGGCTTGGGTCAGCAGGGCTGGGCGCGGGGGAAGTAGGCTGGGCGGTAGTGCTGCCACACTCTGCCCAAGGTGGGCCCTTGCTCTTGTCAGGCTTGGGGGGCTCCTTGGTAGTTGGTGGGGCCAGAGGTCGGGGTACCACCTTGGTGGGTGACTTGGAAGGCAGCTTTGTAGGGCTGCCATGGGGGCTCTTATTGGGCTTGCCAAGGCTGGGGGCTGAGGTTGGCACTTTGGCAGGGGCACGGGGTACCTGGGGGCACAGGGCCCCTGCCAGCCGGCTCTTGGCCAACTCCACTTTGGTGAGGCAGCTCCTTGGTGAGACAGGCTCCAGGTCCACCCGGGCCCCCATGGAGTGGGAGGAGTAGACTCGGGCCCCGGGGTCTCCCAGGAGCCCAGGTTCTTGCTGCTTCAGGCTGTTTGTGCCTAAGGCCAGTGCCCCCCGCAAGGCCCCCTTGGCGTCTGGCCCCTCGGGAGGCCTGGGGGCGGGGGGTGCCATGTCTCCAGCGCTCTCCCCTGACCTCCCTGCTCCCCGGGACTTCTCAGTGCCAGGCCTGGCTGGCACCCCGTTTTTCTCTGGCCCCTCAGGGCCAGTCTTCAGTTTCCCTAGGGCTGCCAGTCTGTCCCGCAGAGGTGTGTAGCCAGGATCCCCAGGTCGCCGCCCTGCCCCCTGGCTGGGCTTCTTGGATGAGCTGCCTGGGGTCCTGCGGCCAGGATGGGGAGACTCTGAGCCTGCTTTGTCCAAACTCTTCTCCTGGGCACTCCCATAGGAGCAGGATTCTGGGAGGCAAGGGCTGGGAGGAGCTCCAGGACTTCTGAGGACCTCAGGGGCCCGTGGCACCTCTAGAGTTAATTGTGGGTAGGTGGGTACCTGCAGTGGGGAAGGAGGTGGCTCTGGGGAAGGTCCCCTAAAGGTGCTCCGGGAAAGGTCTAGGATGTTCTCATAGCAGGGGGATACCACAGGTCCCGGGGACAGCGTGGTGGACAAGGCTGGCTGGGGAGGTCTCAACTGTGCAGAGTCCAGGGCCGTGGAGCAGGGTGAAGGACTGGTAGGCAGGGCCTGTGCCCCCTCCGGGGACAGCTCTCCTCCACCCAGACCCCTGCGGGCCAGCAATGGGGAGGGGCTGCCATCTGAGCCGCTGTTTCGACAAGGAATTCGGGAGTTCCGGGGAAGCTGGGGGCTGAGCTGGGGGCCTCCTGGGCTGGGCACCTTCTCTGAGGCTGGAGGCAACTTTAGAAACTTGAGACCTCTGGCTGGAGAGGGCAGAAGGGGTCCCTGGGCTTCCCCAGGAGAAGGGGGGCCAATTTGGAGCTTGCTTTTCACCTGAGATGAGGAGTAGGGGTGGCCAGGCCGAGAGCCCAGGGGGGCATCACCTGCACCCATGAACATGCTGAGGAAGGGGAGGGGCCCCTGGCCCTCTGAGGTAGCACCAAAGCCCGGCCTGTGGGCCTCTGGGGTACCCCCACCCCAAGCTGACTTGGGGAGGCCTTTGGACTTGGACAGCTGTGGGGGCCCCTGGTCTGGGGAAGATGGCTGCCCAGGACCTGGTTGGTCCCCACTGAGTGGGCCTGCAGCCCCGGCCAAGAAGGCCTGTAGGTAAGACTCTGTGTCCTCAAGGAGCTGGCCCAAGTTCAGCTGTTTGCGGGCTAAGGCTCCAAGCAGGGTGTCAGGGCTGGGTGCCTCGTTGGGGTCACCTGCCTCATCAGAGGAGGAAGAGGAACTGCTGCCTGGGGCACAGGGAGGCCCAGAGCCAGTGCCTTGGGCCTGGGAGGAGACTCTACTAGGGCCCCAGGGCCGCCCAGCACCCTCTTCCTCCCCTGGGCCCCCCAAGAGGCGCTCCCAGTGTAGCAGGCCTCCCAGGCTACCAGGGCCTAGTAGCAAGTAGGGGGCCCAGGATGAGGGTTCAGGCTGGGGTGGGCCACACAGCTCGCCGTTGATGGGCTCTGGGGAGCCAGGACCCTCGCTTGGAGGCCGCCAGGGAGTGGCAGGTGAGCAAAGAAGCAAGGGGTCCGTCTCTTCCAGGGCTCTCAGCACCTCCAGGATCTGGGCTTTCTTTCGAAGGAAAGGGGACAGGGCATCCAGCGCTGGGGGCGGGGCGGCTGGGGGTCCTGGGCCTCCTGGCCGCAGCTGCTGCTCCCAACACACCTTCGGGGAGAAACGGCATGATGAGGAGGCCATGTGCAGGCCCAGGACCTGAGCTGGGAGTAACTGACTATGTCAGGGACAGAGCCGGCCTGGTTTTGTCTGAGTCGCAAAAGGAATTACTAGCTTCTCGGATGGGACAGCTCGGCTTCCTCCAGAGTCACTGAGCCCCGGTTACCCCAACTCTTCTTCCTGGTGTCCTTGGGGTTGGGTGGGTACCCCACCTCCCTTCCTGGTGATCCCAGCACCCCCCTCCTCCACCACTTCCCACCGCTGTTGGGGTCAGCAGGGCTGACACCCCTACAACCCTGATTATCTAGGTTTGCCCCAGGGGAGGGAGGCCTGTTTTGCAGGCTCCAGAAAGAACACAGAAACTATAGAAGGGGATGTGTTGGGGCCGAGTCCTCAGTCAGTAACTGCAGGCAAGCCCAGGCCTTCTCAGGTCAGACAGCTGACCTGATCCCTGTGGAGAAGGCAACTGGGATAACTCTACTGCAAGCCCTTCCCTGTTTCTGCCCGGCTCCTTCTTGGACCCTGTCCACCTGGTGTCATGGTTAACTAGATAAGGCTCTGGAGCCAGACTGTGTAGGTTCAGGTCCCAGGTCTGCTGCTTCACTAGTCATATGAACTTCAGCAAGTTTCTTAACTTCTAAGCTTCACTGCATCACCTATGAAAGGGGATGGTCGCTATGATTAACCTTATAAAATAAATGAGACCAGGGATGCAAAAGAATAAGTCCATAATAGTTCTAGACTTGAATAAATATGTATACAATTATAAATGTATGCCAAGGGGCACCTAGATGACTCAGCTGGTTCAGCATCTGACTTCAGCTCAGGTTATGACCTTGTGGTTCACAAGTTCGAGCCCTGCGTCAGGTTCTGTGCTGACAGCTCAGAGCCCGGAACCTGCTTCAGATTCTGTGTCTCCCTCGCTCTCTGCCCCTCCCCCACTCACGTTCTGTTTCTATCTCAAAAATGAATAAACATTAAAAAAATTATAAACGTATGCCAAAAATTATTAAAAAAAAAAGATAAATGACATCCAGGTGTTCAGCACAGTGCCTGGCATAGGGTAAAAGCTCAGGAAATGTTAACTATAAGTCTTACTAACACCTAACTAACTTTGCTTGCAAGGCTAGCAACTGGCAGTGGGATTTTGTTCTTAGTATAAGGCTGACTGCCGAGGGCTCATATCTGTGCCCCAGGAAGCAGCCCTTCCCCTGGAACTCCTTAGGAAACAGCAATGGAGTACCCACTGAAGAGTCTGCAGCCAGCGAAGCCCTCGACCACTGTGCCCGGATCTCCTACCTCTCTCTGTCCAGTACAGTGCCCCAGAGGCAGCGAGGTGGTCGGTCCCTCGACAGAGCTCAAGGAGGGAGAGGCTGGTGGCTCTGATGGAGGCTGGAGTGGGGTAAGTGGGATCTGCAGGGAGAGGCAGAGTTAGCATAGGGCCTTGTCTGTCCCAGGTCCTTACCCCCTCACGAAGTTAGGACTTCCCATCCAGGGTAGGAGAACATTCTTCCAAGTCTGCTCCTTCAGGGATGTCTCTTGACCTACAGTGTGGCTTTCACCACTGTCCCTATCACTTGGTCAGAGGAGCCTTGGGAGACGATGCACAGATAGAATGAAGAAGTGTGAGGCCCGGTGGCAGGGAGACGGGACTACTCGGGCTGTGGAGAAACCACAGGCAGTGGCAATGGCAATGGCAGGCCTAACCTCTGTGCCCATGGCGGCCCCAGGACCACTCTGCTTTTCTGCAGGACCTCCTCCCTGATTACAGAGAGGGCCAGCCTCGAAGCCCCTTTCCTGTTCTGACTGCCTGTGACCCTAGCATCACAGGGATGGCTAAGACTAATGGAAAAGCATTTGTCACTGGGTCCTAGAAAAGAGATGGCAGGAGTTAGCATCTCTGTCCCCACCGACTGGTCTCTGAGGAGGACAAAGGTACTACTTAATCACAGGTTACTTCTCTCTCAGTCCCTGAAAATGTCATTTCCATCCCCTAGGCATCTCCATTAGACATGAGGCAGCTTAAAACTCCCGCTTCTGTGGCGTCTCTGCTTCCCCTCTGGCCGGCCGGCTCCGGCCCAGATCCTTACTGCTGTGGCCTGGATGCTGCTTAGCATTTGTCTCCCTGACCCGGTTTGGTACCTTTACAAATCTCTGACACACGAGGTAGCCTACAGTATTTTCTTCTTTTTCATCCAAAGCATCTTTGTGCTCAAAGCCTCCGATTCCTGCCCACTGCCTAAGAAGACGAGTCTGGACTCCTCTGCCGGCATCCTGGGCCCGGCCTGCAGGACCTTCCCCGATGCCACCTCTGGTTCTCACTCGCTGCTCCTTCGTACAGCCTTTGTTCCGGCCCAGCTGAACAGCTGCTGCTGCCTAGGCTTCCCTGTGCTTCCTTCCACAGGGTATCCCTTCTCTCAACCCCAACTGTGCTTTTTTTTAAATCTCCTGTCCAGCAAGGCCCGGGTCCCATGTTACCTCCTTGAGGTCCCTTCTCTGCTGGCCTCTCTCCCCTCTGGGCTCCTGGACAGTACTGTCACACTCTGCTCTGTACTAAGGCTGTCTGTAAGCAGTCCCAGCCTTCAGGGTTTATGTGCTCTGCACAGGCCACACCCCTGTCCAGTTCCATTCATGTGTCGGCAAAGGAGCTGCTCACAGCAAGAGCTTAATTAACATCTGCTCAGTGGAGCTTTCATGCTAGCAAAGCACAACTTGAGAGTGACACTGATAATGAAAAAGAGCTGCTGATTATTGACTACCACTATGGGCCAAACGCTATATATTACCTTATTTCATCCTTACGACGACGTGCAGTGTGGGTATCTCAAACCTCATTTATAAGACAAAAACTGGGGTTCGGAAAGTTAAGTAATTTGCCCAGGGTCACATAACTAAGAATTAGCTAAGTCAGGGACCCAATCCAAGTGTTTCTGAGGCCAAGGTTCATGCTCTTTCCATTATGTCATGTTACCGCTGGGGGAGATAGATCTATTGCCCCAAACCCCAAGAGGTCCCAGATTTCATTTAAGGAATCAAGTGACTTAAGGATGACCTACACCTCTGTTATCACTGGTCACCGAGAAAGGTGTGGACAGGGTGAGCTTGGCCAGTGTGGTTTGGATTCTAGGATCCCAGGGTGGACTCTAGAGCAGGGACAGAGGCTCCTAAAAGACCATGGTGATGAAAAGCCTCTGCCAGGGACCAGGCTTCTCAAGGAGCCGTGGGGTATCGTGCTCAGGGTGTGGGGGGCAAGGGCTGCCCGGTGTGCATCAGACAGATACACACAGAAGGTGCTTCTCTCCTTGTCAAGGTTGGGGGTAGGCTAGAGGTGTGCTGGCTGACCTCACACCTGATGCTCACCTCGGGTCCCTGGAGCTGCTCCTGATCTTCCCAGTCCCACGTCCCACCCCGGCCTTGGGGCTACTGACAGACCGACCCCGAGGGACATCTTAACTGAGTTCAGGATTCACCCCTAGTAGCCTTCTGCTTTTCCCGGGTAAGCCAGGTGCCAGGGCTAGAATCAGGGACTAACAGTTGAGGACATGCCTGTGTGTCAGCGGGCGAGCACTCACAACTAGGCATGCGCACAGAATGACCCGGCTGAAGTGCCTTTCCTGACCTCTCTGTGACACTAAGCACGGGGCGCCTTACACCCAGCCCCACCCCTGCCCCTGGCCAAGAAGCAGCAAAGCAGTGGCCAAAGGGGCCCCCTGGGAGCTTGAAATCATTGCATTTTCAGCCTCCACCCATCTCCCCACATAGGGCAGGAACAAGCAAGAACCTTGTCTGTCAATAAGAAAGGATGCCATCCAATTGGGCGAGGAGCACCCAGGAGGCTGGGGAAAGCCAAGCATGAAGGGACTCAGGGAGTCTCCCCATGTCCCCATCTAAGGCTCAGATCTATCAGGCCAGATGGGCCTTTCCCAGACGGCCACAGCCCCCAGAATGGAGGGGAATGGCTGTGGCCTGCTTCTTCAGGTGCTGGGAGAAAAGAAGGTGATGATGGTAGGGCTGGGAGAGGCAGGAGCTGAGGTAGGAGGAGGGAAGGAGAATTGCTTGTGCCCACCTGGGGGAGGGAGCCTGTCGTCAGCTGGAGCTTCTGCTGGAACAGGGCGCTGAGCATCTGGTTCTGCCGTTCCAGGTCAAACACCCTCTTCTTCAGCTTGATGCACTCCTCCCGCAGGTCCTGCCACCGCCCAAGGAGGCCAGGGGAGGGTGGTGGGGAGAGGGCGAGTGGTATGAGCTCAGTCTCCTTCATCAGAGTGGCAGCACTCCTGCTGGGCATGCCCTGCCCCCATGGCCCCCTTCTATGGAGATCTGAGCCTGCCTGCCTATGTGTATAGCTGTCACATTGTCTGGGGATGGTAAACTCCCTAAAGTTTACCACCCTTGGTGGGAGGTAAATCCTATTCCCTTTGGCATCCTTCCCATCCCTGGAGCCAACCCCCTGCCTCTTAGAAACCACACATCAAAGAAAGGCCCATATAAGGCAGAGGAAGACCTGGGGGTCAGAGTGGCTCATAAGTCAAGAAGTTCCCACAGTACTTGAGTAAATATTTAGGTGACACCTTGTGCTCACAATATTAACACTGCTGTCAGGGCCATCACAATCTGGAGAAAACAGCTCGGGCCAGGATAAGGGAAAGAGTCAAGCCCAAATCAAAGTTACCATAGCTCAGAGACCTGGCCTTACCTAGCCCTCCTCTGCCTCCAGGTAGAACAGTATGGACCTGTCTGAGGTGGGGAGAGGGGGCTTTGTTGGAGGGTCAATAGGCCATTTCCACCAAGCTCCCTCCTCTAGCCCCTATCTGAGTAGGCTCAGGGGTCCCCAGGAAGGACTTCCCCTGCTGAACCCAGGGTCTCTCCCCAGGGCGTCTGGGCTTAGGGGTAAGAATGTCTCCCATGGCTGCTTACCTTTTGGTTTAGCAGCGCCTGTACCACGTGGTTGGCAACCTGGGGACAGAAAGCCCAATGCAGAGCCATCAGCCCATGAACCTCTGCCTGGAGCATTGACAACCCGTGCTCCCCCCGCCTCCCAATATCCCCCAGCATCAGTCCCAATGGAGACACGACAGACCTCATCTAGACAGCGCTCATAGGTCTCCCGCTGGTTTTCATTGGCCTGGGCAAGCGCCGAGTTCTCTGCCTATGGGAGGAAGAGGGCAAAAAAGGGCTATGGGATCATTTGTCTGCCAGGGAAAATTCCTTTTGGAGGAAAGAGAGACATGGAGACTACTAGCTACACCCTTGCCCCAGTTCTTGGCTCTGACTGGATTCTACCATGGGGAGGCCTACAGAGACAGACCATAGGCATCAGGAAGGCAGAGCTAAGATGGCTGGGTTTCTGTAAACCCCAACCTCAGTCAGTGAGGTTGGAGGGGCCAGGGAGATACAGTGGCCAGGAGGACTTAAGCTGGGAGGTGTCAAAAGTAATACTTGGGGCGCCTGGGTGGCTCAGTTGGTTGAGCGTCTGACTCTTGATTTTGGCTCAGGTCATGATCTCATGGTTCACGGAGTTTGAGCCCCACGTTGGGTTTTGCACTTATAGCATGGAGCCTGCTTGGAATTCTCCCTCTCCCTCTCTCTCTGCCTCTCTCCTGCTTGCGTGCTCTTTCTCTCTCTGAAAATAAATGAACTTAAAAAAAAAAAAAGGCAATCCTTATTTCCCTGGGGAGAGGGCAGAGGAGGCTGGAGAGAGGAGGGCAGGTTCTTAAGAATATGGCAAAGAGGGGTGCCTGGGGTGGCTCAGTCAGTTGAGCGTCTGACTTCAGTTTGTGAGCTGGAGTCCTGCCTCAGGCTCGCTGCTGTCAGCGAGAAGCCCATTTCCCATCTTCTGTTCCCCTCTCTCTCTGCCCCTCCTCTGCTCACGCTCTCTCTCTCAAAAATAAATAAACATTAAAAAAAAAAAAAAGAAAAAAGAATTGGCAAAAAGCCTAGTTTAGGGATCCGTGTCCTTGTCGTTCAACTCCTGAGCCCTAGGTCATCTAAATCCTTCTTCCTGTGGGCTCTGTGACCATGCCTTTCCGAGATCAGCACGGGCATAAAAGTGGGGAAGAAAGGGGTAAAGACGAGAGACGTGTGGGGGTTGGGATAGGCCCACCCCTGTGCATGCCTCCTGTTCCAAGCTGGCCCCAGGTTGGAGAGTTCAGAGCAAAGAAAGGGCTTCTCAGAGGAGCTCTGCTCCAGCCTGGCGAGGCAGGCTGAGAGGAAGGGCCACCACATCCACAAAGCCCACCCAAGCTCCCCAGGGTCCTGGCCAGCACCGCCGCCCCCATGCCGCCCGGTGCCCCACCTCCAGCTCCCGCAGCCGGTGCAGGAGCTCCTGGCAGGTGCCCGTCTCTGTGCCGCCGTCACCACCCTCTCCCGGCCTTGGCTTTCCAGGACTCGTGGCTGGCTGCTCCATGGCCTCCGACATCGGGCCCTGGGAACAAGTGAAGGAGGCCCTGGCGGCTCCTCCAGGGCACAGGGAGGAGGTGAGTGGAGGAGGAGGACAAAGACAAAACTTGTCAGTATTCTTGGAGTTTAGTGCAACTGATGTGCCACGGATACTGTAACAACTCAGGGTCTGACGGACGCACAGACACACTCTTCCCATTTTAAGAACAGGGACCACTGTTTTATAACCCCTGCAACTGCACTCAGCTCAGCCTACCACAGGTCACACAGATGTTGGCCAACTGCCAA
This sequence comes from Lynx canadensis, assembly GCF_007474595.2. Lineage (NCBI taxonomy): Eukaryota > Metazoa > Chordata > Mammalia > Carnivora > Felidae > Lynx > Lynx canadensis. The sequence goes on from NC_044309.1 coordinate 76,141,456, forward strand.
GAGACCGGGATTCTCGGCTGAGATGGGCCTCGAACTGTATCTTCCTGGGCACGGTGGTGGGAGGTGGCCTGCAAGCCTCACAAGCTCCCTGCTCCCCGCGAGGCCCCACTGCGCATGCCCTTCCCTCTGCAGGGTCTCCTGACCCCTCCCTGCTTTCCACTTGGCCAGCTCCTTTCTACTCATACTTCAGGGCCCCCACTCCAAGGCCGGGCCGGGCACCCTTCCTACACAGTTCTGTAACCGCCTCCCCGAGACTGTCAACCCCGTGAGGGCAGGGGCTCTACATTCACTTTACTGCCCAGGCCCCCACTTGTTGGTGTGAAAGCTGGCATGTAAGAGACAGAATGATGACTACACAGATGAGTTTGTCACTGCCTGAACACAATACAGCCAGGGTTCTGTCCCGTGTCGTGTTATGTGCCTCACCCACTCCCAGCTACTGCCATGGTTACTGGCTTTAGCTGATGAGTCTTCATCTGCCCTTTGAGTTTCAATTTCTCTGCTAGAGGAAAGTACTCATTTCTTTCTTTTGCACCCATATTGTAGAAATTTCCAGTAGATGGGAAACCCTTCCTAAAAGTGTGGGGGCCCCCAGTCCACCACTGACTACTGGCCTCTTTGACCCCCCTGCAGAGCTGAGTTTAGCACTTTCAGCCCAAGGAAGAGAGGAAGGAGTCCTCTAACAGCTCACCAACCCCACATCTGATTGGTCCCCCCCCCATCCTCGGCTGTAGGGCACTGGGGATGCCTCTCCCGCCCCCCATCTTCCTCCTCCAGTCCCCCCAGCAGCATGCACAGGTTCAAAGCCCCTCACCTGTCTCTGCCTCCTCACCCAGGCTGGCACACACTCTAGAAGCCAAAGTAGTCACCTCGGCTGTTGAGAAAGAGGGAGACGATGTTAGCCATGCAAGCCACAAGCATTTATTTGGCTCCTGCTGTGTACCAGGCACTGGGCCATAGGGGTGAACAAGCCAGAGAGAGCTCTGCCTTTATGAAGCTTCCATTCCACTAGGAGAGGCACATAATATACAGATAAACCAATGAACGCACATCGGGTCCCAACAAGGCACTGACAGGTGACACCGAAGCAGAGACCTCAGTGGAGTCCAGAGGAAACCCTGGAATGGGAAGAGCATTCCAGACACAGAAAAGAGTCAGCGCGAAGGTCCCCGGCTTTCAGCCAGAAATCACTCAGATGAGAAATAGGAGTGAACAGCATGACGCTTTGGGGCCCTTCCACAACACACATCGTCTTCTTTAATCCCCACAGCCACAAAAGGAATTGAATGTTACTGTCAACACCTGTATTCAAGCTAAGGAAACCAAAGGGCAGGAGTTACGCTCACATACACCACATGTACCCTGTGTGCTGAGCAGTGTGTTGGCACTTTCTCATGCACTCCTACATCTGATTCTCCTAACAACTTTATGGGGAGCGGGGGTACCGGCCTGGGTTGAGGAAGCAGTTACTGGAGGCAAAGGATGCTTCCCAAGACATACACGCCGGTTCACAACGCACACTGGACAGGCCTCCTTTTCCTCCTTCCCATGAGGCCTCTCTGTACACACACAAGTTGTACCGTAAGCTCCTTGTATTCTGTAAGCTCCATACAGTCCCAGGGCTCCTGGAGCTTTGCATGTGGACGGATCCGGGTTAAAATCCTGACTCTACAAACTCTGTTTCCTCACCTATAAAATGGGCGTAAGAATACTTAGCCCACGTGGTTGTTGGAGGATGAAATGAGATCATGTATAACGAGTATCTTGCATGAACTCGGTAAATGGAGGATTTTCATGATCACATCCTGACAGAGACACGATGCAAAGTCCTGCCTCATAGCCTGCTGCTACTGTCTGTTCACCTGTAAGGGACTCTGAGTCCCAGGCTCCTCCCTGTGGGGTCGGGGCAGTAGGGGCATCCACAGATCTGAGAGTGCAGCCCCAAACTGGCTGCACTCAGGGCCCTCTTCCTCCCCAACCCCTCCCCACCCTAGAGGGAGAAAGGGGCAACTGCAAAAGGAGAGAACCATTTCTTTGCAAGTAAGAGACAGTGTGTGCCCGTGTTTATGTGACACTGGGAAAGGGGGCTTCTGGAAACTGCAGGAAAAGGAAAAACTTGTAACACTTATTTTTAAACATTCCACAACAATCTAAAGTCCTTTGTTATTTTAACATCATAAAAAATGTATCAAGTAGAACTTCATTCGCCTCATGACATTATCGTGTTTGATATTTTTAGAAATGGACAGGCTTAGAAAAAAATGAAAAAAATTCAGGAAATATCCTCCCCTTCCCACATACATAAATAGGGGTTAAAACCAAAAAAGGCCTCAGGTTACCTCCGCCATTCGAGTTCCACCCTTCCCCCAGCACGGCTCCGATCCTTTGAGTCAGAGGCTCCCACTGTCCCCACGGTTTCCTCGCCTTCCCTCAATCCCCTCACCATTTCTTCCCTGCAGACGCTCCCCGGGAATAGTGGGGTTGGGGTTGCAGAAGGAGTGCTGAGGGATGGGAGAGACAAAGTTGGGAGGGCGAAGGAAAGGAGTGGGGTGAACAGGTCGGTGTCCAGGGGCCAGAAAGGGAGAGAGTTAAAGCTGAGAAGAGCTGGAGTCTTTGTGCTCCCAACACAACAGCAAAAACCAAACTCAGGGTGAAAACGGTTTAGGAGAATCTCTCTTCCTAAAACAACAAAAGTAAAAACACATCCATGAGGCCCAGATCGTGGGGACTGGCAGTGGATTATGTATGTGGTTTTATGTGTGCTGAGGAGGGTGGGGACCCAAACACACCACAGAGCTGACCGCTGCCACTCTCTCAAGCTGAGCCTCTGTGGATCCCAGGGCAGGGAGGCCTGAGTCCCACCGTGACCTCGAGGAGACCCTCCAAGTGATGAGCCACCCAAAAGCAACAGCTCTGTCACGCGCGTCTGTCTCTGGATCCCCAGCTGGGCTTAGGAGAGGCTCCGGAAATGAAGGCAGACCGTGACTCAACCTCGCTTTGGGGAGAAGTTTTCTGCCCTCAGTCGAGGTGGTCTGGCCAACTCAGGCCCAGAGGCCTTCTCTTCATCTGCAGGGCCACAAGCAGAGGGCAGGAAGCTGTCAGCTCGGATTGCTATCGAGTCACAGGGAAGAGGTCGACACTTAAACTTGGCGCCAGGAGCAGAGTGTGCTGTGAGCAGGACCCCAGTTTAAGTTCAAGATTCCTATGGTGAAAAGAAAACTTCCTGCAGCCTCACTCTCCTCTAGGGAATCGAGAGAGTACCATCTCCAGCTCCCAATCTGAGCCTAATTAGGAATCTGGCCCTTCAGAGTCTGGGTTTTCAGCCTCAATCTCATGGGAAGAAAACCAACCCAGACTGGCTCCCCAGTAGCTCCCCCTGCTGGGTGTCAGTGGGGGCCCCTCTCCCAGGGGCTGCACCCCCACCCCCTCCCCATCCTCCCTCAGGCCCCACAACTCCTACTCACAGCTTCTGTGCTCAGCTCTACCCCCCGGCCTGGAAAACCCCCAATCTGGGTGCTTCAGGGTGGCCCTGGTTTCAAACATTCCTCCGGTGGTCCCACGACACGCCTGGATGTTGGATGTTGGGTCTGGAACACATGAGGCCGGCCATGCTGGGTAGAGATGGAGCTGCAGGAGGTGGGAGCTCCAACTCGAACTGGAGGCTTCTCCCGCCAGAACTGCCAACGGGTGGCCCCGCCCCCCACAAAGGCCTGATTCAGAGGGAGGTGACCTCAGTGCCGCTGAGGGGAGGGAGGAAGGGGAAGGGAGGAAGACCAGAGCTGGGGCAGTAAGCAGCAGCCAGGGACAGGGAGGGGGAGCAGCTGCTCAAGGGGGTCTGGGTAACCTGGGGACACAGCTGGTTCAGCCCAATCACTGATCAAATCTGGGTGACACGATCTCTTTGGCCTAGTCACAGAGCCCAGAAGAGAGCTGACTGTCCCGGCCTTTCAATCAGACAGATCAAAGGAGTAAGGATTGCAGTGCCCACCCTCTCCCCAGCCTCCAAGGCCCACCCCTCCCTGCCCTCCAAGGCCAGGCCTGGGAGGAAGAGACTAGAGAGGTGGCAGCAAGCCTGACTTCCATGCTCCCTCACCCTGGCCCTTAGCCAAGGGCTTTGGGCCCCAGTGAGCCCCTCACTCACCAGCTGTTCCCCCCAGAGTCCTTTAGGGAGAGAAGCCAGGGACCAGGGGGTGGGGGAGAGGGGGCAGCTGTGGGAAGGCAGAGATGGAGAAGCTCACTTTAATAACAGAATCATCCGTAACAACAACCGTTTCCCCCCTGCTCCCCCCCATCCCCCAGCTGCTTTCTGGAATCCCCGTCACACCCAAGAGTCCACTTGTAAACAGCAACTTCTGCACCCACAGCAAACACTCCTTTCCAGACAGTATCAGCCCTGGGTCCGGGAGGGATAGAGGGACTGAGGCCCCAGGGCATTCCTGGCCTGAAAGCAGCCACCTTAATCCCTGCCTAAAGCATCTTTCAGCCCTAAGAATTCCAACTGGTCTCCTCCCCCCTCATGGAAAGAGGACAGACAAGAATTTCCTTCCCTCCTCCCGACAACTGGCCCCAAGACACAATAGTCCTACTGAGAGGCTTGTGTCCATGGGGAAGGGGCCCCCAGCATCTCCTTCCAACTTCCTCTTCACAAGAGGACTTTGGATGCAAGAGCTTCCATCCCATGGTGTGGGTTCTTTCTTCCTTCCTTTCTTTCTTAAGTTCATTTATTTATTTTGAGAGAGAGAGAAAGCACGAGCAGAGGAGGGGCAGAGAGAGGAGACAGCAAGAATCCCAAGCAGGCTCCGCACTGCCAGCGCAGATTCTGACACAGGGCTCGAACTCATGACCCTAAAGATCATGACCTGAGCTGAAGTCAGACGCTTAACCAACCGAGCCACCCAGGCGCCCGTGGGTTCTTTCTAACCTCAGTCCTCTGCCCTCCAGGCAGGCCGGAGGAAGGGCAGTTGAGCCCCAAAGTCTTAGACTTCAACACCCCTTACCTCTCTTCTCCTAGTTCCTTCATGCTCCCTGCCCACAGCATAACCCAACAACAACAAAAAGCAGCTGCTGGGGGTAGGCAGAGGAAAGGGGCTCAGACACAGACACAAAGTGTTTATTTATAGGGCCACATGGCCAGGGGCTCTGTGGCCCAGAAGCCTAGTCCCCACTCCCGAAAGCCCAGCTGGACCCATCTTAGCCAAAAGGCAGAAGATTTAGAGTCTAGTCCCAGCACTGCAATTTACTTGCTGTGTGACTTTAGGCAAATCACTTTAGCCTCTCACAAGTTCCTTTACGCCAAGTGGAAGCTGTTCTAGAACCATGTTCTCAAAATGCGGTCCAGGGGCCCTGACGTTCTTCCAAGGAATCCACGGAATCAAAACTATTTTCATAATACTACTAAGACACTATTCTACATCACTCTCATGTAGATATTATACTAATGTACATTAATGTAGATACTACACTAACTCTCATTCTCTGAGTATACAGTGGCATTTTCCAGAGACTATGTGTTATGTGATATCACAACAGACTGAATACGGAAGCAGATATGAGAATCCAGCTGCCTTTTATTGTCAGACGTGACAGATATGCCAGAATGAAGAACAATGCCATTCTTTTCACTATTTTTTTGCTTTGGAAAATATACAGTTACTTAAAATATGTCAACATGTAATGGGTTTATTATTATTATTTTAACTTAATTAGATGTTGAAAACTCTCAGTTCTAATTTACATGACAGTAAATATCAATAGGTATAACCTATATAAACCAAAGCTCTTTGGGGGTCCTCACATTTTTAGAGGTTGGAGGGGTCCTCAGGTCAAAACAGCCTGAGAGTCACTTTTCTTTTTTGTTTTTAATTTTTTTTTTAATGTTTATTTTTGAGAGAGACAGAGCACGAGCAGGGGAGGGGGAGAGAGGGAGGGAGACACAGAATCCGAAGCAAGTTTCAGGCTCTGAGCTGTCAGCACAGAGCCCGACGCGGGGCTCAAACTCACGAACCGTGAGATCATGACCTGAGCCGAAGACGGATGCTTAACCGACTGAGCCACCCAGGTGCCCCAAGAATCACTTTTCTGGAAGTGTTTTCCGATAGAACTTTCTGTGATGATGAAATGTTTACTCTGTACTGTCCAATATGGTAGCCACTGGCTGTATGTAGCTATTGGGCACCCGACATGTAGCTAGTTCAATTGAGTAACTGCATTTTACATTTGAATTACCACATGCAGCTACTTTACGGGATGGTCGAGTTCTAGAAGATCGCCAGGATTCCCTGACTTGAGCCTTCTGGGCCAATGCTTTCTTTCCACACAGAGTCTAGAGGATGGGGTAGGACAGGACTTGACCCTCACTCCTGTCCCCAGGCTTTTGCTTACGTTATTTCTCATTCTCTCCTCACCAAAGGAAACCCGTCCCAGCCAGATCACCGCCAGTCCTGCCTGGCACTCCTACCCCAGTTCCCTGTTAGATCTGCAGTATATAGGGCTTCACGCCTACTCCACTCCCTCAGTCGCCTGCCCTATCACCTGCCCTGGTTTCCCCAGAGAGTCAAAATCAGCAGAGGGAAAACCCCTCAGATCTCTTCCCACCTCCTCATCTCCTCCTGTTGACAGCAGAGGGGATGTCATCTTCCCAGGGAAGGTCAGGCCTTCCTGCCCCGGGCCCATCCCCATTTAGGTCTTGAGTATTTACCTCCTGAAGAGACCTTTCCCGCCCGCCTTTAAAACTTCTCAGGCTGTCTTTCATTTGAAAAACAATCTTTCCCCTGACATTTCTACAGACGCTGCCCTCTTCTGCCTTCCACAACCAAACTTCTCAAAACAAAAATAAAAACAAAAACAAAACTCTCCTCACGTCTTACTCCTTCCTCAGCCTGGTCCAATGTCAGCAGTAACTGCCACACTGCTAAATCCATACAATATTTTCCCATCCCCGTTGCCTTCTCAGGCACAAGTGCCTCTAGTGGCCACTTCCTCATAGACTTTTTTTTTTTAAGGTTAAAAAAAATGTTTATTTTGAGAGAGAGACAGAGAGAGAGAGTATGTGCAAGTGGGGGAGGGGCAGAGGGAGAGAGAGAATCCCAAGCAGGCTCCATGCTGTCAGCACAGAGACTAACCCAGGGCTTGATCTCATGAACTGGGAGATCATGACCTGAGCCGATATCAGGAGTTGGATGCTTAACTGACCAAGCCACCCAGGCGCCCTTTTTTCAAACAAATTTTTTTTTAATGTTTATTTCTGAGACAGAGCACGAGTGGGGGAGGGGCAGAGAGCAAGGGAGACACAGAATCCGAAGCAGGCTCCAGGCTCCGAGCTGTCAGCACAGAGCCCGACGCAGGGCTCGAACTCACAGACCGCGAGATGGTGACCTGAGCCGAAGTCAGAAGCTCAACCGACTGAGCCACCCAGGCGCCCCACCAGGTGCCCCTTTTTAAGTTGTGAGACATAGTTCACATCCCCTATGACTCACCTATTTAAAGTGTGCAATTAATGGGTCATAGTGTAATCACAGATATATGCAACTGTGACAACTTCAGAATGTTTTCATTACCCTTTAATTAGCATCCCCTCACCCTCAACCCTAGGCAACCAGTAATCTATTTTCTGTCTCTATAGATCACCCTATTCTGGACATTTCATATGAATGGAATCGTAGTAGGGGTCGTCTTTGTGAACGGCTTCTTTCACTTAGCACGTTTTCAAGGTTCATCCATGTCGAAGCACATATTGGTACTACACTCCTTTTTCATGGCCAAATAATATTCCATTGTATGGCTACGCTATCAGTTGTTCATCCATTCATCTGTTGATGGACGTTTGGGCTGTTTCCACTTTTTGGCTGTCCCGAATAATGCTGCTATGAGCATCTATGTGCAAGTTTTCATGTGGATTTATGTTTTCATTTCCCTTGGGTATATACCTAGGAGTGGACCTGCTGGATCTTATGGTAACTTTAGGTTTACCTTTTGGAGGAACTACCAAGCTGTTTTCCAAACTGAATGCACCATTTTACAGTCCGGCCAACAGTGTACAAGCGTTTCTCCGTTGCTCCATGTCCTCACCGCTTGTTATTGTCTGATTTCCTGGTTTTAGTCACCCTAGCAAATGTGATACGATATCTCATTCTGGTTTTGATTTTTAGTTCCCCAGTTAGTGATGTTGAGCATCTTTTCATGTGCTTATTGGCCATCTGTGTATCTTCCCTGGAAGAATGTCCATTCAGATCCTTGTTCGTTCTTAATTAGATTATATGGGGTTTTTAAATTTATTATTATTATTATCATTTTAAATGTTTATTTATTTTGAGAGACAGAAAGAGAGCTGGGGAGGGGCAGAGAGAGAGAGAACCCCAAGCAGGCTCTGCACTGTCAGTGCAGAGCCTGATGCAGGGCTCGAATTTATGTACCCGTGAGATGGTGACCTGAGCCAAAATCAAGAGTTGGACACTTAACCGACTGAGCCACCCAGGTGCCCCAATTATGTTTTTTTTTTAATTGAGTTGTATTCAAAATATATATAAAAAATCTTCACAAGTCTCTTATATATTATTTGCAAGTATTTTCTCCCATTCTATAGTTTGTCTTTGATGGTGACCACTTTCTCCTGGATGACTTTTCCCTTTTTTACGATGCTCCTCCCTGCCCTTGCCCCAGCCATCTTGCACTTCTACTTCTGTGTGTATTTTAAAACTTAGCATGGTTTTGTAGGGTTGTGTACACACACACACACACTTAAAAAAAAAATAGACATAGCACCATGTTCTTTTCACTGTTCTATAACTTTCTTTAGAAAAACAATTAAAAAAACAAACACCCAAACCACAGACTTTATTTGGCTTTTACCAGTTTTTCCACTGATGTTTTCTAATCCAACATCTAATCTAGGATCCCACACTGTATTTAATCACCAAATCTCCTTATTCTCCTATGATTCATGATAGTTCCTCAGTCTTTGTCTTTCATGACCTTGGCATTTTGGAAGGGAAGGGAATGGATCAGGTCAGTATTTTAGAGAACGTTCCCTTACTGGGGTTTGTTTGATGTTTTCTCCAGTTAGACTGAGGTTCTGAATTTTTAGAAGGAATACCATAGAGGGTGCCCTTCTCAGTGCATTATATCAGGGGTATAATGTTGCGACGCCTTATGACTGGTGAGGTTAACCTTGACCACCTGGTTAGATGGTATCTGCTAGTGGGTTTATCCACTGTAAAGTTACTATTTTTCCTTTTGTAATTAGTAACCAGTTTGGGGGGCAATACTTATTGACCATGCAAACACCCTGTTTCTTCTTAAATTCTCACCCACTAATTTTAGGATTCATCAGTGGATCTTGCTCACAGCAATTACTGTAGCATTCTAATAATAATTTTTGATTGCCTTCATTCCTTACACATTTATTAATGAGAAGTTTTCTATAAGGAAAAGCCGTCCCTTCACTGCCACTGATTTACCTAATTACATATTTATATTAGCACAAACTCATGGATATTTTATTCTTTGGATTATAATCCAATAGTATCATCATTGACTTCATTGCTTAAATTCCAGCCTTGATCATGGAGAACTCTTTCAGGCTGGCTCCTGTATCCTTTCAACATGTCCCCATATAAAGAAAATGTATTTACTTAAAAAAAAAATTTTTTTTTAACATTTATTCATTTTTGAGAGAAAGAAAGAGAGAGCGTGAGTGAGGGAAGGGCAGAAAGAGAGGGAGACAGACAGAATCCGAAGCAGGCTCCAGGCTCTGAGCTGTCAGCATAGAGCCCGATGTGGAGCTCAAACACATGAACCGTGGGATCATGGCCTGAGCTGAAGTCGGACACTCAACTGACTGAGCCATCCAGGCGCCCCGAAAATGTATTTACTTTTTAACATCTGCTTACTTTCTGGCACCATAAAATGTTCCAGACTTATCTTATATTTTCCCTGCCACAATCACTTTTCCAAGAAGCTCCACCAGAGCAATCATCTTTCTAAAACTGTAAGTCTAATTGTGTCCCTCCTGCCTCAAATCTTCCCATGACCTCTGAGTGCCTCGGGGACAGACCAAAGCCCTCAGCACAGTCCTGGAAGCCCTGCCCTGGCCCCAGAGCAATTCTCCTGAAAAGCTGTCCTGAACTGATGCTGCCCACATTGATCTGTCTTCTTGACGTGCCTCCTGCAGGACCAACTGTACTGTGTCCTGTTCTCTAGTCCTCCCCTATGAGGAAGACGGGACTTCCCGGGCTATCAGAAGGGGAGCTCCCCGAGGGGGAGCCCTGCCTGCATAATTGTACCCCCACTTGCTGCCAGTGCACTGCTTCTATCCACGAGGCCCTGAACCTGGTGATCTCCTTTCATTCCAGACAGAATAAGACCAGAAAGAAGAGATGGTGGGCTCATCAGGGTCTCTTCAAGACCCCCAACTGCACCCCCCCCCAAATGGCTCTGAGGGCCCATATGACAAACCATGCTGAGAGGTGAGGAAGGGATGGTTTCTTTCAGATTTGTCCCTATCCGAGCCCTCAACCCACTCCCAGGCCTCAGTGGTTCCCTCTGGCAAATGGGACTAATCTATTTATTTTGAGGATATTTCCAAACAGATCACTCAGTGGGAGTCACAACACTGGGTACTGGGGGGCCACTCAGAGACGGATCAGTTCTTCTCACCTCTTGGGGCTTGCAGTCTGTTGGGGGACATAAGACATGTAGGTGATAGCTGTACTGTGAAGGAAGTCCCACGAGAGAATTTTTTTTTTGAGAACTTTAAAAACCAGGAGAGAAATATTGAGCTGCAGTTGAAACAGTTTTTTCAGAACTCAAGGCATCAAGTGAAGTGGGACTTTATAGACCCGTAGGGTTTAGGGACACGGGAACGGCAAGGGGGTCATTCTAGGCAAAAGGCAGGCATAAACAGAAGAAGGCAGAAATCTGTGGGTGTGTACGGAAACAGAATGACTCAGTGCAGCTGGACTGAAGGGCATTTGAAGGTGAGTGTTTCCTGGTCCCCTGGCCCATGCCAGTTACTAACTCCTCTCCTATCTCCTGACCCAACAGCAGAGTCAGCATATTTTCAACACCCTGGGTGTAACCAGAGACACGTGCTGGGTCCCACAGGAAGAGCTGAGGCAGAGAGGCTCCTGGAGGCAGCAGTAGAGGCGACTGCTGAGTTGACTACTGGTACATCAGCGATCCGCTCTCAGGTCCAAGAGGAAAAGGGCCTGGGAGGCTGCATAGCCTGATGGCTCTCAGGCTGCACCTGCAGGCCCTACCCTCCCAGCCCCCAGGGAGCCTCTTTCTTGGCCTCTTTCTTCAAAGGGAACAGGCTTTGGCCAGCCAAATGCCTTCCACGTCCAGGCGGCTTCAGTGTTGACTTCGTGGTTGCCATTTGGCCAGAGCGCGGAGGTGACCTCCTAAGCTACCAGCTCTGGCAAGAAGAAAGCAGCCTTCCCTGGGAACAAAAGTAGCTCTGGCACACTCACAAACCCTCACTTTCTGCTCTTATTTGTGCCCACAAATGGGAGTGAGACTTCCTGGATTCCGGTTCTGGCTCAGCCACACCGAATGACCCTGGGTGAAGCCTAGAACCCTTCTGGGACTCAGTTTTTCCTATCTGTAAAATGGGATGAATTCTCTGACTTCTCTCCTCCTGCAGGACATAGAAGGATGAGATCATGTCTGGAAAGGGATGGCAGCTGAGAAGACAGGTCCCCTCATGTGGGGTAAGGGGGTTGAAGGTGAAGAGCTTGGCAGGGCTTTTAGGAGAAGCCCTTGGCTTTGATTCTGCCTTCCTCCCACAGGGCCCACAGGCTTCTCAGGAAAGCAGGGGGTGGGGGGCGGGGAGTGGGGAGAGGAAGGGACAGCAAAGCCAAGAGCTTTAGCCTTCTTCCAGTCCCAGGGACAGGAAGTGAGGTGCCGTCTAGAGAGGAAGTGAGAAGCAAACACCCCCCAACTTCCCCTCAGCCTGCAGTGGAAAGGAAGGTTCCAGCTTCAGCAGCCTGCAGGCCCAGAGCTGGGGATAGAAGGCGGTGGGGTGGGGGTGGGGAGGAGGCCTTATCCATACCATCTGACAGAGAAAGGGGTTTCTTGTTTTGGACATAATAAAAGTCAAGGGGCCCAGGACATCCCGCAGACTGGGAAAGAGGTCAAGCTGAAAAACCCAGCCTTCCAGGTCACGTGGCACCACATCGCAGTCCTGGGCCCAGACCCTTGCTCCCAGCTTCATACTGTGCCATACCATGTGCCCCGCCCCCCTCGGCAACACATGCACACTCCCACACACACCAAGGTGGACCAGGTCCTCTGATTACTGGTTCTTCCAATATATGCCCTTTCCTTAGCACAACACTAGCACATAGTAACTGCTGGACAGAGCTTGAGAATTCCTCAGAGGCTGGTTTTGGCCTAAACCTTGGCATCTGAATGAAGTTTAGTATACGAAGCTGAACAAACCCTGCTTATGGCCTGGGGCCAACTGGGGGGCCCTGGGTGGGTGGTAAAGATTGGAAACCAGAGACCTGACAGAGATGGAAGGAAAAAATCCATGCACACCCAGATATTGCCAACAGGTACCAGATGAAGACGATATATGCTATCTGCTATCATTTGGGTAAGGGAAGAAACCTAAGAATACGCATTACATTCGTTTTGTGTATTCTTTTTTTTTTTAAGTTTAATTTTTACTTATTTTGAGAGAGAGAGAGAGAGAGAGAGAGAGAATGAGCAAGGGAGAGAATGAGCAGGGGAGGGAGAGAACAAGAGAGAGGGAGAGAGAGAGAATTCCAAAAAACTCTATGCTGAGCATGACATGGGGCTCAATCCCACAACCATGAGATCACGACCTGAGCTGAAAGTAAGAGTCAGTGGCTTAACCAAATGAGCCACCCAGGTGTCCCTGCGTAAAGACATTCTTGAGGGCTATGTAAAAAATAAGTGATTATCTGTAGAGGAAAAGAGGGTGGAGGTGGGAGCACAATTTCTCAACGTATACCTTTTTGTACCATTTTGATTTTTGGACTATGTTAAAAAAATGTCTAATGAAAAACTGCAATACGAAACTTAAAAAAAAAAGAAGGTATAACCACTTTCCCAAGTGATTTCTTTTTTTTTTTTTAATTTTTTTAATGTTTATTTATTTTTGAGAGAGAGAGAGAGTGTGAGCAGGGGAGGGGCAGAGAAAGAGGGGGATACAGAATTGGAAACAGGCTCCAGGCTCTGAGCTGTCAGCACAGAGCCCGACACGGGGCTGGAACTCATGAACCATGAGATCACGATCTGAGCCGAAGTTGGATGCTTAACCAACTGAGCTACCTACGTGCCCCTCCCAGGTGATTTCTAAAGCTCATCCCAGCTGGGGATATTAGATTGGGGAATATGGGGATATTCCCATATTAGAAGTAGGGACCAGGTCCCTGGGACAAGGGAGTGGTGAGGAGATCTGGCTAGATGAGGCCAAAGGACACCAGTCTTCACTCCCTTTCTTCCCGTAATGCTCTCACTGAGCTAGGAGACAGGCCCTTTCACACCCAGGCTGTGGTGCAGCATGGTAGCACCAAACTATTCAGAAGGTGGTCAGGGCCGCTTCCTCCTGGGTTCATTCTAGATCGCACAGGGCAGAGGCAAAGGTGGGAGGTTGGGCAAGGGGAGAGTTTGGGGCAGATGGGAGTACATTGGGGTAAATGACACCCGGGAGTACCTACGGCTGCTGCGGACAGGTTCTGGGGGTGTCTCAACAGGTCTTAATATCTATCTAAAAGGACCATAAAAGAACAACCTGCAGCCCCCACATCAAGCCAGCTAGGGGTAAAATGAATCAGGCCACAGAAGTGTGACTGCTGAGAATCCTAGGGCCACACCCCAGGAGTTCTGGGGCCCCTCACAGTCTCATCTAGGAACAAGCTCATCATTCTACCCAGGGAGGGACAATTTCAAGCCCTTCATGACAGTGAGAACTGTAGACGAGTGCCCCAAGCAGCACCCAACACCACTCAAGCCTTGCAGGCATCAGCATGAGAAGCAGAATGGGGTCCTCTCTCTTTTTAAAATATCTATCTATAGGGACCCCTGGGTGGCTCAGGAGGTTAAGCATCCATCCGATTCTTGATTTTAGCTCAGGTTATGATCTCACAATTCAGGAGTTCAAGCCCCACATCAGGCTCCATGCTGATAGTGTGGAGCCTGCTTGAGATGCTCTCTCTGCTGCTCTTTCTTGCTCAAACATAAATAAACTTTAAAAAATTTTTTTAAATAAAAGAAAAAATAGGGGCGCCTGGGTGGCTTGGTCGGTTAAGCGTCTGACTTCGGCTCAGGTCATGATCTCACGGTCCGTGAGTTCGAGCCCCGCGTCGGGCTCTGTGCTGACTGCTCGGAGCCTGGAGCCTGTTTCAGATTCTGTGTCTCCCTCTCTATCTGCCCCTCCCCTGTTCATGCTCTGTCTCTCTCTGTCTCAAAGATAAATAAACCTTAAAAAAAATAAATAAATAAAAAATACCTACCTATATGCATATAGATATTTTTTAAATTTTTTTACATTTTATTTATTTTTGATAGAGAGAGACAGAGCACAAGTGGGGGAGGGGCAGAGAGAGACAGAGACACAGAATCCGAAGTAGGCTCCAGGCTCCAAGCTGTCAGCACAGAGCCCGACGTGGGGCTCGAACTCACAAACCACGAGATCATGACCTGAGCCGAAGTCGGACGCTTAACCGACTGAGCCACCCAGGCGCCCGTAGATAGATATTTTTTAAAAGCTTGGTGAATACTGGAGAAATCCCAGAGCCCAAGGACAGCTATAAGGCCCAGGTATTGTGCCTGGCTGTGCTCTTCTCAGTGGCTGCTGGATTTGTAGAAATCAGTAATAATAGCAACGATAATTCACCTTAATAACAGCCTGGCCTCCTCAGGCTTCTTTCATCTGTGTTAACTCCCAGAGCTGGGAAAATGGTAATTATTGAGCAAGTGCCACACCCCAGCTATGATGTGTTATTAATCCATCAGCACAGGCTGGGAAACTGAGGCCCAGGGAGGCTTTCCCCTCACACAGAACTAAGAATACAGGAGCTGAGGGCCACTGGGTAGTGAGGAACTGAAGGTGCTGGTTCCGTTCCTGCTACGTTTTGGGCCAGGGCCTCTGATCTTGAATGTGTGTGGACACTCACTCTGCCAAAGTACTGCAAAGCAGATCAACAGCTGCTTTGAGCACCTCTGGATCTCCGCAACGCACACAGGCACTGCAGGGTAAGTGAGCGCTCAGCCCTCTCAACAGCCCCCCACCGCGGGCACCATCTGCAAAGTGGGAACAAGGGGCATCTTGCAGCTGGGAGGGTGGATCAGATCAGAAATACGTCTAGAAGTGGGGAGACTACTTCTCAGGGAGTCAAGCCCATCTCTGCAACCCCCTTCCAACTTTGGCACTGATTTCAAAATAACGAGACCCTTCTTATAGCAAGGTGGCATGGTCTGTCACTGTTGTAGAAACCTGCAGAGGAGGTCCAGCTGGCCTGTGCCCTCCAGAAGGGCAGGGGAAGGTAGGCAAAGAGTCACAGACGACTAAAGATCTTTTCCCATCATGGCCATGGAGGGAAGCAGCAGAGGCTCAAATGAGGATGGGAGGGTCAACACAGAGGCACTGCCTGTGCGGAGCCATCCACAGCCTATGTGCCTGGTACTGTGAGAGATGCTGGGAACAGACACAATCTCAGCTCTGGGGAAACCGCAAGGGCAAGCCAGGAGCAACCAATGACCTTGTCCTCCAACCTTCCAGGGCAGGGCCTGGGGAAAAACATTAAGGGTGGTGCTCTAGGGGATTGGAAGTTATTTTTCTTCAGCATGTTAGAGCTGACCAGAGCCCCTGAGATAGCACTCTGACCCTCCAAAAGTCCAGCTCTCCACAATCTCAGGTTCAAGAAATGCCCTCTCTGCTTTAAGTTTGGCCAGGCCCCTCATGCATGAGAAATTAAGGCAGGCTGGAACCATGTAAAACACTAGACCAGAGTCAGGAGCCCTGCCTCTGACACTCATCATTGCATGAATCACTTCCCCCTCTGGACTTCACAGTTTCCCCATTTTTAACACGAGGGCGTTGGACTAGATGTCTCTAGGATTCCTTCCAGCCTATGACTATGTTGTTTTGATGTGGTGGCAGATCCCAGGTTGATTTACATAAATTTGCATGTTCAATCAGAAATCCCAAACTCCAAGTATAGAAAATCCAATCAGTCCATTAGTGCAGCCAGACTAGGGCTGGAGGAGCCTGCCAGGTTCGGGTGAGGATTGTCAAAGCAGACTGTGGTAGTGGTGGTGAATTGGGGGAGGAGCCGGGGGAAGCAGGGCGAGAAGTGGCATTTGTTCTAAGGGATGCAGTTCTGGTGAGCCAGAGCTGACGGGGCCAGGGTCCCCTCTTCAGCTATCAGGCAAGGGTCCTTTCTCCTCCTGCTTCTAACGGGGCCTCTGGCTGGCCAGCCTCGGAGCCACACCCCAAGAGGAAACAGCAGCCTCTGCCTAGCAACAGCCGCATCCTTCATTCTGACAGGGACTCCACCATTAACCACTTTCTGGGAAACTGACCTCCCTGGGAGCTTCCATTCTCCAATCCAGGGACTCCTCGCAGTGAGGAAGGTTTCCTTGGGGTCTAACCTAAATACCTCCTGTTGTAGCTTCAATCCATGGGCAGCAGGGCCCAGGGAAGAGGGCTCCCCAGGCCCAGGAGAGCTAGCAATGCAGGAGAATGCGTCCCATGTCTAACCAATCCCACAGCCTCTCTAACTACCACCTCCTCTAACATCCCCCTTGGCACCTGGGAGATCAAGGATGAAAACAAACAAGGAAAACGTGAAGGCTTTGGCTCTTGGGCTAGAGAGCAAGTCCCAACCTGGAGAACCTGACTCCTGAGAAACTGTACCCCCAGGAGGGAAGGAGGCTGGGAAAGGTGGGGCTGGGGCAGTTTCTCCCTGCTGCTTGGCTGCCATGGAAGGGCTTGGGAGGCTGGCTGGACTGGGTAAAGGCAGCAGGGAGGACTCCTTAAGCCCACTGCCTGGGGACTGGGTAGGGAAGAGGGGTGGGGGAGGGCACAGGTGAGGTGAGTAGGGCCAGGGAGTGAGATGGGCAACAGCAGCAGGGCTCTCGTCCTCTTCCCATAAGAGGGTGGATGAATGTGCTGTGCTCCCTGGCTCAGATCCTAAAACAAGTCCCAACAGCTGAGATGCAAACTGTCTCCTGGGAATCTGCTTACCCTACTGGCCCTTGGCTGCTGCCCCTTCTCGCAACTCCTCCCCAAAGGCCCAACTCAAAGACTGGCCTGCCAGGATGTCTCAGCAGAGGCCTTGATGGGTGGGCCAAACCCCAGCCAGCAAGAGTTCATACCCCAATCCACCAAGAGTAAGCAAGACAACGGCAGAAGAAGCGATTCTTCTTAGGCAGAATAAGGGAGTCTGCTCCTCTCCACCCAAGGTTCCAGTCCTAAGCAACTATGACTTAGAACCGTATCACCCAACATCTACCCCTTCCAACTTCAAAGGCACCCTGCCAGAGGACCTTTCTACCTTTCAGATTCACTTCTCAGTGGAACCACACAATGTCAAAAAGCGAAAGGGAATGTTAGAGCTCTCTAGTGCAATTGCTGAATTTTACAGATAGGAGAAAAAGAGCCCCAGAGAGGCAAGCTCTCTTGGCCAAAGTCACACAGCAAGCTGGGAAGAGAAGACACCAGTGCTTCTGACTCCCAGTCCACAGAGATAGCAGCCTGGTCCTCATATACATTGGTTTCTGCCTACTGTGGAACAGCCTTCTCTGCAGCCCAGGCCATCTGCCTCTCTAGGTTCCCACTCTGTTCCAAAGACCTAAACTGGAGAAAGATGCTGGAGTGCCTGAGCCACTTCATGCCGAGACCACAGACTTAGAAAACAAAGTTGAATTATGTGGGAATAGCTCCCCAGACAGGAATACACGTTTCTCTGAAGTAGGAAACCCACTAACCCTAGGCTGTTCACAGAAAGTTAGGGAACCAATACGAGAAGTGAATTTTTTGTCTCCCTTCTTGAAAGACCAGGGGTCTTGGAGTCAGCTGGCATAATGTCTTCCAAGAGAGGGTCTGCAACAAGACAACTAGGCTGGGTTCATTTTTTCCAACAGTACTGTCCATAGAATGGTTAGACACTGACTCCCTCTCTCCTGTCCCCCAGGACCACCCCTGTCCCAGGCATCTTCCTCCAGCCACTACCTCTGGCAGACAGTTGTGCTTAGGCAAGAGGACCCGTGGAGAGGGCGAGGGTGGTTGGGAGGGAATAAGAAGGGTTTGCCTTCACAGCCAGGAACCCATCCAGTGTAAGACCCCCCTGGTTCCTCAGAAAGGCGAGCATTTGCGAAGTAG
Source organism: Lynx canadensis (assembly GCF_007474595.2). Taxonomy (NCBI): domain Eukaryota; kingdom Metazoa; phylum Chordata; class Mammalia; order Carnivora; family Felidae; genus Lynx; species Lynx canadensis. The sequence continues at coordinate 76,159,805 of NC_044309.1, forward strand.
CAGCTGGCAGGCTGGATGGATAGAGCTGAGAACCTGGAAAACCAGGCCTGCGGGAGGTGAGGGACCTTCGTGCCCTTGGGGCAGTGCCAGGACTGGAGACATGGGGCCTTGGGCCCAGAATAAGGAGAAGGGGGCTGGGGTTCGGTGAGCCGCTTTTCTAGTCGGCCTAGGCCAGGGGAGTGTCGGGCACAGATAAATTCTCTGCATTCTTCTGGCACCGCAGCCAGGACCCAGAGAGCCTTTTCTGCAGGCGCTGCCCTGGCCCCACACCCTGCCCAGCCCTTCTCCCTCCCTCAGTCTCTCTTTAGTGTTCAGCCTCCCGGCCCCCGCCTCCTTCCTTCCCGCAGCCCCTCAAAGCCACGGAAGGATTGTTCCTAGAGACCCTGATCTCTCCGCCTCTCCCCATCTTCCCCACGCCCTACCGCCCCAGGCCACGGGGACTGCAAGGAGGGCGAAGAGGAGCCCGGGGCTCGTCTCCGCGCCTGCGCTTTGGGGAGAGCCTCCCTCCCCCCTGCGCAACAACCCCGCACCGCTAAGCGGCACCCGGACAGTGGGATGCGGGTGGGGTGGGGTGCGCAGCTGGGGCAAGGTCAGTGCTTTCAAAGAGGGAGGGAGACCGGCCCCCGGAACATCCCCCTGTCCCGAAAGTTTCCCTTCCGGGGCCATGGAGTGTGCGCGAGGATGGCGCGGGGGGCGGTAGGGGGTGGGGTAGGGGTGGACAGAGTCGCAGCCGGACCCCCCACCCCCACCCCGGGACAGTGCGGCGGGAGGGAGGGGCAGGCAGCTAGGTCCGGGCAGGAAGGCGCGCCGCCCCCTCCGACCCAAGGCTGCCACGAGAGCCTTACCCTTCAAACCGCCCACCCCCAGCCCAGAGCTTACAGACCCTCCACTCGCCGCCTTTTAAATCCCAAGTAGGCCTGGAACTCACCGAAATGAGGTGCTGAACTGGGCCAGGGCAGGCCGGATCCGCCGGGTCCATGGCCGCGGCTCGGGGGCGGGGGGCAGAAGAAGGGGGGTGCTGGGGCCGCCTCTTGATGTCAAGGCTTTAAAGGGGCCAGTGAGCCCCGCCCCTCGCCGAGACCCCGCCTCCCTCCTTCCGCACAGCCAATCCACGTTCGCCCTGGATGCGCGCCCCTCCCAGCCCCCTCCAGATGTTCCCAGGACGAGAGCTAAGTCCGCCCGTCCGGAGAGCGCCGCTTCCGCCCCGGTGGGAAGGACCTCCCCTCCCCCTATAGAGAAACACTCTCTTCTGGCGCGGTGGGGTCCAGTTTGGTAAACCTTCCCGGTGCAGGGGGTAGAAGAAGCCGCGCTGGGCTGGGCGGGGGTGGAATGGGGGGCATCTATAGCACAGAAAACTAAGTAGGTACGCGCGGGGCCACGGGCATGCGCATCCGCTTCTGTGGGGCTGGGCGTGCACGTGTATGTGTGGTTGTGAGCCTTGGTGTTTGTAATTTGCCTTCCTGCTTACGTGTGGGGTGTAAATCTATGGGAAGACGCTCGAGTGCCTCCTTGGCCTTAAATGCTCCCTCTTTACTTTTCACTTTTCCTCCTCCGGATCGGTATCGGGTCCTCCCAGTAACATGGAAAACTGGGCGTTGGGAACGGGCTCCACTCTTTAGAGTAGCGCTGATTTCCTCACTGGAAGAGGTTAAGGCTGAGCAGAAAAAGGATATAACCTTGTTCTCAGCCACTTGCTATCTCGGTGGAGACAAGTAGAACTACCCTCAGGCTTAAAAGAAGAAAGCAGACACCCACCTAGGCCCCTGCAGGGCCTCAGAGCTCCCTTCAGTATCATTCTCATTGGTGCTGGATTAAACATCTATTTGCCCTTGTCTGGATACCGTATAATCTTCACAAACTGCATCATAGTGACTGGCCTGTTAATGCAAGTTCTGAATGGGGTTCTGCAGAGAAATACAAAGGGCTCCCTAGCCCATTTTATTAAAATTGCTTCTGTTGTGGGTATACACGTAAAGTAGTAATGCATTATATTAGCCCAATAAAGGGACATAAAAGCTGAGGGATCTTGGGGTGCTCACATTGTCTAGGATTAATTAAGAGTTCCTCTCTGAAGGAGAGAGGACTTGGGAATGGGATTTGAAGGGCAGAGAGAACTTGAGCAAATTCAGACAGGGTAAGGACACAAAGCGACCTAGGTAGGAAAGAGCAGATTAGTTGCATGGGACAGTGAGATCACTTGGTAGGGTGGGAAGTAGAAGTTAGCGGAGGAGGTTTTTGTACTGAGATCAGAATGAGGATATGGATTTGACAGGACAAGTGATAAAGAAGTCATTTTGGGTTCTTGAGCATAGAAATGAGTGCCTGAGGTCAATTATTGGAGCCTAAAAGATGTCATAATGGTTCTTCCCACCAACTCTCACCTTTGGTTTAAAACAAACTTTATTGATTGATTTATCCTTAACATACAATAAAATGCACAGATCTTAGGTGTTTTGTTTGGTGAATTTCAACAATAACATACACCGATGGAACACCCCGAACAAGAAACTGAACCATCACCCCAGAAAATTCCCTCATGCCCCTTTATATTTACAGTGAACTACCCTGCACCTACCACCACCCACCCCCTGCAACCTCCTGAATTCTATCACCATAGTTTTGTCTGTTCTTGGATTTCACATAAGTGCAAATAGTATGCACTTTCTTGTGTCTATATTCTTTTTTTTTTTTTTTACGTTTATTTATTTTTGACAGAGAGAAAGAGCATGAGTGGGGAAGGGGCAGAGAGAGGGAGACACAGAATCTGAAGCAGGCTCCAGACTCTGAGCTGTCAGCACAGAGCCCAATCCGGGGCTCAAACTCACCGATTGCGAGATCATGATCTGAGCCAAAGTTGGACGCTCAACCGACTGAGCCACCCAGGCGCCCCTGTGTCTATATTCTTTAGCTTAGTAATGTTTTTGACTAAAGTGAGTCTGTTCTTTTTATTGGAGAGCAATATTCCATTGTACAAATATATCACAATTTGTTTATCCATTCTCCAGTTGATGTATATTTGGGTGTTTCCAGTTTGGGGGCTATTATGAGTAAGGCTACTATAAACTTGTGCAAATCTTTTTATGAATATGTTTTCATTTCTAAGAAAGCTCACTTTATTTTTTTGAAGTATTATTAAAATACAATCATATTAATTTCAGGTGTACAACATAGTGATTCAACATTTATATACATTGCAAAATGATCACCATAAGTCTAGTTACCATCTGTCCCTAAAGTTCATACAATTTTATTGAGTTTATTTATTTTGAGAGGGAAAGAGAGAGAGCACAGCAGAGAAGGAACAAAGAGAGAGGGAGAGAAAGAGAATCCAAAGCAGGCCCCGAGCTGTCAGCGTGGAGACCCTTGTGGGACTCGAACTCACAAACCAGGTGAAATCACGACCCGAGCCGAAATCAAGAGTTGGATGCTTGATCGACTGAGCCACCCAGGCGTCCCAGTTCATACAATATTTTTGACTGTATTTCCCATGTCATACAATACATTCTCATGACTTATTTGCTCTATAACTGGCAACTTAAGCCTCTTGATCCCCTTCACTCATATTGCCCACCACCCCTACCCTCTTTTTTTTCTGGCAACTATCAGTCTGTTGTCTGCATCTATGTCTGGTTTTGTTTGTTTTGTTTTTCAGATTCTACATGTATGTGAAATCATGGGGGTATTTGTCTTTTTCTGACTTATTTCCCTTAGCATAATACCCTCAAGGTCCATGTATATTGTCCCACGTGGCAAGATTTCATTCATTTTATGGCTAATATTCCATTGTATGTATATGGGTATATGTATTGTATATATATGTACGTACACACACACACACACACACCCCACATCTTGTTTATCCACTCATTTATCGGTGGACACTTAGGTCGCTCCATATCTTGGCTATTGTAAATAGTGCTGCAGTGGACACAGTGGTGCATAGATCTCTTCAAGTTAGTGTTTTTGTTTTCTTGGATAAAAACTCCAGAGTGGAATTGCTGGATCATGTTAGTTCTATTTTTAATTTCTTTGCGTAAACCTTCATACTGTTTTCCACAGTAGCTGCACCAATTTACATTCTCACCAACGGTGTACAGGTGTTTGCTTTTTTCCACATCCTCATCAACACTTGTTATTTCTTGGTTTTTTGATAATAACCATTCTGACAGGTGTGGGGTAATATCTCATTGTGGTTTCCATGTGCATTTCCCTGATGATGAGTGATGTGGAGCATCTTTTCATGTGCTTGTTGGTCATCTGTAGGTCTTTGGAAAAATGTCCACTCAGACTGTCTGCCCACTTTATCTTAATTTTTTTTGCCCTGTTCCCCCTCTTCTGCCTATTTTAAATCAGATTTTTTTTTGTTTTTGTTTGCTGTTGAACTGTATGAATTCTTTATATATTTTAGACACTAGCCCCTTATCACACATAGGATTTGCAAACATTTTCTTCCATTAAGTTGCCTTTTCATTTTCTTCATAGTTTGCTTCACTGTGCAAAAGGTTTTTAGTTTGATGTAGTCCCGTTTGTTTATTTTTGCTTTTGTTGCCCTTGCCTGTGGAGTCAGGTGCAAAGAAATATTGCTAAGACTAATGTCAAGGGACTTACTATGCTTTCTTTGAGGATTTTTATGGTTTCAGGTCTTACATTTAAGTCTTTAATCCATTTTGAGTTGATTTTTGTGTATAGTGTTAAGATAGTGGTTCAGTTTTAATCTTTTGCATGTATTGCACAATTTTCCCAACACCATTCTTTGAAGAGATGGCCTTTTCCCTGTTATATATTCTTGCCTCCTTTGTCGTAGACTAATTGATCATATATGTGTGGATTTATTTCTCAGTTCTCAATTCTGTTCCATTGATCTTTGTGTCTGTTTTGTGCTAGTACCATTCGGTTTTGATTACTATAGCTTTGTAGTATAGTTTGAAGTCTGGGAACAGGGTCCACCTTTGTTCTTTTTCAAGGCTGCTTTGGCTATTTGGGGTCTTTTGTAGTTCCATACAAATTTTAGCATTATTCTATTTCTGTGAAAAATGTCATTGGTATTTTTATAGTTATTGCATTGAATCTGTAGATTGCTTTGGGTAGTCTGGACATTTTAACAATATTAATTCTTCCAATCCATGAGTGTGGTGTATCTTTCCTTTTATTTGTGTCTTCTTCAATTTCTTTCATCAGTCTCTTATAGTTTTCAGAGTACAGGTCTTTTACTTCCTCAAATTTATTTCTAGGTATTTTATTCTTTTTGATGTAATATGAATGGGATTGTTTTCTCAATTTCTCTTTCTCATAGTTTGTTATTAGGGTTATAGAAACACAACAGATTTCTGTATATTAATTGTGCATCCTGCAACTTCACTGAATTCATTTATTACTCATTTATTCTAATAGCTTTTTTAGTGGAGTCTTTAGGAAGCTCATCTTGTTGATATTTTTGGAATCTTTTGGCATTGATTCTTATTCATTCAATCATCCAATATTTCTTGAAAAGGAATCAGTGGGCTAGTCCTGGGCTTACAATAAAAATTAGACATGATCCTTTCCTCACAGGGCTTAAAAATCCAGGAAAACTCCACGTATCTATTACATTCCACAACCACAGGGTGGAAAAACCTTAATAGTATGCCAAGCATTTCTAACCATTTGGGGATGTTTCCAAATAACTAAATTTTTTTTTAATTTTTTTTTTCAACGTTTATTTATTTTTGCGACAGAGAGAGACAGAGCATGAACGGGGGAGGGGCAGAGGGAGAGGGAGACACAGAATCGGAAACAGGCTCCAGGCTCTGAGCCATCAGCCCAGAGCCCGACGCGGGGCTCGAACTCACGGACCGCGAGATCGTGACCTGGCTGAAGTCGGACGCTTAACCAACTGCGCCACCCAGGCGCCCCCCAAATAACTAAATTTTTGAAAATAAACAAACCATCTGAATTTTTTCCTTTTCATTCAGATGCTCACCCTCAAAAAAAAAAAATGAACATCTACACTTGTCACAGCATGTATCTTCTCTCCTTACTTAAAAGCTCTTGCACACTTGAAAGTTTAGGCATTCAGATTTTGGCATATTCTCTATGCTTCATAAACCTTCATCTTCACTGACAGGAGGTTAAATAAGTATAATTATTATTACCCCATGATCGCTTTCTGTCTTTGATAGTGCTTAAGACACTTTGATTTCTCAGTGGTATTATTCAATTAAATTATTACAAAATATACAGAAGTCCCATGGTTTGTTTTCCCACCCTTGTTATATACCACTCATCACACTGTTCTTTGAATTGTCTGTGTCATAAAACAAGCTAGTCTCTTGGCCTCTTTTTGCTACAAGCTGCTAGTAATAAACCAGTATGGTGGCATGGTCTAACTGTGCATATAGCACTAATGACTGACCAGTAGATCACTGCTCACATCAGTACTGTGAATGGTTTTAAGCAGGGGATTGGCATAATCAGAATTGCATTTTAGAAAGAATTCTGTGGTTGCAATGTGGGGAACAGATTAGAGAGAGCAAGAGTGAAGTCAAGGAGAACAGAGAGAAAGTATTTGTTGTAATTGAGGGGAAAGGTGAGAAAAGATGTGCTCTGGACTAGGAAAGTGATAGGGGTGATGGAGAGGAGATCACTTCAAGAAATAAAGTGTAGCAGAGTCAGCAGGTCTTGAGATTGGAAGGGGAGGAAAGCAGAGAACTAAGCCAAGACTTCCGGACTGAGTAACTTGCAGACCGGACTGAGTAACTTGCAGATGGCAGGACCACTCACTGAAATAGAAAACACTGGAGGAAGAGCAGTTTTGGGACATTATATGCTCACTTCCAAACATGTTAACCTTGAAATGCCTGGGGGATGTCCGAGTGGAAATGTCTATCCAAGAGGTAAGACCTCCCCAGCTGTTATGCCTCATGAAGAGGTTACAGGTGTGCTGCGTATTGATTTTCTCAACCCTCAAGGTAGCATGAACTCCCTCTGAAAGACAGCAGTCTTGGTAAGGTATGTTGCTATGAAAACACCATCATTCTCTATGTGTGCCATGATCTGGAAAAGGCCGGAAAGTATTAATGTGTAATGCTATTGGGTAAGTAATTCTGAAGCTCAGGAGAGAGATCTAGATTAGAGATAAGGGATTTATAGGCATGAGAACATCAGAACATAGGTGGTAACTGAAGCCATGAAGTGAAGATCATGTGAGGAGAAGAGGGACTGGAACAGAACCCTAAGGAATGGCAACATTAGAGAGGGGTCTCCAGAGAAGGAGGAAGACAGCTGGCTGAATGCTGTTACCAGATCCCCAAGGGTTTCAAAAAAAAAAAAAAAAAAGTTCCTGATAATTCTAATGTCAGGTTGGATCAGGACTGACACATATCTGCTGACTTTAGTCACATCATTGGGGACTTTGGCAAACCCAAATTTTGAAGGATTGAGAAAGATGTACTAAGTAAGGAATGGAGACAAGAAGTATTTAAAATTTTTTCAAGACTCTTAACTATACTGTGAGGGAAAAGTTAGACAGGTAGGCGGGGCAACAGGGGATGAGAATTATTTTAGAAAGCTATTTTTAGAAAGCTACTGCTTAATTTTATTTTAAAACGTATTTAAAATTCATTATTTTTAAAAAGCATTATGTGCATATGGTTAACAAATCAACACAGAAGCAATTATGTGCTCATTTCCCACCCCCAACAATGAGCCATTTTAACTTTCTGACTGATTCTTCATTATGACTAAATATGCTTATATGGCTATTCTTTGATTTTTCACTTTTACATGTTTTATTACTTTCTGTGTATATATTCTTTTTAAAAGGTACAAGAGTGGAATCTTACCATTCATATTGTTCTGCACTTTACTTCTTGCGCTTAAAATATCTGAGACCTTTCTATTTTAACATAGATAGAGCCACCTTGTTCTTTTTAAGAACTGCACAGTAATCTATTTATGGCTCTACCATATTGTTTTCTACCGATGAGCATTTAAGATGTTTCCAGCTTTTAATTTTTATCAGACAACTGTAATGGCTAATACTGTACATATATCTTTGCGTATTTTTTAAAAGTTTATTTATTTTTGAGAGTGACAGAGTGAGGAAAGGCAGAGAGAGAGAGAGAGAGAAAGAGAGAGAGAGAGAGAGAAAATCCCAAGGAGGCTCCACGTGGGGCTCGATGCAGGGCTCGATGCAGGGCTTGAAGCCATGAACCATGAGATCATGACCTGAGATGAAATCAAGAGTCAGCCACCTAACTGACTGAGCAATCCAGGCACCTCTATCCTTGCATATTTATGTGAGCATATCCACAGGACAGATTCCTAGCAGTGGAATTTGTGGGTATGTGTAGTTTATGTTTTGATAAATATTGACAAATTGCTTTCCATATGGTCATGTTGATTTACCACTCCCACTAACAGGGTGGAAGAATACCTGTCTTCCCAGATTCTCACCATCACTGTTTAAAGTTTATTTATTTATTTTGAGGGGGGAGGGGCGGAGAGAGAGGGAGAGAATCCCAAGTAGGCTCCACAGTGTCAGTGCAGAGCCCAATGTGGGACTCGATCTCACAAACTGGGAGATCATGACCTAAGCCGAAATCAAGAGTTGGATGCCCAACTGACTGAGCCACCCAGGGCCCCCCCCCCCCCGCCACTTCTTAGTTTATTTATTCACCATCATTGTTTAAAAATTTTGTGAATAATGGGGCGCCTGGGTGGCGCAGTCGGTTAAGCGTCCGACTTCAGCCAGGTCACGATCTCGCGGTCCGGGAGTTCGAGCCCCGCGTCAGGCTCTGGGCTGATGGCTCGGAGCCTGGAGCCTGTTTCCGATTCTGTGTCTCCCTCTCTCTCTGCCCCTCGCCCGTTCATGCTCTGTCTCTCTCTGTCCCAAAAATAAATAAATGTTGAAAAAAAAAATTTAAAAAAAATAAAAATTTTGTGAATATTGTTGTGACAAAATATTCTTTCATTGTTTTTATTTGCATGAATTAATAAGATTAAACAAGTTTTCAGGTGTTTATCTGCCACTATCATTTTCTGTGAATGTCTTTTCTGATAGATGTATAAGAGTTGTTTGGATTATAATGAAATTCACCTTTTATCTGTCACTTGTATTGCATAATGTTTTCCTCATTGGTAGTTTCTCTTGTGACCTTTTGGATTTTTTTCTTTGCCTTAGGTAGTCAAATTGGTCTTTTCCTTGATGTCTGTTAGGCGTTTTATATTTAGAAAGTATTTTTTAAAAATCTTTTTTCTCAGGGCACCTGGGTGGCTCAGTCAGTTGAGCAACCGACTTCAGACCAGGTCATGATCTCATGGTTTGTGAGTTCGAGCCCCGCATCGGGCTCTGTGCTGACAGCTCAGAGCCTGGAGCCTGTTTCCCATTCTGTGTCTCCCTCTCTCTCTGCCCCTCCCCCACTCATGCTCTGTCTCTCTCTGTCTCAGAAATAAATAAACATTTAAAAAATCTTAAAAAAAATCTTTTCTCTAGTACATTTATGGGTTTTCTTTTTACTTTAAATATTTCATCCAGAATCTACTTAAATGGCAAAGACCACTGTTATTTCTCAGTACTGCTCAGAATGACATCTCCATTATAGACCATTTAGTCCTATCTGTTCTCAACGTACACAGCACCTGTTCCTTTGTACCTTTGCTGAAAGGTTCCTTTCTCCTGGCTCACAGGTCATGCTCCTTTCTCTCTTGTCCAACACTGCAAAAGCTATATTCCTTTCAAGAACAGTTCAAATCCCATATCCTCTAGAAAGTCTTCCATGCCCACTGTAGCCTGCAAAGACTTTCCCTTTGCTGAAGCTCAAATGATCACATGCTTCCTTGTTTGAGCCTCTTCTTTTCTCAACTTTAACATAGTCGCTAAGCAAATCAAATCTAATTTT